>NC_138998.1:3640414-4840414 GCF_964374135.1 Grampus griseus
TAACAGTGTGGCTGGTAAAGTGGCTTAATTTTTTTTTATTGAAGTATAGTTGATTTACAATATTGTGTTAGTTTCAAGTGTACAGCAAAGTGATATACAATATATGTATTCTTTTTTTGATTCTTTTCCATGGTAGGTTATTATAAGATATTGAATATAGTTCCCTGTGCTATACAGTAGGACCTTGTTTATCTATTTTATATATAGTAGTGCGTATCTGTTAACCCCAAACTCCTAATTTACCCCTCCCCCCACTTTCCCCTTTGGTAACCATGAGTTTGTTTTCCATGTCTGTAAAGATATTAAAAGATATGTAAATACTAGAAAAAAAACACATTTGTGTCTGTTTTGCCACCCAGAATCAGCCATGATGAAGAGTTTGTTATATTTGCTTCAAGTCCTTTTATGAATGAAAGAGCTAGCACTACAGATCACATGGAAGGTTTCTGCTTCTCATCTCTCATTCCTTTCCCTTGCTCCCCACCAGAGGTAACCACGATATTTAAGTTAGTGGGTGTATCAGTCAGGGGCCACACTCGAGGTGGGTGAGGTGTGGAACATGCAGTGAAAAGACACTTACACAGGTGTGGGCAGAATGTAGGAAATCACCATGGATGTTAGGTTGCTGACACCCTAGACCCAAGGGGAGAAGGGGGAGCAGGTCTCGGACTCTGGAGGAAAGAACTGTGCAGGACAGCAGCCTTGAAAGGAGCTGTGCCCTTTGGTTGAAGGATGTACCTGCCTGAGACAGTGCTCTGGATGAAGGGGTGAATGGACACCCCAGTTTCACCTTCCTCCTGCCCTCAAACTGCTTGTCTGCACGCCCAGCCGGGAACCAGAGGCACCTCGTGGTCCATACAGACCAGCCTCCTAGGGCAAAGAGGCTATTGGGAAATGGATCAGAGAGGGTGAATGCAGCAAAGACACCTGAACTGTTAACGCTACTTGTCCCTATACAGAAAGGTGTAATAAATAGTGTATCGCAGGAGCCCTTTTTCTCTGCAAAGGGCCAGACAGTAAACATTTTCGATTTTGTGGTCCACGTGTAGTCTATGTCCTGTAGTTTTCTTTTTTAATTTTTACAAGCCTGTAAAAATATAGAAAACCATCCTTAACTTGTGGGCTGTATAAAAACAGATCACGGACTTGACTGAGTTCATGCGCTGTGGTTTGCTGACCCCTAGCATATATTATACATTTTGCGTGTTTTAAAAAATTTTTGCATGATTTATATGACACCCTAGTTCTTTTCTAATGCTGTGTAACAAATGATCACAAACTTAATGGCTTACAAGAACACGCAATTTACTATCACATAGTTCTGTAGGTCAATTCCAGGTAGGCTCACAAATGATTACTTAGGTAGGAGCAATCGATAACTTGGTTAGTTTTTTCCACTGTCTTGGTTTTAATGGTGGAAATCTAGTAGAGAGATTTTTGTCCATGGGACTTGCCAAAGGTCCCCAGATTATAGCCATTGGACAACAGTTTACTGAATCCAGACACAAGGCTGAATTTAGCCATTGTCAAGAGTGAATGTGTTGCCAGGCAGAGAAAACAAACTTCTGGTTACCGAAGGGGAAAGCGATGGGGGAGGGATAAATTAGGAGGTTGGGATTAACAGACACACACTACTAAATATAAAACAGTTAACCAAAAAAGACCTACTTTATAGCCCAGGGAACTATACTCAATGTCTTGTAATAATCTATAAGGGAAAAGATTCTGAAAAAGAACCTATCTATCTACCTATCTATCTAGATATATGTAACTGTGAGATATATATACATATATATATATATATATATACACACATACATACATATATGTATAACTGAATCACTTTGCTGTACACCTGAAACTAACACAACATTGTAAACCATCTATACTTCAATAAAAAAAGAATAAAATGAAAGTAAAAAAAAAAAGATAGTGTACTTAAGCCAAAAAAACAAACAAACAAAAAACACACAGTGAATGTGTTGCATTGATATGAGAAAGGATATCTTCTATTCAAACTAACTGACTTGGAACCGGTGCAATGTGACCCTTGTGCTGGGTGACTTACTGCCAGTGATAGAAAGGCATTTTGTCATCCTCTGAATGTGCCTGAAGCAGATGATAACAGAGAAGCGGGAGATGGGATGTTTTCTATTGGCTCTTAGGCTGACAGGGTACCTAGAAGGCAGTGAGGAAACACTGAGTGAAGCTGGATTAAACAGAGGAGGCATTTTTATCTCACATGGTAGGAAAGTCTAGTAGGATAAGTGAATTCAACAGCTTGACCCTGTTGTCAAGGACCAGGGACTTTCTATCTCTTCATCCCGCCCTCCTGAGCGCTGGTTTTTCCTCAGGTCTGAGCAGAATGGCTGAACGAGTTCCAGGCATCATGTTCAGACAGAGAAATTTCAGGCATAAGGGACTGCCTTTCTTCTAGAAGAGAAGAAACTTTCTCCAGAACCCCCCTCCCTCAGTAGAATTCTTTTCATATCTCACTGGTCAGAATTGAGCTGTATGCCAGTTTCTGAACCAACCACTGCCAAAGGGAGTGATATCACCATCAGACCATAAAGTTTATTTCTAGAACTGGGGTCAGTTCTCCCCGAGGCACACAGCTGCTTGTGGAAGGACTTGGTATCTGAACAAAAGCAGAGCCTTGCAGGAAAAAAAGCAGGGGGTGGGCGGAATGAAGGCTAGAGACCAAGAACAGTCACCTCTGCATCCTGACAGTTCACTCCTTTCCTAATATATGTAAAAATGTGCCCATAGCCCACTCTAGATATAAGTTCTGTACAATTATGTAGAAGCTGGGGTGCAATCATCTAGGTAATATAACTTTACGCTTTGAAGGTATTTAATTAAGCAGTTTCCACTTCAATTTTGCAGGCTTCTTTTCATATTTTAGAGTCAATAAATCTTTCATCAGGTCTCAAGCGTTTTAGAGGCCCTTGCAGAGCTGGTAGACTGTGGACCGCATGACTGTGGGACCACTTTATAGCTGGAAGTTGGGTAAAGAAGCCAGGACTTGTGTCATTCATAGGTGAAATACATGCTCATCTATCCATTTCAAGTACATGGAGCAGGGATGTTTTCTTGTCCAGGGAACCAAATCTTTTATTGCACAATTCACGATAAGCTCAAAATACAAAATTCTGAAGGTAACACTTCAAGTCTTATTAAAACCACACTGACAGCTTTTAAAAGTGGGAAGATGAGAACGAGAGCCATGGACACCACAGAGGAGGTAAAGAGAGCCTGGGACACTAAGCCGGTTGTCCTGCAGTGGTAGGTCTTACACTTAATCCCCTGCACTCACTAAATCCATACATATTTGCTGAGCACTGCTATGTAGCAACATACCTGAAGGAACTTGGCGAGGGATTTTAAAAACGTGTAATAAAAGGTTACTTTTTCTAGGAGTCTGCCATCTTGGAAAGAAGGATGGAGGTGGGGTTGAATTTATATTCATGGATTTAAAATATAATTTGGACTATTTAATGTCCAAGTTAAATTAAAACTTTCTGATACAGGCCTGTACCAAAGTGTTTTTGTTTCCTGTTCTTAGAAGCTTCTACTTTGCACAATAGTTAGCTTTTTTTTCAGTTGTAATATTTTTTTGAAGCACAGTTGATTTACAGTGTTGTGTTAATTCTGCTATACAGCAAAGGGATTCAGTTTCATATATATATATATACTTCTTAAAAATATTTTTTCCATTATTGTTTATCATAGGATATTGAATACAGTTCCCTATGCTACACAGTAGGACCTTGTTGTGTATCCATTCTCTATATATAATAGTTTGCATCTGCTAATCCCAACCTCCCACTCCAGCCCTCCGCCACCCCCCTCCCACTTGGCAACCACCAGTCTGTTCTCTACGTCTGTGATTCTGTTTCTGCTTTGTAGGTAGGTTCATTTGTGTCATATTTTAGATTCCATATATAAATGATATCATATGGTATTTGTCTTTCTCTTTCTGACTTACTTAATATGATAATCTCTAGTTGCATCCATGTTGCGGCAAATGGCATTATTTCGTTCTTTTTTATGGCTGAGTAGTTTTACACTATATATATGTACCACATCTTCTTTATCCATTCATCTGTCCACGGACATTTAGGTTGTTTCCATGTCTGGGCTATTGCACAGTAGTTAACTTTTAGATACACCTATAACTTCCTTACTGACATGTAAGCTCTTGGAGGGCAAGGATTATGCCTTTCATATCTTATGAAATCTTATGATATCTCATATCATATTATGCCTTCATATCTTTTAGTGCTTAGAATAGTACCCTGTACGGAAATGTCATTAAGTGCCTATAAACTTATACGGTACCTGGTTCCAAAACCAACCAACCAACCAAACACACAAACAAACCCAAACAAAACAACCCCAAAGAACTTAACACTTTTTATTGCTCCCTAACAGCAGACTTCTTAGGCAACTGGACTGACATTAAAGGACACTGGCTTTTTTTTTTTTTAAATAACTTTCTAGCTGTTGTCGTTTGAACATGTGGGTTTTTCTCTCCCAGAGTAGAGCTTTCGAGATCCGTAAGGTGAAATCCGCTGTTGCCTGTAAAGGAGGACGCGTTGCAGAGTGAATTTAAGTGGATCTTCCGTCTCTCCGCCCCAAGCTGTGCGCGTGTCGGGTGCTTCCTCCGTGTTCTTTTCTCTGGGCTTTGTGTGTAAAAATTGTTACAGCAGTTTGCTCCTGCTGAGCTACAATCAACTTCAGCAGATTTTTACATATTTATTTAAAAGTGGGCTGTGATGTATTTTGGAGTCAGTATTGATTTCACTTGTCTTTGTGATGACATCTCTGACTGGGGCTGTTGTTGTGTTGCAATTGCACAGTAAAGTAATAGGTTCTGAGACGCTGTCAGTGCCTACTCTTTTCAGGTTGCAATTGCTTGATAATAATTCGATTGTATCTCTGCCTGATGTTTTAATACTCCTGTCTTCCAGATTGCTCTTACTGGAGAGGCGCTTACCCCAGTGGGTTGCTAATAAATTAAACCTTAATAAAAACAAACAAAGCAGGAAAGTGTGTGGTTGCACACATTTCTTTGTGCGACACTTGTCTGGGCTGACGTGGTGGCTCGGGCTGACTTTTGCAGCCCCTCTATGTTCCAGCTATCTCTTGCTGCGTAACAAACCACCCCTCATTTTAGTAACATAAAACAACAGCCGTTTTCTTATGCGTGTGGATTTTTAAAGGTGTTTCAGGGATTTACATAGGGCAGAGCAAAAATTGCTTGTCTCTACTCCATGAAGTCTGGGGCTTCTGCTAGGAAGACTCAAATGACTGGGGGTGACATTAATAGCTGGGTGCTGGAATTATCCGGAGGCTTCTTCCATCCCATGTCTAGCTCATGGGCTAAGATGACCTGAAAACCAGGTTCTGCTGGGTCTGTCTCCTGGAGTGTGTGCCATGTGGCCTCTTCATGTGGCTTGGGCTTCCTCATAGCCTGGTGGTCTAGAGTACTTGCGCTTCTTACTCTCCGGGGCTCCATGAATAAATGCTCCAGGGAACAAGGTGGATGCCGCATGACTTTCTCTGACTTAGCCTCAGAAGTCACACGTGTTCCTTCTGCTGCATTGTCGCGGTTACAAGTGAGCCACTAAAGCTAGCCCAGATTCAATGGGAGGGAAGTTAGACTCTTATCTCTTGATGGGAGGAGTATCAAAGAACTTGTTGCCATCTTTAAAATCTTTACAATGAATGCTTTATCTCATTGTCAAATCTGGTTTCCATCATTTTGAATTAAAAAAAAGAAGGATTTATTGGTTAAGGGAATTCCCTGGCAGTCCAGTGGTTAGGACTCGGTGCTTTCACTGCCAAGGGCCTGGGTTCGATCCCTGGTCAGGGAACTAAAATCCCACAAGCCTCGTGGTGTGGCAAGAAAAAAAAAAAAGCAAGTTCATTAGCACCTGTTAAAACATGGTGAAACATGATAAGGAGCAAAGTAAAAGAGAAAGAAAAACTTTTCTTACAGAGAAGTTTGCAATTTAATCAGAAAGGTTGTAGGCAAATATACAACAACCTGTAACATATTTACACAGTAAAGTATCAAGGAGTATAAATCAATATGCCCTAAAACTCTGCCATAATAGTTGTGGGATTTTTGTAATATGCAAATATTTTAGATCTCATCTAAGTGCATATATCTAAGATAACTACTCGTAGTAGCAAATGTGACCTAAGCGACCCTTACGAAACACACAAAAAAGTCTATGAAAGGAGGGAGTCAGAAGAATATAGAAGGTTAGAAGGGGAGGAACTTTAGAGATTATTTATTCTAACTTTTTCAATATGTGGCTGAAGAACTGAAGGCCCCAAATTTATAATCACAGGGAGTTCAGGAAGGGGGAAAGAATACTGGCTTATTCAGCTATGTCCTCTTAAGCCTGGAAAACATAAGTTCTGCGGGTTTCAGTTAAATCTTAAATATGTCGGTCTGATTTTATCAATCAGCTTAAGCTGTTATGCCCTAGTAACAAATCACCCCCAAATTTCAGTGACCAAGGTTTATTCCTTGCTGATGCTACAGGTCCAAGCTAGGTCAGTTGTGGCTTCCCTTGGTGACGCTTGTCATTCTGGGGCCAGGCTCCCAGAGCAACCTCTATTTGAGACATTGCTGGTTGACAGATGGGTAAAGAGATCATGAGGAAGTAAATACTGGCTCTTAAAACATCTGCTTGGAAGTCATAGGCTTAGTCTAACCTCAAAGGAGCAGAAAGTATGGTTTCTCTCCAGGGAAGGGCTTGCCTGCAGGGAGGGACAGTAAGTATTTTGAAGAAGAATGCAGTTCATCACAGTGATTCTGGTAACAGCACTTAGTGAACAGTAGAACCCCAGTGAAAGCAAGTGGCTCTTGATCTGCCCAAAGCCAATCAGTCAATCAATGATGGAAATGAAGCTACAACTCAGATTGCTCAAAACCCAGCTCAGTGCTCTCTTCTCTGGAATGATTCACTGACAGCTTCCCTTCCATTTTTTCTGCTCAACATTCATTTTAGAAGTGTCAATCAACATAGTCCCTGCGCCACATATAGGGACTGTTTTCCTAAGGGTGAAGCTGATTCCTCTTCTCCTTTTTCTCCTTCTTCTTCTTGTGCTTTTCAGCAATAGTTGTTCTAAACAGTCACTGCAGCTTTTGTTTTGATTGATAATTTTATACGGCATGCCAGAAAGCCATGCCAAATGTCTTTTCAAAAATTTGTTTTTAAATTTTTATTTTATATTGGAGTATAGTTGATTTCCAATGTTGTGTTAGTTTCAGGTGTACAGCAAGTGGTTCAGTTATACATATACATGTATCTATTCACTTACAAATTCTTTTCCCATTTAGATTATTACAGAATATTGAGCAGAGTTCCCTGTGCTATACAGTAGGTCCTTGTTGGTTATCTATTTTATATATAGTCGTGTGTACATGTCAATCTCAAACTCCGAATAAATCACCCATTTCAACCTTATGTGTTTTATTGGTGAAGATGAGACTTCCACCGCAAACTTCTTTTTTTTTTCTGACAGAACTTGTCCCTTCAAGACATGTAAATTCCATTACTAACATATAAGTCTCCCATAATTTCCTTATTCACCTCTAAATTATGCTTAGAGGAGGCACGGTAGATAATATACGCTTTTCAATGTTTTATGGAAGAGTTACATGCAGAGTACTTGTAGGCTGTTACGCTCAACTCTTCTTTGTCAATACAGGCATCCAAGCTCAAGGAGGAGAGGTGTGGCCAAGATGACAGAGTATGAAGAACTTGTCTCTCACAGGCACCAAAATTACAACTATTTACAGAGAAATTATTGTTGAGAAAAACTGGAAAACTTGCAGTCTTGTATTTAGAATATAAAATACATAACAAATGAACAGACATAAAACTGAAATAGACTTGTAGTTACAGAAAACAAACAGGTCGTTGTAGGAGGGCAGGGGGGTTGAGGGATGAGAGGTGAGAGAGATTAAGAGCAACACACTTCCAGTTACAGAATAAATGAGTCATGGGGACTCAATCAATGAACAGCACGGGGAGTGTAGTCAGTAATACTGTAATAACTTTGTGTGGTGACAGAAGCTAACTAGGCTCATTGCGGTGATCACTTGGAATGTTTAGAAACATCAAATCACTATGTTGTGCACCTGGAACTAACATAGTACGGTAGGTCAATACTTCAAGTTAAAAAAAAAAGGTAATTCACAACACAGAGCATTTGCAGTTTACTTAAAGTCATCACCTGTCTTTAGACTAAGGATAATATTCAACTCTGCTAGTTTTTAATGCTAAATATATTTTCGTATTAGTGCTGGCCTAAAGAATCATGATTCTACCCTCTCAAAACAAAACACAAGGGCTTCCCTGGTGGTGCAGTGGTTGAGGGTCCGCCTGTCGATGCAGGGGACACGGGTTCGTGCCCCGGTCCGGGGGGGATCCCATATGCCGCGGAGCGGCTGGGCCCGTGAGCCATGGCCGCTGAGCCTGCGCGTCCGGAGCCTGTGCTCCGCGGCAGGAGGGTCCACAGTGGTGAGAAGCCCGCGTACCGCAAAAAAACAAACAAAACAAACAAACAACAAAACAAAACAAACACAAAAAACTACAAAAAATAAAACTTAAAGAAAATCACTTAGTGTCGGGGCTGATCTGCAGAATCAATCAGATTGTTTGGCAGACTAAAAGAGCCTTGATGTTTTGATCCTCAGAGGTTTTTTTTTTTTGGAACCTTTGATGTAGTGTCACCAGCTGCTTCCGGATTTAATGTACTTTCACCAGTGAGCTTTAGAAGCCACGCTCTCCTCCCCTCTTGCTGTAGTTTCTGCAGCTCGAAGGGGTAGAATTAACCTGCTCTTTCAGAGGGAAGGTATGTTTAGTTCTGTCTTTCAGCTATAGAAGGTTGGGCAAGTTGGAATATAGTTATTATGCCACTAACCCGGTGGTGACCTTCAAGTAGGAATTTTTGTATGTTTTACTACACAAACATAAATCCTGTGAACCTTAGCATGGCCAAAAGCCAAACTGAGGAAACGTTGAAATCGACATTAAAAAACCATCGCAACATTCACTTCATCTCGGTCAATGAATTATAAAACTGAGGAGTTTCAACTTCAGTAACCCAGCTCTACCCCCACCCCCTGACACATTCAAAAGTCAAGTTCGTGCTAAGATGCCATAATTTTCACAAGGTAAGAAGCAAGGGCCAGGGCTTCCCTGGTGGCACAGTGGTTAAGAATCTGCCTGCCAATGCAGAGGACATGGGTTCGAGCCCTGGTCCAGGAAGATGCCACATGCCGCGGAGCAACTAAGCCTGTGTGCCACAACTATGGAGCCTGCGCTGTAGAGCCCACGAGCCACAACTACCGAGCCTGCGTGCCACAGCTACTGAAGCCTGGGCGCCTAGAGACCGTGCTCCACAACAAGAGAAGCCACTGCAATGAGAAGCCTGCACACCACAAGGAAGAGTAGCCCCGTCTCACTACAACTAGAGGAAACCTGTGTGCAGCAGCAAAGAACCAACGCAGCCAAAAATGAATGAATGAATGAATAACTAAATAAGCAAGGGACAAAGTAACAGGCTATTTCTTGGTTAAAACATAATAACACGGTCCATCTTGACCAATTCCATCACTAACTCGTATCTCATATCTCAGTTCAAATTTCAAAATGCTTTCTCAAGTGGTCATGCATTTGACATGAGGGAATAAAATCTGAAGTGAGAGCCTAAGCTTTTAGAGCAAGCAAAATCCATTGCAGCTGCAAGTTGACATCCAATAACATTCACAGGAGTTGTGAGCTGGCTAATTAACAATGCACTGCAGTAATCCACACCCAAGTGTGTATTCACCCAGAGAAGTCGTATGCAGGGGCTCAGAAACCATTACTGCAACCATTTCCCACTATCCTTGTAGGAAAAAGAAGACCACCATGTGCCACAGTTCTGGGAAACCATCCGGAGTACGTATTTATTTATTTACTTATTTTTTTCCATCTTTATTGGAGTATAATTGCTTTACAATGGTGTGTTAGTTTCTGCTTTATAACAGAGTGAATCAGTTATACATATACGTATGTTCCCATATCTCTTCCCTCTTGCGTCTCCCTCCCTCCCACCCTCCCTATCCCACCCCTCCAGGCAGTCACAAAGCACCGAGCTGATCTCCCTGTGCTATGCGGCAGCTTCCCACTAGCTATCTGTTTTACGTTTGGTAGTGTATGTATGTCCATGCCACTCTCTCGCTTTGTCACAGCTTACCCTTCCCCCTCCCCATGTCCTCAAGTCCGTTCTCTAGTAGGTCTGTGTCTTTATTCCCGTCTTACCCCTAGGTTCTTCATGACATTTTTTTTTCTTAGATTCCATATATATGTGTTAGCATATGGTATTTGTCTTTCTCTTTCTGACTTACTTCACTCTGTATGACAGACTCTGGGTCCATCCACCTCACTAGAAATAACTCAATTTCGTTTCTTTTTATGGCTGAGTAATATTCCATTGTATATATGTGCCACATCTTCTTTATCCATTCATCTGATGATGGACACTTAGGTTGTTTCCATCTCTGGACTATTGTAAATAGAGCTGCAGTGAACATTTTGGTACATGACTCTTTTTGAATTATGGTTTTCTCAGGGTATATGCCCAGCAGTGGGATTGCTGGGTCATATGGTAGTTCTATTTGTAGTTTTTTAAGGAACCTCCATACTGTTCTCCACAGTGGCTGAACCAATTCACATTCGCACCAGCAGTGCAAGCGTGTTCCCTTTTCTCCACACCCTCTCCAACATTTATTGTTTCTAGATTTTTTGATGCTGGCCATTCTGACTGGTGTGAGATGATATCTCATTGTAGTTTTGACTTGCATTTCTCTAATGATTAATGATGTTGAGCATTCTTTCATGTGTTTGTTGGCAGTCTGTATATCTTCTTTGGAGAAATGTCTATTTAGGTCTTCTGCCCACTTTTGGATTGGGTTGTTTGATTTTTGGTTATTGAGCTGCATGAGCTGCATATAAATTTTGGAGATTAATCCTTTGTCAGTTGCTTCATTTGCAAATATTTTCTCCCATTCTGAGCTTTGTCTTTTGGTCTTGTTTATGGTTTTCTTTGCTGTGCAAAAGTGTTGAAGTTTCATTAGGTCCCATTTGTTTATTTTTATTTCCATTTCTCTAGGAGGTGGGTCAAAAAGGATCTTGCTGTGATTTATGTCATAGAGTGTCTGCCTGTGTTTTCCTTTAAGAGTTTGATAGTGTCTGGCCTTACATTTAGGTCTTTAATCCATTTTGAGCTTATTTTTGTGTATGGTGTTAGGGAGTGATCTAATCTCATACTTTTACATGTACCTGTCCAGTTTTCCCAGCACCACTTATTGAAGAGGCTGTCCTTTCTCCACTGTACATTCCTGCCTCCTTTATCAAAGATAAGGTGACCATATGTGCATGGGTTTATCTCTGGGCTTTCTATCCCGTTCCATACGTATTTATTTAAAAATTCTGAGAGAAAAATATAAAGGAACTGTTTGAGTGTTATAGCAAACGTTAATCTGATTACAAACTAGTGGGCACCTTTAGAATATCACTGGCATGTGTGAGAATTAATTTTAGATTTTATCTGAGAGCTCTAGAGTTAGCTAGCTTCTGTTTTATAGTATCTAGGGGGAAAGGAACGGAAATGGTAGCAATTTCAGTTCTTCCTTTTGTGCCTGTGAACCTGTGCTCTCCGGGCGTGGAGACCACTGCCTTTCTGTTTCTTATATTCTTCACTCAGTTTGCACACTCAGCTTTAATGTATAAGCCTGAGCTTATACTCAGATGATGGGGAATTAGGAGACAACCTCAGATTCTGCACTTCTGGATTGATTTCACATAGCACCCATCAAGAGAAGGCTTTACCTCTACCTGTATATAAAATTATATGTATACATAATATATATATTTATTCAAGACATTTATTAAAAACTGGGCATTTTGAGTGCCCAAAGTAAACCCTCAGGACCTTCCCCAAGTTCTGAAACCATGGGATGGACTAGGAGATATTTTTCGAATGTGCTACTTCTCCAGATGTACCATAGCATATAGGAGTGGGGTTTCCTAGCAGGGAAGTGGGACAAAATCCTGAGAAGAAGAATTTAAAGCAAAGGAAAAGGGAAAGAGGTGAGAGAGTGTGAACAGTTAGCTTTGGCTGTGTAACAAACAAACACACAATTTTCAGCGACTCAGTGATTGGCCAGGGCTGCTCTGCTGAGCTCAGATGGGCTGGTCTGGGCTTGGGCCCATTCGGGTCTGACCTAGGTGACTCTCAATCTTCTGGAGCCAATGGGCTGCCCAGAACTTGTTCTTTTCATGGTGATGGCAGAAACTCAAGGGCAAACCCTACTGCACCAGCCTGCTTACATCCCATTGACCGAAGCAAGTCTCACTTACTCATGGCCCTGTGCAAAGCCAAGGAGGCGAGTATATAGTTCTCCCATAAGTGGGGAGAAAGGAGTGAATATTTGCTGAAAAATAATCTAATCTTCCACAAATGATCTGCATGAAATCTTGAATGTATTGCTCTTTTATCATGTGGTAAGAGGCTGGCTTGACACCTTAATTGTTTGGATGAGACCAGAGAGATAGGGAAAGACTTGTAGGTCATGTTAATAATAATAATAGTAATATAACAATAATAGCAGTGATGCATAAGATTTATAAAGGCAGGATGCTGTAGGCCAAGCTAATAATAAGTAATAACAGTAGAAGCAACATATGTACTTACTGTGCCTTAGACATTGTTGTAAGCACTTTACAAAAATTAATACATTTAATCCGCACAGCAACCCTAGGAAGTAGATGTTATTGTTATCTCAATTTTTAGATGAGGAAAGTGGGGCACATAGAAATGAGGTGGCTTGCCCAGGGTTAGTGAACTCCAGGAGGTGGCGAGTAGAGATTTAAATCCAGGGGGTCTGTCTCCAAAGTCTGGGTTCATAACCTTCCCCCTCCTTCTGTGATTTTATGAGCTGTGGGCTGACACAGTCTAATTTTTGAAAGGCTGTTCTCGATTTCTTTTTGGCACTAAGAATGGAGGAGAGCGTGGAAGAGATGCTACCTGTTCGAATGGTGTTTCTCAAAGTGTGGTCCTTGTCTGCTCCTCTGACTGTTCCCCATACATGACAAAGTCATTATAGAAGTGGACAGGAAACGTTTAGAAACTCTGAGAGCAAATTCGACATTGTTTCAAGACCCAAGGGCATGATCCTTTTCCTAGTTTTTATTGAATGTTACAAAAGTATGGGTTCATAATGGATTGCACATTCAACACAAAACAGAACAAAACAGAAAGAAAAATGAAAAAAACTGCTGCTTCATCGCTGCTTGAGAAAACGTGGGAAGAGGATGTATGCGTTAATCCAGGCTTGTGTTCAGTGATCGTGCCTTCAACCGGGATAGTGCTTGTGGAGATAAAGAGAAGTAGATGAACCGGGTAAAAATTTGAAGGGTGAATCTGTTCTAATTATCAACATCTAGCAGAGATTAAGAGGGAGGTCAGATTTAGTCAGGTCCGTGTGCTGTGCGCAGCAGCGGTTTTAAGGAAAAATCATAAAGGAATACAATTCTGTTTGAAACCCAGGAAATAGGAACTTAGGGGGAACTTCTGGTGATTTTCAGGGCAGGTGCAGTGTTTGTTTACTGTTTTAAGGTGATCACCTCGGTTTGCCTGGGACTTTCCCAGTTTGAGCACTGGGACCACATCCTAAAATTCCCCTCAAGTCCCAGGCAAACCAGGATGGTTGGTCAACCTCTATTTTACATCATACATTTTATTTTACATTATACTAGTTATACTCATGATTATGCATGTTTTTCCCCACTTTGCCATGAGCCCATCTGGTGAGGCTCTCCATTCTTGGAATAATGGTATGCGGGAGGGTGACATAGATGCTCAGACGAAATGGAAGATTTGAGTAAGTTCTTATTGGAAGAGATTTCAAAAGTGAAGAACAAATAAGAAACAGGAATAAAAACAAATGCTAATTATTCAGATAAATCCTAGAATTTTTTTCTGCAACCTGGAATTTTTCACAAATTCTTGAGTTTGCTGATTTTACTTTTCCATAGGGTAGAGGAAGCAACAAATGAAATGACTCTATCCGGGTCACTAGGGAGAATTTGCTGGGGGGTATGGGAGTACCAAACACTTAAAGAGGATGTCACGGTGTCATCTTAGAGTGAGTGCAAGTAAAGGGGCAGAACGTGATGACCGGGACCCATGATCTCCCATCAGCTTTTTAGAGAATGAATTGTGATGATTCCACAACCATAAGAGGCAAAAGGACATCCAGGTCAAGGAAGACAGTAGATTTTTTAAAAAATGAAATGCGTACTTGGTAAACCAGTCATGCTTTAGAGGGGAAATGGGGCAGGCACCTGCTGATGCAGATGTGAGTTTCGCTTAGGAAACTCATTCTTGAGTCCTTAATGGTGGCAGGAAGAGTATTTGAAACTTCCACCCCACCAGTGAGTGGTGTCTTGTGGACTGTGCACTAATTAGCTAACGTGCCTCAGTCCCGGCTGCCGTCTTAATTGCCATACAGATCCAGTCTTCATGAGAGGCCACTCTCTTGGCTTTTGAATGTGACATTTCTACTTTCTCTTGGACCATATCCTCATTCTCGTCTTAGGGGACTGCCTTCTTTTGGGCCACCAGAGCTGTTTCCTAAATCCCATAAGCATATTGAGGGTCTGCTTGAAAGGATCACGCGGAAGCATGATCTCATCACCTCTTCTCAAGGGCCAAGAGTGAATCTGGGACTGAGACCACACCTCTACGTAGCCTTATAACCCCATCATTTGGGAGTTTCACTCCTTGAGACTTTGCCCCGCCCTGGTCATCTACTCCCATCATTGGGGGTGAAGACCGTGCCCCACCTGGGTTTGAGTATTCACCTGCTAAACAAAATCTCTGGGCTTAGAAACTCTTGAACACCGACACCAGTTCTAATCAATACCCTTTGGATATTCAATATTGGATTACTGCTTACACCCCTTCAAGGGCCAGCCCTACTGCTGGACCAGGTCTCTTGCTACAGAACTGGTTTCTTCTCTTTCCCACTGTATATGAGTTCGAAGGATACCTCGTGGCCTGCCTCACTCCGGTAATGACAGCTGGACCTTACAAAATGCAAAGAACAATGATCAGCTATGTAGCTACCAAACAAAGGAGGAAGAGGACAGCTTCTAGGGTATATTGTACGATATTAACAGAAAACAGAGAAAGCAGGACTTTTTAATTCCATGTATACTTCTGGCTTACCCTATTAAGAAGAATGATTGTTAAATGCAGTTAAGAGAGAACTGATGCCTAGGACAGATGATGAGTAATAAGAGGGCACCTAGGGGGGCTTCCCTGGTGGCGCAGTGGTTGAGAGTCCGCCTGCCGATGCATGGGACGCGAGTTCGTGCCCCGATCCGGGAAGATCCCACATGCCGTGGAGCGGCTGGGCCCGTGAGCCATGGCCACTGAGCCTGCACGTCCTGTGCTCCGCAGTGGGAGAGGCTGCAACAGTGAGAGGCCCGCGTACCACAAAAAAAAAAAAAAAAAAAGAAGGCACCTAGGTATTTAAAAAGAAATTGTCATCGGTTCAAGTAAATTACGCCAGGATACCGACAGAATTTTCATATGGGACTATTTAATCAGTTTTTTCTTTTTATTAACATACATATTTATTATACAAGTAATACATTAATGTAACATCATATACTAATGTACTGTATATTGTATGACATCAAACTTCATCTGTCAGCTGTCTTTTTCAGACAAAAAAATAACTTAGAACTCATTTCTTTTTCATATATATATAAAATACATATGAGACATAGGATTATGTGTATATGAAATACATATGTATGTAACCATTCTTTTAAGTTGCTGCACGCTATTATAATCTTATGAGTATATCCCAATGTATTCATCCCCTTAACTATTTAGATGGTTTCTGATGTTCTGATGTAAGCAGATGCTGGGTGAATGATTCCTTTGGCACATATGTGATGATCTCCCTGAGGTAGGTTAGGTACCAGAAGTGTAACTCTTGAGTACGTGGGACTGTTCAATCATTTTTTTCTTTTTTCCTTTTTTAGAGCAAATGGAAATATTTTTTCTTTTTAATTTTTATTTTATATTGGAGAATAGTTGATTAACCATGTTGTGTTCGTTTCAGGTGTCCAGCGAAGTGATTCAGTTATACATATACATATATCCATTCTTTTTCAAATTATTTTCCTATTTAGGTTATTACAGAGTATTGAGCAGCATTCCCTGTGTTATATACAGTAGGTCCTTGTCAGTTATCTATTTTAAAAATAATGCTGTGTACATTTCAGTCCCATACTCCCAATCTATCATTAATCTTGATGGATAATCTTTGAAGACTCTGAGAGAGATAGGACATAGTCAATCATACCATTCTCCAAAAAGGGAAAATACAGATTTAAAAAGCTAAAGATATAAACTTAAAGCCTTTCTAACAACAACAAAAAAATTGGTTCATTTGGCTAACAGTCTTCTATATTATCTTGACCTTTCCATGGCTTACCAATTGCCCAATTTTAATCATCTTCTGTGGGTTTTCCTCCTTTCCCCAAACTTTTTGATGCTGCAGTGCCCAGGACTCCATCTTTTGATCTATTTTCATCCTTTTTGAGCTCATTGCATCCCATGGCTTTAAAAACTATCTATATGTGAACAACTTTCAATATATCTCTAGCCTGGATCTCTTCCCCAAATTCCAGACTTGTATTTCCAATCTGTCCAAAACGGAACTTCTGATTTTCCACCCCTCCCCATCTTCTTCCTCCACCTCCTACTTTTCTTGTCACAGTTGGTGTCTCAGGCCAGAAACCTTGGCATGACTCCTCTTTTTCATAACCACATGCAGTCCATCAGCAAAGACTGTTGCCCTTCAAAATAAATGCAGAATCTGACTACTTCTCACTACTACCATTTCTTACTGCTTCTACCCTGGTCCAAGTCACCATCTCTTACTTAGATTGCCACAGTAACGACCTAACAGATCTTACTTCTCCCCTTTAGACACAGCGGCCAAAGTTATTCTCTTAAAAAATAAATCAGATTATATCACACTTCTGTTCAAACAGAAATGCAACAGCTTTTCCTTTCATCCAAAGTATGAAACAGCGTCCTTATGTTGACTCACATTATAGCTCTGATCTCATCTCCTAGTCTTTTCCTCAGATCATTCACTCTGCTGCAGACCTTGATTTTCTTGTTCCTTGAACATGCCATTTGCCTGTTGTTTTAGTGTTTTTGCACTGGTTGTTTCCTCTGCACAAATGCCCCTTTCCTAGAAATTTGCATGGCTCATTCCCTACCTCTTCCAACTCTCTGCTCAGATGTCACCTTTTTAATGAGGACCTAGTCAATCTATTTAAAAATTTACTCCTCATTTCAATGCCCTTTATCCCATTCTACTTTTTCTCTTTTTCATAGGATTTATCATCTTCTATTATAATGCAAAATATATGGGTATATTATATTTAATATATATATTTTCTCCTTCTGCCATAAAAGTTCCACTAGAAGAGGAATCTTTGTCTAGTTTTTTTTTAAAGAAGATGTTGGGGGTAAGAGTTTATTAATTAATATATTTATTTTTGCTGTGTTGGGTCTTCGTTTCTATGCGAGGGCTTTCTCTAGTTGTGGCAAGCGGGGGCCACTCTTCATCACGGTGCGCGGGCCTCTCACTATCGCGGCCTCTCCCGTTGTGGAGCACAGGCTCCAGACGCGCAGGCTCAGTAGTTGTGGCTCACGGACCTAGTTGCTCCGCGGCATGTGGGATCCTCCCAGACCAGGGCTCGAACCCGTGTCCCCTGCATTAGCAGGCAGATCCTCAATCACTGCGCCACCAGGGAAACCCATCTTTGTCTATTTTCATCATTGATATATTGCAAGGGCCTAGAACAGTGCCTGGAGCATAGTAGATATTCAGTATTTGTTAAAGAAATGAATGACTCCTAGTTTCTAGATGTGTTCCTACCCTGTTAGCTGCCCCTCCTTATTCTAATCCGCTGGGGTCAGGGGAATGAAGTCACTTGTAAGTAAATAGAACTTCTCCCTCCAGGGATGGAGTAGGGTGGGTTCTTTATGAAAGAACTTTTCTCTAGGAAAGTGGAATGAATGGGATAGAAAGGAAATAATGAGCATGTCTGTAAAGGTGGGGTCATAAAAGTATTGAATAACCAATAGGCTGTGGAGCTTAGCGTACATCTTAGAGGTTGAACTCCATGAGTTTGATGATTTCTTTCAAATCCCACATCCAAAGATACTTGTCTCAAGAGTGTTGATGCCTGGATGAGATTTCTAATGGGGGTTCAGCAAAATCCTCCTGCTGCTTCTTATCCATTGAATAGTTTTATCCTCACCTCTGGAGACCTAGAAGTTGATAAAGTTATCAGAAGGCATGTGTGGAGAGATGGATAATATACAGGGTTGAAGACTTAGGGATTCAAGAGCATGTCAGTGGGCTCCAATAGTGGACCAAAACAAATAAGATAAAACTTAACAAGGATTATTTAAAGTCTGGCATTTGGGGGTAAAAAATCAATTGTACAAGTGCGTGCAGAATGAGGGTAATCAGGCTTGACAGCAAATTATGTGAAAAAGGCTTAAGGGTTTTAGTTGATTATAAGCGAACAGTGTTTTCCTTATGAAAACAAAACCAAAAAGCATCAGGTGCAATTTTGGGTCATGTCTGTATAAATAATAGTCCTAGATGTATGGTAATGGAACACGATAGTCTCAGGATACTTTGCACCATGAAGAGGATAGGGAAGGTATTTTGGTTTTGTCTTAAGCATTTTATTTAATTGAGACTGTCACATTTTAAAAGGAGCATTGACAACTAGGCAAAATGTTGAGGATACCAGAAACTATTCATTCTTTCAAACTACGTTTATTAGATACCGGCAGTGTTCCTGGCCCTGTCCTGGGTGCTAGGGATATATTAGTGAACAAGCACACCAAAATCCATGCTATCTAGAGTTATTAAAGTTAGTAAGTCAGTAAAGTTATAACTTACTTTAAAAAATGATTTTTATATATAAAATATATATTTACTGTATCATAAAACTGAAATGTTTTATGATGGTTGCTTATCATACAAATTTTGAGAAGTACAGGAAATTGAAAAGAAGTGGAAAAAGATTGTTCATAATTCCACTATTCATTGGTACTCACATTTTTTTTTTTTTTTTTTTTTTGCTGTACGCAGGCCTCTCACTGTTGTGGCCTCTCCCGTTGCGGAGCACAGGCTCTGGACGCGCAGGCTCAGCGGCCATGGCTCACGGGCCCAGCCGCTCCGCGGCATGTGGCATCTTCCCGGACCGGGGCACGAACCCGTGTACCCTACATCGGCAGGCGGACTCCCAACCACTGTGCCACCAGGGAAGCCCGGTACTCACATTTTTTTCACACTGCTTTTACTCTATGCAGTTCTTCAGGAGCCCAGTAAAAGTGGGGAGGTGAGCATGAGTGGTTTGTGTGGGCCAGATCTGGAGAGAGGTGTATCACTTTCATCCATAGTAGACTGGTCAGAAGTGGCACACAGTGCTGTAAAGGATGCTGGGAAATGGAGTCTAGCTTTGTCCCAGAATTTTTTTTAAAAAAGGTATTTTCTACTATAATAATGACTGTTTGTTGAGTCCTTGGCATTCTAGTCGGCTTTGTTTTGGTCATGATTCAGTGTATCTGCTATCGAAATATCATTCTTTATTTAAAATTATTTTTTGGATCAGAACTAGTTAGGTTACGTCTCTCTCTTTTTATAGTTGCCATTTTCTCGTTACCGCGTTTATGCTGAGTTTCGTTGGGGCTATTTTTTGACTCCTGGGTTCGCTGAATACTTCACTTCCACATTTCCTTTCACATGATCCCAACTTAGGTCGTTTTTAGAAACTGTATTTCACTAGGTGCAGCCTGGTGGAAGGCGGCACCGCTGTCTGGACCCTTGAGATTGCTTTGACCTTGGAGGAGGAAGCAAGGAATGTGCCCTTCTCTCTAGCCCAAATGTCTTCCTTTTCAGTCTCACCCGTTGTTTCTCGGAGTCTTCAACTGTGCTGTACTCATGTCCTCTTCTCTCACGCACAGTTGCAACCGGTCACTTTCAAAGAGCAACGGCTTTATCCTCTTCTGCTGCTCTGTTTTCATCGTCATCTTCCCATGTGATGATCTTTTAGTTTTTCCAGACAGGCTTGTTGAACTGGATCCCTTCATGCTTCATAAAGGGGATGACAGGATCTCTCCACTGAAACTTTAAACTTTGGGGATTTCCCAAAGCTTGCAAAATATCATTTAATGAAGGCTAACTGCAACACCCCAACTCAAAGAGAAAGTTAAAAAAAAATCCTCTCAATGATAGATATAAGAGATCTTTCTTGTTTCCAGAATATTTTTGCAGCTTAATAACCTAACAGGTTGTTTTTACCAAAGGAGTGACAATTGGGTATTTGGCCAATTTGGGTATTGGGTATTCTTTATAAAAATTTTTCGTATAATCTGTATGATATATCTGCATTTGTGTTCATTGTAATCCATATACTAGAGACAGTTGCTGGATTACACCCACCGGAAGCGGCTAGCCAGCATTGAACCAAGAGCCCACCCTCCAGAGATAGCTGCTCTGAGTATTTTACCTATGTTGATTTCTGATCAATACCACAGGCTTTGTTAACGAACACATGGTTAGAAACTGACTTTCCTTGGTGACATTAGTGGTCAAGATACAGGGATTGTCTAGAAGACTGTCCCCATCCTTGCGTGAAGAGAGCAAGGCTGAAATTCAGCTAGGACACATTTTTTATGCCTATACTAGTTTATAGTCAGCATCCTTTCTGATTGGGTCATCTGTGCTAGTTTTGATATTGAATATTTGAGCATTGCATCTTAAGGTATAAGAATGAGAGAGCCCAGCAATCTGTACCCTTAAGGATGGCAACAGGGTCATTTCATTTAGTTATAGGATTATACAGTGCTCAACCAACACAACTGTATGCGGCGGCCCTGAAAAATGCTCTGGATGTGATTTCTGAGCAGTCCTATTTCCAGCCACTAGTTGGAAAGATTTTTGGTTGTCTAACTTTGAGAATTAGAGGAGTTCTGGTGTTCGAATTTTGGCATATTGGCTTGGGAAAGACTTTCCTGCAAGGTGCTGTCAGACCTTCTGAGAGACAGAGGGCTGGGATTTCATCGTTTAAAGAACAGAATAAAGGATTGTCTTGGGATTACCTGCTAATTAAATGGCAGGGTTCTGTCAGACATTTACTTTCTTTGTTACCTTGTAGGGATATTTTAGGATGACCTAGAACTGTCTCCTCTCTCTGATTAGGGGCTCTCCACCTGCAGTCTATGGACCTTTTTTTTTTTTTGCGGTATGCCGGCCTCTCACTGTTGGGGCCCCTCCCGTTGCGGAGCACAGGTTCCGGACGCGCAGGCTCAGTGGCCATGGCTCCTGGGCCCAGCTGCTCTGCGGCATGTGGAATCTTCCCGGACCGGGGCACGAACCTGTGTCCCCTGCATCGGCAGGTGGACTCTCAACCACTGCGCCACCAGGGAAGCCCTATGGACCTTTGGTATAGGTAGAATTCAAGGAGTTCGTGATCTTAGATATGAACACGAATTCCATTTTCATCTTCACTAACTCTAACTGAAATATAGAATTTCCTTCAGTTATGAGTGTAGGCAACACACCTTGGTGTTGCTAACTTTCCTTTGTCACTAATGGAAATCACATTTATTTTTATGACACATTACTGATGTTATGGATACCTCAACATGTCATTTAATCTCATCATTACTTTGAAATTACAGCAGCAGTAGAACCACTAGTAGGTTTACTTTTAATTTATTAGTAGGGAATTCTATGTATATTTATATCATAAATATTTAAAAATATTTCAACAACTGTATTTCAATATATTTTGCTTTCTTATTAATCCCTATACCTTTTATTTTATGCATTTATAAAGGTCATTCTGAGAAGACGTAAAAACAGTTAAGAACATCTGCTTTTTAAAGGCAATTGATACATATATATATTTGAAAATAATTTTAATTGAGGTAGAGTTAATTTACAATGTTATGTTAGTTTCAAGTGATACAGCTATATATATATATATATTTTTCAGATTCTTTTCCATTATAGGTTATTATGAGGGTTGAATATAGTTCCTTGAACTGAATGGATAAAGATGCGGTACACATGTATACACAATGGAATAGTACTCAGCCATAACAAAGAATGAAATGTTGCCATTTGCAGTAACATGGATGGGCCCAGAGGTTATCATACTAAGGGAAGTAAGGCAATTGATATTTACAGAAAAACCCCTACTAGCTGTTCATGACTAAATTGATGTACGTTAGTTCCCAACAGTGGATGATCTACAAAATGGACAGGTGATGTGAGGGTAAGATTCATGGAAACAGTGTGGTCATGGATCAGAGCCATGATATTGTACCCGGGCTGGGTGACTCTAAGATGCGCTGGACACATGTCAAGGTTCTAGCATCTGAGGCAGCACCTCTGGAGATGGGGCAAGGCTGTATGTCTACTTTATTTTCCCGCCATGCAGTCTTGCTTTCCTATCTCAATTTAATTTTTTATTAAAAAAATTTTAATAATTGTTTTCTTTATTTTTATATTTTTAATTTTTTTATTCTTTATTTTTTATTCTTTATTTTTAATATTTTAAATTGAAGTATTGAAGCATAGTTGATTTACGATGTTGTGTTGGTTTCAGATGTACAGCAAAGTGAGTCAGATATACATATATTCTTTTTCAGATTCTTTTCCATTACAGGTTATTACAAAATGTTGAGTAGAGTTCCCTGTGCTATACAGTAGGTCCTTGTTGGTTATATATTTTACATATAGTAGTATGTATATGTTAATCCCAAACTCCTAATTTATCCCTCCCCCCATCTTTCCCTTTGTAACCATAAATTTATTTTCTATGTCTGTGAGTCTATTTCTGTTTTGCAAATAAGTTCATTTGTATCATTTTTTTAGTCCACATATAAGTGACATCATGTGGTATTTGTCTTTCTCTGTTTTCATGATAGATTTAAACACCATCATGTAAATGTATTAATTCAGAGATTATTGAGAAGGTGTCACTTTTGGAAAATGTGCTGAGAAGGAGCAAGTACACCCCTTATCTGTCCCCTTTCTGTCTATTCTACTTCTGGGTTAGACCTTCTGAGAAGTCAATAACGTCTATGGGCCTGTAGAAAATGACTTTCAGAAGAGTTTCCTACAGAAGAGTTTTCTATTTTACAGAATAGTTTCTCACTAAAAACATGAATTTATCTTGTACCTTTTTATAGTAGTCATCATTGTCAATACTAGGTAAGAAGTTAGGTATTTGGGGATAATAACAAAAGCAGAAAGAAAATTTCTTTCCTTTGTTTTAAAACTATATATAGATTAATGGCTTTCAAAATTTTTTGACTGTGACTTACAGAGATGCATTTTACATCCTGACCCAATGTATACACACACACACACACACACACACGCACATGCACACACACACACAATTGAAACAAAAGCTTCAGGAATCAATACTTAACCTTACTACATTTCTACACTATTCCATTCCATTTTTTAATTTCAGAAAATGCTGGCCTTAACTGACTGAATTGATTTTGTTTGTTTGTTGGTTTGTTTTAACATCTTTATCGGAGTATAATTGCTTTACAATGGTGTGTTAGTTTCTGCTTTATAACAAAGTGAATCAGCTATACATATACACATATCACCATATCTCTTCCCTCTTGCGTCTCCCTTTACAACTCACTAATATGTCAGAATCTGAAGTTTGGTAAAAAAATATTGGCCTAGGTCAGGTTGTTTTTTATTTCCAAACACAGTTCAGAAATGACACACTACATTTTCTCTTTCTCTCTCCATAGCACTTACTTATGAAACAAATTGAGTGACGGGGTTAGCTGGACGACCAAACATTGAGAACTTCCTAAGTGCTAATAACATTATGTTTGTTTTGTTATCTCTTCTACTCCTCTAACCAATCCCCATGAATTGAAAGATCTCAGCTTCATAAAGGCTGAAATGTTCTCTCTTTTTTCTTTTTCATTTCTGTATCCCCAGCACTTAAAAGAATGACTGGTATACATCAGGCACTCAATAACTACTTGTTACATTGATCTTATTATCTCAAGAAATTCTGAAGCTCAGAGGGATTTGTGACTCACTCAATGTCTCAGGGACTGAAGGAGGTGCATCCAGGCTTAAAAATATCTTCCCAGTTCCCAAGTCATGGTGTGTGTGTGGTGAGATAGGCTGGGACCTGGGACCTGAGACACTTTGCTGCAGGGCTTGCACCTGGACAAACATCTCCTCAAGCAACAAAAATGCAGAGAAACTATAAGGGACTAAAAATAGCTGTGTGCATGCACAGTTGGGGCAAATTATGGACAACCAGATACAAAAAGACCAAAAAAGCCCAACTGCCACTTCTGAAGAGCTGGGAGCAGAAGAAGGGTACTACAAATGCCCCCTGCACTCAACACCGCCTAAGGGGTGGGCGCACCATCCCTCTGGTCCAACCACTGAACCTATCCCTACCCTCACCCCATAGAAGGAAACAGCTCATCCCACCTTGGGGAGTGAGAGAGGGAACCTGTTACTTGTTCTCGCTCCCCTCTGCGGCAGCAGGGGCCCCAATAAAGCCTTGCCTGGATTTCTTGTCTGGCCTCTGATCAGTTTCTATTGATTAAGGAAGCCAAGAACCCTGGTCAGTAACAGTGGTTTAACACTCTGTTTTCAAATAAGATCTGGTCCCGAATGCTTGGGCTATGGTTTTATATTCTTGATTATTCTTTCATGCTGAGGGAGTCAAAACTGAGATCATATGAATATTTTGGTCACAAATCATACATTTTGACTAAAACCTTTTCCCCATCACCACCCATAACAAATGCAACTAGCCACTTGGCAGACTGGCTTCTGCTATTATCGTGCTGCTGACTTTGCTGGAACTGGGGACCCATTGGGTAAACACAATCTGAGTCATCCAAGGGGTAAGTCTGAAGGCGGGGCACACCCTGCGGCTCTTTGACAAGTTCTAACCCGATGGCACGAAGTCCCTGGGATAAGGTCACTGTTTATGCTTTCAGAAGGCAGAGACCTTCTTTACATCTAGATCACAGCTTTCCAAATAAAATCATTCTGGTCAAGAGAAACACTGCATCTTCTTTCTGCTATTTCTCAAAAACCTTTGGCAATAGGCTTTCTCAAATAAAGGTGGCACAGCTGCCGTCTGGAGTAGAGCTACTGTCCTGCTGCCTAGAGATGGGTGCTTCCCCACACCGGCAACTGGGGGGCCAACACGACCAAGACATTCAACAACTAATCATGGATCTCCAGGAAGGAGACAAAGCAGCTTAGCAACTCCCCAGACAGAATTGCATCTAGCCACATGAAAAGAATTTGATTAATGGCTTCGGAGAGTTTGGTGGTAACCATTGACACCCAAGCGTAGAATACATTTATTGGGATGTGAGGCTGGCAAGTTGTCTCAGGCTGAGCCTGGGGTTGAGCTTCAGAGAAGGACACTCAGTGTATAGTGTCTGGTGTCTTATGCCTTTATTTTTTTTATTTTTTATTTTTATTTTTTTGCATGCAGGCCATTTATTGGGGTGAGCTCTTAGAATCAATACCTATTGAGGGAATGAGGAGACAGGCTTGGGCAGGGAGGGCAGTTGAACTGCAATGCGGTCAGTCACAACAAGGACCTCAGTTAATCCTGTGGGGAACTCCAGCTGGGATGAACCTTCAGAGATATCTTGTATTGGGTTGAGGATGGTGGGTCTTTTCATTGTGACAGCAACAGATTTTTATTTTTATTTTATTTTTTTTTGCGGTACGCGGGCCTCTCACTGCTGTGGCCTCTTCCGTTGCGGAGCACAGGCTCCGGACGCGCAGGCTCAGCGGCCATGGCTCACGGGCCTAGCCGCTCCGCGGCACGTGGGATCTTCCCGGACCGGGGCACGAACCCGTATCCCCTGCATCGGCAGGCAGACTCTCAACCACTGCGCCACCAGGGAAGCCCAGCAACAGATTTTTAGATGTCATTTCCACTTTAGACGAGTTTCTCATTAATTTACCTGCATCTTAAGAAAAGGTATGTGGTTGGAGAACAGTATGGAGGTTCCTTAAAAAGCTAAAAACAGAATTACCATATGACCCAGCAATCCAACTCCTGGGCATATATTCAGGAAAAAACATACTTTGAAAAGATACATGCACCCCCATGTTAACAGCAGCACTATTTAAAATAGCCAGGACATGGAAGCAACCTAAATGTCCATCCACAGAGGAATGGATAAAGAAGATGTGGTACATATATACAATGGAATATTACCCAGCCATAAAAAGTAACAAAATTGTACCATTTTCTGAGACGTGGAGAGACCTAGAGATTATCATACATAGTGAAGTAAGTCAGAAAAAGCAAAAGAAATATCATATATTAAAGCATATTTGTGGAATCTTGAAAAATGGTACAGATGAACTTATGGGCAAAGCAGAAATAGAGACACAGATGTAGAGAACAAACGTATGGATGCCAAGGGGGGATAAGGGTTGGGATAGATTGGGAGATTGAGATTGACACATATACACTGTCGATACTATGTAATAAAATAGAGAACTAATGAGAACCTACTGTACAGCACAGGGAACTCTGCGCAGTGCTCTGCGGTGACCTAAATGGGAAGGAAATCCAAAAAGGAGGGGATATATGTACACGCATAGCTGATTCACTTTGTTGTACAGCAGAAACTAACACAACATTGTAAAGCAACTATACTCCAATAAAAAAAAAAAAGAAAAGGTAAGTGGTGCTGGGATGTGCCACCCAGATCTCCCACTCCAGGACTACAACATTCATTCTCCCAGTTGCCTGGAGGGTTGGCTGCCTACATGCCTCAGCCAGTACCTCGCTGGGACTTGTACTTGGTTAAAGAAAGATGCCTCCCAAGGTCATAACCCCTTCTGGAGCAGCTCACATCTAAAAGTCTGTTGCTGTCTTATGCCTTTAAGTGTGGATTCCCACTGACTTAATTCCCCTGTGGTCAGTAAACTGGAATGTGTGTGTAATGTACGGTTTTGGACATCGAGGCCATCAAAATCAGAATGTTTATGTTCACGGGTCAGTGCATCTCATTCTTAGGAAGATCTTTGGGAAAAATTAATAACTAAAATCTGACGAACACAAAACCCGCCTGAAAGGACTTGAGTCTCCTAAAGACATATTTTCATTGAGAAGTGCTGCTACCGAGTCATTCTTTTACATTCCAGGGTTCTACCTGTGCTAGAGTTCCGAGGCATTGGATGCACTTGGTCCAGTCTTTTATGACGGTGTAAGGTTTCATCTCTAGTTTTATTTCTGGTTTAGTAAAAAGAATGTCTCAAGAGATCCTTTGAATTGACACATCCAGCTTCTGAGCCGTTCCGTGTTGCCTGCTTGTTCCAGACACTGCTTCTGGACCTCCTAGACCTTACTATTTGGGAGGTACCACCTAGACTCTTGGACCACTATCCAGTTCAATGCCTTGGCTGGATCTCTCGGTGTCTAATCTCTGCCTCTGTCTCTTTGGTATTCTTTTCTTCCATTAACAACCCCAAAGCACTTTATAGCAATCCTTCTGTTTTATTTCCCATAATTGGGCTTTTACCCATAGTCCCTATTTGGTGATGGCTTGCGCTTGGAGCCGGGTCTCAGAAATCTGTGTTAGCGTTTTCTTCCTTTAACAGTACTGCAGGCATACTGATAAAGAGAGGGGAGCAAACATCTCTCAGACATCTACCATGTGTCAGGCTGGAGCCTCCAGGGGAATTGACTGAAACAAAAAATTGCTCAAAAATAAATACTTTCAATCATAGCAGTTTGTCACATTGGTAATTTCGTGCACCATGATGATAGTGTTGCTAATTCTAATGTGATCTTAAATATTTGTTTCTATTTATCAGAGAGTGTCAGGGGTTTTGAACTATGATACTTACAAGATGGTACAGTGTTTCTGTTCATTTCTCACGTATTTGGAGTTTATTTTTGACCGGTTACGACTGCTTCACTTGTTTGGCAATGTTTCATGAACTCGAGTTTTGTCTCCAGCTCCAGGTTTTCCAGAAACAAACTCCTGAAAATGGGTGCTTCCAACCACTAGTTCATATAACGTTAAATTTTGTGTGTGCTAATGTGGTTTTACAACTGAAAATCTCAATTTTGGAGAGAGATTCCTTCATTTTCTCTGTCATTTTGCTTTTGAAGATCCAAAGTTCATTTTTACCTGGTGTTGGCAACTTATTTAGATACATTTCCACCATTTTGATTGCATAGTTCTTTCATATACAACAGCTTTAATAACGAAAGCTTTCTAGAAAAAGCAGGTTTGAAGGAAAAATATTTGGATGCATATACCTGAAAACAGCATTAGATTTTTAATGTTATTTTAACAATCGTAGATTAAGTATTTCAATACTGATAGACATTGTTGAGTTCTTTATCCTAAGCATACTCTGTTGGTCTGTCAGCCTGCTATAACAGAATGCCACAGACCCAGTTGCTTATAAACAACAGACATTTATTTCTCACAGTGCTGGATGCTGAGAAGTCCGAGGTCAAGGTGCCTGTAGATTTAGTGTCTGATGAGAGCCCTCTTCCTAGCCCATAGACAGCTGTCTTTTTTCTGTGTCCTCACGTGGCAGATGGAAGGGATCTCTTCTGTAAGGGTCCCACCCTCATGACCTAATCACCTGCCAAAGTCTCCATCTCCATATATAATCACTTTGGGGGTTAGAATTTAACGTGAAATTTGGTGCACAAACATTCAGTCTGTTACATACACTAGTACTGCCTTTGACTTGTTATTACTATTTTTGTTTGAGCAATCCGTTATATAGGCAAAGTTGCCATCACTAAGTTATCATTGCAAGTTTAAAATTTTTAAAGAAAGCAATTATCTATCTCTATTCTTGATGTTTTACACACTTTATCTTACCACTACCCAATATAGTAGGAATTATTGGAAACATTTCACAGGTAAGAAAACTGAGGCTCAGAGAAGCAAAGTAACTTTTCAAAGGTCTCTGAAACAAATCAAGACTTGAAACGAGTGAGACTGAGTTTGTTGGAATTTAAACATCGTTCTTCAAATCTCTTAAAAAGCACAGCAGCCTGCTTCATTTTGACAGGTTTTCACAACAATAATTTTCAAAGATGCCATTTTTTTATTTTAAACTTTTAATTTTATATTGGAGTATAGTTGATTAACAATATTGTGTTAGTTTCAGGTGTACAACAAAGTGATTTAGTTATACATATACATGTATCTATTCTTTTTCAAATTCTTTTCCCAATTCTTTTCCTAATTCTTTTCCCAATGTAACCACCAATTAGGTGGTTACATAATATTGAGCAGAGTTTCCTGTGCTATACAGTCCTTTAGATAGACTGTATATAGTTGCTACCTAAATAATTAAAGGCTACTTCAGGGGACCTATAGGAAGCAGTTGCTTTCAGAATCAGATTCCAGTGTTCTTGGCATTTACAGCGGCCATGCACACCAGCTAACTTCTCCCTATTCTCTGTAGGCAGCAGGTGCTGGGAATTCATGCCCCCATTCCCGGCCCTCAACCAGTGATGGACAAGAGTTAGTGGATAGATACACCAGTTCCCCCACCCCTGGGTGGGATAACTCTGAGATGCCTGTTCTATTCTGTCTCCCAGAGTTCCCCAGTGGCATTAAAGTTCGGTTTCCCACGGTGATAATTTGCATGATAACACATTGTGTGTTGGCTGCTATAGACCAAATGTCTGTGCGCCCCACCCAAATTCATATATTTTAATCTAATGTACAACTTAATGGTGTTAGGAAGTGGGCCCAGGCTGAAACTCCTGGCTCTGGTATTTACAACGATGGTGTCCCATTTGCCCGGCCAGTTGTCTGTTCCTTACTTTTGCCTCCTGTACCTCTATTTCGCTCGGCTTCACACTTGAATTCCCCATTCACTGATCTGACTTTTTTTTTTTTTTTTTGATGGTAATGCATTTGGGACACCCACCTACTCTCTTGACATTCCATGTAATAGTTATCTATTGTTGCTTAACAAATTACCACCAAAACTTAGTAGCTTATAGCAACAAATATTTATTATCTTACAGTTTCTGTAGGTCAGGAATCTGGTTGTGGCTTAACCGTGTGTCATCTCATGAGGTGACAGTCAGTCTGTCGGCCAGGACTGTGGTCTCATCTGAAGGTTTTTCATTTTTAATTAATTTATTTATTTTTGGCTGCTTTGGGTCTTTGTTGCAGTGTGGAGGCTTCTCACTGTGGTGGTTTCTCTTATTGCAGAGCGTGGGCTCTAGAGCGCAGGCTCAGTAGTTGTGGTGCACGGGCTGAGTTGCTTCCCGGCATGTGGGATCTTCCCGGACTAGGGCTCAAACCCGTGTCCCCTGCATTGGCAGGCGGATTCTTAACCACTGCGCCACCAGGGAAGTCCCTCATCTGAAGGTTTGATCAAGGGGGATCTGCTTCCAAACTCACTTGCGTGGTTGTTGGTTCCTTGCCGTATGGACTTTGGCATAACTGACTACCTCATGGCATGAGGTATTAGTATGCTCAGGCTGCCACAACAAAGTACCACACACCAGGTGGCTTAAACATAGATATATATAATCTCACTTTTCTGGGAGGCTAGAAGTCCATAATCAAGGTGCTAGCAATTTCTGTTCTTGGTGAGAGCTCTCTTTTTCCCTTGTAGAAAGCCGCCTTCCCCCTGTGCCCTCACGTGGGCTTTTCTCTGCATGGAAGAGTTGTGGGGTGGGGAGAGAGAGAGATTTCTGGTGTCCCTTTTTCTTCTTATAAGGACGCCAGCCCTTATGAGTTCATTGAGCTTTAAGTATCTCTCTAAAGGTCATATCTCCAAATACCATCACATTGAGACTTAGGGCTTCACCGTGAACTTTGGGAGAGACACAATTCAGTCCATAAGTCATGGCAAGATCCAGGAGAGAGTGAGAAGAAAGAATGCATAATGAAAGCTATAACCTTTTTATATCCTAATTTTGAATATGCTATCTCAACACTTCTGTCATAGTTTATGTGTTAGAAGCAAGTCAGTAAGTTTAGCCCACACCCAAGGAAGAAAATTAAAACAAGGGTGTCAGTATTAGAAGGTGAAGATCATTGGGGGTATACAGGAAAAACTTTCCTGGGGGTCTTCCTTTGCTTATACACATAACCGCATAATACTTCTGATATCAGACATGATATTTTTTTCTCTCACACCAAGTAATTCTCTGTGACATCAGCTGGATGTCCTACAATTCAATTAAATTCTGATACTAATCAGAGTTAGTGCAACCCTGTAGGTTAAGGGCTAATCCCACAAGACAGCCCCCACTTTAAATGCCAATAGTAAGTTGTAAGTCCCCAGTTTACTCCCAATTTCTTTCTGGTTCGGCTACAAATCAGAGGGTCCCCAAACCCCCTCCTTGGATTGAATCATTTGCTAGAACAGCTCAAAGAACTCAGGGAAACACTTACTTACATTTACCAGTTTATTATATAATAAAGGATATGATAAAGGATACAGATGAACAGCCAGATGGAAGAGATATGTGCAGGGAATCCCGGAAGGGTTCCGAGTGCAGGAAATCCTGTCCCTGTGGAGATGGGGGTGCGTCATCCATCCACCACATGTAGATCTGTTCACCAGCCTGGAACTTCTCTGAACCCCATACTTCAGGGATTTTTATGGAGGTTTCATCATGTAGGCGTGATCTATTATTAACTCAATTTCCAGCCCCTCATGTTCAATGCAAGTCTAGTGTTTATGCAGGGTAACTCCACGGTGTGTTACAAGCACCCATCTCAGTAGGCTGCTGTGAGAATTAAGTAGTTACACACATGCAGCATCCCTCCTTTTATAATTTCCTAGGGCTAGCATCAATGGGGATCTACTAGCTACTAACAGATATGATTCTATGATTCATGGAGAGAGGCATTCGCGAGACAATAAGCTAGAGAAGACCAGTACCCCAAAGGGTTCCACTGGGTGGATTGTTTTTAGAGACTGCATTAGACGTTTGGCCATCATATAAAATATATGATTTTCTTGGCTCCATTTATATCAACTCTTCTCTCCTAAAGCTTAACAGACCTTCAGCAATCGTGACATCAAATTCAAGAATAAAGCAAATGTCACTCCATTCATTTAAGAGGGAGCATGAACCACTTAGATTTATGTGTATATGGTGACCAAGAGAGGGAGCTGGGTTCTAACCATGTTATATAATCGAGGTGGGTGGGAAAGGTACACGCAGATTAATTTATAGCATCTTGCCAGCAATGCTACTTTAAAAATAGCACTTACGGGTTTTCTGGCAAAACAAAAGTGAAACCACTGGAAGAGCTCCAGCCTTAGGCTTGTAAAACCACCAGGAAGCAAATCCAATAAACAGATGCACATTCCGACCTTGAGCCACGCTTCCTCCTCCACGCTCTTCCACCATCCTGTGCATCCCAGCACTCACAAAAATATTCAGGCTCGGTTTACAAAACCATGACCTCAGCCCACACTCACCCCAGCCACAATCTCTTATCTCCTCTCCTTTGGCCGTTTCCCAACAGCCTGACTCTTCTGCCCTGCTTTGCACGCCTCGCAAGTCAGAGCAGAGCTCGCCTTCAGTAGAGTCATTCAGAAAGGAGATCAACGAGGATGGAGCCTGGTTGCAGCGTTAGCGACCTTCACCTGTATCTGGATCCATTCTTTAGCTTCCAAAGCAGTGTGGGTTAACCAGCTAAGAATCCCTATGGTGGAGTCATTTGTTTCTTCAGTAAATAGTTTGAATTCTATTTTGTGTCAAGCACAGTGCCAGGTGCCAAGGATACAGCAGGGCACAATTCCCAGCCCTTTCCCTTAAGGGGAGTCTGGGAGGGAGACAAACAGGTAAACTGCAGTGCCGGGCACGGTGCAAACACACAGGATGGGGAGAAGGTGGGGATGGTCATGAAAGGCTCCTTGAGGAAGGGTGAATAGGAGTTGGTAAAGTGAAGGTGGAGAAGACAGATGTGAAAGGAGTTGAGGGAATAACACATACAAAGTCCTGGGGGTAAAATTCCACATTCATTTGCCAACGAGGCTATTTTAAGAGAATTAAGAGAGCGCTATGCCCATGGGTCCTGGATTCCTGGTCCTCAAGCTGCAGGAGCTGAAGCAAGTCCAGCAGTCTGGGTAGAGGTAATGGGCTGAGACCAGGGTGAGTTCCATTGGGCCAGTAGAATATATCTGAAATTTGAAATCAAATGTCTTGTTTTTTTTTTTTGCAGTTTCCCCCCAATCCTGCTATTTTCTAGTGTTGCAAACCAGTGGTTTACATATTACGCTGCCTGCCTGACCCCTGTGAGATCCTGGCCCTTAGTCTCTGTCATTCCCTTGATTTTTAATGTAAGGAGCCTGACTGCTAGATAAATAGATTATTCATTCATTCAAAAAATATCGATTTTAGAACTATGAAGGAGGCTAGATATAAATTGGTAATTTTGGCTTTCATGGACCTTAGAGTCTGAAATAGAAGACAGGTAAGTAAATAAGCAAACGGGTATACAATATATAAATTATGACAGGTGCTTTGAGGGTAACATGAGATGTTAGTAAGGGTCTACGTTAGAATGGGTGGCCAGAGAGGACCTCTCTGAGGGAGAACGTTTAAGCAAAGACTGGAAGGATGAGAAGAAAGTCTTTGGAAGGGTGTGGAGGAAATGTTTTCCAGGAAGCAAAAGTGAAGGCAAAGGTGAAGTGGGGCAGCTTGTGACTTGTACAAAGGTGCTTCTGCTCACCAAGCCATGAACCCTGGGACAGGGCTGTGTCTGTCCAGAGAAAGGGGTGTGCAAACTACAGGAGGGGGAGCAGAAGCCCCTGGAGAAGGCTGTAGGTAGGAAAAACCAAAGACAGCAGATCTTTGCACTTGGGAGAACTGATGTCCCTTTAAAGTAGAATGAACACTCGGGAGGGTGGAGCAGGGGGATAGATTAAGGTGCAGATATTGTGGGAAATCCAATAACACTGAGGAAGGCTGTTTGTGGAGACCAGGGTGACAGGGATACACCAGGGAAACATCTCTACTTGGAAGACCCAATAAAACAAGTCATCTGGGTTCTAGGTAGATCAATGCCCTGGGAAGTGAACAGAAATACAAAGAAATGAAGGAACAACCCCAGCCTCAGGCTGATGGATCCTGGCAGATACTGGTCTCCAGCTTCATGGGAAAGAGGAAGGAGATAGAGGAAAAAAGGATAAGAACTAAGTAACAGTACAGAAATCCGCTTAGCAGAACTGGGTCCTAGGATCAGAAGAAAATCAGGGCAAAGCCCTCTGGATGTGGTGTTATTGGTTTGGGGTTCTTTAAATTCTTTCCATACAGAAATTTGAGGAGGGCAACACTTGGTTTGTACAAAGGAACTGAGCTACATCAGATTTAAAGATTAGATGGACAATGGAGAGGTGGAGATCCAGGCAAGTCATAACATGATCTGCACATCTGGTGCTTTGAACAAAGCATAATATGAATTTAGTCTGACATGACTCAGTCTGGGTGCACCAGCGGCAACTCTTAGTCATTTGTGCATTCTTCTCTTGGTTGCATCAGACATTTCTTATCCACCGCCTCACATACCCTCTACCACTCTTGTCCCTGGGGCCCTTGGCCATTTGTTTTCCCAGCTGCTATGGCAACTGCCTTCACATGGGTACAACCCAACAATGCTCTGCATCCTACCCCAGCTGTACATTACTTGCTTGCTTCTCCAGCCTTTCCGTATAGCCCCTAGGGTGTGAGATGCTGTGGAATCTGAACTGGCATCATGTTGTATTTGACTTGAAAGTGTGTGGGAGTTAATGTTCTGTGAAGTAAACTTGGGTCAAGGTGAGATGGAAGCTAGCTGATAAATTCTTCCTTCCTCCTGCTGAGACATAATGGTCTACATGTCTCAGAAGATGGTTGTATGAGATGGAGCAAACAATTGTCCTTGTTTCCAAGCTGTGGCTGACTCACTGACCTTCCTTCCCTGCTGCACTCTCCCTTTGTCCCATTTCTACTTCCTGGTATTGCATCTTTAATGAAGTAGTAGTGCATAAGCTTTTGCTTCAGGCTTTACCAAGACACAATCAGTTTTAGAATCGTGCTGGGGTTAGTAGCTTATAGGTCAGTAGCTTACAGCCCAAGAGCTACATGTGGCTATAGGCCACTAAAAATGTGGCTGGTCCTCCTAATTAAGATATTGTGTAAATATAAGATACACATCAGGGATGTGGCCAAGATGGCAGAGTAGAAAGACTCTGAGCTCACCTCTTTCTATGGGCACACCAAAATTAAAACTATTTATAGAGCACTTGTTGATGAGAATGACCCAAAGAATAGGAGAAAAGATTTCCCACAACTAAAGATATAAAGAAGGAAACACAAAGAGATGGGTAGGAGGGTCAGGGGTGCGGTACAGTCGAGATCCACACCCGCAGCAGAAGACCCACAAAAGGGAGGATAATTACAATTGCAGAACTTCTCCCCAAGGAGTGAGAGGTCCAAGCCCCACATCAGGCTCCCCAGCCTGGGGGTCCTGTACCAGGAAGAGGAGCCCCCAGAACAGCTGGCTTTGAAGGCCAGCAGAACTTGTGTACAGGAGAGCTATTGGAAACAGAGACTCTGCTCTTAAAGGGCTCATGCAAAATCTTACATGCTCTCTGAGTCCTAGCTCAGAAAGGTGCCTGGGTCAGACTCACTTGCTGGGACTCCTCCTTGGTACATAATGTTGGTGGCAGGCATTTTTGGGAGCTCATTCTATAATCAGGACCCTGGTGCTGGTGAGAGTCATTTTGGAGTCCTTCCTCTAGCCTATCAGTGCAGGGCTTAGCTGTGTGCCAGCAGGTCAGCATCAGTCTGGGATCCACAGAGCCACACAGCCAGCTGTGTGGGGACCTGGTCCCATCCACCATCCACTGGACTGGCAACCACTGCACGAAACAGGACCTGGAGGCCAACCAAGGGACCCGGATGTTCCTACCAGTGTGCCTACAGTAGGTGGTTCACCACAACAGAAGAGTCCACTTAGGGGGCAACCTTAGAACATATAGAGTGGGCTTCTTGGCTCCAAAAGATGTCTCCTACATAGGGCTACTTCTGCCAGATCAGGAAACATGACCAAGACACCTACTACGTAGAAACAAACACAGAGAACAAGGCAAAATGAGGTGACAGAGTAATATGTTTCAAATGAAGGAACAAGGCAAAACCTCAGAAAATGAACTAAACAAAGTGAAGATAAACAATTTACCTGATGAAGAGTTCAAGGTAGTGATCATAAAGATGCTCAATGAGCTTGGGAGAAGAAGAATGGATGAATACAGTGAGGATTTTAACAAAGAGGTAGAGAATATAAAGAAGAATCAAGCAGAGCTGAAGAATACAGTAACTGAAATGAAAAATGCACTCGAAGAAATCAATAGATGATACAGAAGAATGTGTCAGCAAACTGGAAGACCAAGTAGTGGAAATCACCCAAGCAGAACAAAAAAGAAAAAAGAATTTAAATGAGGATAGTTTAAGACATCTCTGGGGCAACATCAAACATATTCACATTTGCTATATAGAGGTCCCAGTAGGAGAAAATAGAGATGTTAGGGCAGAGGACTCATTTGAAGACAATAGCTGAAAACTACCCTAACCTGGGAAAGGAAACAAACTTCCAGGTCCAGGAAACACAGACAGTCCCAAACAAGATGAACACAATGAGGTTCACACCAAGATACTTTATAATTAAAATGGCAAAAATTAAAGATATAGAGAGAATGTTAAAAGCAGCAGAGAAAAGCAACTAGTTATGTACAAGGGAACTCCCATAAGATGATCAGCTGACTTTTCAGCAGACACTTTGCAGGTAAGAAAGGAGTGGCATTTTATATTCAATGTGATAAAAGGAAAATACATAATACTATGTGTTAAAAATACTTAAGATGCCACCAGAAAAACTTAGAACTAATAAATGAATTCAGTAAAGTTGCAGGATACAAAGTTAATAAATTTGTTTCATTTCTGTACAATAACAACAAAATGTCGGAAAAAATAAATTTAGATAACAATCTCATTTACAGTTTCATCAAAAAGAATAAAATACCTATGAATAAATCTAATCAAGGAGGCAAAATACTTGTACTTGGAAAAGTATAAGACACTGATGAATGAGATTAAGGATGACATAAGCAGATGGAAAGGTATACCATGCTCATGGATTGGAAGAATTAATATAGTTAAAATGACCATACTACCCAAGGCAATGTACAGATTCAATGCAATCCCTATCAAAATACCAAAGGTATTTTTCACAGAACTAGAATAAATAATTCTAAAATTTGTATGGAAACACAAAAGACCCAGAATAGCCAAAACCATCTGGAGAAAGAAAAACAAATCTGGAGGTGTCACACTTCCTGATTTCAAACTATACTAATACTAATTTGAAAAGATACATGCCTTCCTATGTTCATTGCAGCTCTATTTACGATAACCAAGATATGGAAGCAACCCAGGTGTCCACCAACAGATGAATGGATAAAGAAGATGTGGTGTGTATGTGTGTATATATACACATATATATGTATATATACACATATACACACAATGGAATATTACTCAGCCATTAAAAATGAAATCTTGTCATTTGCAGCACCACAGATGGATCTAGAGCTTATTCTAAGTGAAGTATGTCAGAAAAAGACAAATACTGCATGATCTCATTTATATGAGAAATCTAAAAAACAAAACAAACAAAACAAAATGAAAACAGTTCTCTATAGGTATAGAGAACAAATGGGTCATTGCAAGAAGGGTGGGGTTTGAGAGGGTGGGAGAAATAAGTGATGGGGGATTAAGAGGCATAAACCTCCAGTGTATAATAAATAACTTATGGTGTGTAACATACAGCATGAGGAATATGGTCAAAAACATTGTAATAACTTTATGGGTGAATAGATGGTTACTATAGACAGCGTGATCATTTCATAATTTTGCAAATATCAAATCATTGTATAGTACACCTGAACTATCATAGTATTGTATGCGAACTATATTTCAAAAAAAATACATAATCAAATTTTGGACACATAGAAAAAAGGATTAAACATGTTTTATCAATAATTTGTATATTTATTACATAAAAATGGTCATATTTTGATATATTGAGTTTAAATATACTATTAAAATTTATTTCATCTGGTTCTTTTAACATTTTTTATTATAGCTATAATATTTCCATTGGACAGCACTTGTACAGAATTTGTGGAATCTACCTCTTACCCCATTGAAAAGTTCATTTGTACTTCTCTTGTTTTCTATAATTTCTTGAAGATTATTAATCAGCAATGCTATTAAAAAGTGATACTTCCAAACCAAGGGAGTGTTTTTACAGGGGTCAAAAGAAGCAGTAGCTTGTGCAGTTTGTCTATGTGAATGTTAAAATGACCATCTGTATTTGTTAATGCTTAATAGGTAGGATGTTAGGCTTGTAATTTGGACTATAACTGATCAAAGGCTTCTATTCAATGCCTTACTATGCATACTAGGATAAGTGCAGTAGATGTTGAGAAGGCTAACAGTTTTATAAGCGTTAATCTTCTAGTATATTTTATTACATGTATTTTCCATGCTATAATTGAATATCACGAGTGTAGTGCCTAAGGATTAACTTCTGAGCTTTTCTTCTTTGTTCACTGTTATTATCAATTACATGTTGTGATTTGGTGGGCTAAATTAAATTTGTTGCAGGGTTGGGCCCTGATCCTCCTTCTAGGATTTCCTCGTGGCTCTCTTGCCCCAGGTATTTCATCATCAAACTCTTTTATTAAGTTCTCGTGGATGTGACACTGGGTATGCACTATTTATTATACAAGTCAAATAGCTGTGGATTCTACTCTGTTCTATAAAAAGATAAGGTTCTGGCTTGGAGTCACATTCCCTCTGTTGGAATTTGGTTCTGCCTGGACTGAAATATTGTTAAGGAATAGTTTGGTGAGAAGTCACTTGAGGGGTAAGCGTTGAGTGAGTCTGTATTTAAAAGGAATGTGACTTGAGGGGGAGAAGGATTCAGCTTCAAGCTGAGCAGGGAACCAAGGAAACAGATTTGAAAGTTTCAACAGGAGCAATCATTTTAAACTAACAAATTGTAATTACTTGTCATAATTTCACCCTGTCTAAACAGCAGGTTTTTGGTTTTAGTTGTGAATCAACACGGTTGTAGAATAGTAGAATATGTTACTTAACAATTTTGGTAAGCAATGTATTGTTAAAGAAAATCCAGAAAACATACTATCCAGGAGTTTGAAATATTGAAGGAGGATTATTTATACCCAAGCAAAAGATTCTAAAAATGATCCACAGTATTCTCTCAACAGACACGATATTTAATGAATCCTAAGAGCCAGATTCAGAAGTGAGTTTCACGTGCCATGGGTTTATTAATTTCCCTTCTTTTCTAGCCTGTACATTCCATTTTCTTTGAAATTTTGTTTCTTTTCTTCTCAAATAAAAGAATGTAAACTCCATGTAGAGAAACAACTCTATCAAAAGCTTTATTTCGATAAGAGAGGAATTAACGGAAAGTTCATTAAAGATGTGCTTGTACCTGAATGGCTGCATAAGGATTAACTTTATTCAAAAGCAAGCAGAGAGCTGAGACAATCACTATAAATCAGGTGTTTCCAGCTAAAGTCCCTAAACTATTTTGTTGCCTTCCAGGGAGTTTAGAGTTACAGGCAGCACAGTAATAGAAGAATAAACCTCTAATCTCATTCTTGTCCCACGTGAATCTTTATGCCAGAGACATTCACTTACAAAGCTGATTTAAGCTCTTTCAACAATTAGTGGCAATTGTGACAGCGTTTTAAAGGTTGTCATGGGATTGAGTCATGTCCAGTCTGGTTTTATTATGCTACATAAACATCTTTAAAAATGACTGTTAACAGCTTTCACTCCTCATAAACTTAAGATTACTCTGTTAAGATTTTATGACCCAGAGAGGTAGGTTATCACAGGCAGAAAATGTGAAAGAAAGTGAGCTGTAAGCTTGGATTTTTTTTTTTTTTTTTTTTTGCCAGCCTACTCAAAGTACAATATTAACAGCCAAGATCATCATGGTAGTCACTTTTGAAAATTATAAAGTATTAGAGGGGTGGTATTCATGCTAAGCTTGGAATATAGTTCTTGGCTGACTTGTGGCCAATAAGCCACGGGAAGGTCGTTGCCTTGGTGTGTGGTCAGCAAGGGCTGAACGTATTTTATTCATTGTTATCCTCCAGCCCCAAATAGCCCCGACACACGGTAAGCCCTCGTAAATGCGTGTAGAATGTACGAAGACTGGAATACGGAGAGTCAGTTGTCTGAGTACCATCACCAGCTCAGCAGGGAAAGCACTAGATGTGTAATCCGATGTGAGCTAGGAAAGGGCGCAGGAGAAAGCGCAGGAGGCCACAGAGAAAGGAACATGGGAGAAGTTGCTGAGCTTTTCTGGGACACTCTGCACCTTCAGAATTGCACGTGTGCTTTTCCGGGAGGCTCGTTAGAGATGCTCCGCGGGAGAGACGGATGCAGGAAAAGGCACGTCAGAACCATGCAGATGAAGGAAAACTTTGAGTGATGGCTGTGTTCACGGGAAGCATTTACCGTGAACAACACATTTTTTCAGATGGCAAAGGGAACCTGGGAAGAATTACATGAATATGAATCTACCGAAAACACTGAAAAAATGCTAAGTTCATTTATGAAGAAGGTATTTAATACTGAGCCTTAGAAAGGGAATGAACATTAAAATCGTAATGGCGTTTGCAGTATTTATTCTAATGGTTTTCTTTAAGATTTTTTTTTTTTGATGTGGACCATTTTTACAGTCTTTATTGAATTTGTTAACAATATTGTTTCTGTTTCATGTTTTGGTTTTTTGGCCCCAAGGCATGTGGGATCTTGGCTCCTATGTTTTGGTTTTTTGGCCCCGAGGCATGTGGGATCTTGGCTCCCTGACCAGGAAATGAACCCTCCCCGCCCTGCAGCGGAAGTGCGGAGTCTTAACCACTGGACCCACTGGACCACCAGGCAAGTTCCAGAAATGAGTGTGATATTTTAAACTTCCCTTTTTCCGTTCGGTGGTGAGTGGGCTCCTTAATGAAACCTCAGTCCTCATCATAACTTTCTTGTTACTTTCAGTTGTTAGAATGGTTTCATTTCAATATTTAGGATTATATTTATTGGAAAATTTCAGTCTTAAGTGCAGTTCAGAGAAGGTCTTCTCCCCAAGTTCAGTGAAGACCAGACTTGTGTGTGACTCCAGCTGCTGGGTCTGCGTGGACGTGGCGTTGGGAACTAGTGTGCAGCCTTTTCTTCCCTGGCTGCATCTGCTGTTCTAGGCTTTGTGAGCTCAATGATGGTGAAAGTCTCCATGTGCCCCTTGCAAGAGTGGCTTGCTTCCACTCAGGGCTGCAGGCATTTGTAGCCCTTGGTCATGCTTGAATACCTCTTCCAGCCAAGCATGGTGTCCATTGCCATTCTTTGATAGGATACACCTTTGCCTCCTAAAATACCCAACTCTAAGGTTCTAAGAAGAGTTCTTCAGTCTCAACTGGCCAAAACCATCTCAAAAGCTGGCAGACACCTGTGGGAATCTCATCTTCCATGTCTGTCGAAAATCAAGAAGCTGGATAAATTGGCATATTGGGATTGACATATACACACTACTGTATATAAAAGAGATAACTAACAAGGACCTACTGTATAGCACAGGGAACTCTGCTCAGTACTCTGTAATGACCTATATGGGAAAAGAATCTAAAAATGAGTGGATATATGTATATGTATAACTGATTCACTTTGCTGTACACCTGAAACAAACACAACATTGTAAGTCAACTATACGCCAATAAAAATTTTAAAAAAAGAACCTGAGGGGATGGGGACAATCCTGACCTTCTTTCCACTGGCACTCATCCCCTTGCCATCCCCCTGCTAGTCTGCTCTCTTATGTAGGGAGCGTGGAGCGACCCTCAGGTCTGCTGGTCAACCAGACATCCATATAGGGGATAAAATGCCAATCTCTGCTTCTTGCAGTCACCCCCAATCTTTATGCATAATTTTTTTGGAGTCTCACTAAAGATCACCTCCCTTGTTTTGGGAAGGGGAAGCAACCTGCTCTCTCTGTCCTCTTGGGGGACAGAGGGGATAGATTCTTCCCATGAGTTGCGGTTTTAAGACCGTTGAACAGTTCACTTTCTATATAGTCTAAGGAGGGCCAGGTACCGGGGGTGGCAGTAGGCCTGGTTCTACATTTTTGCTTCTGTCTGTGAGATCTCTGAGGAGGGTGGCCCCATTACTGGCTGCTTTGTGGGCACCAAACACAGAGAGTTTAGGGCCTTCTGTCTTCAGGTCTGACCCCTAGCTGAAATTTTGCTGAAATTTTGCACCTTGAGAAAAATCCAAGTTGACATCTTTTTAAAATATCCTTACACTCTGGGACTTGCTCCCTGTGTGGGCTGTTCTCTATTTGTCTTGTTCCCTAAGATCTCTTCTCTACCTTTCCCTCTCCTGCACTGCACCTTGGAAAGCTGATTGCTATGGACATATCACCTCAATTCCCTGGTCTTTTTGCTTCTGGTTAGTTTTGGCTAAAGGGAGGCAGTGGTAGGAGACTGGAAAGGAGTCTCCCAGCCCGTGTTCCTCTGTGGCCAAAGCCCCCACCTGGCGACCCCTCTTCCTCACCCCCAGCTAGTGGTCCCTTCCTCCTGCCCCATCAGTTCAGTGCTGGTTAAGCTCCCACTCTGCTAATCCCAGGATGCATTACCTTCACGTGTTGGTTCCCTTGACCCCTTGCTGCTTCCTTAACCCTGTCCACACCTCTGAAAAGGGTACATTCATTAAAATAATTTTAGTTAAACTCTTTGAGTAGGCCTTCTGCTTTCTTTTGTGACCATGACAAACGTGGTCACATTTTTCCGTTAGCAGAATATCCTGAGGTCTTCCATGTCTTCATGTACATGTTTACTTAAATGAAGATGCATAAATGAATCATGAGGAAACATCAGACGAAACCCGAATTGAGGGGCATCGTATGAAATATTGGCTTGTACTCTTCAAGGTCATGAAAGACAAAGGAAGACCAAGCGACTATCCCAGATTAACTCAAAAGACATGACAAGTAAATGCAATGCCCAGTTCTGGACCAGAAAGGAAAAGTGTTTTTATTTTAATTTATTTTATTGAAGTATAGTTGATTTACAATGTTGTGTTGGTTTCTGATATAGAGCAAAGTGATTCGGTTTTATATATATATATATGTGTGTATATATATATAAGGATTTATATATTCTTTTTCATATTCTTTTCCATTATGGTTTATCACAGCATATTGAATATAGTTCCTTGGGCTATACAGTAGGACCTTGTTGTTTATCCATTCTCTATATAATAGTCTGCATCTGCTAATCCCAAACTCCCAATCCATCCTTTCTCCACCCCTCCTCCTCTTGGCAACTACAAATCTGTTTTCTGTGTCTGTGAGTCTGTTTCTCTGTTTATAGAACAAATCATGCTATTAGTTAAGCTGCAAGTTTAGAGGTGAGGATTTAGGGTGGGATAGTTGGAATGAAAAATTATTTCAAGTACATAATGAAAAATTGGCATAAAGTGATCATTGTAAATGATTAATACCAAGCCCCTAGCCAGGAAATATAACTGGCAAATTGGGTACTTCTCTTTGGATTGCTAGAAACTGCATCAAAAGGAAGAATAATGCTGTGAGTATCACAGATATATAATGTGTCCTTAAAACTTTTGCCCAAGTGATAATTCTAGCATGCTTCCTATACACAAGGTCAAATATTACTATACTTGGAAATGACTAGATTTTCTTAGACGATTTGTGTAGCTGAAACTTGGGTGATTCAGTTCCTAACTCTCTTGATAATGGCATAATCCAAACTAAGATGACATAATTTAGCTTTTATAATTGAAAGAAGCAATTCTTCGAGAGTTTACGCCATAACGAGGAAAGATGTGTTATACAAGCATCAGCACAGACCTCTCTCATCCTTGCCAAGTCATCCACTTTTGCTTTGGAAATGTATTTGTGTATTCAGTTGTATGTAGGTGTATGTAACATTCGGGAAGCTCAGAAAGTTTCCTATATAATCCTCAAGTTTGAATGCCGCTAGATCCTATCTGTACCTGCTTCATAACTCTGCTGGGATTACTTGCAGAGCATATCAGGATTTGAAAAACTTTCGTAGGTATGGGAGGAAATTTTGTAGTGGTGGAGGGGGCAGCTAACTTGGCCATGGGTCTGATCATCAAGAGAAAGAGGATAGCCAGTGAGGGAAAAGATAGTTTCTATCCCAAAGAACCCTGGGATTTCACCCTGATGTGGACTGGTGTGATTATCTAAGGCGATCCGTCTAGTTCATGGGTGGCAGCACCAGGAATTTCTGTCAATGGTGACACCATAAATTAGGTGGCTCCAAGTCTTCCCCTAGTCTTCGTAGGCTAAAAAGAATTGATAATCAATGACTGGGCGGGTGGTCAAGTCCCAACTAAGTGGCTTTCACCCTGACACGATGCCCTCTGTTTAAAACAAAACACCTGGAACTAACACTAATTGTAAATCAACTATACCCCGATCTAAAATAAAAATTAAATTTAAAAAATAATTACAAAAGGATTTGCATGTGTTTGACAAAATAAAGATGAAAACAAAGATGGGGCCGGGAGGTCTCTGGTGGACCAACGTCCTGAACAGTGGTCCACCAATGGTCTCGGCTCTCCCACCTCAGTGGCTCAGGCCTGACACCAGGCTGGAGCACCAAGACCTGTCAGCCACATGGCAGACGAGTTGTTTATTACCAAGGATATTAAAGCACAGGAACTAACAGCCAGATGAAGAGATTCGTAGGGTGAGGTCGAGAATAAAGAAACTTCAGTCCTCTTTGAGTTTGGAGCCCTGATCAGTGGCACATGAAGGCATTCTTTTTCACCAACCTGGAAGCTCTCTGAAACACCTCCTTTTGGATTTTAATGGTGGCTTCACTACACAGGCATGGTTGATTAAATCCTTAGGCATTGATGATTGATTACAAAGGTAACTTTAAAAAACCAGTATGCCCTAACTATAAAATAGAAAAGAAATTAAAAATGAACTGATAAAATTTATTTTAATATATATTGCTTGTGTACAACCCCACTGGAACAGTGCTCCCCAAACTCACCTGCATACACATCTCCTGGGATCTTGTTAAAAAGCAGATTCTGGTTTAGTAGGTGTTGGGTAGACCTTGAGAGTTTGTATTTCTGATAAGCTTCCTGGTGATGTCAGTGCTGCTGGCACCTGGCATACACTTTGAGTAGCTTGGCCCTAGAAGTTATAACTGCAGAAGTGGTTATATCTGCGAATGCAGCTTGACACAGGCGTGTCGAATCAGCAGTTGAATTACCAGGAGTGGCGTTGTCATTATTAATGTGATTTTTCAGGAAATTCCTGAACAATTCTTGGTAAAAAACCTGTTCCACTTCCCTTGATTTGCACAGTTAGTTGCAGTCTTGCAAAAATGCTTTGTGCTCATCTGTGAAACGAAGTTGAGTTTTAGGCTCAGATAACGATGGACGTTTTTTTCACCTACAGGAATGCCCAGGGGGATGCTTGAAATTTTCATGGAATCCAGGGCCACTCTTTGTATGCAAGATGATCCCATGGATGGCCGAACATTATTATCCTTGACTCTTGCCCACTAAATATCAATAGCACACCCCATCCCGAGACAACCCAAAATCACCCCCACAAATTTCCTAAGTCCTCTCGGGTACAGAATGGGATTCCCAAAGAGTGTGAATCAAGACAGAGTGCTTGCGGCAGAAACCCATGGTGAGGTTGGGCAAACACATCAAGGGTTAGAGGCCACGGTTGCTTGGAGACAGGTAAGCCTGGATTTACCCAGATGTGCAGGTCCATTTGCTTATGACACTGATACTACTTCAAAGGCTGTTGGAGAAGGAGTGGGCTGGAATCGAAGATGCGTCTCAGTGTGAAAGCATCTACAGATCGCTTGGGAGTCTTGTTAAAATGCAGGTACCGATGCGGAAGGTCTGGAGTGGGACCTAAGATTCTGCTTTTCCAGCAGACTCTTAAGTAATGCCAAGGCTGGCTGCTGGGAACCATTTGCTCCACGCGCCCTGAACAGCAAAGGATGCAACACCTACACTTGATGGCACTGGGGCTGTAGGTTGAAAACCTCAGTGCCCAGAATTGAGATGAGCTGAGGGCACCTAGTGTGGACAGCGGTTCTCCCATCTTTTTTCCCCCCTCTGTAAGAATTTTTCTTTTTCTCACTCCTTCTTACCTCTCAGAGTGATGCCAACCAGTGGAGTACAGAGCATTAGCTTGTGTGCAAAGGGTTTCTGGTTACTCTGCAGAATGGGGATGTGGTGGATAACATTTTTGTTTAAAGGTCATTTTAGGTCTAAAAATACAGAATAAATGGTACAGAGATTCTATTTATGTCATCAAAGGATTTAACTAGGCATCATTTGACCTATTGTTAATGGATACTTGAAAACCAGATTTCCTGGAGATAGCGTCTAATTCAAATAATGACTTACTGATGATTGAGAATTTTCTCAGAAAATCTGTTAAGGGAAAAATTGTTATTTGGTTCTGGGGTCAAGATTACAACATGCATGCTATAAATCTCTACTCTTGTGCTCGGAGTGCGGCCAGCAGGTAGCTAGTGGGAGGCACCACTCTCTGCGTGGTGCAAGGGCCTCCTTAATTTTTACCTTAGATGCCTCACCTGCCTCACCCTAATTCTGACTGTGCCGGTGCCCATGACAGACATTGCAAGGAGATGATGCTTGTATTGAGAAAGGCATGGTGGGTGTACCACTTACCTGGATGAAGATATCTTCCATGTATCTTTGGTTGTTACCGGTTGTCTGGGATACTGTTTTTATTCATACGTTTTGTGGTTTGCCAAAATAAACCCCATATAAAGCCATGCCAGATCCTTTCTTGAAGACCTAGAGATGGAAAAAATCTCGACAATTCTTTAAACAAATCTCTCCTTCTCTGTACCTAACATTTCTTCTTGGGCTTCTTACAAATGGAGTGTTATTTTACCGTAGAATTTCCTAGCCTGTGTATTTGTTATTTGGAAAGCTCACCTAAGGATGAGAATTTCCAGATTGAGTGAGTTTTTTATGAACAAAACAAGCACAAAACAGAACAGCAAGCCAAAACCACAAACCATACCCCTTCCCCCGCATGACTTGTCATGATTAAATTATGAAAAATGCTTTATTTTTGAAAGAGAATGAGATCCCAAAGGCCAAAACCAACACTGGAAATCCTTCTGTTGGAAAAGGCCTTTTAGAATATTTTGTAGCTGGGTGTCAGTTGCTTTGATTTAGACCCGCTGCATTAAAATCAGCGTGAGCGAAGCGTGGACCTGAAATGTATAAAGTGGCAGAACAATGGGGGTCATTCTCAATCCTGCCTGGTGTTCAGGCAGGACTGAGAACGACAGCCTGAGGGTATGTCTGTTTTCATGGTGGCAGAAAATGCCCACCTTGTCAAAACAAAGTTTCTCTCACTATGTGAACCTAAGGAGGCATTACCAATTAAATTTTTTTCCTTGAATTTATGGAATAATGGTATTATAATAGCCATAACAAAAATAAAACCCGTAAATTCCATAACCCTGATAAATGACTCACTTGTTTTCATTGTCTGGTTTTCCAGCTAGTCTGTCCTCAGCTAGTCTGTGATCAAGCTTCAGGGGTGTGTGACCTTGGCAGTGACACAGGGCTCCACACTCAGAAGGGCCCACAGATTCCCTAGCTGGTCACGTCTTCATACATGTACGTAACGGCATGAAATTTTAGACAGCTCTGAGTCCAGGGCTGATGTGAAGCTGCATTCTCTTTTCACTCGAAAATATATTATAGGTATTTTTCATGCCATTTTATGCTGTTGTTATCATCTTCATGACGATTCGTTTTTATTGTTACAGAATATTAAATGAATTACATTTATAATCAAGCTTCTATTCCCTTACCTTAATTTTTCCCGTATTAGGTTGCTTCTCGTTTTTTCACCAATGCATATTTTATACCAGTGAGAATCTTTGTACATTCAGCTTTGTCCTTTGAGAATTTTACTAAGGATGCGTTCTTTGGACGGGGATCCCTGGGCCGGGCTGACCGTACTTCTCTGCCTGCCTAGGACGGTTGGCTTATGCCTGGTGTATTTATTAATAGCGCCCCCTTTTGATCTCAGATGTGCTCCCGTTTGGGCTGTAAATTTCATGGTTTTCTTGGCCATGACTGGTATTATGGCTATTGAACACTTTTAGAAGGGACAGCTGATAGAATCAAGTGATCAGCCGTAAAATATTTTATAGAACACTGAGAATAAAAACTTTAGAAAAGAAAATATAGTAAAAGGAAAAGCTTCTTTAGGAAAGATTATCAAAGTAGGTTTACATTTTCCACACAATCACGTAATTAAGAAGAATGGGATTAAGTACATGGCAGTAATAGTTGGGGGCATTTAAAAAATTTTAGCAAATATGTGGTTATTAATGTCCCATGGTGGTAGGAAATACCACTTAAAAATCAAGATGTTACCTTTATTTTTACAATCCACAGATAATTCTGGTATTGTGTTAAAATTTCATTAATTCTGGTATGACCAATTTAAAATTTGTGATAACTCAGCAAGGTCTTTAAGGTTTCTCTTTTCTATATCACGAAAAAAAAAAAGGACATTCTTAAGTGAGGAATAGTATACATAAGAATATAGAAAGAGACAGTTATTCACTTTGGAGAATAAAGAACTTAAAGAGCTTCAATAATTGTACCTACATAGCCAAAATGAAATGACTCAGTAAGCAGGGCTTTGTAGCTGCTTGGATTCCTGTTCTGATCTGCTAATTCTAATATTCTTATTATTCATTAACTTAGGGTTTTCTTCCGAGTATGATTAATACATCCAGTTCCAATTAGTATATGAACACCACCATGGCAAAGCCTCACTTCCTTGAAAATAGTGTACCATCATTTCATTACTTTTTCCCATTCCAGACAGACCTGCCCCTTGAGTTTGTTCCAAATTTGTGGAATTGTGCAAGAGGCCATATTTTTAGGATAAAGGCCAAAGAACGCAAGTGTTCCTAAGACTTGAGTTTGAATGTGACCTTTTTGAAACCAAAGTGTAGTCCAGGATTTATAGGGCATGAAGCTTTGGACAGTCTCCTCCCTCTGGAAAGAAGGGGCACGTGGAGGTAGGAGGTATACGCCTGGGCTCATTTGTACTTGCCAGCAGCGTGGAGCTGCTGGGGAGATGAGGGAGGCTGCTTGTGGAAGGTTCAAGAGCTTTGAAGGTTTGACGGAGTACACAAACTGCCGAGTCTGAGACAGCATTATTTTAATCTTATCTTCAACACCGATGAGCTCTGTGACCAAGAACAAGTTCATCTTCTCTGAGACTCAATTTCCTTGTTTGTGTATCACTAAGCAAGTTTCTCCCCACAGTTCCTGGGCAGTGAGTTTAGACTGTGTTCTCAAAAGAGAAGGAAAAGACAACGGATGCCTAAGAGGAGAGGCAGCCAGGAAAAAAATCAAGAAAGTTGGAGTTTGGTGTGATTTTCCTGGAGTAGAACAGATCCTCACAGCGGAGGAAAGGAGGTTAGGGGACCTCTGGGCAGGCTTAGCCGTTTTGATCAGCTGGATCAGAGTGGATGACCGGCCATTTTGCCCTTGCCAGGGGCCAGGCATCTTTTAGGGCAGTGCAGGTGTCAGAGGGTGTGGTTTGGAGGTGACCAGCAAGAGGTAGTGGCCAGTGGAAGCAATAGTGCCTCCAAGGAGGGGTCCAGTTGGGCGATAAACTAATTCCAAGCCTGGATATCCATCTTAAGCCTTTAGCCTTTGATTCAGTGGCCTCTAAAAAGCATCTTTCATTCATAGAATCCTGCATAATTCTCTCCTTTATTTAGCGAGTGCTGACCAGGTGTTCAGCACTGGGGATAAAGATGGACAGTTGCTGCCCCAGAGCTCTCAGAGTTTAGGGTGGAGACATTCATTACAATTCAGTGAACATGTTAAGGCTTATTGGTGACCCCTCCTGGCTAAACTGACCTTGTTCTGCAAGTGACAACCAAACTCTGCTTTCTAGGAAGGAAGGCGTAGACGTCTTTGGCCGCCAGGTCTGGAGATATGTCAGCTTCGCAAATCTTAACTCCCACCCGGGAGCCAATTTGCTCAACTGGTCCTGTCCCACTGGTGTTTGCCTTCTATGATGGTTCTTGGGAATGGGGACTGGAGACCACCTTCCAATATCTTCATCCTTCTTGGTCACTGTCCCAGAGAATTCACTTTGGTTTCCTTGGCTGTGAGGTCACCCCTCTACTTCAGCTGGTAGACTGAGGACTTAGTTATTCATCCTGGTTGTTGTCAGCACTGCTTTCTAGGACTAGGCCAGGCCTTACTCCTAGTAACCATGTTGTCTAACCCAACTCAGAAGTCCCGATCATTTTTTCTGTTTTGTTCACCGTGGGCCTGACTGCCTCTGGCCATTGACAACCTACCTGGAGGCAGAGGAACATTGTTAAAATGAGGTCAGGTAGCTAATAAGTGGAAACACAAGAAATTCAGACCCAGGTGAACCAACTCCAGAGTCCATGTCCATAACCATAGGACTACTGGTCTCTCAACATTGGGTACGCTCTCCTCCACGGTCTAGCATCCAGCATTGCTTGCTCTTGAGAAAATCCAATTCGGCTCACAGGATCACTGCTTTGTTTGCAGTTTGGTTTTCCCCCTCCCTCCCTCCTTCCCTTCCTTCCTGTCTCTGGAAGCTTTTAGGATCTTACATGTACTGCTAGTTTTCTAAATTCAGAATGTGTCTTGATATAGGTCTTTTCCGTTTTCTCACTTCCTTCACATTTTCAGTCAGTGAGTCCTTTGAATTTATGAGTTCTAGGAAAAAATTTTGATTCATTTCTTTTACCAGCCTTCCTCTTTATCCATTCTCTCTTCATGGAAAACCAAATCCTACATATTCTACCTCCTGGACTGATTCTCTCTGTCTAATTTTTTTCTCTCATATTTTTTATCTTTTAGTTGTACTTTTTGGGGAATGTCCTCAATTCTATTTTCCAACCCTTCTATTGAATTTTTAAATTTTGGCAAATATTTAAATTTCAAAGAACTTTACTTGTTTTATATCACCCTGATTTTTAAAAACTAGATTTAATATTTTGTCAATTTTCTCTGATGCCACCAATTAGACATTTTTGAAGTTCTCATTTATTCCCAGCACCTATTCTTCTTTTTCTTTCTCTTTTTGAAATGAACTTCTCTTTGTTCATACTGGCCTTTCTCTTTCATGTGGAAGACTTTTTACAAACATCTGGTGATTGCCGATTGTCTCTTTATATTTTAAAATGAGGTGTTGAAAGTTGCTTGGGAGTTCTGTTGCAAGGTTGGGGCTTGTGGTTAGGTGCCTCTGTGTATCAAGTGATGGAGCAAGGAGCTGACCTGCCCTGGGACTCAAGAATACTTCCAAAGGTGAGAGTCTAAAGCAGACTCTTGTCCAAAGCAGGAGCTTCCGATCTCATGCTGGGAAAGCAGATCCCTGTGCGAAATATTCTGTGTGCAGTTGTAGTATTGATACTTGTCACGTCACATATTGACTCTTGTAACCACTATGGCTGCATAACAAATTTCTCCCAAACATGGTGGCTTAAAATAGTCATTTATTACCTCTGAAGGTTTCTGTGGGTTAGAAACTTGGTAGCGGCTCTGACTGGTGGTTTGGATTTGGGATTGCTCACAAATTGGGGCTTGATTGCTCATCTGAAGGCTTGACTGAGGCTAGGGGATCCACTTCCAAGGGGACTCACTCATATGCCTGGGAAGTCGATGCTGGTGCTGGTCTCTCCACATGGCCTCTCCACAGGGTTGCTTGAGCATCCTCACAGCATGGCTTCTTCAGAAGGGAGCAATCCAAGTGGACAGAGTGGAAGCTTGCAAAACCTCTGAAGATCGAGCCTCAGAAATCTTTGGAGAAATGTCTGTTTAGGTCTTCTGCCCATTTTTTTGATTGGGTTGCCTGTTTTTATGATATTAAGCCACATGAACTGCTTGTAAATTTTGGAGACTAATCCCTTGTTGGTTGCATCATTTGCAAATATTTTCTCCCATTCTGTGGGTTGTCTTTTTATTTTGTTTATGGTTTACTGTGCAAAAGCTTTTGAGTTTAATTAGGTCCCATTCATTTTTGTTTGTTTGTTTGTTTTTATTTCTATTACTCTGGGAGACAGATCGAAAAAGATATTTCTGCGATTTACATCAGAGAGTATTCTGCCTATGTTTTCTTCTAAGAGGCTTATAGTGTCTGGTCTCACATTTAGGTCTTTAATCCAAAGAAGACATACAGATGGCCAAGAGGCATGTGAAAAGATGTTCAATATCGTTAATTATTAGAGAAATGCAAATCAAAACTACAGTGAGATATCACCTCACACCTGTCAGAATGACTATCATCCCCAGATCCACAAACAATAAATGCTGGAGAGGGTGTGGAGAGAAGGGAACCCTCCTACACTGTCGGTGGGAATGTAAGTTGGTATAGCCGCTGAGGAGAATAGTACGGAGCTTCCTTAAAAATCTAAAAATAGAGCTACCATATGATCCTGCAATCCCACTCCTGGGCATATATCTGGAGCAAAACATGGTCCGAAAGGATACATGCACCCCAATGTTCATTGCAGCATGTTTACAATATCCAAGATATGTCGAATGTCCATTGACAGAGGAATGGATAAAGAAGATGTGGTACATATATTCAAAGGAATGTTACTCAGCCATAAAAAAGAACAAAATAATGCCACTTGCAGCAACATGGATGGACCTAGAGATTATCATACTAAGTGAAGTAAGTCAGACTGAGAAATGCAAATATCATATGTGGAATCTAATTTTTAAAATGATACAAATGAACTTATTTACAAAACAGAAACAGACTTACAGATATCAAAAAGAAACTTATGGTGACCAAGAGGAAACATGGGGGAGGAGGGATAAATTGGGAGGTTGGGATTAACACACGCACACTACTATGTATAGAATAGATAACCAACAAGGACCTACTGTATAGCACAGGGAACTCTACTCAATATTCTGTGATAACCTATATGAGAAAAGAATCTCAAAAAGAATGAATATATGTATATGTATAACTGAATCACTTTGCTGTACACCTGAAACTAACACAATGTTGTCAATCACCTATACTCCAATATGAAATAAAAAGTTAAAAAAAAAAAAAGAAATCACTCCTTGTCACTCCTGCTATATTCTATTGGTCATATAGGGCTTCTTGTATTTAATACGGAAGGGGACTGAACAAACAAATACCAGTACGTAAGGATCACTGGAGGTCCTCCTGTATGATGGCCACCATGCAGACTTCCAATTTGTCTTCCTCTGTTCAGTTTTACATCTTACTCTCACTTTGTGATGTAACTTAGTTTCTAATTCGAGGCCCCCTGGGGCTCTGTCAAGAAAGGCAGGCAACTTCGTGCCCTAGTTTCCATGTCTGCCTCTGTGTACACATTGTGCTATTCCTCCTTCCATCGCTCAGAATTTTCTTGAAATTTCCTGTCTGCCAGTGGATTCCCTCATGTTCTCTTTCTTATGGTAGGTGTATATATTTTCCTTTCACTATCATTAGTGAGTTATAAAGAGGAAGGAGAGAGAAATGTATTTGGTCTATTTGTCATTTTTAACTTGAAGCCAGAAATTGTGGGTTTAATGCAGATCCCAGAATGGAACATACTTTTATTTTCATGGGCTGATTTTCTGATTATCTCTATGAATAAACTGCCTTCCCCTAGTAGCTAAGAACAGCTAGTTAATCTAACGGATATGGAAAGATTTTGAGGAAGCTTCAGTTCATCTACAAGACATAAGTAGCACTGTGTGCTGTATGCTGCTTGACGCTTAAATTTTCTTAGTCTTATTGTGATATTAATGTAAAATTAGGACTGCAATTTATAATGGGTTTCATGCTGTGAGGTTGGCACTATATTTCAGCGGCTAGAGGAAAAGATGAGTTTGATGACTGGTGATCCTGTCACTTTTGTGGCTGGAGCACCTCTATAATGTACCTTTTTCTATCATTAAAAACGTCTCTTTCCTCACCAAATACAATTTGCTCATAAATATTTATAGCTCTCCATTCCCCAGGCTTTTCATTACAGAGGTCTTCATTTACCCTGATGCAGACCTCTATCTAGTTTTTTTTTCTTTGGTTAATAAAGGATACACATTTTTCTTTTGAAACCAGTAAGAACCTAAATTGAAAAGCGCCAAAAATATCTGATATTAGAGTTAGTTTTACATTCAAATTTCTCTCTTCTTTTGTTTAAAAAACCCAACTCTTAAACAATTTGTATTGATTGCTTAAAAACTTAGAAAACACACACAACCAGAGATAAAAATAATAAACAAAAATCAGCCATAATTTTACCACTTTCCTCCTGGTATATATCCCTTTGATTTGTTTTCTGTACATACATGCTCATTATTCTCTGTGTTAATTTTGTCACATAATGGTTTATTATGAACATCCTTCTTTATAAAGAAATCTAAGCCAGTTATTTGTCCATTATACTCCAATAAAACAAATTAAAAAAGAAATATAAGCCTAAATGATCAATTTTAATAATCCATTTTATGAATACAATAATATATTTAACCCATTCCCTACTGATGGATATTTAGGTTGCTATAAAATCTTGGTTATAATAAACAGTGCTCTGATGAATATTCATATATGTGCGTATGTACACACACACACACACACACACACACACACACAAATACCCACGCTGTTACTTTGTCTATTTCTGGAAGATAGATCCTTTGCAGTAGAATTTCTGGGTTATAGGCTATGCACATTTCACATTGTCAACTTGACCTCCAGAAGGGTGGAAATATTTACACAACCACAAACACACTTGAACCTCCAGTTTGTCACACCCTCTACAGCACCAGTGTTAATCATTATTTTCATAGTTGCCAGTGACAAGTTTTCCATTTCCACCTCGCCTCGCTCTCCGCCTTTCACCCTGCTCTCTTTTGCATCAGCAGGCTTCTTGCTCTCTGGCCTCTACATGGGTCAGCAATGGATTACTGGCAGAGCTGGGCAGACAGGAGCAGAGTGAGGTCAAGGCATTGACTCTTCTGCTCCCTCCCTGCCAGGCCGATGGTGGATGGGCTGCGTGCTTCCGTCAAAGGTGGCGGCACCTGTCTGGTGGTCTCCAGGAGCTATTCCTCCCTTGCCCCTGACTTAGGGTGGGAGATGGCTCCCTCCAGGGCTGCTGCTTGCTTGGACCTTCACCGCCCCTGGCTGGTCTCTCAGCCCTTCCCACACTTGTGTGAAAAGCCCGTGACATTAAGCTGTTTCCAGTCACCCTGCTTAAGTGTGCCTTGTTTTCTCCCAGGACCCTCACTAATAGATGTAACAAATAATATCTCATTTTTACAGTCATATTTTTGCCTCACATATTATAATTTCCGTCCAAATTTGTCATTTAACCTTGTTTGCAGCATTTTTGCAGTGCCATGTTAAATAGCTTTAGGCAGTCAGATTTTTTGCCCTTTTCCTTGTTACGTCATGTTTAGAAATTCTTCCCCAACCTGATTGTGCAAATAGCCACCCGAATTTCCTTCTTTTATGTTTACAATTACATATTTTAATATTTATATCTTTAATTCATCTGGATTTTCTTCTGGATGAAGGTATGAATTAGGGATACACTTTTCTTTTTTTCTGTAACTGCAGATTTTTCTCTAGTTTTTCCAACAAGGCTTACTGAATATTTACCATTTCCCCACTGATTTGAAGGCTCTCTCTTTATCATCATTAATCACTTACTTGTTTTCAGTTGATTTATATGTCTACTCTGGCTCCCTTGTCAAGACTTTTTCATTTTTGAAATGACTTTAAAATGTATTTTAAAATATAGTACGATAAGTTTCACTTCATTACTCTTCTTATGCAGAAAATTTCTGGATATTCAATTTTTCACGTTTATTCTTCTAAACAAACCAGGATTTTTTTTCAAGACCTTTCTGCATCAATAGTATCTTAGGATTTTATTTGGCATTGTATTATATTCACATATTATTTTATAGAGAATTGATTTCTTTTCAATTTTGAGTCTTCCAATCCAGATATATGGTTAATATGTATTTACCTAAGTCTTTTACTGTCTCGGTAAAGTTTCTTCACACATCTTGTACAATTTTTATATTAAAAATAAATTGTCATTGCTATTGTGGCATTTTTATTCTTGTTATAAAAAGATATGGTGAAGGAGACTGAGAATTATTTCTAGTTGAGTTTTGAAAAATCACTAGCAAATTGAAGCTCAAATTCATTATAAGCTACTTTGCAAAGCATTTCAATTTTTTCCGCAATATTTGTGCTCACAGTAACTTATCAGCAATTTCACATTAGTTTACAGTTATGTATTATACAGTGTCACTGTTAATTCAGAAATGTATAATAGGCTTCCATTTCTAAGACCATACAGTACCTGTATATTTACACTTTAAATTTTACCAAACATTAGTGGCATCCCACAATAACCTTATGAGGAAAGAAGTCCATATATACGAATTAATTATCTATAAAAATAAAACTCCACATACATACGTGTTCAACATACTAACACCAATGTTAAAAAAAGTCATGTGCAGGTTGAATAACCCTTGATTTTCCAAAGCTCTCGCTAAATATGAAAAATTTTTATTGTAGTAAGATGAATACTAAACATTAGCTCTAGAGAATTTAAGTACATTTGATATGTAGCTTAAAAAAATTACTTCTAATTTACTTTCAAAATGAGTTTAGCATTGTTGTAGTAATTTTTTTTTTTTTTTTTTGCGGTACGTGGGCCTCTCACTGTTGTGGACTCTCCCGTTGCGGAGCACAGACTCCAGACGCGCAGGCTCAGTGGCCATGGCTCACGGGCCCAGCCGCTCCGCGGCATGTGGGATCTTCCCGGACTGGGGCACGAACCTGTGTCCCCTGCATCGGCAGGTGGACTCTCAACCACTGCGCCACCAGGGAAGCCCTGTAGTAATTATTAATGTTACAAAATCTATTTAGATTCCCCTAATGAAATTTCTAAGCAGTTTAATTTTTCTACAGTGCATCTGAATTTTGCATGCATTGTTTTGAATTCCCGAATTTAGTTAATGGGCCTAAAAAAAGACTATTTTTTAGAGCAGTTTCAGGTTCACAGCAAAATTGAGCACAAGGTACAACGATTTCCCATGTACCCCCTTCCCTCACGCATGCACAGACTCTCCCATTATCAGCATCTCCCACCAGTATGGGACACTTGTTACCATTCAGGAAACTACATTGACACATCATAATCACCCGAAGTCCATTGTTCACGCTATGGTTCACTTTTGGTGCTGTACATTCTGTGGATTTGGAAACATTTATAATGACATGTTTCCACCATTACAGTATCATATAGAGTAGTTCCACTGCCTTAAAATCCTGTGTGTTCTGCTTATTCATCCTTCCTTCCCCCTAACCCCTGGCAACCACTGATCCTTTTACTGTCTGCATAGTTTTGCCCTTTCCAGAATGTCATATAGACTTCTGTCACTCAGGAGTATGCATTTAAGCTTCTTTCATGATTTTCCATGGCTTGAAAGGTCATCTCTTTTTACCACTGAATAATATTCCTTTGTCTGGGTGGACCACAGTTTATTTATCCATTCACTTACTAAAGGAAATCTTGGTTGCTTCCAGGCTTTGGCAATTATGAAAATAGCTGCTCTAAACATCCACGTGCAGGTTTCTACGTGGACATAAGTTTTCAACTCCTTTGGGTAAATACCGAGAACCATGATGGCAGGATCCTATGGTAAGAGGATGTTCATTTTTGTAAGAAACCACCAAACTGTCTTCTAAAATGACGGTACCGTTTTGCATTCCCACCGGCAATGAATGATAGTTCTGTTTGGTCCACGCTCTCGCCAGGATTTGGTGTATGCCAGCGTTTCAGATTTGGGGCGTTCGAATAGGTGTGTAGTGGTATCTCATTGTTTTAATTTGCATTTCCCTGAGGACATATGATGTGGAGCATCTTTTCATATGCTTCTTTGCTATGTGTATATCTTCTTTGGTGAGCTGTCTAAGGGGCTTTTCTATTTATTGCTAATGTTTCCATTGGGAATACAGCTGCAAGGCGAAACAAATGTGTGTATTCAGTGAATTGATAAACTGAAATATGGGAAGATTAAGTAGCTTATGTTTGCTCTTTGTACTCCTTTAGGTTCTTTAGATTTTGCCCTCTCCTGTTACAGGAGTCTCCTGTCCCGTCTGTCCTCTCTCCAAATCATTTGCACAGTGACCTCTTCGAGGACAAGTCAGAGTTTGTCCCTTTTGCTCAGAGGTTTTGATACCGACCAGGGTTCTTGGCCTTCCCCAAGCAATAGAAATTGACGAGAGGCCAGGACAAGAAATTCAGGCAAAGCTTTACTGGGGCCCCTGCTGCAGCAGAGGGGAGCGAGAACAACCAACAGGTTCCCTTGCTCACTGCCCTAGCAGGGGCGAGCTGGTTCCTTATATAGGGTGAGGGGAGGGGTGTGTCCAGGGGTGGGGCCAGAGGTGTGGCTTAGGGGGTCTGCCCACCCCTTAGGTGGCGCTGAGTGCAGAGGGCATGCGCAGTGCCCTGCTTTTGCTCCTAGCTCTTCAGAAGTGACAGTTGGGTGTTTGGTCTTTTTGTATCTTGTTGTCCATAATTTGCCCCGACTGCGCATGTACACCGTTATTTTTAGTCCCTCATAGTTTCTTTGTATTTTGTTGTTCAGGTGCAAGCCTTGCAGCACTGCAGCAAAGGGTCCCATATCCTAGCCTGTCTCAGTTTTACAGAGAAATGAGAATGTTCAATGCTCCTTATGCCTACAGAGTAAGCTGACAATGTCTAGGTGTACAGCCAGTATCCCCAACTCTGTCCCTTTCATAACCCAAGGCTTTTGTAACCTATCTTTTCTCTCCTGTTTTCATGTTGTAATCACATTGTTCTGTCCTCCTCTCCACCGCTTGAATCTCTACCCAAACTCTCAGCAGAATATCCAACACTAAGTCTTTTTGATTTTGTTGATTTTCCTCATCTGAAATAAACACTTCATTTTTTCCATTGCATTTTTGTACCTCTCTTATATGCTTAATAATTTTTGGTGCACGTGCGTTAAGAATCGTTGTATTTAATAAACACCTTTTCTTTTTTTTTTTTTTTTTGGCCGCATCATGCAGCATGCGGGATCTTAGCTCCCCAGCCAGGGATCAAACCTGCGACCCCTGTATTGGAAGCCCGTAGTCTTAACCACTGGATGGCAGGGAGAATGTTTTTTTATCTGCACGCCATGGCTTGCTGTGCCTAGCGTAGCTCAGGTCTTACACACAGCAGCTTGTAGAACTGAGTGGTAGTTTCTAATGCTAAGATTCACTGGACAATGTTGACATTAGCCAGAGTTGGACTATTATATAATTGAATCTGTGCAAATAAAGTTATAGGCTTTCACTATTACTTTTATTTGGGAAAGGAGTAAAATGATGTATTTTTCACAATGATTTCTTATATTCTACTGTATTTCCCCCTCCCTATGATCCTTTACTTAAACATGTTAACTGTTTTTTGAAAAAAAAAATAAAACATGAAAGGGATGATAATCTTGGTTTTCAACTGAATAGAATAAAAACACTAAGTAATTGATTAAAAAAAAATGTCATTTTTACTATGTCTGAGTATGGCCATTATCTAATTTTTGAATAGTTTACCCTTTTAATATGAGTTTAATGTTTATTTAGAAGTTTAGGGCTTCCCTGGTGGCGCAGTGGTTGGGAGTCCGCCTGCCGATGCAGGGGACACGGGTTCGTGCCCCGGTCCGGGAAGAACCCACATGCCGTGGAGCGGCTGGGCCCGTGAGCCATGGCCGCTGAGCCTGCGCGTCCAGAGCCTGTGCTCCGTGGCGGGAGAGGCCACAACAGTGAGAGGCCCGCGTACCGCAAAAAAAAAAAAAAAAAAGTTTAGCTGTTCTAACTAGAGAAAGGAATTTTGCAAATTTAAATATCATGAATATTTCTGTGAATGGTTGTAATGGGAAATTGTCCATGGCTTAATTTTAATGATTTTTCCTTTTGGGTTATTTCGTATGAGCAAACTTTGTGTCACCATTTTTACACCCAATTATTGTATAATTTTGGAGGACTGGAATTGGCTCCAGCTTTTCTTATCATTAGGGGGTGTCATTTTACTAGAGCATTCCCAGCGGATGATAAGATAATCTGACTGGTTCATTGTGAATAAGAGGCAAGTCTGTGGAGGACGTTATGGATTCGCACTTTGGACATTAGCTCCAAGTGAGGGAATCTCTCTCTATAAGTGCTATGAACGCGAATTCCACCTACTTTCACGTGGATGCATGAGGGCGAGTGTGCTGAGAAGTCCTTAACTACTGGACTTGGCCCAATTGATTTTGAGATAGTAGAAGAGAATAATGATTTTAAAAGTCTGCAGTGGATTAATGAGAAGGGAAAATTCTGGCTGCCTTAGGATTTAGGAAACATACATGAAGTTTTTGCCTTTTTCCAGTAAAATTTGGTTTGAACTCCCTAAATGTCAGAAAAATGGCAAAACTTAAAAGGCAGGTGACAGTGGATTATTGTCAGTATCGTATGCATTTCAAAGGTAGAAAGCTTTCATTTTAGAAATTTTGTATTTCCCTTACAAGCTTAGTTAGATGGTTGTGTAATTGTTTTGAATTAGCTGGATGATTACAAAATGAATTCATCCTACTTTTCCATGTCAATGGATGAATGAATGCCTAGCTCTGTGCTATCAAAATATGACTCTCCGAGACAGGGCAGAAAGTATGTATATTTGGGGAATCAGACCTGATTCCAACTCTTCCTCTTTGCTTAGTAGCTGGGGGATCTTGGCAAAGTGACTTCACCTATGCCTCAGTTTCCGCCTCTGTAAAATCAGGGTAATGCCTGCTTTGTATGCTTGTTCTATGGATAAGAAATACTAGAAAATGCTTACTGCTTCTTGGTACATAGTGGGAGTTCAAAAAATGATAGCAATTTTAATAGCTAAAATAATCACATATATAACTACTATAAAGCAACAACGAAGCTATTTGGTAGGAAACTTAATGAGTGAGGACTGGCTGAAAAAAAATAAAGCAAGAGGATAGGTGCATTTCTTGTTTTGGTCAAAATGGAGAAATCACAGAAAAGAGAGAGTTTCCTTTGAGCAATTCTAAGTAAGTATTTTCTAGTAGACAGAGAGTTTCTGTGAGATGAGCAGCCCTGGTTTCACCTTTTGGGTGGTGCAGGGTTTACCATCTTCATGGCCCACAGCAGGTGACTTTTCCATCAATCTTGGGTAGGTGATGTCACTCATTTTTTTTCTACTTTAAGCAAGTCCCTTTTCAACAGGACCTTATGCGTATTGCTCAATTGTACCAAATGCACTTTACATTCCAATACTGGCCAGAATTCTTCCTCCTCTTGGGGATAATGACATCTCTTGATACTGATGAATATCATCAGTTGCCTGTAGGTACCTACCTACTTAACCATTAGAAAAACTTCGTAGCAAAATATCTATGCCTTTGTTTATTGTTTTTTGCTTTGTTACATTTTCCTATAGAACACATTCACAGTAGAGTAAATAATTTCCTGGGGGATCTCATGTGGATAAGCCATCGTTCTTTTTTCGGTGTTTTGGTTTTGCTTTGGCTCTCAGAGAATGTCTGCTTTTGCCCTTTGAACGCTTAGACAGCACATTTTGTAGCCCCAGTACTCTTTCTAACAATAGAAGTAACATAAGAAAAACTAAAAGTATGTGAAGTAGAGAACGGAGCCACAAACAAGAATCTAGAGCAAAGAGATGTAAGAGTTTAATAGGATATTTAAGACAATTCATGAAAAACTTAACTGGGACTTGAAGATACTGACTTAAACGGCGATTGATCAATTGATATAGCACAGAATTTAAAAATGTTATCTATATTTTGGATGATAATAATATGGCCAAAATAATGAGAAGAACAATTACTGTAAATACGGTTTTTGCCTTGGTATACTTGTGAGAAGCCAGGCAAGTGTGAATACTCTATGAAAATAAAACATCGTAATGCTGAATGTGAAGGAGAAAGTGAAATGACTAATACAGAGTGAAGAGAAGCATAAAGAATAAATGTCAGCAAAAAAAAAAAATATTGCTTTTTGAGGTGAAAATGTTGCAGTTTGAATAGAAAATTCCTGCAGTTGGAGAGAAAAAAAAATGACCATTTTTCTCCTGTATTGAAATAATGTGAGATATGATGTAACACAAAGAAGAGCTACACTAAAATAGAATGTATAACAATTTTTTGTAGGAATAAAGTAACAGAAAACAAGAATTCTTAGATGACGTAAAGTAAAAAGAGAAAATTACGGGCTTCCCTGGTGGTGCAGTGGTTAGGAATCTGCCTGGAGCCCGCGCGCCTAGAGCCCGTGCTCCGCAACAAGAGAAGCCACCACAACGAGAAGCCTGCGCACCGCAACGAAGAGTAGCCTCCGATCTCTGCAACTGCCCGTGCGCAGCAACGGAGACCCAATGCAGCCAAAAATAAATAAATAAATAAATACATTTATTTAGAGAAAAAAGAGAAAGTCACTACAGCTAATGAATAAGAAAGACAATACGTTAACATTCAAAAAACAGAGATTCAATTTATCTGAAGTAGTTAAAAATCATCCCAAATGCTCAAAAATAAGGAATTGGTTAGCTTCTGTGTATTGGAAATCCGCTGCTTTTGAATAAAGATGAAGACCAGCAGAATCTGCCATAGAAAGATGTTTATGAGACATTTTAGGTGAACAAAATAGACAACACATAGTATGATTCTATTTTTTTGTGTATGCGCACACATAGGAAAAATTCATCAAACAATTACAAGTGACTACCTCTTAACAGCAAAATCATGAATTTATTCATTTATTAATTCATTCAGAAATGTTTACTGAGCACCTGCTGTATGTCAGGTATCATACAGGGATCTGGATAAATGTTTGTGAACAAAACAGATATGCTTCCTGCTCTTATGGCATTTAAATTCTGGAGGAAAATCAGACACTTAACAAGTAGACAGATGAATACAATTAATTAGACATTATTGCTTAGTGCTCAGGGAGTAGTAAGCGTGATATCAGAATGCGGTGACATAGAGGAATAGGGTAGAGGTGGGGGTGACATGCTGGCGGGTTGCACAAAGCCTCTCCCAGGAGGTGATACTTATCAATACCCTGGCATTTGAAGGGAGGGAAGGAGCCAGCCCTTTGAACAGCCAGGAGAAGAACATGACAGGTGATGACATGAAAAGAACATGAAGAGACATTAAAAAATTTTTTTTGAACTCAAGAGGCTCAGGGGTGTAGATTCAGTGACTACTTTTGTAAACATAGAATATTCTAGAGTAATTTGTGATTTTTATTTTCTTTATATTTATATCATAAAATGTTTAGGACAGTCATTCTGCTACTTACATCTTTTGAAAATAGTGGGGAAAAAAGCAATAAAGGTTAGGAAAAAGATGTCCAAGTCGCAGAATGACTAAAGATCGAGGCTTCTGGTATTGGCAAAGTCAAAGTTATTAAAGATATAAGGAAGGGGGATTTTCACAGAGAAAACAATGAGGTGGAAATTTGAGAAAGCCAAAGGTGAAATAAACAAACAGTGACCATAAAGTATGTTGCTAGATTTTGGCGGGGTTGGGAGGAATATAGAGCAATGGGAAGGTAAGCGGTGACAGAAAAGGAATCCACTGATGGTCACGAGCGACTCATTGAATTCATCGTATCATTTGGTCACACATTACAGAAGACGAACTGCCACTCATTAATCCTGAAGATCTAGTTTGTATCCCACCCCCTTCATGAAGCCTTCCTGACAACTTCAGCACAGCATGGTGCTTGCTTTCTGGATTTTTATAGCATCTCTAATAAATGATATAATGTACAGTAGTGCAATCAATACTAGCACTTAATTGGGACCAACTTGTTTAGTTTTTAATTGCAATATGAACAAACCCTCTTCTGAATCAGAGTTACACATTTTAGTATACTTCCAAGGATGCAAATGTCATGATTGTGTAAGAAGTACTCATTTTTGAGTACTTTGTTGGCTAAAGAGAACCATTTTTAAGAAGTTACATACATAACAAACATTTTATTTTTATTTAGAATATAAATAGATATTCACTTATTAATCTTTTAATGTAAGGCAAAATTCTTTTCTTGGAGTTTGAGTTTGTTGATTTAAGTGCCATTTTGTCTTCCTTGTATAATATTCACCCATTATGAATCATCTACGATTTTCAATTTTTTGAACAAGATATTAAAAACATTCTTAGAGAAATTTGAGAGTAGAATCCATCTAACATTCTACCTTTTTCTCCAGTCCTTTAAAAATTGTTACACCCATTTGATTCGACTCTAGTACTTTTTTTTTTTTTAGATGTTGGAGGTAGGAGTTTATTTATTTATTTATTTTTGCTGTGTTGGGTCTTCGTTTCTGTGCGAGGGCTCTCTCTAGTTGTGGCAAGCAGGGGCCACTCTTCATCGCGGTGCGCCAGCCTCTCACTACCGTGGCCTCTCCTATTGCGGAGCACAGGCTCCAGACGCGCAGGCTCAGTAGTTGTGGCTCACGGGCCCAGTTGCTCCGCGGCGTGTGGGATCCTCCCAGACCAGGGCCCGAACCTGTGTCCCCTGCATTAGCAGGCAGATTCTCAGCCACTGCGCTACCAGGGAAGCCCCTCGACTCTAGTATTTTTAAGGGACTTGCCTTTATTAAAACTTTCCACAAGCATTCAGCTGAGATTTTGTATAAACAACTTTTTTCACCCTCATACTTATCAGTTTATAGAATATTCAGTTAAATGACATAATTATAATAACAATTCCAACTGGCATTAATAATTTGAAGACAAACTTAACTGACTCTTAGTAAAATACAACTCGGCTGGTGTAATCCCTGTCATCACGTAGGGTGTGTGTATGTACTGGTCATGGCTAATGTACCATTGACATCAGTCAGTGTATTTTCTGGATGGACTGGGAGGGCATCAGGTAATCTGGGATTGGAAAATAGATACAAGGGTTTCTTCCATACTTATTTTCTATACTTATTTTTTTTAATTGCAATCTTCTAGCTTAGATGACTGACCATGATGGATCATTGGAACAATTACTGCATTAAATATGGCTACTAAAGTGTTTTCATCAAATTGTAATATTTCATAGAGGAAGGTAAGAATCCTCCTTGCATAAGAAGGAATAAGAAAGAAAATGCATGTCAAGTGGTTAGCACCTTGCATGGCACGCAGAAGATGCCTGACCAAAGCATTAGTTATATCTTAACCTACATTCTCCTTTGAGGACTAGTGGGAAAGTGAAGGTAGCCTCAGGAGCTGTCTTTGGGATAATTTATGGTGGGGATGGAAGGTGTTCCTTTCCTTAGGAATATCTGGGATCCTTCAGTTATTTAGGGACAAACACCGCTTTATTCTTTTTCTGAGATAGAGGGATAGAGTTGGGAATTGCCCAAAAAGAGGGTCTACTATACATGTGGCCCTGATTCTTATCCTAGCTGAAAACTGGGGAGGCAGCGCAAATCTCTTTGCATCTTAATGCAAGTTCCAAGGAGACCTTTATCCATTGCTGTGGCTTAAAAGGTAAACAGCTGCCACCAGGAAAGAAACCCTTGACCCAGAAAACATTCAGCACCATGAATTAGATATCGGATTTAGCTCTGGTACAACCTTGAAATGACATTAATTCATTTATGTCTCTGGTGGCTTGGGGACCCCAGGGGAGTGGGCTCCCTGAGATCTTTTCAGAGGGCCCCTGAAGTCAAAACTATTTTCATAATATACTAAGATGTTATTTGCTTTTTTCACCTTCATTTTCTCATGAAAATGTGGGGTTTTTCTAGAGACTAAATGATGTGTGATATTGCAACAGAGTGGACGCAGGAGCAGATGGGATAATCCAGTTCTCATCGATGAAGCCAAATGTTAAAGAGATTTGCAAAAATGTGAAACAACACTATTCTCTCACTACTTATTTTGTTTTGGAAAATAGAGTTATTTTTCATAAAACCCGTTATTTATGCTAACATAATGAGTTTGTTATTGTTTATTTATAAATGAATAAATCGATATTTCAGATTTTTCTATTTTAATTTCAAATATGGTAAATTTTGAAAAATATTTACCCACATGAACAAAAAGCTTTCTGGAGTCCTGGATAATTGTTAAAGTGTAAAGAAGTCCTGAGATCATGAAGTCCTGAGAACAAGTGATATAGAAGAAAAGAGACTGGACCGAACCCTAGGAAATGATACAGCCAAGAGATGTAGCATTTGTAATGATCAATTAGCATTTAACAGATTATATTATTATGGGTCCTTGATTCCAAACACTTTTAAAGGCCAATGAATGCATTCTAAGAGCCCTGAAGCATTTTGCCTCAAACCTTTTAAAGCAAAACCAGACACAATGCAGAGTAATTAGCAAAAAGGAAAAAACAGACTCATGTTTCAAAAGAATTCAGCAGGACAGGAACTGAGAGGTGAAGACATTATCATGCCTTGTAATGGCGCAGTCTTTTAAATTATGGATAAAGTTTGAATTTAACCCACAGGCTTTGAAAGTTACTGAAAAATTCTTATTTTAAAATTGCCGTCTAGCTAAATTAGCTAATACTTTGTTAATTTCCTTTATCCGTATTCTTCTCTAGCCTGTGTACCAGCAGTTACAATGCATTGTTTTAACCGACATGAAGAAGAAATAACTGCTCAAATACCAAGCCAATAAAAAAAACCCTCAAAATAACATAGATACTTGAATATGTACATTGATAGTATGTTTAGCTACAGCCTTTTAGTAGCATGAGCCGTATTCCATGATTCATCTTTATGAGTCATGATGAACAACATGACCTACTTGTACATGTTTAGTTTGTGAGGATTGGGTAACAATAGGTGAGACACTCCACTGGTATTAAGATTCAAGAGCCTTTACAAAGGCAGGTCTTTGGAATAACAATTCATTAATTGCCCGCGTAGTTTTCAATCAGTAACTAACCCCTAATTATTCTGTAAGTTCATCCTGGAGCATGCATTTCTTAAAATAACATTGATCATTTTTTTATATTGCAAAAGGAATACGTGTTCACTGTAGAAAATACAGCAAGTATGGAGAGGCTAAAAGAATTAAATGAGTATCAGAGGCACACCCTTCTCAAGAAAATCATCCTCTCAACATTTTGGTATGTATCTGGTTAGTCTTTTGTGACAAGTAAATAATACCCATATGTTTTTCTTTTGCAAAAATGGAACTATACATACTGTTTTGTAAATTGCTTTCCCCCCAATAGTATTTCATTAACATTTTTCTTTCAAGTATACTTTTTTTAGTACTCACATTACCTAAAGTTCTCCAGATATTTTTCTTGCTATTATCTTAGATTCTGAGAGTGTATCACGCTGTCTTGAAGGTTATATCGCTCAGGGTTCTTGCTTGCAAACAACAGAAACGGACTCTGGCTAAATTTCCCAGAAAAGGAGTTTTCTGGAAACATTGGCAGCTCCAAGGGTGAGGGGTAAAGTGGAACAGCCAGGCTCAGAACATGGAAACAAATGCCCACTACAGTGAAACACTAGAGGTTTCTACCTGAATATGTGCACGTTTAAAAATTTAGTCTTACCTGCTTGACCCTGCAGAATCTATTCCATACACTTAGATTAGGACTGAGAGATGACACAATGGTAAAAGACGAACAGCTCAACCACTGATATACATGCACCTCCGAACCAGAGGGGTTATTATATAATGAGACCAGCAGACCAGAGACCCCTGGGCTTGCTGCATTGGGAGTCAGATGTAAGACGGGCCGATTTCATTTCTCACTTATGGTTATTTACGGAGCACACACATTGCAGTTATTTCTTTGCGTGTTGGGAATGACCACAGTGGGCTGTCCTGAGGAGGCTTTGAAAGTCAGCTGGAAGCTAGGGCTGGATGACCTCAGTGTGAAATGCTCAGTCTGTGGCAATGCTCAAAAGCAGAAGAGGCGAACCCAGGATGTGAAGGCTCTTAAGATTGAAGGCTGTGCTATGCTGTAGGGGCAAATCAATCCCTTTCATTCCCCATCGCCCTCTTCGAAACTGCTAAGTCTGAGACCATGTGTTAGTCTGACTGAGACAAGAGCTTGACCAGGCCTTTTGAAATATAAGATGAATTCTTGGGGAAAGGTGAGAAACTGTGCCATTTTGAAAAGTCGTCTTCTGCTAAAGTCATTGCATGATGACATCCAGCAGCATTAAAAATGACATGGGGAAGAAATAGTGCCTCGAGAGGTTAGAATAGAATTTCTCTTAGCTTTCTTTTAAAGTGCTGGGGAGTTCTTCTAGAGACATGTACTCCTGGTTTGTTCAGTAAAATTGGATCTCCAGTAACTGTTCTACGAGGGAGAGGCTGTCTTTCACACAGCACTGGACTCTTTGTGGTGACAAAAAATTATCAGTCTCTTCCCTTCTCCACTTCCTCTCCCTACCCTACCCCCCCTCCCCCTAAAGAAGTGAGCTTAAGAATTAAAATAGGAGCTTGCTGAGAAAATGAGTGCCCTAGTCTCTGCAACCTTTTTATCCACGTGTTTTCTCAGAAAATAAGGGCTTCAAAGAGTTGACACTAAGAAGTAAAGAAATGGGCAGTAAGTGGACAAATAGAAAGGCAGGTACTCACATCTGCTACTGAGAACCTACTCGTCCACTTTGCCTGTATCTTCTCAGTTAATGTCAGTAGGTATTAGTATTTCCATCTTACAGAGGAGGTAACTGAAGCTCGGAGAGGATGAGACTTGCCCACAACCACAGACGCTAACGAGGAGGTACCAGATGCAAACTGTTTTTTTTCCCACTGCAAACTATTTCATCGCAATCCTTGTGTTGTGGGTGAGGGGTATCAAGGAGAAGGAAACCGGTCAAGGACACTGCACTGATAGGGAGAAGGGAGACAAAACAAGGCCATTTTATGACATTTGTAATTGACGTTTGTTGGTGTTAACATCTATATTTGTAGTTGACCACAATATAACATGTAATACAAAATTACGTAAATATAAAGGACTGATTATTAACAGAATTTATTTAACATGGTCACTAAACACTAATATGAAAACTCTGTCTGTGGCTCACGTATTCATACTCCTTACATTAACAGAAATGTTTTTGTGATAATCCATTCCACTATCTGATAAATTTTGTAAATGGCCATATCTGTTTATATCTCTGTTTATATCTCTATCTCCCTATCTATCTATCTATCTGTATCTATCATCTATATCTATCTATCACCTGTATCTATCTATCTGTCTATCTATCTATATATCTATCTATCATCTATCATCTATTTATCCATTTATCTATCTATCTATCATCAATTCATCCATCTTTCCTCATATGTATACCATGTGTATATATGTACCCTCACACACATACATACCTACTCAAAAAAAGGTTTTAATTCTTGGCACATCTTTAGGCTTTTATGTTGGTTAAAACAATATAATAACATTTTCTGATTATAAGACTAATCTTTGCTCATTGACGAAAAGTTTTAAAAGTGGGATGAAAATCAAAATCACCCAAATCTTATAAATCAGTGGAAACCACTGTTAGCAGTTTGTTGTATTTCTCTGTATTCTCAAAAGTATATGTTCAGGGGAAAAATCTCCTGTCTTGAGACCATTATAGAGTCATAAGAAATTGACCAAAATAGTACAGATCTGTCCTGTGTATCCTTACCTGGTTACGCCCAATGGTCACATCTTATACAACGATGGTATAACGCCCAAATCCAGGGAACTGACATTGATGCACTGCGTGTGTATAGTTCTGTCAGTTTAATCACATGTATATATTCATGTAATCACCACAACAATAAAAATTGTATATATACATTTTAAAAATTGGGAACTTTCTGTATAATCTGCTTTACAACTTTTTTCTTCATTTAACAATTTAGTACATGGAGAACATTTTTCAATACAATGAATATCTCTCCTATAATGATTATATTTTTGTCTGTCTAGTGTTCCATTGTGTTGACATACACATTTGTGTGCATCTTGGATACTTTCTTTATCGTAAGTAGAATTAGGAGGTCAGTGGCTATGGACATGTTAAAGGTATTGGCAGCATGCTACTACTCATTTCTTGAAATAGTGTATCAATTCATACTCATGTGAGCAGAGTGGATGACACTGCCCACTAACCAGTGACTTGGCCAACATAGATATTTGTAGTAAAAGAAATCAATACCTATTTGATAAGGTGAAAAGTGTTTAATTTGCATCTATGCCTTAATTTGCATATGTGTGCTTTATAGTCAGGTTGAATGTTTCTTATGCTTATTGAACATTTATATGTCTTGATTTAAAATTTTTATTCCTATACTTTTGCCAAATTTTTCTATGGGGGATTTTTTCCTGCATATATTTTTAAGTGTCATTTAATCTGTGAAGGATATTATCCACTATTCCATATGTAGTGATTTCTTTGGTATGTTTGTTTGAGTTTGTTGTTGGGTTTTAAATTTTTATAATGATTTTGCTGTGCAGAAGTTAAGAATTTTTGTGTTATCCAGACCTATTAATCTTTTTTTAGTAGTTTCTGCCTTTGGAGAGTCCTTTTCCACATTAAAATACTCAAGTTTTTTTCTTTGTTCTTTTAGAATTTTTTAAAATATTAAATCCTTTAAACCGTTTGCCTTCTATTTTAGTGTGTAGTATGAGCTAAGTATCTAGTTTTTGTTCTAAGTTGTTAGCTATCCAAATAACAGGTTTTAAGCTCTTTAAAAAAATTAATTAATTTATTTTTGGCTTCATTGGGTCTTCGTTGCTGCACGTGGGCTTTCTCTAGTTGCGGCGAGTGGGGGCTACTCTTTGTTGCGGTGCACGGGCTTCTCGTTGTGGAGCACGGGCTCTGGGCATGCGGGCTTTAGTAGTTGTGGCACACGGGCTCAGTAGTTGTGGCTTGCGGGCTCTAGAGCGCAGGCTCAGTAATTGTGGCACACGGGCTTAATTGCTCCGCAGCATGTGGAATCTTCCTGGACCAGCTCTCGAACCCCTGTCCCCTGCATTGGCAGGCAGATTCTTAACCACTGCGCCACCAGGGAAGCCCCAAATAACAGCTCTTAAAATCCTTTCATTAATCTGAAATGTCTCATTTATCATATATTAAAATCACGCTTATACTGCACAAAGGATAAAAAGTGGATTTGAACCCATATTCATTCATTTAATTTACTCATTCATTCCATTTACTCATTCATTCTTCAACTTACTCATTCCACAAACATTCATTTAATCCCCACCATGTGCTTTAGATGCAGTGATTAAAGTGATGCACAGGTTGGACAAGGTACTTGTCCTCACAGGACTTTCATTCTTTTAGGAGTGGGTTGGGGAAGGAAAGAGGTTATAGCGAAGAAGTAAAAAGTTATGAAAATTTAGGTAGAAGATCTGTGAGAAAGAGAAAATATGACTGCTTCCCATGACCTCACACCCTAGTACAAGCCCCCATCATGTCTTGCCTGGACTATTGCAGTGGTTTTCTAATTTGGCCTCTTTTAGTCTATTCTCCATGCAACAGCCAGAGTAGTCTTTCTAAAACACAAGTTAGATCACCCAGCTCCTCTGCTCAAAACACCTCAATGGCTCCCCCTTCGTTTTCTGTGGCTGGGTAACAAATTACTATAGGCTAGTGGCTTAAACCAGCATACATTTACACCTCGCTGTTTCCGGGGTCAGGAGTCAGGGGTGGTGGGGGTCTTTTAGCATCCATCTGCCACTGAGAGAAGAAGGCAGTGCCTTACACGGCCCACCCTGACATCCCTTTCTGGCCACGGTTCCACCCCCCCTTGCTGCCCCTCCTCCAGAGCCTGCGGCCCCCAGCAGGTCCTCAGACCCACCAGGCACTCTGCAACCTTGGGGCCTCTGCTTTGGCTATTCCCACGGTGTGGAGTGCGCTTCCTACACACAACCTCTGCTTCCCTTCGACTCCGTCAACTCGTTGCTTCTATGCTACCTTTCTGTGTCCCTGACCACCCAGAGGGTGCTGCTAGACTCCTTCCCACTCCAGCTCCTGAGCTGCCTGTCTCTTGTAGCCTGGGCTCTGTTTTCTTTCTCCCACAGCCTCTGACAGTCTGTTGCTTCTGACGTATGCTATATTTGCTGTGGTTATCCTGTATCATCTGTCTTGTCCCATGAGAAAGTCAACTCCACACACAAAGGCAGGGATCTTTGTTTTCTTCATGGTACCCAAAAAGTGTCTGGCACATAGCAAGCATTTCATAAATATGTATTGAATAAATGGGGCTGGAAATTACTTAATGACATTTGAACCAAGTTTGCCTTTTTTTTGTTGGCTCTGCCGTGCGGCATGTGGGATCTGAGTTCCCTGACCAGGGATTGAACTCACGCCCCCTGCAGTGGAAGCTCGGAGTCTTATGCACTGGACCACCAGGGAAGTCCCTGAACCGAGTTTTGAATAAGAGGCCTTCTCTGAAAAGATCTGTGGAAGAAAGATCATTTCATGCAGATAATTTGGAAAAAGATTTTATATAAAAGCTCTTCTAAGCATTTTTCAAACATTATTTCACTGAATCCTCTAAAAACCCTGTGATGTATGTGCAGTTATTATTCCCATTATACAGATGAGGAAATGAGGTGCAAGGAAATTAAATAACTCACTGAAAGTCACACTGTTAATATTTAAACAGAAAGCCAGGCAATATGGGACCACAGTCTGTACACTTAACCTCTGTGCTTTGCTGCCTTTCAAGGCATAGCCAGTGCAAAGGCCCTGAGGCTGGAACAAACGTGGAGTTTTTAGGACAGCAGAGAAGCCCAGCGTGGCTGGTGTTTATTTAGGCGCTAGCAACACGATATGAACTGAGTCCAGAGAGTAGACAAAGGTGACAACATAGCAGCCTTACAGACTGGGGTAAGGAGTGAGGTAGAGATTGTTCGTATTGCTGAAGGCTTTTAACGGGGCAATGGTGAGATTTCATTTAGGTTTAAAAATAATTTACTCTGGATCCTGAATGGAGAAGGAACTTGAGGGTGAAGAAGGAGGTAATGAAAAAAAATATCCTCATGAACAATTCTGTTAATTCTGTGTCCCCTGGATGTATTTTTTAAAAAGTTATATTAGTTTATAAATACCTCCTTGAATCTGTTTGATTCCTTATTCTATCAGCTAATGGAATAGCTTTACATTTTTATTATGTTTTATGATCCTTTGCACAGTGAGCTTTATGAAAATGCAGATGATGCAACATTAGAACTTTTAAAAAATTTTTATTAGAGTATAGTTGATTTACAATGTTGTCTTAGTTTCAGGTGTACAGCAAAGTGATTCAGATATATATATATATATATATACACATTCTTTTTTAGATTCTTTTTTCATATAGGTTATCACAGAGTAATTTTTTTTTCTTTTTTTTTTTTTTTGTGGTATGCGGGCCTCTCACTGCTGTGGCCTGTCCCGTTGCGGAGCACAGGCTCCAGACACACAGGCTCAGCGGCCATGGCTCACGGGCCTAGCCGCTCCGCGGCATGTGGGATCTTCCTGGACCGGGGCACGAACCCGTGTCCCCTGCATCGGCAGGCGGACTCTCAACCACTGCGCCACCAGGGAAGCCCCACAGAGTAATTTTTTAAATTGTGTTTATCTATCTATTTTTTATTGGAGTATAATTGCTTTACAATATTGTGTTAGTTTCTGCTGTACAATGAAGTGAATCTGCTATGTGTATACCTATATCCCCTCCCTCTTGGACCTCCCTCCTCCATCCCACCCATCTAGGTCGTCACAGAGCACCGAGCTGAGCTCCCTGTGCTGTACAGCAGGTTCCCACTAGCTATTTTGCACATGGTAGTGTATTTATGTCAAACCTAATCTCCCAATTCGTCCCACCGTCCCCTTCCCCGCCTGCGTCCACAAATCCATTCTCTACATCTGCGTCTCTATTCCTGCCTGCAAATAGGTTCATCTGTACCATTTTTCTAGATTTCACATAATATGCATTAATATATGATATTTTTTTCTCTTTCTGTCTTACTTCACTCTGCATGACAGACTCTAGGTCCATCCACATCTCTACAAATGACCCAGCTTTGTTCCTTTTTATGGCTGAGTAATATTCCACTATCACAGAGTATTGAGTAGAGTTCCCTGTGCTACACAGTAGGTCCTTGTTGGTTATCTATTTTATACATAGTAGTGTGTGTATGTTAATGCCAAGTTCCTGATTTATCCCTCCCCCCACCTTTCCCCTTTGGTAACCGTAAGTTTGTTTTTGATATCTGTAAGTCTGTTTTGTTTTGTAAATAAGTTCATTTGTATCATTTTAAAAATTAGATTCCACATATGAGTGATATCATATATTTGTCTTTCTCTGTCTGACTTACTTCACTTAGCATGATAATCTCTAGGTCCATCCATGTTGATACAAATGGCATTATTTTGTTCTTTTTTATGGCTGAGTGATATTCCATTGTATATATATATATATATATATACACTGCATCTTCTTTACCCATTCATTTGTTGATAGGCATTTAGGTTGCTTTAGGTCCTGGTTATTGTAAATACTGCTGCAATGAACACTGGGGTGCATGCAGCCTTTCAGATTATGGTTTTCTCCAGATATATGCCCAGGAGTGGAATTGCTAGGTCATATGGTAATTCTATTTTTAGTTTTTTAAGGAACTTCCATACTGTTCTCCATAGTGGCTGGATCAGTTTACATTCCCACCAACAGTGCAAGTGGGTTCCCTTTTCTCCATACCCTCTCCAGCATTTGTTGTTTGCAGATTTTCTGATGATGCCCATTCTAGCTGGTGTGAGGTGATACCTCATTATAGTTTTGATTTGCATTTCTCTGAGAATTAGTGATGTTGAGCAGCTTTTCATGTACTTTTTGGCCATCTGTAGCAACACAAGAACTTTTGAGAAGACAGACAGAAAGGCCTCACATGCGCCGATGTCAAACTGCAACCAATCCATAACACCCTGGCTCATTTCCAGAATAAAATCTTATTTTTAAAAACAGCTTTATTGAGGCATAATTTATGTACCATAAACTTAACCCAGTTTCAGTGAATAATTCAGTAGTTTTTAGTATATGTACCGGGCAGTGCAACCATCACTGCATTCTCATTATAGAACTTTTTATCACACAAACGTCGTGTCCACTAGCCGTCACCTGTCTTTCTCACCTCGACAGCCATGAATCCACTTTGTGTCTATACGTTTGCTTTTTCTGGACATTTTGCATGAATGGAATCAGACGGTATGTGATCTTTCATGTCTTGTTCCTTTCACTTAGCACAATGTTTTGGAGGTCCATCCATGCTTTAGTATGTATCAGTACCTCATTGCTTTTTGCTCCTGAATAGTATTCTGTTATATGGGTATACTATATTTTATTATTCATCGGTTGACAGATATATGGGTTATTTCCACTTTTGCTTATTATAAACAAAGCTGCTTAAGGCATTACCATACACATCTTTGTGTGGACATGTGTTTTCATTTCTCATGGGTGGAAATTTATTTTGGAGGAGTGGAATTGCTGGGTCTTTTCGAAAATCTCCATTTAAATTAATTTTCAAAGTCTTAAATAAAACCAGAATAGCCTACACGATGAATTAATTTTGATAAGTTGCCATCTCCAAATAATTTTGGTTATTTTGCTATTAAACGTAAATTTGTAAAACTAGCTTTTGTTATATACTTGACATTTTAACTTAATAAGGGATGTCTTTGCATTTCATAAAGTTTCAAATATTGAGAAATAATTTCTCTATGCTCATAGATTTTTTTTCTTGATGCTCAGTTTGTGATTTGATTAAGAATGTCATTAAAAAGAAGATGTTCTCTAAGTTATTGTTTTAGACCATATAACATATGGAGTTATTTCTGCCTTTAAAATAATCTGTGGGGCAGGAGGTTTGAAAACCACAGAGTGAATATCTTTCTTCTTTGTTATTTTAGCTGCTGACATTCTAAATTCAATTTAGCAATGGCCTTATATTTTTAAAGTTAATGAAGTAGAATTCAGGTTCAGTTAACAGTAATTTAAGATGACAATTAAATCATTAGTGAAGCTAATTATTTGATTAAATGGAAAACTCACTGTAATACCCAAGCTCGCGATGAAATAAAATCTTAGTTCCAAGAGCTATGCAGACCGCGAACTGATAGGTGTCTAGCGCTTTTTAACAAAGTAGCACAATGGCAAGGTTGACAGGTGACACTCCTGCATAAGGTATTATTTCCAGCAAGCTGAAGTTTAATATTTAGGTTCATTTCTAGATCGGTTGTATTTAGCTAAGTCCCATAGGGTGCAAAACACCGTTTCACAGCATCTCAAGCAGGGTTTCTAAATATAAATATATCCATTCTGTTTATCCCATTTATCTCAAACTCACATGACAAGTGTAGTAATTGCCATGTTTCAAATAAAAATAAAATAAGAAAAACGCTGCTAGGAACACTCCTTGTACCTTTATTTTGGTAAACAAGGGCATGCATTTCTCTTGGGTATGTACTTGGAGCAAAATTTCTGGATAACAAGGAATAGTATGTTCAACTTTGATAGATGAGGCCAAACCATTACCCAAAGTGGTTAAATTTACTTTCACCACCAGTGTGTGAGAGTGTCTGTTGCTCGGTCTTGTTTGAAAAAGTAGAACTGGAAGCAAGGCAGGTCCATCAACAATGAAAGGGATGACCAAGAGGTGGTCCATTATCCCCCAAGGGGACACTGTACAGCGTTGAAAATGAGCTGTGGGGTTCAGGTAACAATAGGCTTGAATCTCAAAGCATAATGTTCAATAAAGAAAGCAAGGCATAAAGGAAAGCATACTGTATGGTATCTAGTTTTGTAATGTTCAGAAAAGACGAAATTAAGCTTGTGGTATCAGAAGTCAGGATGGTGGTTGATCTTGGGGAGTAGAGGGGCCAATGATGGAAACGGCAGGAGGGGAGTTTCTGGGTGACCTTCTGTTTCTGGACCTGGGTTTCTTCACTTTGTGATATTTCTCTGAGCTGCATACCTATGATCTATACACCTGCATGTGTGCATGTTAAATAAACCGCAATAAAAAAGTAAAAACAAGTAGGTAGTCAACTCAGAAGCACATGAATCTTTGCCTCTTGATTTTAATTGTAACATTGATTTGAACTTCAGCAGAATCCTTAAAGTAAAATTTATTTAAAAACTCTTGTACACAAATAAAATTCCGTGATATATGCTAGGAATATCATTCATTTATTTCAAAATAAGTCTGCTTCCTCATAGAATTCTTTTATAAATTTCCAAAAATAGCTAGGATTTTTATTTTGAGTACTTAAAGTTTACAAATTAATTTTGGAGGTATTGTCATCTTTATAGATTTTTTTCACCTAGGTTTATCTATGACGTTTCTCCATCTATTTGTTTGCCCTTGTGCTGTTTAGTATTAATAATTTTTTTAAAAAAGTGTACTCACATAGTTAAAATATGAATACATTCTTATTGTTAAAAAATTAAAACATTACAAATAAGTTTATAATCCCAAACTCAGATATATCTTTTCCTTTCCATAGGGCTGCTCACAGTTATCAATCTGGCGTGTACCCCTAAAGATTTTCCTACACATCTATATATATGTAAATGTACTCAGAGAAGACATATGGTATCATGTCATGATTTTTGTCTATGTACCATGTAATCCTCATTTGTGTGTGTGTGTGTGTGTGTGTGTGTGTGTTGTTATTTTCCCCTCCCAACAATATGCGTTAGAACTTTTTTCATGATAGAACATTAGAATTCCCTCATTCTTTTAATTTTCTGATTAGTAGCCAATAGGACAGATATGCAATGGATTATTTATTCATTCTATTAACGAACATGTAGACTGTTTCAATTTTTTTATGATTATAAACAGTGCTAAAACATAGCCTGTACACATCTCTTTATGCACGCTTGCAAGTTTTTCTCTAAACTAGACTTTGAGAGTTACAATTAGTCAAAGAGTATGCACATATGAAAGTTTGATTAGTACTGCCTAATTCTTCCCTAGAAATTTTTTCCAATTGGCATGCCTTCTAAGAATATATAAAAAATATTCATTTCTATCTTCTCATCAAAATTTCATATATTAAGTATCATAGGAGATGGTAAAAATGAATGATTATCATGTTCATGGAATTTATAATTGAATGTGATTAAGTGTATAAATAGTTGTAATATAAGGCAACACAAATAATGCCTTAAAGATAGCTAAATTTGTAGAAGTAATGGCTTGTGGTTCTTGGCAGTGTGAAGAGAGGTTATGCTATCTCTGGGATGCCTTAGTGAATTCTTCCCAGCCAAAAGGCTGACTCAGAAACCCAACTTGTTGCTTACTTACTGAGTGGATTCAATTTCCAGGAATAGATTCACAATAACCAAACTTATGGAGCCTGAAGTACAAACCCAGTTTATTAATGCACAGGAAAAACAGATGTGCCAGAGTCCAGACCTGCCCTCCAACCGTTATCTTCTGTCCATGGATACCCCATACAGAAAGCTAAACTATCATTTAAATGCCAGCTAGTCCAGGTTTTAAGAAAATATATCTAGATTGCAGTCCACTGGGCATGTAGTCTCTATTAAGCCTCTCAACTGGGAAAACTGATTTATATTCTTGATCAATGAACTTGAAACGAGAAAACAGAGAAAGAGTGGAGATATTTACTCGTATCACCACCTCCACAATATGAGATGTACCTGCCCCTGCTCAACAGATGTCTCCTTGGCAAAGACATCCTCTCTCAGACACTGCTGGGCTGGGTCCAGCCAGTATTTTCCTCTAGCATTCTCTTTTTTCTGGTCTCTCAAGGAAGGACAGTTCTCCATCTGATGGGTACATTATATTCCACTACAATCAAGTATTGTTCTCTGGGCGCAATCCATGTTATTTAATTCTAATAATAAAATCAATAATTATAGTCAGTGATGTTTATTTAGGGCTTATGACGTGCCAGGCATAGTTCCAAGTGCTTTAAATACATTAACTCATTTAATCCTCTTTAAAGTGTCTTTCTTGATCTCCCTTTTTGTCCATCATGTGTTGGTTTGATAGCTTATTTATCCAAGGGAGCAAACTCATTTATTTTATTTACATGTTCTTGGAGTGACCCTCAATATAGGTGTAACATATGGAAACACAATTAAAATCCAGCAGCAATGCTAAGTAGAAGAGATTCTTTTTGACGAGGTCAATAAAAGAAATTTCTCATGAATAAAGAGATGGTGCTCTAAAGCATGAGTAAAATTTTTATTGACAGAGACTAGATAAGATTTCACGCTTTAAACAAAATGAGTTTTCCTGCTTCAAAGCTAAGTTTCATTTACCTGGAAAGTTTACTGACGTGAAATACCTAATTTCTCAATAATGCCTGATAAATAAGCTGTATTTTATAAAGAATTTTGCTCTTCGGGGTAGAGGTAGAGAGAGAATACGGGTATTTTCCTGTACCGTTTTTGTTGTCTGATTAAACTAAACAGAAATAAAACAAAACTGTCATTGGCTCTGTGAGCCTTTTCCTTCTAAGCGTGTTTCTCACACACTTGTAGTACAATTTATATCTTAATAAAAATGAGGCTCAAGAGATGCTCTTGAGATCCAGGAGGGGAAATTAGAATGCGTTGCCCTTGACTGCAGAATCTGTTATTTCCTAGGGAAAAAGCATCAGTGGTCAGTTACAAATTGTGATTCTGACCTACACTGCAGAGCTAGCAAATTTCCCTGGGAGCCTGATCAATACATACAGTTAAAAGAGAACATTGCTAACAGCCTTTCCTTAGAAAAAGCTAAGGTCGACAGTCAAGAAAACAATTTGTTCAATTTCATCTGCTCTCCTGGAATTCCCATGGGGTGAAATTGCTCCCTATTTCATAGTCACAAAAGCATTTCATTTAAAATAATAATGTTGATGTTCATTGCCTTTTAATATGAAAGTTATACATGTAAATATAAAAGGGACCTATGGATTACTGTGATAGCAGGCTGGCTGTGTCTGACATCCTTCTCCCAGTTTCCAGTGTGGTACCCTGAAAAGATGCACAGAGAAGACCCAAGCTGGCAACAGAGGAAGAAACTAAAAGGAAGACAGCCAGTCAGCTTTTGCATGAAATGTCTACTAGTTACCGCTGATGGAGACAAATTAAGGATCTATTCTTGGACTATACACCACCTGTGCACTTTTTGCATCTGAACTGTACAGAGAGGCCCAAAGATAATAGGAAGAGATCTTAAGTCAACCCCTGTTTAAAGGGGGCCATTCTCTGAGTTAGGAGCTTTCAATCTTGGCACTATTGATATTAGGGTTAGGGTTAGGGTTACAGCTAGGATTAGGGTAGCAGGCTGGCTGTGTCTGACACCCTTCTCCCAGCTTCCGGTATGGTACCCTGAAGAGATGCACAGAGAAGACCCAAACTGGCAACAGAGGAGGAAACTAAAAGGAAGACAGTCACATCCAGTCCCTAGACCAGATAATTCTTTGCTGTGGGTGGCTGTTCTGTGTGTTGTGAGATGTTTAGCGGCATCCTGGTCTCTATCTACTAGATGCCAGTAGCACTCCCTACTCTCATCTCTGGTTTTGATGACACAAAAATGTCTCCAGACATTGTCAAACTCCTCGAGGGGCAGAACAGCCCCAGGTTGAGAGCCAGGATCTAAATGACTAGAGTAGCCAGAGCCTGGAGCACCCACTCTGTCCCACCTCTCCTTTATCACCATAATACCTGCTTTTCTCACTTTTTATGACAGGAAGTCAAGAGGGACAGATGGAAGTGCCCTGAAGCCCAGGCACTCTGTTCCTAAAAACATGTAAGGAAACGTGTTTGGACCCCAAGTCATCTGTGCTGCAAGAAGTTAAAGTGATGGTTAGCTTTGAGGGAGGGGATATTGACAGGGCAGGGACATAAAGGAGGCTTTTCCAATGACAGAAATATTCTGTACCTGGATCGAGGGATGGTGATACGTAGTGAAAGTTCATCAAGCCCAACTGTGAAGCTGGGTGCACTTTGCTATATTTAAGTGGTACTTTAATTAACAAAAACATCAAAAGAAAGAAAGGCACAGGAGAGAGAAAACCCAGCTCGGGCACAGTAAAAGGAAAAGGGCAAAGGACCATTTCTTTGCAGATTGACGGGGAGAACGTACTTCTGAACACGAAGAGCCATGCAGAGGTTAGCAGGCTCCGTTGAGCTCCGTTTGGGGAGGCTTCTAGATACTCACATAGCCCATGCCATGGTGCTCCATAATCCCTGTGAAGCAAAGGGAAACCTAGTATTAAAAGCTGGGCTTTGGGATTAGTAGATGCAAACTACTACATATAGAATGCATAAACAACAAGGTCCTACTGTAGAGCACAGGGAACTATATTCAATATGCTATGACAAAGCATAATGGAAAAGAATCTGAAAAAGAATATATATACGTGTATAACTGAGTCACTTTGCTGTACAGCAGAAATTAACACAAAAATGTAAATCAATTATACTTCAATAAAATAAATTTTTTAAAACTCTGGGCTTGGGCTTCCCTGGCAGCGCAGTGGTTGAGAGTCCGCCTGCCAATGCGGGGGACGCAGGATCGTGCCCCGGTCCGGGAGGATCCCACATGCTGCGGAGCGGCTGGGCCCGTGAGCCATGGCTGCTGGGCCTGCGTGTCCAGAGCCTGTGCTCCGCAACGGGAGAGGCCACAGCAGTGAGAGGCCCACGTACCGCAAAAAACAAAAAACTCTGGGCTTGTTATTCAACCGTTTACCATATTCTTGGAGAAATTTCAGCAAAATACAAAGATAATGGATCGGTTTTAAAAATGCAAAACAATCTAAATGCCCATCGACAGATGAATGGATAAAGAAGATGTGGTACATATATACAATGGAATACTACTCAGCCATAAAAAGAAAGAATTCTCTTAGCTTTTGCTTGTCTGTAAAGGTTTTAATTTCTCAATCGAATCTGAATGAGATACTTGCTGGGTAGAGTAATCTTGGTTGTAGGTTTTTCCCTTTCATCACTTTAAATATGTCCTGCCACTCCCTTCTGGCTTGCAGAGTTTCTGCTGAAAGATCAGCTGTTAACCTTATGGGGATTCCCTTGTATGTTATTTGTTGCTTTTCCCTTGCTGCTTTTAATGTTTTTTCTTTGTATTTAATTTTTGATAGTTTGATTAATATGTGTCTTGGCGTGTTTCTCCTTGGATTTATCCTGTATGGGACTTTCTGTGCTTCCTGGACTTGGGTGGCTGTTTCCTTTCCCATATTAGGGAAGTTTTCAACTATAAACTCTTCAAATATTTGCTCAGACCCCTTCTTTTTCTCTTCTTCTTCTTCACCCCTGTAATGAGAATGTTGGTGTGTTTAATGTTGTCCCACAGGTCTCTGAGACTGTCTTCAATTCTTTTCATTCTTCTTTCTTTATTCTGCTCTGCGGTACTTATTTCCATCCAAAAACAACAGAATACACTTTCTTCTCAAGTGCTCATGGAACATTCTCCAGGATAGATCACATATTGGATCACAAATCAAGCCTTGGTAAATTTAAGAAAATTGAAATTGTATCAAGTATCTTTTCCAACCACAACGCTATGAGACTAGATATCAATTACAGGAAAATAAAAAACTATAAAAAATACAAACACATGGAGGCTAAACAACATGCTACTAAATAACCAAGGGATCACTGAAGAAATCAAAGAGGAATTCAAAAAATACCTAGAAACAAATGACAATGAAAACACAATGACCCAAAACCTATGGGATGCAGCAAAAGCCATTCTGAGGGAAGTTTAAAGCATACAATCTTACCTCAAGAAACAAGAAAAATCTCAAATAAACAACCAAACCTTACACCTAAAGCAAAATTAGCAGAAGGAAAGAAATCATAAAGATCAGATCAGAAATAAATGAAAAGAAATGAAGTAAACGGTAGCAAAGATCAATAAAACTAAAAGGTGGTTCTTTGAGAAGATAAACAAAATTGATAAACCACTAGTTAGATTCATCAAGAAAAAAAGGGAGAAGACTCAAATCAATAGAATTAGAAATGAAAAAGAAATAACAACTGACACTAGAGAAATACAAAGAATCATAAGGGATTACTACAAGCAACTCTATGCCAATAAAATGGACAACCTGGAAGAAATAGACAAATTCTTAGAAAAGCACAACCTTCCGAGACTGAACCAGGAAGAAATAGAAAATATGAACAGAGCAATCACAAGTAATGAAATTGAAACTGTGATTAAAAATCTTCCAACAAACAAAAGTCCAGGACCAGATGGCTTCACAGGCGAATTCTATCAAACATTTAGAGAAGAGGTAACACCTATCCTTCTCAAACTCTTCCAAAATATAGCAGTGGAAGGAACACTCCCAAACTCATTCTACGAGGCCACCATCATCCTGATACCAAAACCAGACAAAGATGTCACAAAGAAAGAAAACTACAGGCCAATATCACTGATGAACATAGATGCAAAAATGCTCAACAAAATACTAGCAAACAGAATCCAACAGCACATTAAAAGGATCATACACCATGATCAAGTGGGGTTTATCCCAGGAATGCAAGGATTCTTCAATATACACAAATCAATCAATGTGATACACCATATTAACAAACTGAAGGAGAAAAACCATGTGATCATCTCAATAGATGCAGAGAAAGCTTTCGACAAAATTCAACACTGATTAATGATAAAAACTACCCAGAAAGTAGGCATAGAGGGAACTTACCTCAACATAATAAAGGCCATATATGACAAACTCACAGCCAACATCATTCTCAATGGTGAAAAACTGAAAACATTTCCTCTAAAATCAGGCACAAGACAAGGATGCCCACTCTCACCACTGTTATTCAACATAGTTTTGGAAATTTTAGCCACAGCAATCGGAAAAGAAAAAGAATTAAAAGGAATCCAAATTGGAAAAGAAGAAGTAAAGCTGTCACTGTTTGCAGACGACATGATACTATACATAGCAAATTCTAAAGATGCTACCAGAAATCTACTAGATCTAATCAACGAATTTGGTAAAGTAGCAGGACACAAAATTAATGCATAGAAATCTCTTGCATTCCTATACTCTAATGATGAAAAATCTGAAAGAGAAATTAAAGAAACACTCCCATTTACCACTGCATCAAAAAGAATAAAATACCTAGGAATAAACCAACCTAAGGAGACAAAACACCTGTATGCAGAAAAGTATAAGACACTGATGAAAGAAATTAAAGGTGACGCAAACAGATGGAGAGATATACCATGTTCTTGGATTGGAAGAATCAACATTGTGAAAATGGCTATACTCCCCAAAGCAATCTACAATGATTCAATGCAATCCTTATCAAACTACCAATGGCATTTTTCACAGAACTAGAACAAAAAATTTCACAATTTCTATGGAAACACAAAAGACCCCGAATAGCCAAAGCAATCTTGAGAAAGAAAAACGGAGCTGGAGGAATCAGGCTCCCTGACTTCAGACTATACTACAAAGCTACAGTAATCAAGACAATATGGTACTGGCACAAAAACAGAAATATAGATCAATGGAACAGGATAGAAAGCCCAGAGATAAAGCCACGCACATATGGTCACCTGATCTTTGATAAAGGAGGCAAGAATATACAATGGAGAAATAAGTGGTGCTGGGAAAACTTGGACAGCTACATGTAAAAGAATGAAATTAGAACACTCCCTAACACCATACACAAAAATAACTCAAAATGGATTAAAGGCCTAAATGTAAGGCCAGGCACTATAAAACTCTTAGAGGTAAATATAGGCAGAACATAAATCACAGCAAGGTCCTTTTTGACCCACCTCCTAGAGAAATGGAAATAAACACAAAAATAAACAAATGGACCTAATGAAACTTAAAAGCATTTGGGCAGCAAAGGAAGCCATAAACCAGACAAAAAGACAACCCTAAGAATGGGAGAAAATATTTGCAAACAAAGCAACTGACAAAGGATTAATCTCCAAAATATACAAGCAACACATGCAGCTCAATATCAAAAAAAAAAAAAAAAAACCAATCCAATCCAAACATGGGCAAAAGACCTAAATACACATTTTTCCAAAGAAGACATACAGTTTGCCAACAAACACATGAAAGAATGCTCAACATCACTAATCATTAGAGAAATGCAAATCAAAACTACAATGAGGTATCATCTCACACTGGTCAGAATGGCCATCATCAAAAAATCTACAAACAATAAATGCTGGAGAGGGTGTGGAGAAAAGGGAACCCCCTTGCACTGTTGGTGGGAATGTAAATTGACACAGCCACTATGGAGAAGAGTATGGAGTTTCCTTAAAAAACTAAAAATAGAACTACCATATGACCCAGCACTGCCACTACTGGGCATATACCCTGAGAAAATCATAATTCAAAATGAGACATGTACCACAATGTTCATTGCAGCACTATTTACAGTAGCCAGGACATGGAACCAACCTACATGTCCATCAGCAGATGAATAGATAAAGAAGATGTGGCACATATATACAATGGAATATACTCAGCCATAAAAAGAAAATTGAATTATTTGTAGTGAGGTGGAATGATCTAGAGTCTGTCATATGGAGTGAAGTAAGTCAGAAAGAGGAAAACAAATACTGTATGCTAACACATATATTTGGAATGTAAAAAAAAAAAAGTTCTGATGAACCTAGGGGCAGGACAGGAATAAAGACGCAGACGTAGAGAATGGACTTGAGGACATGGAGAGGGGGAAGGGTAAGCTGGGACGAAGTGAGAGAGTGGCATGGACATATATACACTACCAAATGTAAAATAGATAGCTAGTGGGAAGCAGCCACGTAGCGTAGGGAGATCAGCTCGGTGCTTTGTGACCACCTAGAGGGGTGGGATAGGGAAGGTGGGAGGGAGACGCAAGAGGGAGGAGATATGGGGATATATGTATACGTATAGCTGATTCACTTTGTTATACAGCAGAAAATAACACACCATTGTAAAGCAATTATACTCCAATAAAGATGTTTAAAAAAAGAAATAATAGTAAATGATAGTGATCAAAAAAAAAAACAATGAAATAATGTCAGTTGCAGTAACATGGATTCAACTAGAGATTATCATACTAAGTGACGTCAGAAAGAGAAAGACAAAGAACATATGATATCACTTATATGTGAAATCTAAAATGCAACATAAATGAACTTACCTATGAAACAAACAGAATCACAGACATAGAGAGCAGACTTGTGGTTGCCAAGGTGGAGGGCGTTGAGGGAGGGATGGATTGGGAGTTTGAATTAGCAGATGCAAACTATTATATATAGAATGGATAAACAATGAGGTCCTACTGTACAGCACAGGGAACTATATTCAGTGTCCTGTGATATACCATAATGGAAAGGAATATGAAAAAAAGAATGTCTCTATGTGTATAACTGAGTCAGTTCGCTGTATAGCAGAGACTGGCACAACATTTTAAATCAACTCTATTTCAATTTAAAAAAAGAAAAAACATGAAAAATGCAATAGGTGATCCATCTAAGCTGTGCCCGCAGAAGGAGACCCTGCGTGCTTACTGGGGAGTTGAGAAGGAGAAACCCTATCAGCTGCGCTTGTCCGCCTTCGTGAGTGCAGTCGTTGGACCAACAGGATCCTGTGGGGCTTTTCTGCTGCTAGTTGTTTGTTTTTGGTCGTGCCGTGTGGCATATGGGATCTTAGTTCCACGACCAGGGATTGAACCCTTGCCCCCAGCAGTGGAAGCGCAGAGTCCTAACCACTGGACCACCAGAGAAAGTCTCAACATAGGTACTGTTTTTTTTTTGTTTTGTTTGTTTGTTTTAAAGAAGATGTTGGGGGTAGGAGTTTATTAATTAATTTATTTTTGCTGCGTTGGGTCTTCGTTTCTGTGCGAGGGCTTTCTCTAGTTGCGGCGAGCGGGGGCCACTCTTCATCATGGTGCACGGGCCTCTCACTATCGCGGTCTCTCCCGTTGCGGAGCACAGGTTCCAGACGCGCAGGCTCAGTAGTTGTGGCTCACGGGCCCAGTTGCTCCGTGGCATGTGGGATCCTCCCAGACCAGGGCTCGAACCCGTGTCCCCTGCATTAGCAGGTAGACTCTCAACCACTGCGCCACCAGGGAAGCCCCCTAGGTACTGTTTTTTGAGGCAGAGTGTTCTCCCTACCCCATCCCCCTAGTGACACCAGTTATTCTCCATCTAATCTAAAGAGCAGTATCCTCCACGGTGCTGGGCCAGCAATGGCTCGTTGTTGGGGTAACAGAGCCCGCACAGTAGAGCACTGTGTCCAGAGTACAAACAGTGAGCAGTGAGTCCAGAGTACTAACAGTGAGCAGTGAGTCAGCCTCGACCGGCATATGGAGCAGTGAGCGTGCCAGGGGCGAATCTGGCCCCTGAAATCACGCATCATCCACACGACAATGGTGTGCACGCTGCATGGCACGACACGCCCCTCGCCCCTGCTTCTAACCCCGTTCCCACCTCTCATGCTCCCCTGTCTAGAGATTTGGAGGCTGCTGTCTTGTCCTGAGTGGTCAGTGCATCTGCCAATTCACACATCCCAGCACGCCCACATTTTGAATGGGCTCCTTCTGTCCAGAGTGGCTGGTACGTCTGACATGGGTAGTGTGTTGGGTGTAATTGATCTGTTCGTTCTTCAGGGCGTCCGTGGTGGTCCATTTGTCCAGGCCAGCGGGGTCTGCACCATTTGTGTGCATCTCTCTGGCACCTCCTAGTTGAACTCAGCAGGTTTAGGAGGCAACCGAAACCACATGGTCTGAGCACCTCCGTGGTTGGGTCTAGGTAGTGCCTGGGGCTTTTGCATGCCTATCCAGGAGGGGTTTCCATTGCCTCAAGATTGTTCCTCTCCCTGGCTTGGCTGTTCAGTCTCTTAAATACCTACCTCTTCTCCCAAAGAAGGGGACCCACCTTTACCCTGCCTTGTCCTAGCTCTAGCCAGTCCCCAGCAGGGCTATTCAATAGGAGGGAGGCTGACTGCTTGTACCTTGTCCACACCCCATCTGGGAACCCATGAGGCCTGGGCGGCAGGATTCTTTTCCACTTAGCCCTCTCGCAGTCCTGACTCTCTTCCAGCACTGCCAGGGATTAAGGGAGTCCCCATCAGTGGCTTCAACATACCTCTCTCTTACCTCTTGGCTTTGTGTCAAAGGAGCCATGTTCATTGATTTGCTTATTGATTAGCTCATGTATTCATTCAGGAAACATTTATTATTTATTATTTAATATCTACTGTGTTCCAGGCATGACTTTATGGGTGAGGGCTATAGCAGTATATGAGACAGACGAGATCCTTATTCTCTTGGAGCTCATTTTCCAGTGGAGAAAACAGACTAAGTCAATAACTAAACAAGTATATAGTAGAGAATGATAAATGCTATGATGTAAATAAAATCAAGACATGTGATATTGACAGGGCTGGGGTGGGGAAGGTACTGAGAAGGTATAGTTTTTGTCTATGCAAATAAGAATGCAGAGTCTTAAAGTACCCCAAGGTTATAAAGTGCAGTGGAGACTTGATAGCCTACTGGCATCCACTTCCCCCTTGCTCCTTCCTAAACAAACCACTTCTCAGGGAAGGCTGAGTGTCCCAGCTTTAGTGCTCGGCCCTGGTTAATATCACCAGTCATGGTAGCCCCACCCCCCTGGCCAGCGATTGGTCTAAGACTCTGAGCGTAAGCACATGAGGTTTTCCTGTCAGTAGGGTTTGGATCACGAGGGGGCTCATGGTCCAATCTGAAGCAGTGAGATGTGCAGGGGAGTCTTCTAGAAATGTCTGGGAAGTTTTCTACCCTTAAGCGGAAGAGATGGTCTGTCTCTCTCATTAGCTGGGATCAAGGAGGCAGGAAGCTGCAGGTGTTCCTGGGAGCTGGCCTGCAGCCGTGTAGGAAATGGACTGTTTCAGACCGGAGTGTTAGGGAAGCAAGCTGTCTGGTTCTTGAGGACGTGAGTGAACCTCTAAGCCAACCCACGTTGAATGTCTGCTCTTTAGTGCTCGTCCTTCATCCCTGTGTAGCCAGAGCTTCTGTTCATGCACAGAGCGGGACGGAGGGCCCCCGGAGCAGCCCTCAGCCAGTGATGAGCAGGAGATGATAGACAACTCCCTCATCTCCCTGGTCCCTGCTAAGACGGCTCTGAGCATCCTGTGTTCTCCAAGCAGAGAAAATGTACACTGAGCCGTGCATGACAACAGGAAGTCATCCGCGAGAAGAGTGCTCCCAGCTGAGGCAAAGGTTGGCAAAACCCTAGCGTGGGATTTGTTTTGGCACATTCGAGAATCAGAAAAAAGGAGGACAAGTGTGGCTGGGACCTGGTTAGCAGGTTATAGAGTCAGGGAATCTGGCTAAAGTCCTTCTCCACATACTGCCGGCAGTTTGGTCTTAAGCAGGTTCTCCAGCCCTTTTGAGTCTTAGTTTCCTCATCTTTAAATGGGCTTAATCATAACACCCCCACCAGGACAGGGCTGTGAAGAGCATCAAAGGAGCGTGTGAATGTGAAATGTTTATTACGTCCCCTGGCACAGAGGAGTTATTCTCTCAGCTAGATTAGGTTTGCTCGCAAATGCTCCGTTTGCCATGGATTTTACATCTTTTCGGGGTCATTGTCAGAATGAGCAAAGTCTCACCCAGCTGAACCTCCGGGCAACGAGAGCAAACCACCACGGGTAAATCCCGAGGAATCGTAACTAAGAGTTCTTTATAGAGAAATTATCTGGATCCATTTAGAGCTCGGGGTGCCCCAGAGTTCATCTCCTTGCCGGGAAATCTGGAAGCAGGCCGTAAACGCTTGCACAATGTAGGGTAAGTGTATCATCTGGCCAGAGCACATCACCTCTCCTGTAGCCACATCTGCTGCAAACTATCAAAATATGATCTGTCTAAATCCATAAAGATGGTGGCCCACAGTAAAGACTTTGGCAGATCTGTCCGTCAGATAAAATGAAAGCCCTACTGCAGACCTTATTGGGGGGAGCAGAAAGGCCTGGTTTGGTTTCACTGGAACACACATGATTAATTACCTGACGGGCCTCGGCATGTGTAGCGTGGCTGCTTTGAAAGCTGCTCTAACGTAGATTCCTACTCCTAACGGAAAGAAGTGTCCAGGAAAGAGCCTGAATTTTCCCTGATGTCCAGGGTCATCAAAAATACTCCCTGCCTCTTTAGGCCGTGTTCAGCTTCCAAGGAAGCTACTGCAAAATTGCTTATGTTAATTGCACAGATCACTCTGTGCCATGAATCCAGAGCTGACCCGCAGGAGAGCAATTCCACCCAGAATGCTTTTAGCAGAGTGCTATCAACACACTGGATAAATACTATGATTATTTATTATTTATTTTTAAAATAAATAAATTTATGTATTTATTTTTGGCTGCATTGGGTCTTCATTGCTGCACATGGGCTTTCTCTAGTTGCAGTGAGCGGGGGCTACTCTTCGTTGTGGTGCGCGGGCTTCTCATTGCAGCGGCTTCTCTTGCTGTGGAGCACGGGCTCTAGGTGCTCGGTCTTCAGTAGTTGTGACACACGGGCTCAGTAGTTGTGGCTCACAGGCTCTAGAGCGCAGGCTCAGTAGTTGTGGCCCACGGGCTTAGTTGCTCTGTGGCATGTGGGATCTTCCGGGGCCAGGGCTCGAACCCGTGTGCCCTGCAGTGGCAGGCGGATTCTTAACCACTGTGCCTAAGTGGGAACGAATACACTGTGCCTAAGTGGGAACGAATACACAGGATTAAATCCAATGTCTTAGGGAAGTCCTAAGACATTGGATTTAATCATGTGTGTTCGTTTACAAAAACAAAGATCAAGAAAATGTGTTTCAACTCACCTGTCAGTAGGGATATTTCTGTTAGAGATCCCTGTCAGAGAAGTCTCATAAAATAATAAAAATGGCTAAGTAATATTTATCTAGGGCAAGTAATATTTTTCTGACCTCTTGGAAGCTCTGAAAGTAATCACACCTCTCCAAATTTAGTCAAAAGCTATTTCGGGACCCTTTCTGTCTACCATCATAGACTAATTTTCTATAATTATGGGCTATTAAAAATGAAATGAAGAGATAAAGAAAGATTCAGTTCCTAGCTCTGGCATTTACTCATTCTTTGACCTTATTAATAATCATAGTAATAATGACAGTTAATATTAATGACAGCTTACCGGGTCCCAAGCCTTAGGCATAGCAGTTAACTTATACCCGTTTCATTTAATATTTGCAAAACGCCTTTGGGAGGCAAAATGCATTACCGTGATATTCTTTTTACAGCTGAGAAATAGAGACTTTAAAAGGTTGAGACACTTGTCTAGGGTCACACTCTGAGCAGACAGCTAGGCTGCATTTCCAACTTGGGCTGCCTGGCGTGGGGGATCATGTAGTCACAGTATATTCTACCCACTCTGGGGCCTCGTTTCCTCATCTGTATTTGTCTTGCTCTCCTAGGTAAATGGGGAGGCCAGGGCTTGACCCAGACTGAGTTTCCAGACTAGGCGTGGGAGGGAGCAGAGCTGGCTCAGCTTTGCTGCTGAGGGCACCGGGCTCAGAGTGAGACCAGAACCAGGGCTGCAGCCATGGGGGTGGGGCAGGAAGCAGAGGGACATCTGAAGTGCCCAGTCCCAGCCCAGTGAGCCAAAGCGGAGGATCACCTCCAGAGATGCTGTAACACTGAGCAAGGGCATTTGGGAGGCAGACTGGAGAGACTGCCAGAGTCGGGGAGACTGAAGCAATGGGAACATACTAGAGGCTGTCCAGGGTGAAGAGCTGGGGCAGAGCTGCAGTGGATGCCCGGCATATTCCTGCCACCGTGCAACAGAGGTCATCAAGATCTCTCTCTTCCATGCATCTCTTGAAGAGTCACGAAGGAGCTTAGGTGCAAGCTCTTTGCAAACTCTAAAGTGAGGGTTTTTATCCTAAAGCATTGTCTGTGTCTGTGCACACCAGATGAGATGAATCCGTGTGTCTGGTTCTCTCACAGCAGCCTGGGCTACAGATTTCTGATCCAGAACACCTCAGTTGGGTTTAGGGCTAGGTGGAAAGTAGGAAGATCATTTTGACAAGGAAAGAGGGAGAGAATTTTCCAGTTTCGTCATTGCTCTGAGCAGAGAATATTCACGTGTACCAAGAGAAGGACCAACGCCGTTGCAAATTAATGCCAGAACGCCATGGTTCCTAGGTGATAACGAGTGGTGCGTTGACAGATGGGATCCAGGACTTAAAACACGTGTGGCCGATTTTGTTCTGTAGCTGCAGCTCGGCATTGTTCATGGCAAAGGGAATCTCCAGGGCTTGTGAGCGCTGACTGTCCCAAGCAGAAGGGCAGCACGATGGGGAAGGAGCTGAATTCAGAGGCAATGGAGGAGACCTTGGGAGAATTTATCACCCTCGACCTGTCGGGCCCAGGCTGGAGATGCCCAGGGTGGGCCGGGGGCTCACGTAGAACATGCTGCTGAGTTTCTGTTCCACTCCACAGCCCAGGGAGCTGGAGTGGACAGCCCTGGGAGGCAACTGGTTTCACGCAGCCGCCACGGGGCCTGCATCCAGCTGGGTGGTGAGGCTTGTGCTGGAGCTGGCCGGCGGCAGGACAGAGACGGGGTTGGCAGAGACACGGCTGTTACCTGACGTGGAGGCCTGGCAAACGACAAGCCAGCAGCAGAAAGCTGGAAGCCCTGCAGCTCCACCAGTGCTGGGAAGAAGCTGTGCAAAGACATTTCTCTGCTGGGAATGCCCTTGGCTCCCACTGTAGGCTGTTCAGTTCAGGCCGAACAGGAAACAGCCATTGACATCAACCAGCCTTCGGCATCAGAACCTGGCAGGAGGGTTCCAAGGGCAATCAGGAGACTTAGGTGAATCCAGCCTTTCAGTTTGTGGAGGAAACACTAATCCAAAGGTAGCTTTACCTTCTAGGATGAAGAAGTAGGAGAAAGCCCGAAGAGCTAATAAAAAGATTCTGAAGGAGGAAGACACAAAACCCACTCTTCAGGATGTAGAAAAAGTGGACAAATAGTTAAAAATAATGACAGATGGCTCGCTTAGGAGCAGAGGGGAATGATTAAACAGAGGTAACGGAGGTTTCTAAAAAAAGAGACCAGAGCAAAAGGATGAGAGTCACATTCAAATGTGTGTTAGAAGCAGATGTTCCCGAGCTGTGGGAAACCTGATTATATAGAAATGGCTAATGCGGTATCTGCCTACGGTAGTGAAAAAATATCCGGACATATCCTGGTTATATTTTAAAACTCAAATGCTTCCACAGCATCCAGGGAGAAAGTCAGGTGGCCTGCAAAGGGGGACAATCATACTTCCCTCTGATACCTTCTCTACAATATTAAAATTTAGAACAGCATAGATTATGGGAATAGATGGGGCAAAAATTTGGTTTAAGAATGGTGCAAGCCAGGGAACTATACTCAGTATTTTGTAATAACTTATAAGGGAAAAGAATCTGCAAAAGAATATATATATATATATACACACACACACACACACACACATATATATAAAACTGAATCACTTTGCTGTACACCTGAAACTAACACAACATTGTAAATCAACTATACTTCAATTAAAAAAAAGAAATTAAAAAAAGAATGGTGCAACATCTTATTCTATCAATATCTGTCTATCATCATCTCTCTATCCATCTATCTATCTCATTCCATTTCTGAAAAGGTAAGTCAAGTAGCTACCAAAGAAAGGTCCCTGAAAAAAAATGACTCAAAGGTGAACTCTAGCTGCCCCAAAGATACAGAACTCAGTGATGGGAAAATCATTGTACAAGGGAGACATAAATTAAATTTAAAGAATTGTTGTAAATGTGGTTTGAAACCAAAGGAAGGTGTCAAAAACAAAATCTGAAAGAAACACGCCCAATCAGAAATTTGGCAGGGTAGGTTATGTATATATGTCCAAAGCACTTGACACATAGTACATGCTTTATAAACATTTGCTGAATGAGTATAGGGCCCTTACCATGTATGTAAAATACGTCAGAGAAAGGGGGATGGCCAGTACTTAGAGGAAACTGAGTCAATTTCTTCTTCCCATGGGTAAAGCAGAAAATGAAGGAGGGTACACAGTGGTATTTCTTTCTATAAAGAAAACATTTCTAATCTTACAGTGCAGTCCCTTGAAAAGAACAGTAGTGCAGGACAGCAGCTGGCACGCAGGGGCTGGCATCGAGGGAACAGCAGGAAGAGTTACTGACTGGAGGAGGGAGGGGAGGTGGGAGATGGCAGAGCTGAAGGATTGTCAGCAATAGGGGACGGAGGGCCAGCTGCAGTGTCACTCACACCTGCCGCTGATGGCGCAGGATCTGGTTCCTTGCTGGATTCAATTCTATCCACCCTCTTGAAAAAACGATCCAGTGATGTCTGGGTAGTAGCTCTTTTTTTCTCGTCACAGATGACACGGTAGCACTGGGTTGCATTCTGAGCGGCTGCTGCAACCTCCGTGTACCGTTCTACCTTCTGATCCTGTACCTCAAAAGCTAGCAGCGCCGCCTCAGATAAAGAAAATCCCCTGCCATTTCCTGCGTTGTGACTCCCTTTGGTTCTTCAGTTACTTCTTCCTCCACTTTTGTTTCCATCATTTATCACTTGGCGCTTCTTAACAGGACCAGAAGTAATCAGTACCAGCTACATCACCGCTGCTTTTTCGCTTGCTTCCGGATATCCTGGGTTTGAAACAAAGATACTGTACTACTGTACTCTGTACAGCAGTACTGGACAGTAAAGTACACAAAAGCACAACCACTTGTAGAGGATGCATGCACGTGACAGTGTACGCCAGACACAGGAACTAACTTACGTGACTGGACATGTGAACACACGTTGCATCTTTGAAAGTTCGCAACTTGAAGGTTCATAGGTTGGGGACTTACTGTACAGACACACACACAGTTTTCTGAGGGAGATTGCCTCTGCTGGCTCACCTGGGCTTCCGGCGTAGATTCGGGTGCTAGGCAGTGGGTGGGAGCAGGCACTGTGGAGATTCGTGTAGGAATGTGAGGGAGAGAAGATGCAGTGCAGCAGGGTGAGGTGAGGGGAGAGTGGGACGACAGAATCTTAGGAGGGAGGGGAGCAGAGGGCAAGGGGAGAAAGCCTGGGGAGGGAGTCAGGAATAGAGGCACTGAGCGTTTGGAGAAAGGATTTTAGGAAGAGTCGCTGTGGGTCTGTATAGGATACCCTTTGACGTTCTTGCAGAGAGACCATTAGGGCCGGAAGTTCTCTCTACTTTTGGCTTCTGGGCAGAGTTTCCTGGGATGGTCACATGCCTGGAGACTGAAGGTGCAGGTTAGGTGCCGCCGGTACCATGCAGGGCACAAAACACATTTTCTCTGCCCTCGTGGAACTTCCACACTAGCAGGGGTGCTAATATGAATCAAATAACCACCCAGGTATCACGGATTCATTCATCATTCAGTGATCCATTCATCCACTCTTTTTAAAGCACTTACCATGTGTCAGGCAGGCACTGTTTTGGGTTTTGGGGATTCCGATTCATCAGTAAACAAACAGACCATAGGATTCCCGCCTGGGGCGGCTTTATAATGTGCCAAACTCTCTAGGCTGGAACTTCATTTCCCAGAATTTCCTTCTCTGTGCATTTCCGGGATGAAGATGGCCCCAGAGAAACGTGCAGAAGCTCTGCATGGCAGGAGCCAAGCTACGGCATCGTCTCTGAAGGTCAGTGCGTGGGGCAGCTCGTGACATGGGAGCCGACCTGCTGGACCACCGTCCTGGTGCTGGGGTCACCTTCCTCTCCTCTGAGGCCTGGGTCCAGTCTGCTGCAGCTCCAGGACAGAGGGCCAGCTTCTGCCGCGATTCCCCCTGCCACCTGGACTGGAGGCAGTGGGCCACCGAGGTCCAAGGTTGTCCCGTGAGTGCCACCGTGTCCCCGCTCCCACGCACGGCCAGGTCTCCTTCCTGACTGCTGGAGAGCTTGACGTCGGGCCACACCAGGCTCCACACCAGTTGCAGAGGCAAGAGCCCGCACAGCTGTGCCACCTGTTCCCACAACTGCACGGTGACTAATTCCCGTGATCCATCCCTTTTCTCCAGCTCGCCTGTGGTTCTACTGCTCTGGTTGAATCCTGATAGATATTCTGCCCTTGGGCAGTTGACATTCTAGACAGACAATAAATAGCTTTAATACATAAGCAAATCGTGAAGTATGTTTCAGAGGGAAAGGTGTGATGGAAAGAAAATTAGAGAACGAGTTGGGGGCGTCTAGGGTACCCTTGGGAGTGGATGTGTGGAAACAGGTGCTATGGGAAACAGGGCAGTTGTGATGGGCCTTACTGAGAAGGTAAGATCTGAGGGACCAGCCAGACGAAAACGCCAAGGTGAGAGGGACCACAGGACACACTGCCAGAGGCAGGAGGTTGCCCGGAGCATCCCTGGAGCTTCCAGGAGGTCAGTGTGACTGCAAGGAAGGGGCAGAGGAGTATCAGGCACTGGGGGGGTCTGGTTTGTGCAGCAGGGGTTGGCGAACATGGACCTGTGGGCCATGTCCAACCGCCTGCCTGCTTTTGTGCATCAAGTCTTACTGGCACGCAGCTATGCTTGTCCATTTCCACATCATCCGTGGATGCTTTCTGGCTACCGCTGCAGAGCTGAAAAGTTGTGACAGAGACTGTATGGCCTGAACAGGCGGAAATATTCACTCCAAAAGTTTGTTGATCCCTGATCTAGAGGCGCAGAGGTTTTGCCTTTTACTCTGAATGAAACAGCCATCTCAGGGCTTTGGGTGGAGGAGAGCCATTCTCGGACTAACCTTATACAAGAATTATTCCTGCTGCTGTGTTGAGAGCAGATTGAAGGGTGCAAGGGTAGAAGCGGGGAGACCCTTCGGGAAGCTATGGCAACAATCCAAGCAGGGGATGATGGTGGCTTGGACCAGAGCAGAAGCAGGAGGGAGCAGAGCTGGTTGGATTCGGGTTATTTTTTGAAGGTTGAGCCAAGCTGACAGACTGGATTTGGGGTGTGAGAAAAATGAGTCCACATATACATAGTTACAACGCATCTTAAGTGCTGGTATAAAGGATTCCTTAGAGGTACCTCAGGGACCACAGGATGGGAACGGTGCCAATCTCCCTGTCCAGCCGAAGCAGTCCTGTTTGTCTGTTTTATATATTGGACTTTCTACTAGAACAAAGATTGTTTACAATCTTGGCTACATGTTAGAATCACCCGGGCACTTTTATAAGGTCTGATGCCTGGGTCGCCCCGACCCCCAACTTCTTACTTAATTAGTTTGGGTTTTGACCTGAGAACACCAGGATTCATAAAAGATCCCCTGATGATCCTTTTATCAACCGAAGTTGAGAACCACTGCTCTGATATTTTCTTTGAACAAACTTTCTATGTTTTGTTTTTTTTTTTTGCATTTAGAAATTGTTTTCAATTTCTTTTCAATTTTTATTGGAGTATAGTTGAAATGAACTTATTTACAAAACAGAAACTTGCAGATCTCGAAATCAAATCTATGCCTTTTGAATGAGTGAAAAGGGTTGGTTTGAGATCTAGAAGGATGTGGTGGAATTCATCTTTTTTTCCTTTTATCTTCCTGCACTCTTTGAAGCAATTTCTTCTCCCCTTTGTCTTAGCCTTGGTAGTGGTAACGCCTGTCCCCTCACCATTAAGGGGAACTTCCTGGATCTCTTCTCTCCTTTCCCTGGTGCAGTCAGATGGCAGCTGAGCCCAACCGGTTGGACACACGGATGATTGCAGGTGCAGGTGACGTTACAGCAATGGCCAACATGCTGCCGTCGTCCTGAATAGGATTTCCCAACATGCATTGGTTGCTGTGTCCTGCTCCCAGTTTTCTGGTCCTCAGCGCCCTGATTCTTTCTGTCCGTCCCCAAGCCTGGTGCCCCTGCTTCCTCTTGGTCCTGTCAGTCTCCTTTGCCCTGCCCTGTATCATGGCAATAAATTCCCTATTGCTTAAGTTAACTTTAGCTGGTAACCAAGAACACTCCTGATACACAATGCCTGGGTGGCATCCTTCACTCTATTTGTATCATGACATTATTCCAGTCTATTCATTGTGATTTCTTGGAGAATCACAAGAAAAGAGCAAACAACAGGAATAACAATCTATGGAACTATACTTATTCGATAAGGAACAGACAGATATGCGTTGGGGCCAGATCCTTTGGAGATTATAACAGTCATTTGTAAAACGAGCATAGCTATCAATAATAACGCTTTCTTAACCATTTACTTCTTGAAATACGAAAATTGGATTTAATATTTCGACAGATGCCAAGTCTTTGTTTGAAATGCAATGTAGGTAAAATCTTCAAACTGGTGAATTAACAAGACCTCAATCTTGGGCCGTGTGTCCCAAAGGACCATGATACCCAAAGGAAGAAGGATTTGTGTCAGTTTGTGTCCTGTAGGAAGCAGACCAAGATGGAATTAGGAGTGCAAGAGATTTAGTGTAGGAAATGCTTGTGATAGATAAAGAGGAGCGGTCACAGAAGCAGCTAGAGGGGAACCTCAGACCAGGCTGCAAGTCTGGCACCTGTGAACGGAGAGCGGCGAGGAAGGAGGATCCTAGGAAAAGCTCAGGTTGCAATGCAGCTCTGAGAAAGTCTAGATCAGGCTGATGGAGAGCTCCAGAGCAAAGGTGGCCAGTTAGAGGAGTCCCGCATTGGCCCTATTAGACTGCGGAGCTCAGGCATTAGCTGGGAGCAGCCTGGGCAGAGTGGTCTCCATATGAATGTTGGGGCAGATCTCAAAGATGCAGCAGCTGTAGGTGGTCAGCTGTGTTCCTTGCCCCAAGTTTTTTCCTGAAAGATTTGAGCAGTGCCCTTCCATTAGAGGTCACAGAGGGCCACAGGAGGCAAGGGAAGAGGAGCTTTTCTTTCTTTCTTTCCTTTTCTTTCTTTCTTTCCTTCCTTCCTTCCTTTCTTTCTCTTTCTTTCTTTCTCCCTTCCTTCCTTCCTTTCTCTTTCTTTCTTTCTTTCTTTCTTTCTCCCTTCCTTCCTTCCTTTCTCTTTCTTTCTTTCTCCCTTCCTTCCTTCCTTTCTCTTTCTTTCTTTCTTTCTTTCTTTCTTTCTTTCTTTCTTTCTTTCTTTCTTTCTTTCTTTCTTTCTTTCTTTCATTTTCTTTCTTCCTTCCTTCCTTCCTTCCTTCCTTCCTTTTACCCTCGGCAAGTGAAAACGCAGAGTCCTAACCATTGAGCCACCAGGGAATCCCCAAAGGAGGAAAATCTTATCTTTCAAAATTCAGGGTCAAATTCTCCCACCTGCCCTGATCTTTATTCAAGACTACGTAGGGCATGAGAACTGCATATATGACGGGAGGGGTTATAACTATGAGTTTTCTCTTTGCTTTAGCAAGAAGTCTTTCAAACCCTTGTTTGAGGAAGATGAGTCATTTTGAAAAATTGGTGCAATTCCTTCCCTGTAGGGAGGGGTCAGAGGTGGGCTGCTGAAGAGGAGAGGCATTATTCTTCTAAGAATGGGACCCCTGGGAAAGGGTATAGATCCCATCTCTTCTTTCCTGCTCAAGGTATGTTCTTTCTGTTTCCTCCTCTCTCCTGTGCCATCTACTGCTCCTTCTTTACCAAATCATTTCTGTCCCTATAAGCGTGCTCTTAAAAAATTTCCCTTTGTCCTGAATTCTTCTTCAGTCACCCTCCTATTATTCTGCATCTATTCAAGACCAAGCACACCAGCTTTCTCTTGTTCTTTTACACCCATTCATTCTTCACTTTATCTGGCTCCAGTCTTACTGTCCCTTAGAAATGGCACTTGTCAAGGGCACCAGAGACTTCCACGGAGCAAACTTAATGACCATTTCTTTGTTCTTGCCTATGTGACCGCTAGCACCTAACACGGCTGAGACCCCTTCTTTTTGAAACACATACCTTTCTTGGTTTCCCATCTCTCGGTATTTTCCCTGTCTCTCTGGCTACTCCCCCTCGGTGTCCTTATTTGACTCTCCCTCCGCAACCAATTCTAAACTTTGGACTTTGTCTGGTTTAGGTCTGAGCTGAATACTCTTTTTTTTTTTCTTTCTCCCTCTCTCTCCAGTGTTTCCTGGTCAGGGTGCTTTGACCATTTTGGGTGGGAAATTCTTTGCTGTGTGGTATGTTCTTGGCATTGAAGGCCTTTTAATGGCCCTGGTCTCCAGGCACCTAAATTCCATTTAGAGTTTGAGTTTTTCATCAGTTCCCCAGAAGCAGACCCTGAAAAGAGGAATCTGTGCAAGGAGTTTATTAGGAAAGAGCTCCCAGAAGAATCGGAAAGAGTATGAGGGGAAACAAAGCAGAGAAGGAGGGACATTGAGACAGAGGGATATTTCAGGCCAAGTTCCAGCCTCAGACAGATCCCCAGAGAAGCTCTGGGTGTAAATTACACCTCAAGGTTGTCCTGGCTTTGAAGCAGGAGATAGATGGGCTCCAGGTTAGACATTTACAGCTGGTCTTCTGTTTACATTTCACGGGGCAGGAGAAAGTGGGCTTCAGGCCGGACACTTACAACTAGCCTCCTGTTTGCATTTCCTGAGACAGGAGATAGGTGGGCTTCAGGTTAGGCATTTAAAATCAGCTTCCTGTTTGCGGTCCGAAATGGAAGCAATGACAGAGACAGGGTAAATAGCCAAGCTTTGTCTCTTGCGGATGTATTAAGAGAACTGTCATAGCAAGAACAAAGGGGGACAAAACCTTGTTTGAATAAAGTATCAAGGGATCTCCACTCTCCTCTGCCCCTTGGGGCAAGGGAGGCATTACGCATGCACAGAAAGGCTCCTTGAGGGTCAAAAGTCAGGGGACAATGCCAGGCCATAATGAGTCTTGCTTCTCCCAGACGCCTTAACGGCAGGATCTGGGCGTGAGGTGGAGAGGTGCGTGCGCACCTATGGGGAGGGTCCTGACACTAATTAGCCAGGCGGGACAAAGCAAGATGATTGGCCAGAAGGGAAACAAAAACCCGGAAGACTGGCCCCTTATAAAGGACTTAAACTTCCCAAAGGCACGACTCTCTTCTCTGAGTTGGCACGTGTGTCTTTCCGCATGTACTTTGCTTTTCCAATAAACTTTTTACTTTTCTCTTTACCTTCTGACTCCTTGCCTGAATTCATTCCTGACAAGGCAGGCAAGGACTGGGGACCCAGGCCCTAGCCTCTGGCCCCTGTGGTCTAGCGGCTACGACTCACGGCCCGGGAACTGAGATCTTGCTTCCAGCTACTGCTCGCTGCTGCTTGCTGTTGCGTGCGTCCGAAATCAGCTTGAGACAGGGAACTGGGTTTTCATATCCCTCCTTACATAAGTCATTGCCTAAGGACTGCTCTGTGTGTGTGTGTGTTGGGGACCAGGGTGTTTGGCGTGAGTGGGTCCGATATAAACTCCGAAGCACTTTCCACTCTCCGTGTTTGCAGCAATGCAGGTTAGCAGCTCAAAAGACATCACTGAAGAAATTGCAGGTAGGAGCCCTTAGCAGCAAACAACTCAAAGCTGGGGGATGGATGCTCAGAGCTGGTAAGGACGATTCCAGGGGACCCGGGAGGAGCACGAGACAGAATGCGTTACAGTTTTCTGTAATGGGCGTGTGGATGGAACAGGGTGGGTAGAGGCTGAGTGTACAAAGGAGAGGGGAGAGTGCATCCCACTCATGGCACTGGTTCCTTGAAGGTCTGTTTTCTGGAAAGTTCTCAGGTGAGTGGCTATGAGAAGACAACTATGCGAGTTACAATGTGAGTTCCTAAGAGCTGTGTTGGCAGAAGCCTGCATCTAGCCTCCTGGTCCAGGAATCCCTCTCTGGGATCAGCTAACCATTGTTTGCACTCAGAGGCCGGGCCTCCAGATGCCCTTCACTGCACTTGGCTGGTCTCCTCCCATTTCCCCCCAGGCCTCTCACAAACATGATCCCTTGTGGAGGGAAGTGCAGGTCTTCTACCCACTGTGAGCAATGAATAGGAGTGTCTGTTTTGCTGTGTCTTTCAGATTGAGGTATTTTGTTTGTTCATTTATTTTAAAGATTTTTTTTTGATGTGGACCATTTTTAAAGTCATTATTGAATTTGTGACAATCCTGCTCCAGTTTGACGTTTTTGGTTTTATGGTCACAAGGCGTGTGGGATCTTAGCTCCCGGACCATGGATTGAACCCGCACCCCCTGTATTGGAAGGCGAAGTCTTAACTACTGGACCGCCAGGGAAGTCCCCAGACTGAGGTTTTATAATTAAAAAAGGACTAACTGGATAACTTAAAACTGGAAAGAGGAAACTTTTCTGTTAAAAGTTGAGAAACTGTTTAGTAAACCATTATACTTGTAAGTCGTAAAAGAGTACATGTAAGTACACCACAAGCTGAGAAGAGAGGAAGCTGGACGCTTCATTATGTGGATATATTTTGAAAAGCAGACAGAGGAGACTATTCACCTTCAACTCTAACACCCAAAGGCATCTGACTGTAACGTTTTGATTTACTTCTTTAGGCTATTTTTCCATCTATATTTTTTCATATAATGCTTTTCCCTTCTAACGTCATAATAGAAGCCTTTGCATAGGCTATAGGATCCTCTTGGGAAACAGTATTTGAAATTGCTGCATAACGTGCCTATTGAGCTTTACTCAACATTTTTGCAACTGTTGGATAGTGAAGGTTTTCATGCTTTTGTTTTATAAATACCACTGCAATGAACAATATCACAGAGGTCTTTGTGTGTGTGTGTGTGTGTGTGTGTGTGTGTGTGTGTGTGTGTGTGTGTTGTGGACCACTTTCCAAAATACCTTAGGGCTTGTTGTGGTTTTACAGTAATGAAAATCAAAACAAAAATAAACTAATGGGAGCTAATTAAACTTAAAAGCTTTGGCACAGCAAAGGAAACCATAAACAAGATGAAAAGACCACCCTCGGAATGGGAGAAAATATTTGCAAACGAATCAACGGGCAAAGGATTAATCTCCAAAGTATACAAGCAGCTCATGGAGCTCAATAGCAAAAAAACAAACTACCCAATCAGAAAATGGGTGGAAGACCTAAACAGACATTTCTCCAAAGAAGACATACAGATGGCCAAGAGGCACATGGAAAGATGCTCAACATCACTAATTATTAGAGAAATGCAGATCAAAACTACAGTGAGGTATCTCTTCACACCGGTCAGAATGGCCATCAACAAAAAATCTACAAACAGTAAATGCTGGAGAGGATGTGGAGAAAAGGGAACCCTCTTGCACTGTTGGTGGGAATGTGAATTGATACAGCCACTATGGAGAACAGTATGGAGGTTCCTTAAAAAACTAAAAATGGAACTACCATATAACCCAGCAATCCTACTACTGGGCATATACTCCAAGAAAACCACAATTCAAAAAGACACATGCACCCCAACGTTCATTGTGGGATGAAAAATGTCTCGTTTTGGGGGGTAGTTTTCAATGTAACAGTAGATAAGTAATATAAGGCTCTTGATATATTCAAGGTGCCTGTTCAAAAGGTTATACAAATTTGTTCACTCATCAGAAAATAGATAAGAATGGCTGTTTTAGTGTAATCTTGAGGAGGTTTTCTTTTTTTAAAATTTATTTTATTATTTTTAATCGAAGTACAGTAGATTTACAATGTTGTGTTAGTTTCAGGTGTACAGCAAAGTGATTCAGTTATACATACATATATACCGATTTTTTTCAGATTCTTTTCCCTTATAGATTATTACAATGTATTAAGTGTAGTTCCCTGTGCTATACAGTAGGTCCTTGTTGGTTATCTATTTTATATATGATATTGTTTATATGTGGAATCTAAAAAAATGAACTTATGTACAAAACAGAAATAGACCCTCAGACATAGAAAACAAACTTACGGTTACCAAAGGGGAAAGCCGGGGAGGGGGAGGGATGAATTAGGAGTTTGGGTTTAATATATACATACTGCTATATTTGAAACAGGTTTTCTTGAACAGGTCCAAGGACTATTCATTTGTAACCTTAAGATGATTATTATTATTATTTTTTACGGTACGCGGGCCTCTCACTGTTGTGGCCTCTCCCGTTGCGGAGTACAGGCTCAGCGGCCATGGCTCACCGGCCCAGCCGCTCCGCGGCATGTGGGATCTTCCTGGGCCGGGGCACGAACCCGCGTTCCCTGCATCGGCAGGCGGACTCTCAACCACTGCGCCACCAGGGAAACCCCTCAACTGTACTTTAATAATAAAAAAAAGAAGGTGGCAGAGAGCGTCGTACTAAAATGATCAAGGAACGGTGGGGAGTGAAGAGTAAGCCCGTAGGTACTGCAGCAAGGGGATTAGAGAGTGGTGTATTAGGGTGGTGCACCTCTCAGTGGGAGTCAGAAGTCTTTTGGAAGAGGCAATCAGGTCCAGAAGTGGTAAAAAAAAAAACAGGAAGGGCCTCTCCACTTCAGGCCCCATGATATGCAGGATTTAGGAGGAAAATAGTCCTCACTTGAGAGAGTTGTATGGAAAGAGTCATAGCGGGACAGCCAGGCTTTGTCAGAACAAGAAAGTGAAGGAACTCCTAAAAACATAGGATCTGAGGATTTGGCTGGTAACAGACTGTGAGTTCCAGGGGATACAATGGAAGAGTCTGAGTGATGGAAAAGGAGTAGGATACTGGGTGTGAATACAAGATGTGCTAAACCATGCAGGGGTGAGAGCCCTGGGACCCAGAGATAAGGAAACTGGGGCTAAGAGAGGTTAAATGACTTAGCTAAGTCACTTAGTTGATATGAAACATCATTTATCTCTATTCTCAAGAATAGGAACTAGCATGAAATCTCCTAGGAGGCACTTAGCAAATGTTTGTTGAATGACTAAATCTACTTATCTCTATAAACAAGTACAGTCATCCAAAGGATTCAGGGAAGAAGAAAACCCTTTATATCAGTTAATTCAACATTTCAGTAAAAATGGGGGTCTTTGAGCCTCAATCACTGTCTCCCTGCCCACAGCTTCTGCCTGGGCAATTCATTTTGCTTGAATTGTATGAGGTTATCAGAGGGCTAGTAGTGTCATCAGCTCACTGAACACAGAAAAATGGAACTGTGGAAATAAGTAATTTCTAAATGCATGGGTGAGTTAATTTCTAAGACAGGATGGATACGAATATGTTCGCTGCCTTTAAAATCACATTTGAATACCCTAGACATGAGAATACAGGTACATTTTTGGAACTTCTGGTTATATTATGTAGTTCATGAATCATCTTAGTCAACTTTTCTGGAAAACAAAGAAGAAGGTGGTTTTGCTCCTCAACCTTTTGATAGTTATGTGTTAACTGACAACAGCCTCACTAATCTGGTTACAGTGATCTCAGCAGTTTTCCAAAGTCTTGGAGTCGGGGAAGTATTTGTAAGCTTTTCCTTGTTACGTAAGTCATACACATAAAAAAAAATCATTGTCATATCAAAATAGAATCATCCCTTAAACAAAAACCAAAATCTCCATTTTTCTCTACACTCTTTTGATAAATTAAAAATGGGGGGAGGGGTTCTTATATTAAAACATCGATGGAGCCTTGAACAAAATTTGATGTTCGTAGGTTTTCAGAGAGTCTCATATGTGAGAATATGTACGGTACAATCAACTACCTTCTGATTTCTCTGTTTTCAAAAGCTCATCCACTGCTTTTCCTCATTATTTTGAGTTTGCAGAGCACTTTAACTGCTTGGTAGCGCTTCTGTGAGTGAAATTGGAGAGTAGTGCTGTCTGTTCAATCACGGAAGCCTAAAGTGTGCTGTTCTATTGTCACACCAAAAGCACATGCTTAGCTGCCAATCAGACATGATGGGGTATATATGAAACAGAGCGGGACCCTATGGCCCTCCTCCCCATGCCCTCAGCCTGCCTTTTGTCTGTGGAAAACTTTAGCTAAAGAATAAGTTTACTCAGAGAAGTGAGAAAATGCAGAAACAAAGGACAACAGTCAAACAAGACAAAAAAGCAATACTTTAGTCATTAAGCAAAGTCAAGGACCTCTAGTTCCTCTTCAAGGGCTATAGATAATATTCTGAGCCCTATCCTGTGAGCTGTCTTGTAGATTCTGAAACCTCCATCAGGTGGAAGAATTTTATTACATGATGACCAGACTGTAGCCATGACATAAGCTGCCACATTTCTGAAAATTTACCTCAATGAATTGGAAACAAACCGACTCTGGAACTGAAGATTAAATGTATTTAAAACAATCAAGAGGACCCTGATCAGACCACCACATGACCAATTGCAAGATGCCCGTCAGAGCTGCCTGTGCTGTTTCTGCACGTAGCTCGCTCCCTCCATCTATGGAAGCTGTTGCCCCCTGATTGTCAGTTGGGGGGGGGCGTTGGCCTTTGGACAGGAGTCCACCCTCCCCCCTGGTTGCTGGCCTCCAAAATAAAGCAAACTTTCCTTTCCACCAGCCTTGCCTCTTTATTGGCTTTTGAGTGGTGAGCAGCCAGACCCTCACTTTCGGTAACGTATGCATGGAGTAGCAGGAAGTATAGCATGGAAGGAAAAACACTACTGAATAGAAGAACAACTTATGATACTTATAAGCATTAACACTTTAATCTAAAACTCCTGGAAAACAATGAAATAATCTGTCCCCTGAACTTACTCTTACACAAAGTGTTGGTCAGGGGACTTCCGGAGGGGTCTTTTGTTTGTATGGATTTTTCTGGTTTTAAGTACATAAATGAAATCCTCTGAGTTTGACTTCCTACACTATATGATTTTCATTTGAAAGGTACAAGTTCAAAGGTCATGAGAGCTTATGATGTTATATGTAGAGTCCACGAAAGCATTGTTAGTTGACTTACTCTTAGTATTTTACAATATATTTTATATAAATGTATTCATTTTCAAATATAAACATTTTTATCTAAATATATTGTAAATGCACCAATGCCACATCTTCACTCTAGTTCAGGAAGATGGTAGGCCCACGGGTTTGTATTTGCTCACTCGAACAAGCCACCTCTAGCTCTTCTTGGAAAGAGGCATACATACATAAACAAACACATGAGCAAAGAAATAAATGCTAGTTTAAAACAAAATTGGCATTTGACCATGTTCTGACATCACAACAAAACTGGTGTTATTTTCCTCAGGGTTTCTTTTTATGTGTATCAGTGACTCATGAAAATTACAAGATACTCTGCAGAATGGCCATCATCAAAAAGTCTACAAACAAGAAATGCTGGAGAGGGTGTGGAGAAAAGGGAACCCTCTTACACTGTTGGTGGGAATGCAAATTGATACAGCTACTATGGAGAACAGTACAGAACTTCCTCAAAAAAACTAAAAATAGAACTACTGTATGATCCAGCAATCCTACTCCTGGGCATATATCCAGACAAAACTATAATTCAAAAAGATATATGCACACCAATGTTCACTGCAGTACTATTCACAATAGCCAAGACATGGAAGGAACCTAAATGCCCATCAACAGAGGAAAGGATAAAGAAGATATGGTACATATATAAATGGAATATTACTCAGCCATAAAAAAGAACCAGATAATGCCATTTGCAGCAACATGGATAGACCTAGAGATTATCATACTGAGTAAAGTAAGTCAGAGAAAGACAAATACCTTATGATATCACTTACATGTGGAACGTAAGATACAACACAAATGAATCTATTTATGAAACAGAAACAGAATCACAGACCTAGAGAACAGACTGGTGGTTGCCAAGGTGGTGGGGGGTGGGGGAATGATGGATTGGGAATTTGGGATTAGCAGATGCAAACTATTATGTATAGGATGGATAAACAACAAGGTCTTACTGTATAGCACAGAGAACTATATTCAATATCCTGTGATAAACCATAATGGAAAATAATATTTTAAAAAAGAATGTATATATATGTATAACTGTATCACTTTGCTGTACAGCAGAAATTAACACAACATTGTGAAGCAACTATACTTCAATAAAAAATTACAAGACTCTCAAATTTATAAAAATTAGGAAAAATGTGATTCTTCCTTGCTCTCAAGTCCCCTCAAATTCGATTTTAGAAATAAGTTTACTTGGCTATGTTTATTTCTGATATCATAGAAGAGTTTGATTTCATAATGTATAACACCTGCCTTTGGCAGAAACACTGATCCTTTTTAAGCTATGAGAGGAGAGAATTTTTTCCAGGCAATCCCCTCTGAATATGTCTTTAACCCCTCCATCCCAGAAAAAGTTCACTGCCATTGTCATTCACTAGTGCAGGACTCATTCTGGGTCTTCCTTCAGCGTTGGCTTAGAGCATGTCCCTGCTTCCCTCCTGTGGCCCAAACGCCTGCACACCTGCATCCACACCTTCCCACCTGCATCCACACCTGCACACCCACATCCTTCCCCTCTGGTGTCCGGCTCGGGCTTAGCAGCTACCCCAGTTCTTTGTGTAGCCCTTCCCGAGATGTCCACTGCTCAGCACTGGTGCTGGACCTGGCGCCTGGCACCTGACCTCCCTCCTGGTGGGCCTGCTGTGCCCCGGTCCTCACTCATCCAGGTGTGGGAAACAGACATCTGCAGAAGCTGTTCCTCCATTCATGATAATTTACGAAACAGAGCCAAAAGTTGCCAGGCATTGCCACATCTCATGAGTGCCTTTCACATAATCATACACTTTAAGATGATATTTAAAGAGACAAATCCTGTGTTTAAAAAATTAGCTAACAGCATAGTGCTTTCTTTTTTATTTTTAAATTTTTATTTTATCTTTATTTATACAGGTGGTTCTTATTAGTTATCTATTTTATACATATTAGTGTATATATGTCAATCCCAATCTCCCAATTCTCACAGCACTACCACCACTGCCACCACCCTGCTTACCCCCTTGGTGTCCATACGTTTGTTCTCTACATCTGTGGCTCTATTTCTGCCTTGCAAACTGGTTCACCTGTACCATTTTTTAGATTTCACATATATGCGTTAATATACAATATTTGTTTTTCTCTTTCTGACTTACTTCACTCTGTATGACAGTCTCTAAGTCCATCCACGTCTCTACCAGTGACCCAATTGCCTTCCTTTTTATGGCTGAGTTATATTCCACTGTATATATGTACCACATCTACTTTATCCATTCATCTGTCGATGGGCATTTAGGTTGCTTCCATGACCTGGCTATTGTAAATAGTGCTGCAATGAACATTGGGGTGCATGTGTCTTTTTGAATTATGGTTTTCTCTGGGTATATGTGCAGTACTTGGATTGCTGGGTCATATGGTAACTCTATTTTTAGTTTTTTAAGGAACCTGCATACTGTTCTCCATAGTGGCTGTATCAATTTACATTCATACCAACAGTGCAAGAGGGATCCCTTTTCTCCACAGCCTCTTCAGCATTTGTTGTTTGTAGATTTTCTGATGATGCCCATTCTAACTGGTGTGAGGTGATACCTCATTGTAGTTTTGATTTGAATTTCTCTAATACTGATGTGGAGCAACTTTTCATGTGCCTCTTGGCCATCTGTATGTCTTCTTTGGAGAAATGTCTGCTTAGGTCTTCTGCCCATTTTTTTGATTGTGTTTATTTTTTTATTATTGAGTTGCATGGGCTGTTTATATATCTTGGAGATTAATCCTTTGTCTGTTGATTCTTTTGCAAATATTTTCTCCCATTCTGAGGGTTCTTTTCATCTTGTTTATAGTTTCCTTTGCTGTGCAAAAGATTTAAGTTTCATTAGGTTCCGTTTGTTTATTTTTGTTTTTATTTCCATTACTCTAGGAGGTGGGTCAAAAAAGATCTTGCTGTGATTTATGTCAAAGAGTGTTCTTCCTATGTTTTCCACTAAGAGTTTTATAGTGTCTGGTCTTAACATTTAGGTCTTTAATCCATTTTGAGTTTATTTTTGTGTATGGTGTTAGGAAGTGTTCTAATTTCATTCTTTCACATGTAGCTGTCCAGTCTTCCCAGCACCATTTATTGAAGAGACTGTCTTTTCTCCATTGTATATCCTTGCCTCATTTGTCAAAGATTAGTTGACCATATGTGTGTGGGTTTATCTCTGGGCTTTCTATCCTGTTCCATTGAGCTATATTTCTAGTTTTGTGCAAGTACCATACTGTCTTGATTACTGTAGCTTTGTAGTATAGTCTGAAGTTAGGGAGTCTGATTCCTCCAGCTCCGTTTTATTCCCTTAGAATTGATTTGGCTATTTGGGGTCTTTTGTGTCTCCCTACAAATTTTAAGATTTTTTGTTCTAGTTCTGTAAAAAATGCCATTGGTAATTTGATAGGGATTACAGTGAATCTGTAGATTGCTTTGGGTAGTATAGTCATTTTCAAAATATTGATTCTTCCAATCCAAGAACATGATATATCTCTCCATCTGTTTGTGCCATCTTTAATTTCTTTCATTGGTGTCTTATAGTTTTCTGAGTACAGGTCTTTTACCTCCTTAGGTAAGTTTATTCCTAGGTATTTTATTTTATTTTTTGCAATGGTGAATGGGATTGTTTCCTTAATTTCTCTTTCTGATCTTTTGTTGTTAGTGTATGGGAATGCAAAAGATTTCTGTGCATTAATTTTGTATCCTACAACTTTACCAGATTCATTGATTAGCTCTAGTAGTTTTCTGGTGGCATATTTAAGGTTATCTATGTATAGTGTCATGTTGTCTACAAACAGTGACAGTTTTACTTCTTTTTGGATTCCTTTTATTTCTTTTTCTTCTCTGATTGCCGTGGCTAGCACTTCCAAAACTATGTTGAATAATAGTGACAAGAGTGGACCTTCTTGTTTTGTTCCTGATCTTAGAGGAAATGCTTTCAGTTTTTCACCATTGAGAATGATGTTTGCTGTGGGTTTGTCATGTATGGTCCTTATTATGTAGGGGTAGGTTCCCTCTATGCCCACTCTCTGAAGAGCTTTTATCATAAATGGGTGTTGAATTTTATCAAAGGCTTTTCCTGCATCTATTGAGATGATCATATGGTTTTTCTCCTTCAGTTTGTTAATATGGTGTATCACATTGACTGATTTGTGTACATTGAAGAATCCTTGCATCCCTGGAATAAATCCCACTTGATCATGGTGTATGATCCTTTTAATGTGCATTGGATTCTGTTTGCTAGTATTTTGTTGAGGATTTTTGCATCTATATTCATCAGTGATTTTGGTCTGTATTTTTTTTTTTTTGTAGTATCTTTGTCTGGTTTTGGTATCAGGGTGATGGTGGCCTCGTGGAATGAGTTTGGGATTGTTCCTTCCTCTGCAATTTTTTGGGAAGAGTTTAAGAAGGATGGGTATTAGCTTTTCTCTAAATGAGTGAATGAGGGTAAGGAGCAATAGAAGGCCAGACCCAGCAGCTGATTTCAAATACTAAGGTGTGATATGGCCATCAGACCCTATGATACAGATCATTTTGTCTTCTCTTAAAAATATCCACTTTAGTCTGTGCAAGGTTGGCCCACGCACAGCCCTAATGTGGGAAAGCAAACTTGCCTGGGTCTCAGTGATGCTCCTTCCCTCCAGCTGGCTAGAGGAACGCTAAGCCAATGCTTTTCTCCGCAAAACCAATACGTTTATATTTGGTTTGTCATTTATCAACCTCTGAGTAACTTGTTCGAGGTAGAGTGATGGAGTTGAGAGAGGGGTTGTTTTGAGGGAAGTTGGAGGGCTGCCCAGGCAGGCTGTCTCCTGAGTGTCATTGTCCCAGCAGGGCTGCCCTGTCCTAAGTCTGGGTCTTTGCCTTGCACAACATTGATATTTCACTCAGTGTGGAAAGGACTGTATAATCAAACCCACAAGACTGACAAATATGAACCAAGATCCCAAATTATTCATTTACAATGAAAAATATAACTGGGGAGCAGGTGAGAAATTCATATTAGCTGGGGAGTGTCTTCTGACTGCTTTAGGGAAATGTGTAGGAAAGAAGTGTTTAAATCCCAAGATGGATGCAGGACCCAGATGAAGAGAAAGTGATGAGCATCACTGAGCCACGAGACAGATGCTCTACTGCCCTGGTTCCCAAGCTGCCATGCAGCTGTATACTCGTGCTCAGAGGCCCTGGATGGCCCTTTCTCCAGACAAGGCAAAATAAACTGTCAGGTCTCCAATGTCCGCATTAGAATGATAATCCAGGACACCTCGATTGGACTTCCATATCTGCAAATTCCTGCAGCCCTAAATTGGTTTGCATTAATTGCTACATTTAGCTAATCTCATCCATGATGTATTAACTCAGTAATTTCATTCTTATAAAATGGTGACATTATTTATATGTTTTGGGGTGGGGGTCTGGGCTTTGCTTCTCACGTTGATAACAGTTTTTGGGGGCTTGGTCCACACTCCCTATAAGTACTAATTGATAATTATCCTTAAGCAGTGCCTTTCAGAACACCAGTCTCCATGCATTAGTGTGTCATAAAATCAGATGAGAGGGTTCTGATCAGTGGCTTAAAATGAAATAAAATAAGAAATATTAGAATTTATGGCACATGGTTAGGTAAATATTGTTTTATATGTACTTTGTGTACTAGGTTGTGATGTAAAACGTTTTTCTGCCTCTAGGTTGTGGTTAAAAAAACTTATAAACCCCTCCCTAGAACTCAGAGCATCATCCTCTGCCTTAGAGAGCAAGATGCTCTTTGTATAGGAAGGTGTTAGAAAATTTATGTACAGAAAACCTTTGCTCAGAAGAGCTCTGTTATTGAGGGGACAGTCTACACTCTGTGACAGAGACCTGCAGAAACGTCCCATATTGACGGTGTGTGATAGGACATAAAAAAGAGGTGCCAGGCATGTCAAGCCAAGTGTGAATGAGAAATCAGCTGACAGGAAAGAGTTTTGGACGCTGGCTGGTCACTGCTTTTCTGTAGCTCAAGTTTCTCCTTTTGCCCTGGGGCTTGGAGTTCCTGACGGTCAGAACAGAGCTGCACTGAATTTATCGAGTTCTGCATGAGACAGGTGATACCTGCTAGATTCAGCCAGTCAAAACGAAAAACGAGATTTTCATATGAAATTTAATTTTCTTAGGAAATTGTTTTCATAAGCACAAAAATGCAGCATATATTTGTGCACTCAAGATAAGTGTTTGGCAAACTCTTTGAGGCGCAAATACATCTTATTTTTTCCTCTGGAGCGCAGTTTATTACATAGCACTAATGTGTCCATGGACAGGTTCTGCTGAGTATTGCAAATGTCAGACTGCATTATCCATCCATCCATCCATCCATCCATCCATCCATCCATCCATCTCTTCATCCACCTCCATCCATCCATTTGTCTTCCCATGTGTGTCATCTGTCCATCCATCCATTTGTCCATCCATACACGTGTCTGTCCATCAATCCATCCATTTATCTGTCCATGCATGTGTCCATCCATTCATCCATCCACCTTCATCCATCCATTTGTCTGTCCATACGTGTGTCCATCAGTCCATCCATCCATTTTTCCATCCGTATGTGTGTCCATCCATCTGTTTGTCTGTCCATATGTGTGTCCATTTGTCCATCCATCCACTCCTTCCTTGTTGAGTACCTATATACTCTGTGCAAGCAGTTTGCCCTCTTGTTGTGTATTTTCAACATGAGAAAGTCTTAGGTTGGCTGGGAATTTGAAAGTTATTTGATGTAGTTCTTATCAGATGAATGCATCTTCTCTATAGCTGTCCTGGCAGGTGGTAATTGAGGTTTTTGCAATCACAGGAATACACCCCTCTGACTGAGAAAGTTCTTTCTTGTATTTCTTTTTCACTAGCTCCCCTCAGAAGCCTCTTGTCTGACTCCCGTACAGATAAGGATTCTGAAGAGCTGCTGTCCACCTACTTCCCCCTTCCAATTCCCGAGCCAGTTCCTCAGCTGGCTAGTTTCTGAGCTAATTTTATTCCAGCCTGATGACATATTAAGATTTGCATCCCCATCAGAGGATGGGGTCAAGACCGTGGCTAATGTCAGGCAGGTCTAAGGTGTGTCCCTATCCCAGGCTGCACCTTTCATGTTCCCACTCTGCTGCCCAGCTCTTGTGCCTCTGCTTCTCTCTGGTTTTCCCTTGGGATTGACACCCCAGTCTAAATCTCACCTTGACTGGGGCCCTGACAACCTTCCGGTCCTTTCCCATCTGTCTTTCCCCAGCTATTGGATGGATGGATTCAACCTGAGTGGTCCTCCCCATGATGCTGTGATGCCGCTATCTGCTACTGCAGGTGCAACCTTGGGCACTGGTACCATCTGAGACTGAGTCTAAGCTAGCCATGGTCCCCTGAGCATTCTAATCTAGATCCTTGGTTTACTTCTTTGAGTCCAGTCCCAACGCCAGTGGAGTCCAACTCTGGTACCCTCTTCTGGATTTCTCTGCCTAGTCTTATCATGGAAGTTCCAGCCTGCCTCTCCATGAGTTCCTCCAAGGTATGCATATTGGTTCTAATTCTCCATATTTGTTCTAATTCCAGCCCAAGGGGCCACGTCTAAGAGAGCTCTTCTTATATGTGAAGATGTTTACTGTTTCAATTTCCTCTTGCCACCTAACACACTGCCTCAGCTCAGCACAATAACAGTAACTTCTTTCTGCTAATGATCTTGCAGTCTGGCGAAACTAAGCAGGCAAAAACTCATTTTTGCTCCGTGTGGTGTCAGCCAGGGTAGCTCAGTGAAGTAAGGATCTACATCCAAGTGGCTCACTTACGTGGGCTGGCAGGGAATGCAGTCAGGGTGGCTGACTGGGTGCCTCAGTTCTGCTGCGTGTGGGCCTGTCCTTGTAGCTGCTGGACAGTCCGCCTAACAGGGTGGCTGGGTTCTAAATGGGAGGAAACGGAAGCTGCCAGTCTTCTTAAAGACTGGGCCTGGGAACTTCCCTGGTGGTCCAGTGGTAAAGAATCCGACCTGCAACGCAGGGAACTCGGGTTCCATCCCTGGCCAGGGAACTAAGATCCCACGTGCGGCGGGGCAACTAAGCCCATGCACCACCGCTACTGAGCTCACGCGCCTCAGCTAGAGCCCGCGTGCTGCAAACCACAGAGCCCACGTGCCCTGGAACCGGCGCGCCACAACTAGAGAGAAGCCCTCACGCCACAATGAAGAGCCCACACGCCGCAACAAAAGATCCCACATGCCTCAACGAAGATCCCGCATGCCACAACTAAAACCCGACACAGCCAAAAATTAATAATAAAATAAATCTTAAAAAAAAAAAAAAAAGACTGGGCCTGGAACTGGCACTGTTTCACTCTCCCTGCATTCTCTTGGTCAAAGTTGTCATAGAATCAGCCCCAGATTCAAGGCGGGGGGGAAATATAGCTCCCCTTCTTCTTCTTTTTGTTTTTTTAGAGGAAAATACTAATCCTTTTTTTTTTTTTTTTTTTTTTTTTTTGCGGTACACGGGACTCTCACTGTTGTGGCCTCTCCCATTGCGGAGCATACGCTCCGGACGCACAGGCTCAGCGGCCATGGCTCACGGGCCCAGCTGCTCTGCGGCATGTGGGATCTTCCTGGACTGGGGCACGAACCCGTGTCCCCTGCATCGGCAGGCGGACTCTCAACCACTGCACCACCAGGGAAGCCCCTAATACATTTTATTAACACATTTTACATGACTTGTAAACTTCCACTGAAAACAATTTTCCTATACCATAAATAGACAAAATTTGAAAGGAGGTATTTAAAGTGTATAAATATTTCAAAGGATTAATATCTAGAATATATAAAGGAGATTTGAATAAATGAAATAAAGTAAAGGAACCAATAGAAAGTAATGCTTAGAAGGTGTGACTGTAAACTTGGAGAAGAATAAACCCAATAGCGAATAAAGTATATGAAAAGATATTCAACCTTGTAATAAGGGAATTCAAATAAAAAGGAGATAACATTTCAGAACTGTCAGATGTCATATATTTTGATGGTGATGTAATTTTGCATGTTGGGCAACATATGGAGAAAAAAGGATCAGATGTAGTTTTAGTGAGAAGGAGATTTGCAAAACACTTAAACATTATGTAGTACACCTGAAACTCATATATTATATGTCAATAACAACTCAATGAAAAAGAACATTTGTGAGATACTTTACAGTCAGATTTTGCAATGTCTCATTTGAAGATCATTTCAAAAGGCTCTATAACCCTAAATTCTATTCCTAAGAATGTGCCCCAGAGAAATTCCTGTGTGTGATAAAGCTTTTACAAAAAGACACACTGGTAGCTCTGTTTCTTGATGGAGGGACTTGACAAAGATCTTGCAGCCACTTGTAACCCACCTCAGATCCCAGAGGTGCATCTTGTCCTGTTGCCTTGCTTCACCCCTCCTCCCAACCCTTCAGACTTTTCTCAGCTGGAAAGCCCTTGTCCCTTTCCCACTACTTTATATGGCATCAATCCAAGTCTTATCAAGGTGCCAACAGCATTTGCTTGAACAGCTATAATCACAGTCATGCCAGGAGTTGCGATGGGTGTAGTGAGGCTGAGATGACTAAGACACGGACCCTGTCCTTAAGGGAACCATAGATTAGAAAAATACTGTTTTTCCCCCTCTTCTGATCTAGTTTTAATCTCTCCCCCACCAAGTATCCTACCAAGAACATAATGCAGTGTTTTAATATAAGCGTATTATGGAATATAGAACAAGATTTCACCTCCTTTCTATAAAAGCTTACATCGTTCTTGATACAACCCAAGGCCATGTTAACTTCCTTAAAGGTTACATTTCATTGTTAATTGACACTGAACTTATTATTGATTATGCCTCTAAGTCTTCTTTTCCTAATGTCCTCTTGGTATGGCATGGCACTTGTATCTCATGCTCAGCTGAATTTTCAACTCAATTCAGCTACTTCGAAGCTGTCTTTGTAAAGTTTCACCTTGTTAGAACTAAACTACTGCTTTAGCCTATAAGATAATTTAGATCATCATCTCTTGTCTAACATAGTAATGTTCAGTCAACCCAAAATTGATGTTTGTGCTCTTAGGTGGTCAGGCAAATAATTGACAAAAATGTTAAATAGACTGAATGTAGAGCCCTGTGACCTGCCACTGGAGATCTTTCTCGGGTGACACAGGAATCACCACTCAGCTCTCCAACTGTTGTGCCCCAGTTGGAAAAAATTCCTTTGGCCCAATAGCGTGTCATGAAAATAACACTTTCAAGGGTTAACTCTATCACTCATCTCTTTAAAAAGTTTATACGAATATCCAGTCAACACCAACAAGGTTATCTCCCTTGAAATGTTATCTATACGGGTTTCCAAGTAGACCACAGGGCTGTATACTGTCTTGGAATGTCCTCAGGAGGCTCCGTCATTGAGCAGGTAACACAGTGAACATCTCAGAGTCCTTTCTTTCAAATGGAAGAGGGGAAGGCAGAGATAAAAGGAACTCTTCAAACTTCACCTTCTTTCCTTGTGGCTTGTGGTCTCCTCCTCCTCTGCCCCCTCCAAAGCCTCCCTGGCCTCTGCCACCAAATCCACCTGGGCCACCTGTGCCACCACCTCGCCCTCTGCAGCCACCTTCACCCTTAGGCTTGGCTCAGTCCAAAGTAACTTTGTTTCCATCAATTTCACCATCTTCCATGGCCTCCTTGACAGCGTTGGCATCTTCCTCGCTGTTGAGTTCTACAAAACCAAAGCCCTTGGAGGATCCAGTCTCCCGGTCAGTGACTATCCTTGCACGAATACTCCTTTAATGTCTCTTCTGTAGTATCCTCAGACAGACCTTTGACAAACAGAGTTTGGGATGGTTGGCTTCTTGCATTAGGTGATCCCCTGGGTCCTTGCAACTCCAGCCTGATTGCTCTGCCCTCAATTTCCCTTTTATTAAATGAATTTAAGGCTTCTTTAGCATCTTCAAATGAAGCAACTTCTACGGTAGTTCCCAGATCTTGCAACCCAATAGCCCTGTCGGGGAAGGAAAAATGATCAGGAAAATATAACATTTTCTCAGTGAAAATGTATTGTGTCCAAATCAGCCCTACTCCTTTTTCACACTCTTGCCGACTTAAAAATATCATTTCGTATTTTGGTGATTTCTTTTCTCAGAAGTTAGTTTGATTGAGGTACAGTTCACATACAACAAATGACACCCATTTAAAATGTATAATTTGACATATGATATCACTTATATGTGGAATCTAAAATATGATACAAATCAACGTATCTATGAAAAAAAACCAGACACGGATACAGAGAACAGACTTGTGGTTGCCAAGGGGGACGGGAATGGGAGAAGGATGGATCGGGAGGTTGGGATTAGCAGATGCAAACTATTATATATAGAATGGATAAACAACAAGGTCCTACTGTATAACACAAGAAACTATATTCAATATCCTATAATAAACCATAATGGAAAAGAATATGAAAAAGAATATATATATATATATGTATAGCTGAGTCACTTTGCTGTACAGAAGAAATTAACACAACATTGTAAATCAACTATACTTCAATAAAATTAAAAAAATAAAATGTATAATTTGATGCATTTTGACAGGATTATGTATAGACCCTTGAAACCACCACCATAACTGGGACACAGGACATTTCCACCACCTTCCAAGGTTTCCTCATTCCCCTTCTCCTTAACTCTTCCCTTCCATCCCTGGTCAGCGGTCTGAACTCCTTTCTGTCACCATAAGTTACTTGCTTTATCTAGAGCGTGTTACAGATGGAATTATACAGTATGTACTTTTTTTGTGTTTGCCTTCTTTCACTCAACACAATGATTTTGAGGCTTATCCATGTCGCTGCTCTCCCAGGACTGTGTTGCTTTTTACTGCCGAGTGGTATTCTGTTGCAGGGATAGAACACACTTTCTTTCCTCACTTCCTGTTGGTAGACATTTGTTTCTAGTTTTGAGCAATGATGAATATAGCTCTTTTGAATATTCATGTCTGAGTCTTGGTACATGTGTTTTCATTTCTCTTTGGTACCTAGATGACTTCTCCTTTTTTGGATTTTTGTGTTGCTTTGTTTTCTCACCAGACTCTTCCTACCTAGAGTTAACACCACCATTCTGCGGTTTTGAAAACCTAACTTATGCCCTATTTGGAAACTCCAGCAAAAGTTATCTACCTCTAACCTTCTTGGATATCATGATAGTTCCTCAAAAACTTTCCATTTACAAGTTCTCTCAGTTCTTGGAATATAGTTCCATAAATTAGAGAATTGATTCTAGCAGATTTTGGCATAAATATTACTAAACACTTAATGTGTCAGACTAAGTAGTTTATGTACATTATATGTACATTATCTAATTTCCCACTCACAACCATCTTATAAGAGAGGTACTATTTTTATTTATTTTTTAACAGATGAAGAAACAGAAGCATAGAGAGATGATGTAACTTGCCTAAATTCTGACAGCTGGGGAGATATGTTTTGAAGCTAGCGTTTCTGTCTTGAGCTGGAGTCCAAACCATTTCACAATATAAGACAGAGAGTGGTGATTATGATAAGAAACTGGGCATACAAATGTGATGAGTGTTTATAACACAGAAAGATTACTCTGGGTGAGGACAATGAGAAACGGCCTTGACAGGGAGGTGATGGCTAAAGTGGATTTTGAAAGCTGGGATGCATTTGGTAATGGTAAGGTGGGGAAAAAATGATATAAAATTCAGATGCACAGGCAGCATAAACAGCAGCCCAGGGGCAGGAATGGGAGCTCCATTGAGCCGCCTCACTGCAGAGATCTGTGGGTGATGGGAGGCCAGGGGGAAAAGTGGGAAAAGTGGCCTTGAGATTAGGTGCCTTGGCGGGCAGACTGCGATCAGACCAACACCAGTCTTCGAATGCCAGGCCAGGGAGCTGACCTTGACCGTAATTGTGATGTATGTCATGCTCAGGCTGGGCTTCAAGATTAATATGGTGACTTGAAATGGATCCAAAAAAGATGACAGTAAAACTGGGAAAGCCAACTGGGAATCTACTGCACTTAAAAATAAAAGATCAGAAGGGCCTGAATCAGAGGGAATGACAGGGGCGCAGTTTGTATTGAAAGAGCCAACGTAACTCTGCTTAGTATTAGAAGTTAAAATAATTTTTGTGTCATTTACTGTTTTTGGCTAATCTTGCAACTGCTTTTCCAAACTAGCTTTAAGTACTCAATTGCGTTTATACCCATTGATATTTTTCTGTTTTTAAAATTTATAAACACAGAGCTCTCAAATTATGCCATGAGCATATAGAAGGAATTAAAATATAAATAAATTGAAACTATTTAACTCATTAAATAAATGCACTTCTTACGATCCTTACTTAGGTAATAGTTGAGTTAGTAACTCTTTCCAGTGATATCTATTTTTGCTCATATCTAAAAGAGCTATAATATTTTACAGTTACATAAGTATTTAATAAAGGTGGTGGATTTCAGAAAGTTTAAGTATAAAATTGAAGAGCTTACAAAACACCCACACATATTTATTTATTTTTAAAATTATTTATTTATTTATGTTTGGCCACGTGGCTTGTGGATCTTAGTTCCCTGACCAGGGATTGAACCCTGGCCTCGGCAGTGAAAGCATCAAGTCCTAACCACTGGACTGCCAGGGAATTCACTGTTTTATTTTATTTTCTGAGGCATAGTTTACACACAGATTGTTACTGAGACCAAGCTCACTCTACTTGCCACACGACAGGCCAATAAATTGGGAGATCAGTTGTTGGGGCAAGGAATAATGATTTTATTTGGAAAGCCAGCAGACCAAGAAGATGGCACACTAGTGTCTCAAAAAACCATCTTCCCTCAGTCCAAATTCAGGCTCTTTTTATACAAAGGAAGGGGAGGGGGAGGGGCCCACTTCAGTGCCAACCAATGGCTGAGCAGGACTTTTAATGGTTGCTCATTTGGGGGAGGGGCCCACAATGACCCCGACCAATGGCTGAGCAGGACCGCTACCAGTCGCTTGCTAACAGCCAGGTGCATGCCCCACCCCTATTATAAGATCTTAATGTAGAGATCTTAAATACATAGTTTGATGAGTTTGACAAACATACACCTGCACATAACCTTGCCCTGATGAAATATAGAACTTATCATCACCCAGAAAGTATGCTTCTTCCAGACAATCCTGCACCACTCCCTACTTCCCCCACTGTTCTGATTTATGGTCACAGATTGGTTTCGACTGTCCTAGAATTTCACATAAATGGAATCACGCAACATGCACTGTTTTGCTGTCACCTGTTGTAGAGATTCGTCCGTGATGGTTGCACATATCTGGAGTTGTTTCTTTCTTTCTTTTTTTTTTTTTTTACACCTTTATTGGAGTATAATTGCTTTACAATGGTGTGTTAGTTTCTGCTTTATAACAAAGTGAATCAGTTATACATATACATATGTTCCCATATCTCTTCCCTCTTGCGTCTCCCTCTCTCCCACCCTCCCTATCCCACCCCTCCAGGCGGTCACAAAGCACCGAGCTGATCTCCCCGTGCTATGAGGCTGCTTCCCACTAGCTATCTACCTTACGTTTGGTAGTGTATATATGTCCATGCCTCTCTCTCACTTTGTCACAGCTTACATGTACCCCCTCCCCATATCTTCAAGTCCATTCTCTAGTAGGTCTGTGTCTTTATTCCCGTCTTACCCCTAGGTTCTTCATGACTTTTTTTCTTAAATTCCATATATATGTGTTCGCATACGGTATTTGTCTCTCTCTTTCTGACTGACTTCACTGTGTATGACAGACTCTAGGTCTATCCACCTCATTACAAATAGCTCAATTTTGTTTCTTTTTATGGCTGAGTAATATTCCATTGTATATATGTGCCACATCTTCTTTATCCATTCAACCGATGATGGACACTTAGGTTGTTTCCATCTCTGGGCCACTGTAAATAGAGCTGCAATGAACATTTTGGTATATGACTCCTTTTGAATTATGGTTTTCTCGGGGTATATGCCCAGTAGTGGTATTGCTGGGTCATATGGTAGTTCTATTTGTAGTTTTTTAAGGAACCTCCATACTGTACTCCATAGTGGCTGTATCAATTTACATTCCCACCAACAGTGTAAGAGGGTTCCCTTTTCTCCACACCCTCTCCAGCATTTATTGTTTCTAGATTTTTTGATGCTGGCCATTCTGACTGGTGTGAGATGATATCTCATTGTCGTTTTGATTTGCATTTCTCTAATGATTAATGATGTTCAGCATTCTTTCATGTGTTTGTTGGCAGTCTGTATATCTTCTTTGGAGAAATGTCTATTTAGGTCTTCTGCCCATTTTTGGATTGGGTTGTTCGTTTTTTGGTTACTGAGCTGCGTGAGCTGCTTATAAAGTTTGGAGATTAATCCTTTGTCAGTTGCTTCATTTGCAAATATTTTCTTCCATTCTGAGGGCTGTCTTTTGGTCTTGTTTATGGTTTCCTTTGCTGTGCAAAAGCTTTTAAGTTTCATTAGGTCCCATTTGTTTATTTTTGTTTTTATTTCCATTTCTCTAGGAGGTGGCTCAAAAAGGATCTTGCTGTGATTTATGTCATAGAGTGTTCTGCCTATGTTTTCCTCTAAGCGTTTGATAGTTTCTGGCCCTACGTTTAGGAATTTAATCCATTTTGATCTTATTTTTGTGTATGGTGTTAGAGAGTGATCTAATCTCATACTTTTACATGTGCCTGTCCAGTTTCCCCAGCACCACTTATTGAAGAGGCTGTCCTTTCTCCACTGTACATTCCTGCCTCCTTTATCAAAGATGAGGTGACCATATGTGCGTGGGTTTATCTCTGGGTTTTCTATCCTGTTCCATTAATCTATCTTTCTGTTTTTGTGCCAATACCATATTGTCTTGATTACTGTAGCTTTGTAGCATAGTCTGAAGTCAGGGAGCCTGATTCCTCCAGCTCCGTTTCTCGTTCTCAAGATTGCTTTGTCTATTCGGGGTCTTTTGTGTTTCCATACAAATTGTGAAATTTCTTGTTCTAGTTCTGTGAAAAATACAAGTGGTAGTTTGATAGGGATTGCATTGAATCTTAGATTGCTTTGGGTAGTAGAGTCATTTTCACAATGTTGATTCTTCCAATCCAAGAACATGGTATATCTCTCCATCTATTTGTATCATCTTTAATTTCTTTCATCAGTGTCTTATAATTTTCTGCATACAGGTCTTTTGTCTCCTTAGGTAGGTTTATTCCTAGGTATTTTATTCTATTTGTTGCAGTGGTAAATGGGAGTGTTTTCTTTATTTCACTTTCAGATTTTTCATCCTTAGTGTATAGGAATGCAAGAGATTTCTGTGCATTAATTTTGTATCCTGCAACTTTACCAAATTCATTGATTAGCTCTAGTAGTTTTCTGGTAGCATCTTTAGGATTCTCTATGTATAGTATCATGTCATCTGCAAACAGTGACAGCTTTACTTCTTCTTTTCCAATTTGGATTCCTTTTATTTCTTTTTCTTCTCTGATTGCTGTGGCTAAAACTTCCAAAACTGTGTTGAATAAGAGTGGTGAGAGTGGGCAACCTTGTCTTGTTCCTGATCTTAGTGGAAATGCTTTCAGTTTTTCACTATTGAGGACGATGTTGGCTATGGGTTTGTCATGTTGAGGAAAGTTCCCTCTGTGCCTACTTTCTGCAGGGTTTTTATCATAAATGGGTGTTGAATTTTGTCGAAAGCTTTCTCTGCATCTATTGAGATGATCATATGGTTTTTCTCCTTCAATTTGTTAATATGGTGAATCACACTGATTGTTTTGCGTATATTGAAGAATCCTTGCATTCCTGGAATAAACCCCACTCGATCATGGTGTATGATCCGTTTAATGTGCTGTTGGATTCTGTTTGCTAGTATTTTGTTGAGGATTTTTGCATCTATGTTCATCAGTGATATTGGCCTGTAGTTTTCTTTCTTTGTGACATCCTCGTCTGGTTTTAGTATCAAGGTGATGGTGGCCTCGTAGAATGAGTTTGGGAGTGTTTCTCCCTCTGCTATATTTTCGAAGAGTTTGAGAAGGATAGATGTTAGCTCTTCTCTAAATGTTTGATAGAATTTGCCTGTGAGCCATCTGGTCCTGGGCTTTTGTTTGTTGGAAGATTTTTAATCACAGTTTCAATTTCAGTGCTTGTGATTGGTCTGTTTATATTTTCTATTTCTTCCTGATTCAGTCTTGGCAGATTATGCATTTCTAAGAATTTGTCCATTTCTTCCATGTTGTCTATTTTATTGGCTTAGAGTTGCTTGTAGTAATCTTCATGATCTTTTGTATTTCTGCAGTGTCAGTTGTTACTTCTCCTTTTTCATTTCTAATTCTATTGATTTGAGTCTTCTCCCGTTTTTTCTTGATGAGTCTGGCTAATGGTTATCAATTTTGTTTATCTTCTCAAAGAACCAGCTTTTAGTTTTATTGATCTTTGCTATCATTTCCTTCATTTCTTTTTCATTTATTTCTGATCTGATTTTTATGATTTCTTTCCTTCTGCTAACTTTGCAGTTTTTTTGTTCTTTCTCTAATTGCTTTAGGTGCAAGGCTAGGTTGTTTATTTGAGATGTTTCCTGAGGTAGGATTGTATTGCTATAAACTTCCCTCTTAGAAATGCTTTTGCTGCATCCCATAGATTTTGGGTCGTCGTGTCTCCATTGTCATTTGTTTCTAGGTATTTTTTTATTTACTCTTTGATTTCTTCAGTGATCACTTTGTTATTAAGTAGTGTATTGTTTAGCCTCCATGTGTTTGTATTTTTTACAGATCTTTTCCTGTAATTGATATCTAGTCTCATAGCGTTGTGGTCGGAAAAGATACTTGAAACAATTTCAATTTTCTTAAATTTACCAAGGCTTGACTTGTGACCCAAGATATGATCTAACCTGGAGAATGTTCCATGAGCACTTGAGAAAAATGTGTATTCTGTTGTTTTTGGATGGAATGTCCTATAAATATCAATTAAGTCCATCTTGTTTAATGTATCATTTAAAGCTTGTGTTTCCTTATTTATTTTCATTTTGGATGATCTGTACATTGGTGAAAGTGGGGTGTTAAAGTCCCCTACTATGAATGTGTTACTGTCGATTTCCCCTTTTATGGCTGTTAGCATTTGCCTTATGTATTGAGGTGCTCCTGTGTTGGGTGCATAAATATTTACAATTGTTATATCTTCTTGGATCGATCCCTTGATCATTATGTAGTGTCCTTCTTTGTCTCTTCTAATAGTCTTTATTTTAAAGTCTATTTTTTCTGATATGAGAATTGCTACTCCAGCTTTCTTTTCGTTTCCATTTGCATGATATAACTTTTTCCATCCCCTTACTTTCAGTCTGTATGTGTTTCTAGGTCTGAAGTGGGTCTCTTGTAGAAAGCAAATATATGGGTCTTGTTTTTGTATCCATTCAGCCAATCTGTGTCTTTTGGTGGGAGCATTTAGTCCATTTACATTTAAGGTAATTATTGATATGTATTTTCCTATTCCCATTTTCTTAATTGTTTTGGGTTTGTTATTGTTGGTCTTTTCCTTCTCTTGTGTTTCTTGCCTAGAGAAGTTCCTTTAGCAGTTGTTGTAAAGCTGGTTTGGTGGTGTTGAACTCTCTCAGCTTTTGCTTGTTTGTAAAGGCTTTAATTTCTCCATCAAATCTGAATGAGATCCTTGCTGGGTGGAGTAATCTTGGTTGCAGGTTTTTCCCTTTCATCACTTTAAATATGTCCTGCAGGTCCCTTCTGGCTTGCAGAGTTTCTGCTGAAAGATCAGCTGTTAACCTTATGGGGATTCCCTTGTGTGTTATTTGTTGTTTTTCCCTTGCTGCTTTTAATATTTTTTCTTTGTATTTAATTTTTGATAGTTTGATTAATATGTGTCTTGGCGTGTTTCTCCTTGGATTTATCCTGTATGGGACTCTCTGTGCTTCCTGGACTTGATTAACTATTTTATTTCCCATATTAGGGAAGTTTTCAACTATAATCTCTTCAAATATTTTCTCAGTCCCTTTCTTTTTCTTTTCTTCTTCTGGAACCCCTATAATTCGAATGTTGGTGTATTTAATGTTGTCCCAGAGGTCTCTGAGACTGTCGTCAGTTCTTTTCATTCTTTTTTCTTTATTCTGCTCTGCATTAGTTATTTCCACTATTTTATCTTCCAGGTCACTTATGTGTTCTTCTGCCTCAGTGATTCTGCTATTGATCCTATGTAGAGTATTCTTAATTTCATTTATTGTGTTGTTCATCGTTGTTTGTTTCATCTTTAGTTCTCCTAGGTCCTTGTTAAATGTTTCTTGCATTTTGTCCATTCTATTTCCAAGATTTTGGATCATCTTTTCTATCACTATTCTGAATTCTTTTTCAGGTAGACTACCTATTTCCTCTTCACTTGTTAGGTCTGGTGGGTTTTTATCGTGCTCCTTCATCTGCTGTGTGTTTTTCTGTCTTCTCATTTTGCTTATCTTACTGTGTTTGGGGGTCTCCTTTTTGCAGGCTGCGGGTTCGTAGTTGCCGTTGTTTTTAGTGTCTGTCCCCAGTGGCTAAGGTTGGTTCAGTGGGTTGTGTAGGCTTCCTGGTGGAGGGGAGTAGTGCTTGTGTTCTGGTGGATGAGGCTGGATCTTGTCTTTCTAGTGGGCAGGTCCACGTCTGGTGGGGTGTTTTGGGCTGTCTGTGGACTTATTATGATTTTAGGCAGCCTCTCTGCTAATGGGTGGGGTTGTGTTCCTGTCTTGCTAGTTGTTTGGCATAGGGTGTCCAGCACTGTAGCTTGCTGGTCATTGAGTGAAGCTGGGTGCTGGTGTTGAGATGGAGATCTCTGGGAGATTTTCGCCATTTGATATTATGTGGAGCTGGGAGGTCTCTTGTTGACCAGTGTCCTGAAGTTGGCTCTCCCTCCTCAGAGGCACAGCACTGACTCCTGGCTGCAGCACCAAGAGCCTTTCATCCACACGGCTCAGAATAAAAGGAAGAAAAAGTAGAAAGAAAGAATTAGTAGAAGTAGAAAGAAAGAAAGAATGAAAGAATGAAAGAAAGAAAGGAGGGAGGGAGGGAGGCAGGGAGGAAAAAAGGAGGGGAGGAAAGAAAAAAAGAAAGAAAGAAGATAAAGTAAAATAAAATAAGATAAAATATAATAAAGTTATTATAATTATTAAGAAAAAAATTAAGAAAAATAACAACAACAAAAACGGATGGATAGAACCCTAGGACAAATGGTGGAAGCAAAGCTATACAGACAAAATCTCACACAGAAGCATACACATACACACTCACAGAAAGAGGAAAAGGGGAACAAATCATAAATCTTTGTCTCAATGTCCACCTCCTCAATTTGGGATGATTCATTGTCTATCAGGTATTCCACAGATGAAGGTACATCAAGTTGATTGTGGAGATTTAATCCGCTGCTCCTGAGGCTGCTGGGAGGGATTTCCCTTTCTCTTCTTTGTTCTCACAGCTCCCAGGGGCTCAGCTTTGGATTTGGCCCTGCCTCTGAGTGTAGGTCGCGGAGGGCATCTGTTCTCTGCTGAGGCAGGACGGGGTTAAAGGAGCCGCTGATTAGGTGGCTCTGGCTCACTCAGGCCGGGGGGAGGGAGGGGCACGGAGTGCGGGGCGGGCCTGAGGCGGCAGAGGCCGCTGGGATGTTGCACCAGCCTGAGGCGCGCCGTGCGTTCTCCCGGGGAAGTTGTCCCTGGATTCCGGGACGCTGGCAGTGGCGGGCTGCACAGGCTCCCCGGAACGGGGTGTGGACAGTGACCTGTGCTCGCACACAGGCTTTTTGGTGGCGGCAGCAGCGGCCTTAGCGTCTCATGCCCGTCTCTGGCGTCCGCGCTGTTAGCCGCGGGTTGCGCCCGTGTCTGGAGCTCCTTTAAGCAGCGCTCTTAATCCCCTCTCCTCACGCACCAGGACACAAAGAGGTAAGAAAAAGTCTCTTGCCTCTTCGGCAGGTCCAGACTTTTACCTGGACTCCCTCCCGGCCAGCCGTAGCGCACTAACCCCCTGCAGGCTGTGTTCATGCCAGTCCTCTCCCTGCGCTCCGACCGAAGCCCGAGCCTCAGCTCCCAGCCCCGCCCGCCCCGGCGGGGGAGCAGACAAGCCTCTCGGGCTCGGAAGTGCCGGTCGGCCCCGATCCTCTGTGCGGGAATCTCTCCGCTTTGCCTTCCCCACCCCTGTTGCTGTGCTCTCCTCCGCGGCTCCGAAGCTTTCCCCCTCCGCCACCCGCAGTCTCCGCCCACGAAGGGGCTTCCTAGTGTGTGGAAACTTTTCCTCCTTCACAGCTCCCTCCCGCTGGTGCAGGTCCCGTCCCTATCCTTTTGTCTCTGTTTATTTTTTTCTTTTGCCCTAACCAGGTACGTGGGGGGTTTCTTGCCTTTTGGGAGGTCTGAGGTCTTCTGCCAGCGTTCAGTAGGTGTTCTGTAGGAGTTGTTCCACGTGTAGATGTATTTCTGGTGTATCTGTGGGGAGGACGGTGATCTCCGCGTCTTACTCTTCCGCCATCTTCCCGGAAGCCCCATGTTTTCGTTTTTATTGCTGAGGAGGATTCTGGTATATGAATACGTCATTGTTTGTTTGTCCATCCTCCTGTTGGTTTGGACTGTTTCCAGTTTGGGGCTGTTATGAATAGAGGTTCTATGAACATTTCTGTGCGGGTCTTTTTGTGGCCATATGGTTCCCTTTCTTAGACAAATGTCTTGGGAGCCATGGCTGGCTCATATGGTAGGCGTATGTCTAACCTTTTAAGAAATGGCTACACTGTTTTCCAAAGTGTGTGGATTTTAAGAATATATTTTAGGATTGTGTGGTTCTGAACATCTTATTCTTATAAAGCCTACCACAAGACTTGATTAAGAATGTAATATTCACGTTAGACTTACAACGATATTTCCTGTGGCAAGGAGGACTTAGAGATTACAGATGGCTGGCTTAGCCGTCAACACTATTTTCTCCATAATTATGCTATAAATTAGGGGTGACCCCTGAGCCTCTTCTAGTAAGAACCTCAGTAACCGGAAGGTGAACACAAAACCCTCCAAGGTGAAGTGCCTCAAGGAAAAACATGCTATCATGTCACATAAGTTAATAATTTTAAGGAGCCTGTAGGCTTGGCAGTGGAATTAAATGCTTAACGATATTTCAAAAATGGCTTAGAGAAACTTAAAAATGTGAATCATTTAGCAGGACTGAAATTTTGCTCGTGGCATATATGTGTGACACAGGAGAGCACTTACCTGGGAATTTATTACCAGCTTCTGAGCAAACAAAGCCTGACCTACATTTGACTAAAGTCAGCTGTCTTTGGTTAATCCTATGGGCTTCTTTTTATTAATGTCACAATCGCTAATGTGGTATAACGTTGTCATTACCGAATAGCACAGTGGGATGAGCTGCAGCTGTTATTTCTCTTTCAGAACTTACTGAATCATTAAATCTGAGTTTGGGGGACTAAAAGTTGTAAAGATTATTCAAATTCTGATTGAGAAATAGGACTACAGGGAAATTGTAGGTACATGAAGTAAAACTTTGAATCAATCAATGTTCCTTTTTTTTGGTGAAGGTTGAATGATCAAAATTGTTCCTTACGTTTAATTTAAAACCAAATGTCAAGGAAATAGGTGAACAAAGGAAAATAAAAGAACGATAATAATTACATGCTAAGTCTCTTTTTCTGTGGGGAAACTGATGTGTTGTTACTGGGGAAATATTAGGAAAATCATTTTCCTTCAAAAGACTGTAACATTTTAAGAATCTTAACATTAGTTTAAGAAGGATACACTTTCATTCTAACAAGCCAGAGAAGAACTGATTTCTCTTTAATACCTAAGGAAATTGTATTGTTTGTAGGTCTTCCTTGCAAAAATTTCTCTCTTCTTTTAGAATTCTTACTTTGCCTTCGGTCACAATTAGTCCTTTGTAAAGGGTATGAACCTGCAGTTTCCAAACTGAACCAAGTTACGTTAGCGCGGCTCAGAAAATTTTCAGTTTTTGAAGCAGAAGTACAGTGATATTGAATTTGTGTTGGAAACCACATAAACTACTAGCCCAAGATACTTCACAGTTTCTTCAATGCAATTGTACTACATTCCCCTCCAGGGTGTCAAGTATTTGCGAAACTGGGTTTTCACAGTTGCTGTGGTAAATAGCAATCACCACGTGAAATGCAAAGTGGAATGAGGGCTGAGGATGGCAGTGTCCAATCTGATCCCAAGGTTTAAGAAGTTGTGTGGTGCCCAGGATGCACACATCCTGATTAATAAGTGCTTGTGGTTATTTAAGGATGAAAGAAAAAAAAGCAGACTTTCCTTCAGTTTATGTGTATTATTTTTTCAAATGGCTATGAAGTTGTTAGGACACACACACACAAAATTACCAAGTTGTATGGACCTAACAAATTAGTAAATAAAGCAGTTGGTCATTTCTTTTGGGTTAGGGATGTTGTGAAAAAATTACAAAGTCACTTAAGGATCCCTTGAAGGGGAGAAATTTGGGGAACTCCTGGTATAATCTGATGATCATATAAGATCATTTCTGACCTGTTATGTTAATTCAATTACTGTGTTTTGAAAGTTATTTTAAAATGTTGGGAGCAGCAGAGTTCAGAGATTGGCATTTCTTTCTTTTCTTTAAAATGAAGTATAGTTGATTTACAAAGTTGTGTTTCCATTATGGTTTATCAAAGGATATTGAGTATAGTTCCCTGTGCTATACAGTAGGACCTTGTTGTCTATCCATCCCATATATAATAGTTTTCTTCTGCTAATCCCAAACTCCCAATCCATCCCTCCCCCCTGCCCCTTGGCAACCACCAGTCTATTCATAGCTTGGCATTTCTTTTTTTTTTTTTTTTTTTTTTGCCGTACACAGGCCTCTCACCATTGTGGCCTCTCCCATTGCGGAGCACAGGCTCCGGATGCGCAGGCTCAGCGGCCATGGCTCATGGACCCAGCCGCTCTGCGGCACGTGGGATCCTCCCAGACCGGGGCACGAACCCGCACCCCACTGCATCGGCAGGCAGACTCTCTACCACTGCGCCACCAGGGAAGCCCGCTTGGCATTTCTGAAGCTCATTTCTTCTAGATGATATTTTGGAACTCAGGTCTTCTGCAATGACGTCGTTGACTCCAAGCAAAACTTTTAAGTTGAAAAGCTTGTCTTTGGCATCATACTCCATGGGCACAGACACCCCTGGATACCTGGAATGCTTGCTCCCCACCACTCCATTCAGCATGTGGTCTGTGGAGCAGCTCATCAGAAATGCAGACTCTCAGGTCCCACCCGGACCTGAGAATCAGGTCCTGCTGAATCAGAGCCTGCGTTATCACAAGGCCTCCAGGTGACTCACATGCACATTAAAAGTGAGAACCACTCCTGTCACATCCCACCTCAGCCGCCCTAGATGAAATCCCCCATTCCCTTTGAGTGCATCGTTAAAATCTAGTTTTTGGTTCCCTATCTGATTTGGGCCTTACTATCCACTACTTAAATCAAAACTTCCTAATGAATTAATGTCTGAGGATAGTTGAAATGTGCTATCATTTCCCAGATAACTTAGGAATTTGGGGAGAAGCTTCATATAAACATTTATCTAACCCAGCATTTTCAAAATATGTTTTGGACTGAATGCTGTGTTTCCCCACCCAAATTCATTAGTTGAAGCCCCAACCACGAAATGTAATGGTATTTGGACTTGGGGCCTTTGGAGGTCAGGAGGGTGGGGCCCTAGTGATGTGATTAGTGCACTTGTAAAAAGAGACAACAGAGAGCTTGCTCTCTCTCCTGCCATGAGGACAAAGAAGAGGTTATGTGAGCACACAGCAAGATGGCAGCTGCCTTTAATCTAAGAGAAGGAGCCTCAGAATGAAACCTACCTTGCTGGCACCTTGGTCTCGGACTTCCCAGCCTACAAAACTGTGAGAAATGAAATCTGTTGTTCAAGCCACTCAGTCTATGGCATTTTGTTATGGAGTCTGAGCTGAGACACGGACCATAATCAGCACCTGGTACAGTTGGGAAGCCCTGCGTGTCCTAATTCAGTAGTTCTGGGGTCCAGAAATTTGTTTATATATAGTCTACACAGTGAGTATTAGGATCAGATACTTCATAAACCCACTACTTCCCAGATTTACTTGACTGTAAGAATCACCTGAGAACTTGTAAGCTCTCAGATAAGAACCTATAAAATAGGTGTTTTTAACGAGTGTACTGGATGATTTTGATAATTAGGTAATTTGGGAAAATCTTTTAACCCAAGGATTAAAAGTGATGGAGTTCTGGGCACTTGCTGTGGACAGGAAGGAATATATTAGTGGGCTTCTCCATTCAGTGATCCTCCTACTGACGTGTCCCCAGAAAAAACTGCAGTTGGCAATGTTACTCTTCAGGCGCTTCCAGCTTCCTTGCGTGTTCCTGCCTTTCTTCCAGGTGACCAGGGTATTCTCAGCCTTCTGCATCCACGTATGCCTTTGGATTCTGGACCACTTGGAAGGCATTTTGAAAGAGAATTCAATTAAGTTATATATGACAAGTTGTAACTTAATGCAGCGTTCTTCCCATGTGGGCTTGCAATTCAGTGTGGGCAATTCCCTGCCCTTGAATAAATGCAGGGAAGTGTGGGTGCAGGTGTGGGGGGCAGTGATGGGCATGGGAATTTTAAGGCAAGAGAAGCGTCTTCATACCTCCCCCCCATCATCTTTCATAAGAAGTCATCTAATCTGAGCACAAATAAGTTGTTTTCTCGGTTTTGCCATTGCTTCAAACCAAGGTTGGCTCTGAAAAAAATCAGAGCACAAGTGTCTAAGATTTTCTGAATGCATAGAGTTTGAAAAACTGTCGCAACGGAATGTTATTTTTTGTCTTGTAAGTGTCTGACGTTCCTCCGTGCAGCCAGCTCACTGCACTCTCTCATGTTCTGGCTGTATTTTGAGGGGTCGGCTCACTGTATACCCTGCAGTGGAGCAGAAGGCATGGATGTTAGGCATGTGAGATGGAAAAGCGGGACGTGAAAAGTGGGAAAGCGCCTTTCTCTGCTGCCAGAGAGGAGTCCACAAGGTGTTCTGGGTTCCTGCCGTCATTTAAAGGGAAAACTTAACAACGTCCGGAGCAAATGAAGGAGGAGGATGTCCTCAAATTCCTTGCAGCAGGGACCCACTTAGGGGTCCCCACCTGGACTTCCAAAAGGGACAGAACAGCGACAAAAGGAAAAGCGATGGCCTCCACATCATAAATCTGAAGACTACCTGGGAGAATCTCTTGCTGGCAGCTCGTGCCGTGGTTGTCAGTGAAAACTGGGCTGATGTCAGGGTTCTCTCCTCCAGGAAGACTGGCCAGCCAGCTGTGCTCACATGTCCTGCTGCCACTGGGGCTGCTCCTGTCACTGGCAGCTTCACTCCTGGGACCATCCAGGCAGCCGTGCAGGAGCCCTGACTCCCAGGGCTTCCTGATCCCGGTGACGTTAGCCTGTCACCCGCTCCATGGCTCTGCGTCACACAGCCTCTCCTCTGTGCCAAGGGGCCACTGCCGTCCAGGCCGTGACAAGGGAGCCCACTCAGCAGGTCTGAGCAGGTGGGTGCTGGCCGGGGAGGTTCTGCACGTGATCTCTGCTTGTACAGAGATGCTGAAGGGATGGGGACTGAAGGGCAGGCTGCTGCTGAAAGGCTGTGACTGAGGAGGAATTGCAGGGTGAAGGGGCAGCTCAGCTCCCGAATTTACCACTACTCAGCCTGGGGTCTGAAGGTTGGGGTGACCTCCGTGCCTGCCCAGGGGTCCCCCCTGAAGACTGGTCCCCAGGGCCCACTGCTCAGGCCACTGAGTGGGTAGGAAGAACCACTGAGTAAATTTCAGCTGTTGTTGCACAGACTCTTAAACAGAAAGCAGAAATAAGGTTGACGGAAAATAAACCTTTCTTTTTTAAAAAAGTGAGAAAGGGCCACTTCACAGCATCAGCAACCAAAGCCCTGGGGGGAGGGAAGGCTCTGTGGTCCATGGTCAGTGGATAGTAGGGCTGGGAATGGAGCTTGGGTCCTCTGATTGCAGTTCTGCCTCTCCAAGTAAATGAAGGTGATCATAGCAAACACTTATCGAATTATTACGTGCCAGACGCTGTTCTGTGATCAGCACACACGTTGTCATTATTCTTTCTTTTTTTTTTAAAGATACAGCACTGAGTTTACTTCATTCCTTTTACATCTACCAAGTAAGGCTGCATTCTAGACACCCTCCTTCTATATAGAGATTCTTTTTTTTAAATTGCGGTATAATTGAGAGATAGCATTATATTTCAGGTGTATAAAATGATTCAATATTTGTATACATTGCAAAATGATCACTGTAATAAGTCTAGTTAACATCCATCACCATACATAGTTACAAAATATTTTTTTTTCTTGTCATGAGGACTTTAAGATACACAGTTGACCCTTGAACAATGTGGGCATTAGGGGCACCAACCCCGTGCAGCTGAAAATCTGCATGTAACTTATAGTCGGCCCTCTGCATCCACGGTTTCTCCCAACCAAGGATCGTGTAGTACTGTAGTATACACTACTGAAAAAAAATCTGTGTGTAAGTGGACCCACGCAGTTCAAACCCATGTTCTTCAAGGGCCAACTGTATTCTTTTGGCAACTTTCAAGTGTGCAATACAATGTTATTAACTATGGTCACCATGCTATACATTACATCCCCATGACTTACTTATTTTATAACTGGAGGTTTGTACTTTTTGATTCTAAATCAAAGACATTTTTAGTGATATTTTACTATATATCGTTATTTCCTTAAGATCATAAGTGCCGCTAAGCTCATGTACTTATTCAAGTCAAACTGTTCTATCTACAGGATTCTGGGTCCATGCAGTTATTTCTAAAAAGTTTTTATTGGAGTATAGTTGCTTTACAATGTTGTGTTAGTTTCTACTGTACAGCAAAGTGAATCCCCTCTTTTTTGGATTTCCTTCCCATTTAGGTCACCACAGAGTATTGAGTAGAGTTCCCTGTGCTGTACGGTAGGTTCTCATGAGGTCTCTATTTTATACATAGTCGTGTATCTTTCTTTCAGTTTACACCACACATGAGGTAGGTGCTATTACTCCCCTCCTTCTGCAGATGAGGGAGCGCACTCTAACTTAGGTCCAAACATCGTTTGTTTATGGCGTGTTGGGTCCCTGCGCAGTTACCAGTTTCCTTCCCTTGGCTCAGATGGGTCCTTCAGTATTTGCTAGGTGGTGATGGGTTGGACTTTTTCTCTATTCTTTTCAGGGGGTGATGTCACGCTGTGTCAGTAGAGGGCGCTGGAGGGACATTGCCAGGGGAAGATGCTCTTCGTCCGTCCGCGGCTGCGTTCGCTTCTCCCGCAGCCATCAGTCGTGGGGGGCTGAGCGGGGAGGGACATCTGGTGGCGCTCTGCGCAGCTGTGCCCCGGAGGGGGCAGCCCCTTAGCAACCTGCAGCCCCAGCCCGGGCCCAGGAACCACCTTGCTCTGGCCTCCTGACACGGACCTGGCATACCCCGGACCCTGTGCCCTCTCACCAACCTGGCTTGTGCCCTTGACGTGTGTGGACACCACACACTCCAGGCCTTTCACCTGCAGTGGCGCCAGACTCCCTCTGCACGCCCTCTCACCAGCCACAGCTCGCCTGTGCCTGAAGGGTCGATACTGCTTACCCAGCAACCCTGCTCCAGCCCCAGTCCAGGCAAACAGTGAACTTCACCACCCAGGCTGTCTTCCATGAGGCTGAATGTCAGCCTTGGGGAGGGGACTTTCCCTCTCAGTTTGTCCTTCCTTGGATAGTCTCCCTTTGTCCAAGGTCTCCTTTAGAGTTGTCTTTGCATCTTTGTAGTTATTCTCCTATCAGGGGTTAATAATTCTTTATATTAAGTTTATGTTTACTGTCTTTTGACTTCCTAACCTGATCCAGACTACACAATCTCCTCCTCTTTTCCACCCAGAATAATCTCTTCAACTGTCTGCTTTGCTTTATTTCTGACTCATTTATATGAAGGTATTTTTAAAAATTTACTTTATTGAAGTATAGTTGATTTACAATGTTGCATTAATTTCTTGTGTATGGCAAAGTGATTCAGTTATAAATATATATATATTCTTTTTAATATTCTTTTCCATTATGGTTTATTACAGGATACTGAATATAGTCCCCTGTGCAATACAATAAGTCCTTGTTGTTTATCTATTGTATGTATAATAGTTTGCATCTGCTAATCCCAAACTCTCAATCCATCCCCCCACCCCATACAAAGGTATTTTTTTATGACAGCAATAATTCAATTGTTTTCTCTCTCTGAGCTCAGGGAGGGGCCAAGGGGATATCCAATAACTGATTGATTCCACAACACATTCAGTCATAAAAACTTTTGCTGCATGCATGTTTGATACAAGGTGCTGGGTTTCACAGGGCGGATCAAGGCACCATCTTTGCTTAGATGAGCTCACAGTCCTGTAGAGGAGGCACAAAGTTAAACAGATAAATTAGAATACAATGTGAGAACTACTACAGTTGAGAAATGAGCACAGCTTTCTGGGAGCACAATGACAGAATGACTCATTCTGTCTGAGGGAGCTGACACAGCCCCATCAGAACTGGATCTGGAAGAGTTTACCTAACTCTAAAGTACGTGAAAATCTGTTGACATAGATCACTATTTGGTTATATACAGGGCTATGTAGATAACTATAGACCGATTTTTTTCCTTTTTTTAAATTTAATTTTTATTTTATATTGGAATAGAGTTGATTTACAGTGTTAGTTTCAGGTGTACAGCAAAGTGATTCAATTATGCATATACATATATGCATTCCTTTTCAGTTTCTTTTCCCACTTAGGTTATTACAGAATATTGAGTAGAGTTCCCTGTGATATAAAGTAGGTCTTTGTTGATTATCTGTTTTATATATAGTATATGTTAATCCCAAACTCCTAATTTATCCCTACTCCCCCACCTTTCCCCTTTGGTAACCATAAGTTTGCTTTCGAAGTCTGTGAGTCTGTTTCTGTTTTGTAAATAGGTTCATTTGTATCATTCTTTTTAGATTCCACATATAAGTGATATTATATGATATTTGTCTTTCTCTGTTTGACTTACTTCACTTAGTATGATAATCTCTAGTTGCATCCATGTTGCTATGCAAAATGGCATCATTTTATTCTTTTTTCTGACTGAGTAGTATTCCATTGTACATATGTACCACATCTTCTTTATCCATTCCTCTGTCGATGGACATTTAGGTTGCTTCCAGGTCTTGGCTGTTGTGAATAGTGCTGCTATGAACATAGGGGTGCATGTATCTTTTTGAATTATGATTTTCTCCAGATATATGCCCAGGAGTGGGATTGCTAGACTAAGTTTCTAGACTTTTTTATTGGGGTGCTAGTAAAGGTAAAGAGGGATGATAAAATATCGCTGCTGTGCTTGGGTCAGAGGCCAGGGCCAGACATAGGCCTGGCTTTGTCATTAACTCACTGGAGGACCCTTGAACATAGTAACTCCATAGAACTAAACTTCTTTGTCTGTAACCTGAGGCCATCAGATCACATAGTCCCATCTGTCTCTTCTAACTCTCAATGCTATATATTTTAATAGAATGCATTTAAATAGCACATGCAGGTTGTATGAAACCAATAGAAAATTTTAATCAGAAAGCATTCTAAATTGTCTGTAACATTTAATTTTACTTAAACAAAATTTTTTTTTAAATACCACGGCAAAACACTTACCTTTGTTAATTCTAGGTTATAGTTACAAGAGTGGTTGTTATTTTCTATCCTTTCCATATTAACCTTTTCAAAATAAAACAATTTAGTTTAAAAAGGAAAAATATAAGAAATGCACATTGGATATAAATAGATATTCAGAGTAATTCTAGGGCTTCCCTGGTGGCGCAGTGGTTGAGAGTCTGCCTGCCGATGCAGGGGACACGGGTTCGTGCCCTGGTCTGGGAAGATCCCACATGCCGCGGAGCGGCTGGGCCCGTGAGCCATGGCCGCTGAGCCTGCGCGTCCGGAGCCTGTGCTCCGCAACGGGAGAGGCCACAACAGTGAGAGGCCCGTGTACTGCAAAAACAACAACAACAAACAACAACAGCAACAAAGTGATTCTAAAATTAAAATGAAAAAAACTAATTTTTTTTTTTAAGTAAGGTACTGTTTGGTAAACTAATAGGAGACGTCTTGGAGGAGATCTCAGAAATAGATGCTTTAATCTGGAGGAGTTACTGTGTTTATTGTTCACTTATGTGTCTTCCAGAATGCTTCCAATCGGGAAGGGCTGCCTCTGTAATGGATCCTTTATATTTTCTGAACAAATGCTAAAGTCAACCCTACAGACAGCCCTGACGTTTTGACACAACTTTAATTACACTGGTGGCTCTAGATAGATGTTGCTAGGGACCAAATGGTAGAAGGACACATCACCAGATCTCACTTCGTGAACACTTTACAGGGGCTTGGAAGCGAAGCTGAGAAATAGATTCCTTAATGAATATCATAGGTGAGGAGAAAATGTCCGGAATGTGTGTATATTTATTTGTCAGTATGATGTTGTTAAAGGTCTCTGAGGATATTGGTATCTGCAATTATTTTAAGATATTTAGCATTCGAGGTGGCATATGGGCTTTTCAGCGGAGTCTACTTATTCTGTCTATAGCAGCTTAGTATGATGACTGGGGAACTGGGATTTGGAAAGTTTACTACAACTCTCTGAGCCTTAGGTTCCCAGGTCTGCAAAATAAGGCTGGTGATAACAGTCACTTACAGTGTAGGATTAAAGAGGTGATATATGTCACGAAGTACCCCATTGTCTGGAAAAGAGAAAGCACTCAATAAAAGTAAAGATTTATTATGATCACTAGAGCAAATATCTCAGGAAGACGGTAGGGGCCAGATGCCAAAAGGATGGGTCCAGGTTTTGGCCTACTCATTGTGTATCCTCAGATGAGTTCATGATGATCTTTAAATCCTGAGTTTTTTATTTGTAAGATTGAACTTACTAAGTCTGCCTCCTTCCCTTCTAGGATTGCTGTAAGAACCAAAGGAGAATGTGTATGTGAGAGTACTCCCTGCACGCCATGGGCCAGTGGAAGCAATTCCTGTGAGGCAGGATCGTCTTCCCATCCACCATCCTAGCATACAGAGGGAGTCTTAAGTAAGACATGGTAGAAAGACAGAAACTTGTTCAGCATCTTTTCCACAGCACATTCTATGGACTGTCTCCAAATCATATTGAATTCTGTCCATTTCTTTGCTTCCTTTGCTGCCATCTTAGTTCAAGATACCATCATCTGTCATCGAGGGAAGCCTGGTATTCTGCTTCTACTCCTGACCCCCTTTAAGCCATTTTCCACTCAGTTTCCAGGGCAATGTTACTCTTCTTCTTAAAGCCCCATAATGGCTTCCCATCACACTTAGAATAAAATCTGTGCTCTTTACCATGAAGTCATGTACAATCCAATCCCTGCTCACCTCTCTGATTTTATCTTCTGCTCCTCTATGTCGCCCACTACACGCCAGCCTCATGAGCCTTCCTTCTATTCTTTAAGAAGGTCAAGTTCATTCCTAAGAGCATGGATCTAGTTGCCCTGCCAGCCTAAAATATGCTTCCTCCTGATGGCTTCCCCCAGTCCTGTTGCAGCTGACTATTTCTCGTCATTCTGTGGTCTCCCTGGAGAGGATTTTTCTGGCCATTTTATTGCACTGTCCTATTTTAATTTTCTCTATAGCTTATTGTCTTTGAAGTTTAGCTTCAGAAGAATGACAACCTTATCTGTCTTATTTGATACTTCATTCCTAGGACCTAAAAAATGCTTGGCATACAATAGGTGCCCCAAAAATCCATTAGCTAAACGTATAAATTAAACTTTAAAAGGGGTCAGTATTAGCAAGGACTTGCTTATTGTTACTCAGTTTTTGTTTGTTTCACTTAGAAGACTCTAAAGGACCTCAAGTCTCCTCCAGGATAGGACTTCAAATGCTTGAATTTATCTCCTTCAGGTACTCACCTCTTGGAGCCTGGAATGGCTCCTAGCTTCTAGAAGGATCTGGTTCTTTGCTTTGGGGCTAGCGCTGACATCTGGGGAGGATAACAAGTAGAGAGAGAGGAAAAAAAAGCCTGAGGGCACCAACAGCAGTAGAATAGATTTGTAGCAGTAGAATGTCTCCAAAAAAACTGTTGTATATTCATACAATGGAATGTAAGGAACAGAGCAATACTGCTTCATGAGGCATCTTGCAGTCATAATGGTGAATGAAGGAAATAACAGAGTACAAACTATATGCTATATGATTCCACTTATTTGAAGTCCTTGAACAGGCAAAACTAATGTATGGTGATTCAAGTCAGGACAGTGGTTACCTTTGAGGGGAAGGTATTGACTAGGAGGACGCATGAATATACTCTACGTTATATATGTAAAGATGAATCCCCTTTTATATTTAATATTGATACAACTCAATAAAAATATTTTTAAAATCCATGGACGGGGCTTCCCCAGTGGTGCAGTGGTTGAGAGTCCGCCTGCCGATGCAGGGGACGCGGGTTCGTGCCCTGGTCCAGGAAGATCCCACATGCCGCGGAATGGCTGGGCCGGTGAGCCATGGCCGCTGAGCCTGTGCGTCTAGAGCCTGTGCTCCGCAACGGGAGAGGCCACAGCAGTGAGAGGCCTAGCGTACTGCAAAAAAAAAAAAAAAAAAAAAAAATCCATGGACGTAGCCATTAAAAAATCCTGAGGAGGGAGTTGTGGGGGAAATAACAGAGAGGGAGGTCAGAGATGGTGCAGATATATTTAAGGTAGACCCAGCATGGACCCAGCATCTGTGGGTGGGTGATATAAGCCAGCATGAAGTTTCCCACTGTTTGGATGAACATATACACACTGCTATATATAAAATAGATAACCAACAAGGACCTACTGTATAGCACAAGGCACTCTACTCAATATTTTGTAAAAACCTATAAGGGGAAAGAATCTGAAAAAATAGATATATATGTATGTATATATATATGTATATATATGTATATATATATCATATGTATATATGAATCACTTTGCTGTACACCTGAAACTAACACAACACTGTAAATCAACTATACTTCAATAAAAAATAATTTAAAAAAATTTTAAAGGGAAGATATTTAAAAATTTTTTAAATTTTAAAAAATGGAAAAGGAAAAAAAAGACTTCACTTACATATCCTCTAAAACCTAATCAGCCTAATTGTGAGGTCACAACTCTAGTGCCCAGAGAACTCAAGATATTCAACCTTGTTCCAAAGTCAAGATTTTAGTAGCAAAATCAAGCATAGCAAATGCTGAGTTCTGGAATTAAAAAGAAAACAACAACAGCATGAACAGTGACACACATCGCATGCAAAATTTACCTACATGACAACAAAAAATTGATGAGGCTGACGACCCTCTGATTTTTTTTTCTGTTTTTTTAAAACAAGACAGAGTACATTTCTCAAGCACAGGAGTCACAGAAGCTTTGATGGTACAGACTAATGCAGGCAAAAGCCCACACCACCTCACCTCCTTCATGTACAAATCCATATTTTCCTCTAGGTTAGAATGCGGTGTCTTTCTCAAGTATTCTGCTCCTCTGAAGTCTATAGAATAGAAGGGAATGTAGTGGGTCAGCTGGCAGGAGACGTGACATTCTGAGGCTTTTAGAGCCGTTTAATTAGATGAAATGACAGTCAACGCCACAGACCACTGCTTGGGTGATTTGCATTCTCCATAAATTACGGGGCAGATATTTATTCTTTGCAGAGAGCGGTTCCTTTTCTCCCTTTTGGCTCAGATTCCCTCTGATTGTTCAGAATGATCAAGTGCTTGGAAATACATTTCGTGTGGTTTGTTTTATTTTTAAAGATGGGGGGGGGTGTATGTGTGGCTGAAAAGCCAACGTGAAGTTCTTTCCTAACATCTGTACATGAAGCTCGCACTTCCATGCGTTTTCATGGCTGGCGTTTCGAAGAGCATCATGCTTACGATTCTTTACAGAAGCCCCGAGGTTGGCTTAAAGAGGGCTCGAAAAGCACAGCTTGTTTCCTTGTTTCAGCAGAACAGAATAGCTCATCTAGTTTGCAGTCTACCGCCATCCAGAACTGGGTAGCATTGTGGTAAGTGGTACTTTAGCTCCTAGCTTTAGAGCCCCTGTAGGTTTCCTCTTTGGTAGCCCTGTTTTATCAGACCTTTCTTAAGTATAAGCCACGTTCCTACTACCCTTTGTCTGGGTTCCTCCAGCCTGTGCTTACAAGTGAAGCTATATTATTAAGAATCAGCTGGTTCCTCTGGCTTTTGCTCTTCCTGTTCACATAGGATCTTAGGTTCCTCAGGTGAGGTATCCCTCAAGTATTAGGTGTTCCCAACAGGTATCTCATATGTGCTTATAAACCAGCCAGGCTCAGCTGGGCAGCACTGCATCAACAGACAATTATGTGTCTGCCACCATGAGACCCAGAAGCCCTTGAGATAGCATGGCCAATGTGGTGAAGAATGAGTGATGCTTTTAAAATATGGCTCTAATGAAGAAGATGTGGTCCATATATACAATGGAATATTACTCAGTCATAAAAAGGAATGAAATTGGGTCATTTGTAGAGACATGGATGGACCTAGAGACTGTCATACAGAGTGAAGTAAGTCAGAAAGAGAAAGACAGATATTGCATATTAACGCATATATGTGGAATCTGAAAAATTGGTATAGACGATCTTATTTACAAAGCAGAAATAGAGACACAGAGGTAGAGAACAAACGTATGGATACCAAGGGGGAAAGGGGAGGGTGGGATGAATTGGGAGATTGGGATTGACATATATACGCTATTGATACTATGTATAAAATAGATAACAAATGAGAACCTACTGTACAGCACAAGGAACTCTTCTCAATGCTCTGTGGTGACCTAAATGAGAAGGAAATCCAAAAAAGAGGGATATATGCATACACATAGCTGATTCACTTTGCTGTACAGTAGAAACTAACACAATATTGTAAAGCAGCTATACTCCAATTAAAAAAATAAAATAAAATACAATATGGCTCCAAATTCTGTGATGTTCCTTCAGTCAAGGTCATGTCTGTGTCCCTTCCCTTAGAATCTGGGTGGGGCAGCCGTCCTTTGACCAGTAGAGTATGGCAGACACGATACTATGTGGCTTCCGAGGTCAGGTCTTAAAAGCCATGCCACTGCCACCTGGCTCTCCTGGAACATGTCCTCTCCAGGTGGTCTCTCTTGGGACACTGTCTCTCAGAACCCAGCTGTGAGAAGACCAAGCCTCATGGAGAAGCCACATGTAGGTGCTTGCTCAGTAGTCCTGGCTAAGTGCACAGACTTGGAGTCATCCCAGCCCAACATGTGAGTGAAAAGCCTCCAGATAATCCCAATGCCCAACAGTTTGGATGCCCCCCATCCCTCCCCCTCTTCCCAGCTGAGGCCCCAGACATTAGGGACCACAGACAAGCCTTTCCCACTGCCAACCTGTCCAATCTCCAGACCTTCCAAATGGTGGCATATGATAAAATGGTGGTTTTTATATCAGTTTGTGTTGGTTCCCCAGCAGCAGATAACTGGAGTAGAATGCTTTCCTTTCCTTTTGGAGTTTGTGCCCTGCTGTGTCAGAGTGGTCCTGAGGAGGGCTATTTGTCCTCTGAGCTCGCTCAGGCTCAGAATCACCCCTTAGATCTTAGAGCTCATTTATGTGAAGGCTGAGAAGCCTCTCTACCTACAGAGACACCTTGGGCCTGTCCCACATCTTCCTCAGATGTCTTTCTCCTAACGTTCTGCAGCACCTCTGTGTCAACAGGCCTCCAGCGGGCACAGTCCATCAGTTTTCCAAATGAGCCCAGACAAAAGTGAATCCTCATTATCCTCAATCTATTGATAACCATGATGCCACGTGCAGCAACATGGATGGACCTAGAGATTGTCATACTGAGTAAAGTAAGTCAGACAGAGAAAGACAAATAGCATATGATACCGCTTATATGTGGAATCCATAAAAAAATGATACAAATGAACTTATTTACAAAACCGAAACAGACTCACAGACTTAGAAAATGAACTTATGGTTACCAGGGGGGAAGGGTAGTGGGGAAGGATAGTTAGGGAGTTTGGGATTGACATGTACACACTCCTATATTTAAAATGGATAACCAACAAGGACTTACTGTATAGCACAGGGAACTCTGCTCAATATTCTGCAACAACCTATTGGGACTAGAATTTGAAAAAGAATAGATACATGTATATGTATAACTGAATCCCTTTGGCGTACACCCGAAACTAACACAACATTGTTGATCAACTGTACTCCAATGTAAAATAAAAAGTTAAAAAAAATTTTAAGTGGCTGATGTTTATGAGTTGGAGTGACATGAGGAGGTACCCGGACAGAGAATGAAACAGGATGCTTTAAAATACTTGAGTGTCTGAGATGTTACTGACACAGTAAGTGAGCAGAGATCTTAAGAAAGTGAGTGAGGAAGCCCTGTGGATTTCCAAGGGACGGCTTCCAGGCAGAGGAAGAGCAGTGACAGCAGCCCTGAGGCAGCAGCAGCTGGGGCGTGTGAGTGATGGGGTCGGAGAGGAGAGCAGTGATGAGATCAGGGAGGAGAGCAGTGATGAGGTCAGAGAGGAGAGCAGGGGCCAGACCATGGGGGGACCTGGTTGGACTGAGATTTTATTGGCAGTGGGAGGAGATTTTATTTGGAGGGATTCAGCTGAAGAAGGACAGGCTCTGGCTCACCAACATAGAAGATTCATCCTGGCTGCCTTGTGGAGAATAGATCGTAAACTGGGAGTCCAAGTGGGAGGCTATCACTTGGCAATATTTTCACCTACTCTAACTGGAGAAGCAGAGCATATTCTAATGAACTTTTAGTTCTACAGGAAAAGGCTGGAAAACAATATTTTCTGAAAACATGCTTCATGAAGAACTATGGATGAAGATGTTGGTCCATGAACTGTTGGGAAATCAGATAGAAAGACATCTACTACATTTCTGAGAAAATCGAAAAGGAAACCACAATATGGTAGAGCCTTGGTCAGCCCAGATGTTACCGGACCAGACTCCAAACAAGGAATCTGGGTCTTTTAAGCACTAGGTGCCTGGACTCCTTGCTTGGTGCCCTGCAATAAATGCTGCACTTTTCTTAACCACAACCAGGTGTCAGCAGATTGGCTGTGGACGCAACTTGCAATTTTTAAAGATCCCTCTGCTTCCTGGGTGAAGAATAGATGATGCCTATGTTATCACAGGTATTGAAATATTCGGATACATACCAGCAAATCAGGCAAGTGGACCCAAGTTTGGTTCAGTAACAGTTTGAGTTGAGTTCCTATCATTCATACCCAAAGGGTCCTGATGGATCTCCTAAACTACATTGGGATCACATTTACAACAGTCCGTTCATGATACTATAGTTTCACCTCCCTTTTGAACTTTTATATCCTTTTGTACACCGTTATTCAGAGGATTCAAAATATCTTGTCTAGTCAAGTCATCTGCAGTGATTTGTGTCTTAATTTCATATTTTCAGTACATTTAAATTACCATGCATTTCAGTGTCAACACCTTCATGTTAACTCAAGAATCTTTGTGTTCTCTGGTTTTATTTTTGTTGCAAATGTTTTCACATTTTAGGAATGTGCTATGTAAACCAACACCACACAAAAGTGATTCCCAGTTTTTAGTGAGCTATTACTCTTTTGATAGAAACAACAAAATGACTGAAATGTTCCCCATTTCATACATCATAAAGCAATATTGTATCATGAATTAGTAATCGGCATTCCCAATATTATAGATACTCATCTGTAAGAAATTGCAGGCACTTGTAAATTTCTTTCCGTTATTCCCACCCTCCTGGGTTCTGACCAGGAACAGAATTCTGTAGCGGTTTTTTGCCTTATTGCTATTTCAAAGCAGGTCTTTGTGGTTAAGTACAATTTTCTACAAGAATCACACCCAGCGTGGTCCAATGGGCTGGTCCAATGGGCTTACAGCCACGTGTAAGGAGTGTGACATTAGTGGAAGTTTAACGTGGTTTTCTACCTTAAATAGTCACTGGCTGTCATTCATGCTCTGAGGACGTTTTTAGGCTTCAAAACAAGATCCATCAGAATATTCCTACCTGGGCTGGTGCCACTGCCATGATTACCTGCTGGCTGATTGGCCCCATAGAGCTCATGGCATTTTTCAGTACACGCCAGCCCAAGTGCCTCTACTTGGAAATTCTAAACACACTGGAAATACATTAGGAATAATAAGTAGAGCTAAGAAAAGAGATGCGTAAAATTAAAGCGGTAAGGTAAGGCATCCCAGCTCTCCAGGGCTGAGTTGGTTCCCCTGCTTGCTCTGGTTCACATCTGCATGGGGTAGCTCATGGCACGAACATGTTCTCACATCAAAATGGGTTGAAAATGAGATTTTTTTGGAATGGATGTCCCTTCTGAGAGCAATTTTCCCAAGCTGTAATTCTTAGTAAGTAAGGGATACAATCGTTAGAAAGTCCCTAATGCCCAACTGGTTGGGATTCGCTCCGATTCAAGTTGTCAGTCATCAGCTGTATGTGGTGATGAATGGAGAAAACGATTACGTTTATCCGCATCTTCCATAGTAGTTAAGTATGTCCCACTTCTTTTTTTACTCTGGGGATGAAACATTATGATTTATTCCTTTTGCTCTGTTGCTTCAGATTTGTTAAAGACATTCTGTTATTTGATGAAGTTATTTCTGAGGGGAGGCAAATACCTTATTTCTTACCAGATTTGATGTTATTTGTACCAGCTGTTGGCAAGAATGTTTTCGCAAACAACAGGGTTTGGTGAGAACGTAACCATGTGATACCATGTACCACGCAGTACATAGACAAGCACGAATGGGTAATAGCTGATTATAAACTTAGGCACTAATGACATTTCAAACCTACATTTTAGACTTTGTACTTTTTTATTAACAGAGGTAGGTTTGAAAAAAAAGAAGATTGCTGGTCCCTAGTCCCTGTGTGCAAGTGGCGTCGCCAAGGGCGTCACAGTCAGACAGCCACAAGGAGGAGCCCAAGCATCAAACTGAAAATTAACACACGCTATTAAGTGTGGCTCCTGCTGCTTTTGCCAACCTATTAAGACAATGTTGATTCTTAAATGGAGGTGAGGTGATTTGTGGGCCTTTTGCCCAAATTAATATCCCTCGGGGGTGTTTATATTGATTTGCTGGTATGTATCCGAATATTTCAATACCTATGATAACATAGGCATCATCTGTTCTTCACCCAGGAAGCAGAGGGATCTTTAAAAATTGCAAAGGAGATCATGTCACCCGCTGGCTTAAAGCCTTCCAACGGCTGCTCTTCACTTTGGGAATTAACTACGTGGTCTTTTCCTTGGCCTCAAGGCCCTGCTTTGTCCGGTTCCCATGTCCTCTTCTGGATCCATCTCACACCTCTCTCCCCACAGGCCTGATGCTCCCCACATTCGCTGGCCGACAGGTCCTAGAATGGCTCTTTTTCCGCCTTAGGGAATTCCGGTTTCCTCTGTTATTCCCCATCTTGGCATGCATACCTCCTTCTCCTCGTTGGAACTGGGCTTCAGGGTCACCTAGAGCCTTGTTTCCTGACGCAGAGAGTAAGTTGGCCTGCCCACCCTCCTCCCGTTCGGTGTCTCTTCATTCCTTCTTAGCATTTATCACAAGGTAATTCTCCTGGTCACTGATGTGTTCCCCATTTATCACCTGGCTTCTATTTTCGAATATATATTAGGGCAGGAATGTTGTCTATTTTAACACTGCAGTATCCACGGTGCCTAGAACAATTCTTGGCACACTGTAAGTGTGCAATAAATATTGTTTGAATGAATGAGGTTTTATAATTGGAACTTACAGAACGTGACTGGGCCAGTGTGTCCCTAAAATAACAGCTGTGGAAACAGTTTTAAAAAATTAGTCTTTTATCTCAATGACGTTTATTCATGGTTTCAAAGCCCACTCATTTGTTCCCCAACTGTACACATGCTGTTCCTACTGACCCCCAAGAAGGGGTAGCAAATGCCACACAGTGAAATCTAAAGCCCCCCGCCCCCAGAATAAATCACTAGCAGCATTGCTGGACAGACAAAATTAAAATTAAACAAAACATACAGACATCTTCCACTGCCATCAGTATTCTTTGAACCGTGATGACACAAGCTTGTTTCTGAGCAACAGCATCTTTGGCCCCATTCATGGTACTTCCCTCTGGTGGTGTCACCAGCATCACGGTTCAGAGGTGGTGATAGAAATGGCTTTCATTGACCACATCTGTCAAATGCAGGAGGCTATTTGGCCTGTTTGGAGGTTTTGTCCTTCCTTCGAGAAGGCCCTGGTGCCTTCCCTCCTCAAGGAGCCCGCCTTAGAGTCGGGGCAAGCAGGCTCCTTTAAGACAGATCTCGCGTTCTTGTGAATGCTCCCAGAAAATTCCTGGCTCTGCTAAAACTGTAACCTAAAACTCACTAAGCTTGAGTTTCTGCCAAGTGTATTATTTCACTACGTATAATATATTTCACCTTATACTTGGGTTTTAAAAATAGCTTGTGATTCTTCTAGTAATGACCAGTCATTACTCAACCTTGCTCCTTTTCTCCATCTTCCCAAGAAACTTTTTCTAGGTAGTACATTTATTTACCAAGAAAAGAAACACTTCCTTTCTGGAAATGTACTCAGGGAAGATTCCCCAAAGAAATATATTTGATCCTTTCACAGGAAGAAAGTTGACACATTATCTGTTAGAATGACCATTCCAAAAACCATGCTTACATATTTTAAAATTTGCAGAATAGCAAAAGATGTCAATGCTGGCATATATTTTGTTTATTACTCTCTGGGGTCACTTTGTTAGGATATGGCATTAAAAATTCTCTTGTAATGTCTTAGAGAGTTGGGAAAAATAACTGCAATTGAAATAGAGTCGTGATTCCTTCTCACAGGTCACCACTTAATAGGCAGCAGAGATACCCAAGCCTGCATGACTTGTTTGCAAGGAGAGAGGGGTCTTGCACTCAGGTGTCTTAATCTGTAATGTTGTGATACACAGGATTATGTTGATAAGATGTATACTGTTTCTGGGTGACCTGTGACGGTGACATACTTGTGATGTTAATGGGTGTCGTGACTTTAGCTGTTGGTGTCACTTTTAGTTCTAAGTATATACAGTACTATGTTCCAAGGTATCTGTGGTAGATTGATTACAAAAATGGTCTTAATTCTCCAGGCATCCCTGAGCACGTATCCTTTGCAATGGAGCTTTGCAACAACTACCATCAGGAGGTGGAGTCTATTTCCCGCTCTTTGAATCTGGGCTCATCTTATCAGCAGAAAGTAGCTAAAATGACAGTATGTCAGTCTCACCCTAGACCTCCAGGCTACTTGTATATTTCTGCTCATGCTGGTATCCCTTTTCCTCCCACATGAACAAGGCTGGGAGAGCCTGCTGGAAAGTGACAGATCATTTGCAGCAGAGCTGAGTCATCCCAGCTGAGGACATCCTAGCCCAGCCAGCCCCTGGCTAACCTACCAAACCAATTGCAGCCAATGAACAAGTCTGGCTAAGATCAGCCACACCTGGGCCAGACCAACGAACTCTCTGGTCAACCTGTAGAATCATGAGCAATAATAAATCGTTACTGTTTTAAAGTCACTTAATTTTTAAAAATTTTGATAACTTGGACATATTACGTTTTGTAAATTTAAGTTGTCCAACATGTTACTTGGATACATTTATATAGTCATATGATTGCCATTGAAGCAATAGTTATCACATTACATCTTTATAGTACAACATAATTGTCTATATTCATTAGGCTGTGCGTTAGATCTCTATGGCTTATTTGCATGTTGTTACAAGTTTGTACCATGAAACACCATTGTCCCTCTTATTCTCCCACCCCACATTCCCTGGTAACCACCATTTTACTCTTTATTTTTTTTCAGGTTTAACTTTTTTAAGTTCCACATATAAGTGATATCGTAAGTATTTGTCTTCCTCTGTCTGACTTATATCTTGCTTAGTGTAATGTGCTCATGGTCTATTCATGTTGTTAAAAATGACAGGATATCCTCCTTTCTCATGGCTGAATAATATTCCATTGTGTATATATATCACATTTTTAAATCCATTCATCCATTGATGGGGATTTGGGTTGTCTCCATAGCTTGGCTATTGTGAATAATGCTGCAATAAACATGGGTGTGTACATATCTCATCAAAATCCTGTTTTCGTTTCCTTTGGGTATATACCCAGAAGTAGAATTGCTGGATCGTGTGGTAGATCTATCTTTAATTTTTTGAGAGCACTCCATGTTGTTTTCCATAGTGGTTGGACTAATTTTTATTTCCCCCAACAATGTGTAAGGGCTCCCTTTTCACCACACCATCACCAGCACCTGTTGTCTCTTGTCTTTCTGATGACAAACATTCTGACAGGTGTGAGGTGATAGCTCATTGTGGTTTTGAATTGCATCTCCCTGATGATTAGTGATGTTGAGCATTTTTTCATGTGCCTGTTGGCCATTTTCATATCCTTTTTGGAAAAATGTCTATGTAATTCTTATGCCTATTTTTATTTTTATTTATTTATTATTAACATCTTTATTGGAATATAATTGCTTTACAATGGTGTGTTCTCTTCTGCTTTATAACAAAGTGAATCAGCTATACATACGCATATATCCTCATGTCTTCCCTCTTGTGTCTCCCTCCATCCCACCATCCCTATCCCACCCTTCTAGGTGGTCACAAAGCACCGAGCTGATCTCCGTGTGCTATGTGGCTGCTTCTCACTAGCTATCTATTTTACATTTGGTAGTGTATATATGTCCATGCCACTCTCTCACTTTGTCCCAGCTTACCCTTCCCCTTCCCCATGTCCTCAAGTCCATTCTTTAGTAGGTCTGAGTCTTTATTCCCATCCTGCCCCTAGGTTCTTCATGAACTTTTTAATTTAGATTCCATTTATGAGTTACCATATGGTATTTGTTTTTCTCTTTCTGACTTACTTCACTTGGTATGACAAATGCTAGGTCCATCCACGTCACTACAAATAACTCAATTTCTTTTCATTTTTTTTTTTTACATCTTTATTGGAGTATAATTGCTTTACAATGGTGTGTTAGTTTCTGCTTTATAACAAAGTGGATCAGTTACACATATACATACGTTCCCATATCTCTTCCCTCTTGTGTCTCCCTCCGTCCCACCATCCCTATCCCACCCCTCTAGGTGGTCACAAAGCACCGAGCTGATCTCCCTGTGCTATGCGGCTGCTTCCCACTAGCTATCTATTTTACGTTTGGTAGTGTATATATGTCCATGCCACTCTCTCACTTTGTCACAGCTTACCCTTCCCCCTTCCCATATCCTCAAGTCCATTTTCTAGTAGGTCTGTGTCTTTATTCCCATCTTACCCCTGGGTTCTTCATGACATTTTTTTTTCTTAGATTCCATATATATGTGTTAGCATATGGTATTTATCTTTCTCTTTCTGACTTACTTCACTCTGTATGACAGACTCTAGGTCCATCCACCTTACTACAAATAACTCAATTTCTTTTCATTTTATGGCTGAGTAATATTCCATTGTATATATGTGCCACATCTTCTTTATTCATTCACCTGTCAATGGAAATTTAGGTGGCTTCCATGTCCTGGCTACTGTAAATAGAGCTGCAATGAACATTGTGGTACATGACTCTTTTTGAATTCTGGTTTTCTCAGGGTATATGCCCAGTAGTGGGATTGCTGGGTCGTATGGTAGTTCTATTTTTAGTTTCTTAAGGAATCTCCATACTGCTCTCCATAGTGGCTGTATCAATTTACATTCCCACCAACAGTGCAAGAGTGTTCCCTTTTCTCCACACCCTCTCCAGCATTTATTGTTTGTAGATTTTTTGATGCTGGTCATTCTGACTGGTGTGAGATGATATCTCATTGTAGTTTTGATTTGCATTTCTCTAATGATTAATGATGTTGAGCGTCCTTTCATGTGTTTGTTGACAATCTGTATATCTTCTTTGGAGGAATGTCTTTTTAGGTCTTCTGCCCATTTTTGGATTGGGTTGTTTGTTTTTTTGATATTGAACTGCATGAGCTGCTTGTAAATTTTAGAGATTTTGTAAATTAAAGAGATTAATCCTTTGTCAGTTGCCTCATTTGCAAATATTTTCTCCCTTTCTGAGGGTTGTCTTTTCATCTTTATGGTTTCCTTTGCTGTGCAAAAGCTTTTAAGTTTCATTAGGTCCCATTTGTTTATTTTTGCTTTTATTTCCATTTCTCTAGGAGGTGGGTCAAAAAAGATCTTGCTGTGATTTATGTCAAAGAGTGTTCTCCCTATGTTTTCCTCTAAGAGTTTTATAGCTTCCAGTCTTACATTTAGGCCTTTAATCTACTTTGAGTTTAATTTTGTGTATGGTGTTAGGGAGTGTTCTAATTTTATTCTTTTCCATGTAGCTGTCCAGTTTTCCCACCACCACTTACTGAAGAGGCTGTCTTTTCTCCATTGTATATTCTTGCCTCCTTTATCAAAGATAAGTTGACCATATGTGCGTGGGTTTATCTCTGGGCTTTCTATCCTGTTCCATTGATCTATATTTCTGTTTTTGTGCCAGTACCATAGTGTCTTGTTTACTATAGCTTTGTAGTATAGTCTGAAGTCGGAGAGCCTGATTCTTCCAGCTCCGTTTTTCTATCTCAAGATTGCTTTGGCCTTTCAGTGTCTTTTGTGTTTCCATATAAATTGTGAAATATTTTGTTCTAGTTCTGTGAAAAATGCTAGTGGTATTTTGATAGGGACTGCATTGAATCTGTAGATTGCTTTGGGGAGTATAGTCATTTTCACAAGGTTGATTCTTCCAATCCAAGAACATGGTATATCTCTCAATCTATTTGTATTATCTTTAATTTCTTTTATCAGTGTCGTATAGTTTTCTGCATACAGGTCTTTTGTCTCCTTAGGTAGGTTTATTCCTAGGTATTTTATTCTTTTTGTTGCAGTGGTAAATGGGAGTGTTTCCTTAATTTCACTTTCAGATTTTTCATCATTAGTGTATAGGAATGCAATAGATTTCTGTGCATTAATTTTGTATCCTGTAACTTTACCAAATTCATTGATTAGCTCTAGTAGTTTCCCGGTAGCATCGTTAGGATTCTCTGTGTATAGTATCATGTCATCTGCAAACAGTGACAGCTTTACTTCTTCTTTTCTGATTTAGATTCCTTTTATTTCTTTTTTTTCTCTGATTGCTGTGGCTAAAACTTCCAAAACAATGTTGAATACTAGTGGTGGGAGTGGGCAACCTTATCTTGTTCCTGATCTTAGTGGAAATCGTTTCAGTTTTTCATCATTGAGGATGATGTTGGCTGTGGGTTTGTCATATATGGCCTTTATTATGTTGAGGTAAGTTCCCTCTGTGCCTACTTTCTGGAGGGTTTTTTTTTTTTAAATCATAAATGGGTGTTGAATGTTATCAAAAGCTTTTTCTGCATCTATTGAGATGATCATATGGTTTTTATTCTTCAATTTGTTAATATGGTGTATCACATTGATTGAAGATACAATGCATATATTGAAGAATCTTTGCATTCCTGGGAAAAACCCCATTTGATCGTGGTGTATGATCCTTTTAATGTGCTGTTGGCTTCTGTTTGCTAGTATTTTGTTGAGCATTTTTGCATCTATGTTCATCACTGATATTGGCCTGTAGTTTTCTTTCTTTGTGACATCTTTGTCTGGTTTTGGTATCAGGATGATGGTGGCCTCGTAGAATGAATTTGGGAGTGTTCCTCCCTCTGATGTATTTTGGAAGAGTTTGAGAAGGATAGGTGTTAGCTCTTCTCTAAATGTTTGATAGAATTTGCCTGTGAAGCCATCTGGTCCTGGGCTTTTGTTTGTTGGAATATTTTTAATCACAGTTTCAATTTCAGTGCTTGTGATTGGTCTGTTTATATTTTCTATTTGTTCCTGGTTCAGTCTCAGAAGGTCGTGCTTTTCTAAGAATTTGTCCATTTCTTCCAGGTTGTCCATTTTATTGGCATAGAGTTGCTTGTAGTAATCTCCCATGATATTTTGTTTTTCTGCAGTGTCAGTTGTTACTTCTTCTGTTTCATTCCTATTCTATTGATTTGAGTCTTCTCCCTTTTTTTCTTGATGAGTCTGGCTAATGGTTTATCAATTTTGTTTATCTTCTCAAAGAACCAGCTTTTAGTTTTATTGATCTTTGTTATTGTTTCCTTCATTTCTTTTCATTTATTTCTGATCTGATCTTTATGATATTTTTCCTTCTGCTAACTTTGGGTTTTTTTTGCTCTTCTTTCTCTAATTGCTTTAGGTGTGAGCTTAGGTTGTTTATTTGAGATGTTTCTTGTTTCTTGAGGTAGGATTGTACTGTTATAACTTCCTTCTTAGAACTGCTTTGGCTACATCCCATAGGTTTTGGGTCATCGTGTTTTCATTGTCATTTGTTTCTAGGTATTTTTTGATTTCCTCTTTGATTTCTTCAGTGATCTCTTGGTTATTAAGTAGTGTATTGTTTAGCCTCCATGTGTTTGTATTTTTTACAGATATTTTCCTGTAATTGATATCTAGTCTCATAGCATTGTAGTCAGAAAAGATGCTTGATATGATTTCAATTTTCTTAAATTTACCAAGGCTTGATTTGTGACTCAAGATATGATCTATCCTGGAGAATGTTCCATGAGCACTTGAGAAAAATGTGTATTCTGTTGTTTTTGGATGGAATGTCCTATAAATATCAATTAAGTCCATCTTGTTTAATGTATCATTTAAAGCTTGTGTTTCCTTATTTATTTTCATTTTGTATGATCTGTCCATTGGTGAAAGTGGGGTGTTAAAGTCCCCTGCTATGAATCTGTTACTGTTGATTTCCCGTTTTATGGCTGTTAGTATTTGCCTTATGTATTGAGGTGCTCCTGTGTTGGGTGCATAAATATTTACAATTGTTATATCTTCTTCTTGGACTGATCCCTTGATCATTATGTAGTATCCTTCTTTATCTCTTGTAAAAGTCTTTGTTTTAAACTCTATTTTGTCTGATATAAGTATTGCTACTCTGGCTTTCTTTTGATTTCCATTTGCATGGAATATCTTTTTCCATCGCCTCACTTTCAGTCTGTATATGTCTCTAAGTCTGAAGTAGGTCTCTTGTAGACAGCATATATACAGGTCTTCTTTTTGCATCCATTTAGCCAGTCTATGTCTTTTGGTTGGAGCGTTTAATCCATTTATATTTAAGGTAATTATTGATATGTATGTTCCTATTACCATTTTCTTAATTGTTTTGGGTTTGTTATTGTAGGTCGTTTCCTTCTCTTGTGTTTCTTGCCTAGAGAAGTTCCTTTAGCATTTTTTGTAAAGCTGGTTTGGTGGTGCTGAATTCTCTTAGCTTTTGCTTGTCTGTAAAGATTTTAATTCCTTCACGAAATCTGAATGAGATCCTTGCTGGGTAGAGTAATCTTGGTTGCAGGTTTTTCCCTTTCATCACTTTAAATATGTCCTGCCACTCCCTTCTGGCTTGCAGAGTTTCTGCTGACAGATCAGCTGTTAATCTTATGGGGATTCCCTTGTATGTTATTTGTTGTTTTTCCCTTGCTGCTTTTAATTTTTTTCTTTGTATTTAATTTTTGATAGTTTGATCAATATGTGTCTTGGCGTGTTTCTCCTTGGATTTATCCTGTATGGGACTCTCTGCACTTCCTGGACTTGACTATTTCCTTTCCCATATTAGGGAAGTTTTCAACTATAATCTCTTCAAATATTTTCTCAGTCCCTTTCTTTTTCTTTTCTTCTTCTGGAACCCCTATAATTCGAATGTTGGTGCATTTAATGTTGTCCCAGAGGTCTCTGAGACTTTCCTCAAGTCTTTTCATTCTTTTTTCTTTATTCTGCTCTGCAGTAGTTATTTTCAGTACTTTATCCTCCAGGTCACTTATTCATCCTTCTGCCTCAGTTATTCTTCTATTGATTCCTTCTAGAGAATTTTTAATTTCATTTATTGTGGTGTTCGTCATTGTTTGTTTGCTCTTTTGTTCTCTAGGTCCTTGTTAAATGTTTCTTGTATTTTCTCTATTCTATATCCAGGATCTTGGATCATCTTTACTATCATTATTCTGAATTCTTTTTCAGGTAGACTGCCTATTTCCTCTTCATTTATTAGATCTGGTGGGTTTTTACCTTGCTCCTTCATCTGCTGTGTGTTTTTCTGTCTTCTTATTTTGCTTAACTTACTGTGTTTGGGGTCTCCTTTTCGCAGGCTGTAGGTACGTAGTTCCCGTTGTTTTTGGTGTCTGCCCCCAGTGGCTAAGGTTGGTTCAGTGGGTTGTGTAGGCTTCCTGGTGAAGGGGAACTAGTGCTTGTGTTCTGGTGGATGAGGCTGAATCTTGTCTTTCTATTGGGCAGGTCCATGTCTCGTGGTGTGTTTTGGAGTGTCTGTCACCTTATTCGTATTTTCGGCAGCCTCTCTGCTAATGGGTGGGGTTGTGTTCCTGTCTTGCTAGCTGTTTGGCATAGGGTGTCCAGCACTGTAGCTTGCTGGTTGTTGAACGGAGCTGGGTCTTTGCATTGAGATGGAGATCTCTGGGAGATTTTTGCCATTTGATGTTACATGGAGCTGGGAGGTCTCTGGTGGACCAATGTCCTGAACTCGGCTCTCCCTCTGCAGAGGCACAGGCCTGTTGCCCGGCCAGAGCACCAAGACTCTGTCATCCACATGGCTCAGAATAAAAGGGAGAAAAAAAAGAGAGAAAGGAAAAATTCAAATAAAATAAAATAGAATAAAGTTATTAAAATAAAAAAATTATTAAAAATTAAAAAAAATTTAAAAAGTATTAAAAAAAGGAAGAAGAGAGCAACCAAACCAAAAAACAAATCCACCAATGATAGTAAGTGCTAAAAAGTATACTAAAACAGAAAACTGACAGTCAGAGCCCTAGGACAAATGGTAAAAGCAAAGGTATAGACAAAATCACACACAGAAGCATACACATACACACTCACAAAAAGAGAAAAAGGAAACAAATATAAATATTGTTGCTCCCAAATCCACTGTCTCAATTTGGGATGATTCGCTATCTATTCAGGTATTCCAGAGATGCAGGTACATCAAGTTGATTGTGGAGATTTAATCCGCTTCTCCTGAGGCTGCGGGGAGAAGTTTCCCTTTCTCTTTGTTCGCACAGCTCCTGGGGTTCAGCTTTGGATTTGGTCCTGCCTCTGCATGTAGGTCGCCTGCCTTTGCCCAGACAGGACGGGGTTAAAGGAGCAGCTGATTAGGGGGCTCTGGCTCACTCAGGCTGGGGGGAGGGAGGGGTATGGAATGCGGGGTGAGCCTTCGGTGGCAGAGGCCAGCGTGTCATTGTCCCAGCCTGAGGTGCGCTGTGCATTCTCCTGGGGAAGTTGTCCCTGGATCACGGGACCCTGGCAGTGGCGGGCTGCACAGGCTCCCGGGAGGGGAGGTGTGGATAGTGACCTGTGCTTGCACACAGGCTTCTTAGTGGCTGCAGCAGCAGCCTTAGCATCTCATGCCCGTCTCTGGAGCTCGTTTAGGCGGTGTTCGGAATCCCCTCTCCTCGCGCACCCCGAAACAATGGTCTCTTGCCTCTTAGGCAGGTCCATACTCTTTCTCGGACTCCCTCCGGGCTAGCTGTGGTGCACTAGCCCCCTTCAGGCTGTGATCATGCAGCCAAGACCAGTCCTCTCCCTGGGATCTGACCTCCGAAGCCAGAGCCTCAGCTCCCTGCCCCCACCCGCCCTGGCGGGTGAGCAGACAAGGCTCTCGGGCTGGTGAGTGCTGGTCGGCCCTGATCCTCTGTGCGGGAATCTCCCCGCTTTGCCCTCCGCACCCCTGTGGCTGTGCTCTCCTCCGCGGCTCTGAAGCTTCCCCCCTCCGCCACCCGCAGTCTCCGCCCGTGAAGGGACTTCCTAGTGTGTGGAAAGCTTTCCTCCTTCACAGCTCCCTCCCACTGGTGCAGGTCCCGTCCCTATCCTTTTGTCTCTGTTTATTCTTTTTTCTTTTGCCCTACCCAGGTACGTGGGGGTTTCTTGCCTTTTGGGAGGTCTGAGGTCTTCTGCCAGCGTTCAGTAGGTGTTCTGTAGGAGTTGTTCCACGTGTAGATGTATTTCTGGTGTATCTGGGGAGGAAGGTGATCTCTGCATCTTACTCTTCCGCCATCTTGAAGCTCCTCTATGCCTATTTTTAAATCAAATTTTTTCTGTTACGTTGTTTGAATCCTTTATATATTTTTGGATATTAACACTTTATCTGATACATGGTTTGCAAAATTTTTATCCCGTTCTGTAGGCTGCTATTCCATTTTGTTAATTGTTTCTTTTACTGTGCAGAAGCTTTTGAGTTTGATGTAGTCCCTTTGTTGATATTTGCTTTTGTTGTTTTGTGCTTTTGTTGTCATGTCCTAAAAATCATTACCAAGACCAATATCAATGAGCTTCTTCCCTGTTTTCTTCTAGGAGTATTAGGTCTTATGATCCATTTTAAGTTAATTTTTGTGAGTGTTGTGAGATAGGGATCCAATGTCATTTTTCTGCATGTGTTTCTCCAGTTTTCCTAGTACCATACGTTGAAGTTCCTAGTACCATATCTTCCCCCTATTGGGTGTTCTTGGCCCCCCTTGTCAAATAATAGTTGACTGTATATGCTGGGATTTAATTCTGGGCTTTCTATTCTGTTCCATTGGTCTATGTGTATTTTTACGGTAGAACCATGTTATTTTTATTACGATGGCTTTGTACTGTAATTTAAAATCAGGAAGTGTGATATCTCCAGCTTTTTTCTTTTTTCTCTCCAGATTATAAAGCCACTTAATTTTGAGTTGGCTTGTTACCCAGCATTATTGTGACAGTAGCTAATTTGTATGCTATTGGACATATGTTTCTGGGAGACAGTTGACTGTATAGTTTTAGACATTGATAGTTTTGTGGCTCTGGGTTATATTAACTATGGGTTTAGATAATAGTGGTCTTGTGGTTCTAGGTGTTGGAGGTTCAATGATGATGCAACTTGAAAGTATTTATGGCAATGTAGCTAATATTTATGGCTTTTGATAATGATGGACTTGTGCTTTTGGTGGTTATGGTGCTTATGCTAAGAGGTGGTTATCATGTTGACAGTACTTCATATGACAACCCGTGTGATATACTAGGGAATTCAGATTTTCTGCCATGTTGCCACAATTTGATAAGTAAATGACAGCTCTCAATGCCACAAAGTTTCCAAGGAAGCTAAATATACCTACTTCTTTGTTTCTTGCTAGACTGGGAAAGTTGAGATATTGTTGGGTTTCTTCTCACTGTTTATATGTGTGTGTGTACACAAGCATTCGTGTACACACACACACACACACACACACACACATACACACATAAGACTATAAAGGATTCCCAGCTATTGCACTGTACGTGTGGAGGTCAACCTCCGCCATGCCAATCTGGGTCCAACTGGCACAGACGCTAGAAGTGGAGACCTTCTTACACCAATTCTCATGATTTTTTAGAAAAAAACCCACCTTCTCTAGGCCTAAGCTCAGCCTTTATGGGAAGGGCTAATAAATGTGTGTAAAAATACCAGATCATCTTTTTCCTTCGACTGAGCATGTCCAGTGGTTAGAGACAGAGCCCTTCCCGTACTTCAGCAGGGGAACAGTCCACGTATGGGGCTCCAACCCCGAGGACCCTGGTCCTGTCGCTGGAATGATCCTATTCTCCTAGGAGGTAACCAGTAATGCTTGCCTTTGGTTTCCACATAACTTCTTTGCCAGTGTATCCACTTGAATTACGGGGTACCATAGTACTCTTTAAGAATCCCTCCACATTTTCTGAGGCTATTTCCCACCTTTGTGGATAAATGGTTAACAAAACTCTTTCCTTTTTTTAAAATGAGAATTGGACCTTTGGCTAACTCTCTAGCTCAGTTCCCCTGGTAACTTGACAATGACAGAATGTCAACTGTGTTTCTAGGTAGGATTACTTGTGCTAAAAATGACCTTTGACTGGCACTTTGCATCTGGCCTGGAAGCGCAGTAAAGGGGCTATAAATACTTGATAGGGAAGCTACACTCTGGGCTTCCCTGAGAGCTGTGACTCTTAGATCTGGGCATGCGTCTTGCAGGGACCCTGGAAGCTATGGGTTAGCGTCTTTCCAGACAGGGTAGATCCTGTACGTGCCTGATGTGGGTCTCATCTCCTGGCATCTGAGCTGTTAGACTGCTTCAAGGACCACCATAGAAACAGAACACCTGAAGTTATCCTTTTGGTAGGCTCTGGGTTTTGTCCTCTCACCTAATCAGTGGGTGCCAAGTGTGGCCCTTGACAGTCTCGTGAGTGAATATTTAATGGAACCTAAAATGATCTCTAACGGGTATATGCATACTTGCATATGGCTCAGGTCCATAGGTCCAGCTGCTGATACGCTTGAGACACCGTCTGGCCTGAGAGGACTCTATGACAGCTGCCCTCTGTGTGAGTTTGGGGGTGATTCATCACGCAAGAGGTGTTTGTCAGGAGATTAAGTGGCAGGATGCCTGTTTCCTTGGGGGTCCCAGACTATGGTACTAGCCCATTGACAGAAGTGTTGTCTAGGTAACTTGCCTAAATGCAAGACCCCTACTCTGACTAAGACAGAGTACATGGAGAAGGGTTTTTTGGGAAGGAGGCTAAACACCTTGGGGGGACGATTATGTTGCTGGTAGTACTGGCCAAAGATGGCTATTCCTGGTTAAAACCAAAGGGCACTCACAACATAGGGCTATCAGGAATCACACGGCTGGTCACAGGAAAGGCTGTGAACCCCCATCTTAGGCATGCCCCTAACCAGAGCAGGGCCTTCTTTAGGGGGGCCCTAGGCAAGTCCTGGCCACACTGCCATGCCTGCCCCTTGTCTAGAGAGAGCAGGCAGGTCTGCGTAGGATGAGTCAAGTGCTCAAGCAGCAGCCTCTGGAACCTTCCTCCATCTCAAGGCTCTATTCCACTCTGTGTTGGCTTCATCTTCAGTTGGCTTTTTCCTAGAAAGAGACAGCAGTTGCCACTGGCAGCTCCAGGCTTCCATTTTGCCGCCTTAGCAACCATAGAGGGAAGAGCGTCTTTCTTTCCTTCCCTCCAGCAAGTATGCTGTGGCTGACGCTGCCAGGGCTTGAAACCCACGAGCTTCCTGATCACAGAGACTGGGGTGATGGGAGCTCTCATGGGACTGCCTAGGAACTGGCTGTTCAGGACATTTGAAACACATAGCCTGTGATTGGATCAAAGTGGTTTCCCAAAGGAAAACTGGAGGGCTGGGATGCAAGGGAGTGGGGAAGGAACACTAGGAAGCCTAAACAATAGTGGTTCCCAACAGTATCCCTGAGCATCTAGGAAGAGTATGGAAAAGTGATGATTTGCATTCATTTAATATTGTCTTGATCACCTACAAGCCCCTGAAAGGTACAAAGTCAAAGACAAGGGCAAATACTGGGGCTTAGACACAGAAGTACCTTAATATATGGTGGAGTGTGGATGAGACAGCTGTGTGAAAAGTGATACTCAGGGAGAAAAGTGATAAATGCCATGACGCAGACATCAATCCAGAGTTTATAGAAACTGGCAATGATCATGACAGCTCAGAAAATACTGGAGAAGAATTCTGGCATTCTCGACTTCCAGCCAGTAGAAACTCCTCAAATTTCAGTGTGCTACGTTGTCACCTGGGGATGTGCTTAAACGCAGGTTCGATGCAGCCGGTCTGGGGAGGGGGTCCAAGATTGTGTGTTTCTAATGAGCTCCCAGGTGTCTCTGATGCCGCGGTCCAGGGACTGTGCGCTGACAGAGCAGGAGAGGGTTTGGTCACCGCACAGCTGGTACTGATGCTCTTCCTAAAGAAGAAGTGTTAGCAGCTGCCTCTGAGACGTTTGGGGAGCATTAGGATAGCATCCCAGGTACAGCAGGGAGCGTGAGAAGGCTTGTTGAGGGATCTCTTCTCAACAACTAGGCCTAGTGGGGCAGTTTGCATGACCCTGCAATGCTAATGTTGGCAGTCTTTCTTCGTGCTGTGGCAGCACTTATGAAAGTACATTACGCTGTGAAATGAATTATATACAGTGAGATAATCACAGGGGTCTCCTGCCAATGGATAGCTCCCACTGGAATGAATCTGGAGATGGAGGGTGTTAAAAAAAAAATAGCCACATGGCAGGATACTGTGTAACCAGAACTGTTTTCCAAATGAGCCATAAAAGGATGTTTGGAGAAAGTTAATCTTTAAAAGTCTGCTCCCACACTGCTGTCTGGATTCCTTAGAAGACAAAGAATACCATTCCTTTGCCTTACACGCTTCTCTCCCAGGGTTGTATTCAGAAAACATCGATTTATCTCCTTGATTTGTTAAGCAGCAAATCCAACACCGGGTTTTAACTTGCTGACTCGAATTTCATAGATCAGACCCAGCTTGCTTATACCAGGGAAACTAGTTGTATTCTAAATTGGATCCTTCTTTTCTGTTAGAAGAATAAATGGTGGTACTCCTCAAAATATTTAAGGACCAAACGTTTAAGCCTAGAACTAAAAAGATAAATAAAACAAGCAAAAAAATTATAGAGGAATTGAACTCTGGGAATTCAGGACATACTGCAATTTAGGACCTAGCATTTTTTCTGCAAGTCATTAATTATTTTGACTTTGAAGTCATTGGTCAAAGGCAGAAATTAGATAGACCAACATGTGTAAAAAGGAATTGTTTAGTAGTATTTTGGATAGTTTCCTCTAGCATCTGTTTTTCTCTTTTCATCTCATTCAACTTAAATGACAAATACAATGCAGTTGGCACAAAGGACATTAGATTGTTCCAACAAAGAGATGCTCAGTTGTAACTCACCTGACCTGTCCTTGAATCTGTCTTTGGAGTGGGGTGGGGAGCAGAAGGGGTTATTCCATAGTAGGGTCAATACCCGTATATGCCTGTTGGTTCCTGACACTGGAGCAGAGTGAGGAGGGAGAGAGTCTTTGAGAAAAGAATAGCGATTCTGTAACTCAAGGGCTCCAGTGCCAAGCCCCGAGCTTTGTTTATGATGGGTTGATATTAATGGGTTCCTCTCTTTTCCACTTGATTTTTCGCATCCAATAAAAATGCAAAGCTATCTCAGTGTTTATGTCTCACACATACAAACTACAAATACTTTGCAAATAAGGTTAAGAAAATGACATGCCATCTGGTCTTCGTAACTAGACAAGATGCGCTTCTCCGGGCAGCCTCCCCTGACCACCTTATGTAATACATCCATTGTGGCTCCCTCTCCGGCCCCTCCCCTCCCACTGAAGCCCTGATCTCATGACTCTCATAGCATTTCTCATCACATAATTCGTCATTTATTTGTTTGTTTTGTTCACTGACTGTCTCCCTCCTCTAGAATATCAGATCTACAAGAGCTGGAATCTTTGTACTGTTCATGGATGTATCCTGCATCCCTGGAACAGTGCCTGTCTGGCCCTTGCTAGGTTTTCAATGAAGCCATGAATAAAATTATATATATATATATATTCTTATTCTAAATGCTAACGTATGTATATATATGTGTGTATATATGTATAAATATATGTGTATATATGTATATATATACATATATATGTAAATATATGTATATATGTATAAATAAGTAGATAGATATATTAGCATTTAGAATGTTAACTCCCATATTCAAAGGGCAGGTTGAATTTAAAACAGGAATACAGCCATCTACTTATACCATGTCTCAAACACAATAAGGCTACCATGGAATATTATCTCATACTTTTTCTCCCGTCATGGAACAAAAGAGATCGCTTGACACAGCATTGATGAGAGTTCACTGGGTAATAATAAAAATTTCATTTCTCTGTAGATGAATTAAGTTTTCCCAAGTGCCCAGGTGAGCTAAAGTTTCTCCATCTTGGCACTATGGACATTTGGGGCTGGTTAATTCTTTGTTGTGGAGGGTTGCCCTGTGCTTTGTTAGATGTTTAGCAGTGACCCTAACCTTGACCTACTAGGGACCAGTTTCACTCCCCTTCCTACGGCTATGACAACCAAAAATGTCGCCACACATTGCCAGATGTCCCTGGTTGGAACCATTTAGTCAAACCAATCAATCCAACATTATTGTAAGTAGGCTCATTGGCTTGCAAAGGTTTTTCTTTAATCATTAAAGAGATAATAGCTGTCTTTCATCCAGCACTTACGTGGCAGGCAGAAAAATGTCCTCGCAAAGGGTCCACACCCTAATCCTGGGAACCTGCGAATGTGTTACCTTGTATGACAAAAGGACTTTGCAGATGGGATTCAGGTTGAAGACCTTGAGATGAGGGGATTATCTTGGATTATTCAAGTGAGACCAATCTAATGACACACTCCTTTACAAGAAGAGCACTTTAGGCTGTGGTCAGAGAGGAATGACATCACAGAATAAGGGCCGGAGAGATGTGATATGACAAGGACTCCGTCCTCTGTTGCTGGTTTTGAAGATGAAGGAAGGAGGCCACAAGCCAAGGGATGGAATGACCCCTAATGCTGAGAATGACCTTCAAATGATGGCTAGATGGGAACATTGGTCCTACATCTGCAGGGAACCTGAGTGATCAAGGAACAGAGAGAGCTTCCCCTTGAGCCTAGGGAAAGGAATGCAGCCCTACTGACATCTTAATTTCAGCCTAGTAAGATCCATGTGGGACACGAGACCTGCAGAACTGTAAAATAATAAATTTGTATTAAGTCGCTAAGTTTGTGGTCATTTGTTACAGCAATAGTAGAAAACGGATACAATTTATCATGCTCAGACCTTTATATATTAACTCTTTCCATCTTCTTATTTTATAGATGTTATTGGCTTAATTGTATCCTTGCCAATTTATACGTTAAAATCCTATCCCCCCAGTTCCCAGAATGTGACTGTATTTGGAGATAGGGTTTTGATAGAGTTAATTAACGTTAAATGAGCTCGCTAGGATGGGGCCCTCATCCAATGACTGGTGTCCTTGGACACCACAGGGAGAAGACACACACAGGGAGAAGACCATGTGAAAATACCCAAAAAAGGTGGCCATCTATAAGCCAAGGAGAAAGGCCTTTAGAAGAAACCGGCAGCCAACCCCTTGATCTTGGACTCCTAGCCCATAGAACTGGGAAAAAATATATTTCTGTTGTTTAAGCCACCCGGTCTGTGGTACTAGCAAACTAATATAATACATGAGGAAACAAAGTCAGAGAATACAGATAAATTTCCCTAGGACACACAGCTCACACAGAGGGATTAGAGTCTCCCAAATCCATGACATGTACACACTGCTATATTTAAAATAGGTAACCAACAAGGACATACTGTAAGAAAAAATTAAAAATTAAAAAAATGAAATAAAATTCCTGTAATACCAAAACCAAAAAAAACCAAATGCAATATAAAGTAAAAAAAAAAAAAAAAAAAATCCGTACACTAAGTGATTCCTATAGGTGGTCAAGATCATGGATGATCCAGAGGTTTCCAACTAGTGCCAGTTTGTAGAGGAAAAGCTTGAATCATGCAAATTCTGAATGACTTACCAGCAGTTGTGTCTTGAGTATCATGTTGACCTCAGAAACTCATATGTAAAAGTGTTATTTGCTCATATGTAAAAGTGTTATTATTTTCTTCCCAAGATAACTTCAGTAATTAAACTGGACAAACTTCAGTAATTAAACTGGACAATGAATGGAAAAGGACTTTGTCAAGTGCAGGACGCTGCAAACATGAGGTGGTATTTTTAAAGCATTACCTCTACTGGAAAAAGTGAGCGTTGTTCTGACAGTACCCTCCAGACCTGCTTTTAGGTGTGTTTAGTGAATGCCCATTTTGGAACCTGAGAAGCAACATATGAAGGATTCTTCAACTGAAGGGGAGCAAGAATGTACAAGACTCAGTGTTTTCTTTCTATAATTCCTTCTACAAGGCAATTCACGTTGGTTTTATTGTTTGAAATTCCCAGCGGAAGTCTTATCAAGTATGGTGTTCAGAAAACCAGTGGGAAGAAAAACAGCTGTTTGAAAAAGACGGGGAACGGTCCACTTTGCTTAGCTTGTCGGGTTTATGATGGGATAAGAGTAAAAACCGAAGAGAAGAGGACTATTTACCTGTGGTAAAGTTAACAAGACAGCTTTCCCACAGGGCGGCAACGGGTTCCACAGGTCTGTGGGCCCATGTAATGCTCTGCCAGTGGGGAAAGCATTTGTTTTGATTTGAAACTCCACAAGCTTCTCTTTCATAATATCTACTCTCAGAAAGGATAGTCCTTTTCGTGTAAGAGGTAACAGAAGCTTCAAGTGCTCAGAAGGTTCTACCAGCCCCATGAAGCTTGCTTCAACCGTGCCCTTTAGGAAGGGACTGTACAGCCACTTCCACCCAACTTTCAGGTTCCAGATGAGGACAAATTTGGTGCCGACACGGGCAGCTGACATGCTTTCTTGCAGATGCTACCAAAATAACATGACCTACTCATTCTGGCGTCAGTAGGATATACCTATGCCATTCGTTTTCTAGAATGTCCTTTCCCCTTCTCGCTAAGGTACTTCTCGTCAAACTTCAAGTCCTAGCTCAAATTTCATCTCTTTTGTGAAACCTTTTTCTTCTTTTTATAGATACTGTAAATCCGTCACTCATCTGTGTATCACTAATACCTTATTCAGATCTCACATATGCTATTTATTCTCTTATATAATGATGATTTGCTTACCATTTAGTATAATAATGATTTGTGGGGTTTTCAAATGAAAGCTCTACTGTGTTCCCAGCAGTGGTGAAACATAGCAGGTGTGTGTGATGTATTAATGAATTTCAGGTCGGAGGAGGGGTTTTGAATACCTTTTACAATTTGTTTATTTATTCATTTTTGATTTTTAAATTTTATTTTTTCTTCCAGTTTTATTGAGATATAAGTGACATACAGCACTGTATAAGTTTAAGGTGTTCAGCATAATGATTTGACGTACATACATCATGAAATTATAACAATAAATTTAGCGAACATCCATCATCTCATAATCTATATAAGATCTAACAAGATCTGTGTGTATCTAACAAAATGAAAGAAACAGAAAATATTTTTTTCCTTGTGATGAGAACTCTTAGGATTTCCTCTCTTAACCATTTCATGTATAACACAGAGCAGGGTTAGTTGTACTTATCATGGTGTACATGGCATCCCTAGAACTTATGTATTTCATAACTGGAAGTTTGAACTTTTGACCGCCTTCATCCAATTCCCCCTCCTCCCACCCCCCAACTTGGATAACCACAAATCTGATCTCTTTTCCTATAAGTTTGCTTGTTCATTTTTTAAGTATAATTGACCTACAGCGCTCTGTTAGTTCCTGTTATACAACATAGTGATTCAAAATTTCTGTACGTTTTGAAGTGATCACCATGATAACTCTAGTTACCATGTCACCACACAAAGATATTACGTAATTATGGATTCTGTTCCTCTACACTGTGCATTTCACACCCGTGACTCATTTATTTGGCAACGGAAGCTTGTATCTCTTAATCTCCCTCAGCTACTTCTTTCCTCCTAGCACCCTCTTCCCTCTGGCAACCACCTGTTTGTTCTCTATATCTACGACTCTGTTTCTGTTTTGTTATGTGAAAACTGGACAGAGACATGCAAGACAATCAAATTGGACTACTTTCTTACACAATGCACAAAAATACATTCAAAATGAAGTAAAGATTTAAATGTAAGCCCTGAAACTATAAAACTTCTAGAAGAGAAGATAGGCAGTCAGCTCTCCCCTGGAGAGAGGTTGGAAGTGTGGGAGAGATTCAGTACCAGGAAGATTCTAGGCCACTAGCTTTGAAGACGGGGGTGGTGAGGGGAGAGGCATATGGCAAGGGTCTGAGGGTGGCCCGCTGGAGCTGAGAGCGGTGCCGACAGGTGCCTGCAACCACAAGGACCTGAATCCTTCCATCAGTCTGAATGGGCATGGAAGCAGTCTTTCCCAGAGCCTCCAGAAAGGCAAGTAGCGTGGCTGACACCCAGATTTTACCCTGAGAAACCCTGAGCAAAGAACCCAGCGCACCATGCCTGGATTTCTGACCCTCAGAAGTGTGAGCTAATAGATGGGTTTGTTTTAGCCACTAAAATACAATTCATTATGCAGCAATAGAAAACAAATACAAGTCATAAGAGACTGAATTTTATCAGTGGCCTGAATGGGCTTGGAAGAGGCCTCTCATTCTTAGCCGACACCTTGATTCAGCCTGGGAGACCCTGAGCAGAGAACCCAATTACTCTGTGCCCAGACTTCTGGCCTATAGAAACTTGGAGATGAGAAACTGTGAGACGCTTTACATTACTAAGATTGTGGTAACTGCTATGACTGCTATAGCTAATACACCCCCACCCTCATTGGCTAGCATGGATTTATTCTCACTACTGTGTGCACAGTGGGATCCCAGCTATGAACTAACTTCCATGGTCCAGATGGGAGATGCGGGTGGCTTGGGTGAAGAGAAGAAGAGGGGATTCCCTCAAGATCTTAACAATCACCAAGGCAAGGAGCGCTTTGAAATGGGAGTGTACCAGTCCGAAAATCATTAGAAAGCAAATTAAATAAGCTTAAGTCAAGTGGGACATGAGTTCACATCTTTCATTATTTCTTCCTTGGGTCTGCAAGCCTGTGACGTAGAAAAAGGCAGTGTTGATCGTATCAGCGAAAGAAGTTGCAGGCAGTAATCCAAGCAGGGTGTAAATCACCACTGATGTCAACAAGTGAAAAAAGGTAAGTAACACTAGCTTCTCCAAGTTCTAGTGGCTTTTGATAGTAAAAGTTTCTCCTTCCAGTTCTCATGGATGGACTTTCATGCTTTGCCTCTATCATCTCAGAGTTCTAAGCATCCTCAGAGGGAGATGGTGGGGAAGGTCATGTGCTTGTGGCTCATCTCAGGTCTGTCCCACATTTCACTAGTAAGGACCCAGCCGCATAAACACACCTCACTGCAAGGGACTGGGAGAACTAGGGTATGGTGAGTGCTAATCATCTCAGCTCTAGAGATCGGGCTTCTGCCACACCCTGTTGGCTTATGACTGGATTGTTCAAGATGAAGCTGGAGTGTTTCCTCTGTTCTCTTAAGCAAATGAAATAAGAGAATCTCTCTCTGTGACATCAGTTTGCCTCAATGGTGGGCAGTTTCTTTTTCCTGTTTGTTTTTGTTTTGTTGGTTGTTTGTTGAACTGCAGTCTACCTGCATCAAAATAGTATTCTCCAGTTTTTAGAAGTAGAATCCTTATCTATTTTCTTTTTTAAAGACCATGCTTCCTTTTGGCCTCTTCACTAATTGGGTACCTGCTTGGGGTTTCCCTGTACCCAATCATACCTGTCAAATGCACAGTCATATTTTGTGTCCTGAGATCAGCTTTGTAAAACCAAAGTAGTTTATAAGATAGAAGAGTTAATTGCTGGATTGAGGGCCTATTATCAAAAATCAAAACTTGTGTTGTCTATTTACAATAGCCAAGACATGGAAACAATCTAAAAGTCCATCAATAGATGAATAGTTAAAGAAGATGTGGTACATATATTCAATGGAATACTACTCAGCCATAAAAAAGAATGAAATAATGCCATTTGCAGCAACATGGATGGACCTAGAGATTATCATAGTAAGTGAAGTAAGTCAGAGAAAGACAAATATCATATGATATCACTTATATGTGGAATCTAAAACAAATGATACAAATGAACTTATTTACAAAACAGAAAAAGACTCACAGACATAGAAAACAAACTTATGGTTACCAAAGGGGTAAGTGGGGGGAAGGATAAATTAGGAGTTTGGGATCAACAGATACACACTACTATATATAAAATAGATACCCAACAAGGATCAACTCTATGACACAGGGGACTATTCCCAATGTCTTGTAATAATGTATAGTGGGAAAGAATTTGAAAAAGAATATATTTATATATATATGTGTATATGTAACTGAATCACTTTGCCGTACACCTGAAACTAACACAACATTGTAAATCAACTATATTTCAAAAAAAACCACAAAAACTTGTCCGCAAGTAGAGTGTGAACATTTAGGACCTACAAAGAGTCTATAGCCGTAGGTTCTAGCCCATATATTTGTGTAACCTCTGACTGCTCTACTTTGTCTAGTCTCCCTATTGTTCTGTATTTAATTATAAATATGATAGCTGGTATTTATTGAATGCTTTCTCTGTACCAGGCCTTCTTCTAAGCACTTTACCCTAATTATTGGGATCTTCACAAGAAATCTACAAAGTAGGTATTATTATTCTCGTTATAGATGGCAAAATTGAATCATAGAGAGGTTACATAGTTTTAGAAAAATTATGGATTTCAGGGCCATCAGATTAGATACCTTTCAGGGTATCGGGTGAGGATCTCTGGTATGATTTTCACTTATACATTTTTGGAGAACTTTTTTGCTTATTTGTCTATATTAATGACTCAGCAACATATCTGGCTTGCCTTACCTTGTTTCCAAGTTAGTTTCACAGGAAGAATATTGGTAATGCTTTCTGGCTACAGGGGCATATATCTTTACAAGTACTCAAGATACTTCCTGTGAGTTTCTCCAATGATGCTCATCATATCAATGATACTGTTTTCAAGGAAGTGATGGGTTGACTAAGCATGATTCTTGGCTGTAGACCCATTGTACTCTTTGCATAACATTAAAAAAAATTATTTATTTTTGGCTGCATTGGGTCTTCATTGCTGTGCACAGGCTTTCTCTAGTTGCGGTGAGCGGGGGTTACTCTTTGTTGAGGTGCGCGGGCTTCTCATTGCCGTGGCTTCTCTTGTTGTGGAGCACAGGCTCTAGGTGTGTGGGCTTCAGTAGTTGTGGTGTGAGGGCTCAGTAGTTGTGGCTCGCGGGCTCTAGAGTGCGGGCTCAGTAGTTGTTGTGCGTGGGCTTAGGTGTTCCGCTGCATGTGGGATCTTCCCGGACCAGGGCCTGAACCCGTGTCCCCTGCATTGGCAGGCACATTCTTATCCACTGCACCACCAGGGAAATCCTGCATGACATTTTTGAATCCTTATCTGAAGTCATTTCTTCATGAGAACATTTTGTTTGTGTTACCAAAATTATAAGCTGCTGAAGAGGCAGCTCAGGACTCACGTGGAATAGGGTCGTTTGTAAGTCTTCTGGGCAAAGTACTCGTCTTCAACTTGCATTTATTGGCACTGTTCAATTTAGGTGAGAATACTGTGTGAAGTAAGCTCTCTTAAAAATATCATCTTTGAGTTTGTTTAGTCAGTAACACAATCCAACCATTGTCAAATCCATTTACTACTATTTACCCATGAGGTATCTTAAGGAGGGCTGATTCATTTCTCAGATGGTTCAAACATGAAGTGCTAAAGCAGAAATTGGTTCTTATGCAGTTTTTTTTTTTTTATTTCCTCTTAAATCTTGGCCGATGTTCTCTGCTTTTGTATGCTGTGGGAACTTTTCTTCTAGGTGGTAATGAGCTATCAGGGATCATAAATAGGAGGTTCAACCCTCAGGCCTTATAAGACCCAGGAATTTACAGTGTGAAACGGATTTTCAGTGTGAAGCCCTTTAGATGGCCATTCCTGTGCCAGCTTCCTCTTGTCCCCATCACTTTGTTTTGTTTGACCCAACTTGTACATTTCTATGGTGGAGTTGGTCCCCTGGAGAGCATCCTGGGATGCTCTCCAGTTTCTAGAAGGTGGCTGTCTAATTTTCTCTTTTTCAAAATATGAGTGCCTTTTGGGCCAGCTCATCAACTGGACACCTTTTGGGGTTTCTCAAAACTCAGTCACATCTGGCTAAGACCCAGTCTTATTTTCTCTCCTGGGTACAACTTGTATAACAAAGCATTCGACAGGATTGAGGAATTAGATGCTCCATTTACAGCCTATTAACAAGAACCGAGATTTGGGCTGCAAGTGTGGGCTAGGGGTTTCGGACCTGTAGTATGCTTGGCCGTGGATACTATTCAAAATAGTTACATAACTATTCAACATATTTATGTAAATTCTGGTTTGCATGCATTTTAAATCACTGTGGGTCTGGGGGAAGGATTAGGGGTTAAGATATGTCCAGTTTATAATACTTATAATGCTTTATAATACTCAGCACACTTTCTTATCATTCTAATTTTTATATAAGCCCCAAATCCTGAAAAAAATACTCTAAGAGATTCTAAACCTGTATTGACCAATATGGTAACTACATTTGAACCATAGCTTGTCCAAATTAGTGCAGAGATGCACTGTGAATGTAAAATATACACCAGATTTTAAAGTATGACAAGTAAAATCTAAAATATCTTCTTAATAATTTTTTATATTGGCTACATGTTAAAATAATAATATTTTGGATAGATTGGGTTGAATAAAATATATTGTTAAAATTAATCACTTGTTTCTTTTTCCTTTTTTAAATGTGACTCAGAAAATTTTAAACTACACGTGGCTTACATTACTGACTTACATTATATTAGTATTGGACAACATTGTGCTAAACAATTAATAAAGACTGTTACAATCTTAATATATATTAATGTTTAGCACAGATCACAGTTGAGAAATATTGACATTTGCTGGTCTTGATATTTGCCATACTGAAGTTGTAATTAAAATGCCAATAAATCCTCATTGCGTCAGGACACTTATTTCTTACTTGAGTTCACCCATTCACCTTCCAACGCCTAAGCTTAAAAAAAAGTCTGCCTAAAATAGGCTTTGATGTGCATGTTCTGGTGTCTGAAATACTCTCATTGCTTTTGATGGATTATAGTTGAGAAGCAGGAGGAACATGGTTTGTTTTGACAGTGAGGAATGCAAGAGGCTTTCTAGTTTAGATTTAACATTCCATCTGCTGTGTTTTACAAGTAGAAGAGCTCAGTGAAGAGGGACCTGCTGGAATGGGGTGGTGGTAGTTCTGTTTTATCCCATGGCTTCCTTTTTCTTTAAACTTATGAGCTAAAGAAGAGACATAACAAACAACATCACTGTGCATTAACAACCTTGCCAAGTGTAACAGATGAACATAGTTCTACTGAGTATCACTCAGTCTTAGCCAGTCAGATTGCTCACTGCTCTGCCTCAACTGCCAGGGAAAGGCATCTCTTTAGAGCTATACATTCCGTTTATGATTCAAAGAGAACTGCTTCCTATGGATGGCTATAATAGATCAAAAGCAGGAAGCCTGTTTCCTTGGATCAAACTGAGTAAATTTCTGACTGCCAGGTCTCTGTGGAGTTCATAGGTGGAAGGGATTTATAAGTAGGGACTCAAAGGATTTATCTCTCCAGCTCATATGTAAGCAATTTGGGGTCAAGCCTTTAAGCTGGTGAATGTGCTTTCTACACATGTTCTTTCTCTTCTGTGGGCTGGAAAGGCAATGACTGGATTTACCTTGAAATTTGATGAGTAGCCTCTATTAGCCTGGGTCCCTGAATGACCATGTGGAAGACAGACATGCGCTGCCTGGGCTGTTCTGTGAGAGAAAATTAAACTTTCATGTGTTTGAGCTGTTGTGTTTTGGGGGTTATTTGTTACAGATGTTTGGCCCACCCTAGCTAATGTAAACCCTATTAGTTATCCTTTTTACTGAAGTGTGGTAGATTTACAATATTACATTAGTGGCAGGTGTACAATATAGTGATTCAGTATTTTTATAGATTATACTCCATTTAAAGTTATTAATAAATATTGGCTATATCTCCCTGTGCTGCACAATATATCTTTGTTGCTTATCTATTTTGTATACAGTAGTTTGTACCTCTTAAACTCCTACCCCTATCTTGCCCCTCCCTGCTTCCCTCTCCTCACTGGTACCCACTAGATTGTTCTCTATATCTGTGAGTCTGTTTCTGTTTTGTTACATACATTCATTTGCTTTATTTTTTAGATTCTACATGTAAGTGATAATATAGAGTATTTGTCTTTCCCTGTCTGAATTATTTCTCTAAGCATGATACCCTCCAGGACAATCCAAGTTGTTGCAAATTACTCAATTTCATTGTATTATATGGCTAAGTGGTATCCAATTGCATATATATATACCACATCTACTTTATTCATTCATCTCTTGATGGACACTGAGGTTGCTTCCATGTCTTGACTATTTAAAATAATGCTGCTATGAACACTGGGGTGCTGTATATTTTCAAATTAGTGGTTTTGGTTTTTTTAGATATATAGCCAGGAGTGGAATTTCTGGGTCATATAGCAGCTCTATTTTTAGGTTTTTTTTGTTTTTTTTTAGATTCCTCCATACTTATTTTCCATAGTGGCTACACCAATTTACATTCCCACCAAAAGAGTACAAGGGTTCCCTCTTCTCCACATCCTCTCCAACATTTGTTATTTGTAGACTTTTTGATGATAGCCATTCTGATAGGTGTGAGGTGATATCTTTTTTTTTAAACATCTTTATTGGAGTCTAATTGCTTTAAAATGTTGTGTTAGTTTCTGCTGTATAACAAAGTGAATCAGCTATACGTATACATATATCCCCATATCCCCTCCCTCTTGCGTCTCCTTCCCACCCTCCCTATCCCACCCTTCTAGGTGGACAAAAAGCACCGAGCTGATCTCCCTGTGCTATGCGGTTGCTTCCCACTAGCTATCTATTTTACATTTGGTAGTGTATATGTGTCCATGCCACTCTCTCACTTGGTCCCAGCTTACCAGTCCCCCTCCCCATGTCCTCAAGTCCATTCTCTACATGTGTGTCTTAATTCCTGTCCTGCCCCTAGGTTCTTCAGGGTTTTTTTAAAGATTCCATATATATGTGTTAGCCTACAGTATTTGTTTTTCTCTTTCTGACTTACTTCACTCTGTATGACAGACTCTAGGTCCATCCACCTCACTACAAATAACTCAATTTCATTACTTTTTATGGCTGAGTAATATTCCATTGTATATATGTGCCACATCTTCTGCATCCATTCATCCGTCAATAGACACCTAGGTTGCTTCCATGTCCTGGCTACTGTAAATAGGGCTGCAGTGAACATTCTGGTAGATGAATCATTTTGGATTATGGTTTTCTCAGGGTATATGCCCAGTAGTGGGATTGCTGGATCCCCTGGAAGTTCTATTGTTACTTCTTTAAGGAACCTCCATACTGTTCTCCATAGTGGCTGTATCAATTTACATTCCCACCAACAGTGCAAGAGGGTTCCCTTTTCTCCACACCCTCTCCAGCATTTATTGTTTGTAGGTTTTTTGATGATGGCCATTCTGACTGGTGTGAGATGATACCTCATTGTAGTTTTGATTTATATTTCTCTAATGATTAGTGATGTTGAGCATCCTTTCATGTGTTTGTTGGCAGTCTGTATATCGCCTTTGGAGAAGTGTCTATTTAGGTCTTCTGCCCATTTTTTGGATTGGGTTGTTTGTTGTTTTGATATTGAGCTACATGAGCTGCTTATATATTTTGGAGATTAATCCTTTGTCAATTGCTTCGTTTGCAAATATTTTCTCCCATTTTGAGGGTTGTCTGTTCGCTCTGTTTATGGTTTCCTTTCCTGTGCAAAAGCTTTTAAGTTTCATTAGGTCCCATTTATTTTTATTTTCATTTACATTTCTCTAGGAGGTGGGTCAAAAAGGATCTTGCTTTGATTTATGTCATAGAGTGTTCTGCCTATGTTTTCCTCTAAGAGTTTTATAGTGCCTGGCCTTACATTTAGGCCTTTAATCCATTTTGAGTTTATTTTTGTGTATGGTGTTAGGGAGTGTTCTAATTTCATTCTTTTACATGTAGCTGTCCAAGTTTTCCCACCACCACTTATTGAAGAGGCTGTCTTTTCTCCATTGTATATTCTTGCCTCCTTTATCAAAGATAAGGTGACCATATGTGTGTGGGTTTATCTCTGGGCTTTCTGTCCTGTTCCATTGATCTATATTTCTGTTTTTGTGCCAGTACCATAGCGTCTTGATTATTGTAGCTTTGTAGTATAGTCTGAAGTCAGAGAGCCTGATTCTTCCAGCTCCGTTTTTCTATCTCAAGCTTGCTTTGGCGATTCGGTGTCTTTTGTGTTTCCATATAAATTGTGAAATATTTTGTTCTAGTTCTGTGAAAAATGCTAGTGGTATTTTTATAGGGATTGCATTGAATCTGTAGATTGCTTTGGGTAGTATAGTCATTTTCACAAGGTTGATTCTTCCAATCCAAGAACATGGTATATCTCTCCATCTATTTGTATCATCTTTAATTCTTTCATCAGTGTCGTATAGTTTTCTGCATACAGGTCTTTTGTCTCCTTAGGTAGGTTTATTCCTAGGTTTTTTATTCTTTTTGTTGCAGTGGTAAATGGGAGTGTTTCCTTAATTTCACTTTCAGATTTTTCATCATTAGTGTATAGGAATGCAAGAGATTTCTGTGAATTAATTTTGTATCCTGCTACTTTACCAAATTCATTGATTAGCTCTAGTAGATTTCTGGTAGCATCTTTAGGATTTGCTATGTATAGTATCATGTCATCTGCAAACAGTGACAGCTCTACTTCTTCTTTTCCAATTTGGATTCCTTCTATTTCTTTTTATTCTCTGATGGCTGTGGCTAAAACTTACAAAACTGTGTTGAATAATAGTGGTAAGAGTGGGCAACCTTGTCTTGTTCCTGATCTTAGTGGAAATGGTTTCAGTTTTTCATCATTGAGGATGATGTTGGCTGTGGGTTTGTCATATATGGCCTTTATTATGTTGAGGTAAATTCCCTCTGTGCCTACTTTCTGGAGGGTTTTTATCATAAATTGGTGTTGTATTTGTCAAAAAATTTTTCTGCAACTCTTGAGATGATCATATGGTTTTTATCCTTCAATTTGTTAATGTGGTGTATCACATTGATTGATTTGCATATATTGACGAATCCTTGCATTCCTGGGATAAACCCCACTTGACCATGGTGTATGATCCCTTTAATGTGCTGTTAGATTCTGTTTGCTAGTATTTTGTTGAGGATTTTTGCATCTATGTTCATCAGTGATATTGGCCTGTAGTTTTCTTTTTGTGTGATATCTTTGTCTGGTTTTGGTATCAGGGTGATGGTGGCCTCGTAGAATGAGTTTGGGAGTATTCCTTCCTCTGCTATTTCTTGGAAGAGTTTGAGAAGGATGGGTGTTAGCTCTTCTCTTAATGTTTGATAGAATTCGCCTGTGAAGCCATCTGGTCCTGGACTTTTGTTTTTTGGAATATTTTTAATCACAGTTTCAATTTCATTACTTGTGATTGGTCTGTTCATAATTTCTATTTTTTCCTGGTTCAGTCTTGGAAGGTTATACGTTTCTAATAATTTGTCTATTTCTTCCAGGTTGTCCATTTTATTGGCATAGTGTTGCTTGTAGTAGTCTCTTATGATGCTTTGTATTTCTGCAGTGTCAGCTGTTACTTCTTTTTCATTTCTAATCTGTTGATTTGAGTCTTTTTTCTTGATAAGTCTGGCTAATGGTTTATTAATTTTTTTTATCTTCTCAAAGAACAGCCTTTGGTTTTATTGATTATTCTTATTGTTTCCTTCATTTGTTTTTCATTTATTTCTGATCTGATCTTTATGATTTCTTTCCTTCTGCTAACTTTGGGGGGTTTTTTGTTCTTTCTTTCTCTAATTGCTTCAGGTGTAAGGTTAGGTTGTTTATTTGAGATTTTTCTTGTTCTTGAGGTAGGATTGTATTGGTATAAACTTCTCTCTTAGAACTGCTTTTGCTGCATCCTATAGGTTTTGGGTCATCGTGTTTTCATTGTCATTTGTTTCTAGGTATTTTTTGATTTCTTCAGTGCTGTCTTGGTTATTTAGTAGTGTATTGTTTAGCCTCCATGTGTTTGTATTTTTTACAGTTTTTTTCCTGTAATTAATATCTAGTCTCATAGCACTGTGGCTGGAAAAGATACTTGATGTGATTTCAATTTTCTTAAATTTACCGAGGCTTGATTTATTATCCAAGATATGATCTATCCTGGAGAATGTTCCATGAGCACTTGAGAAGAAAGTGTATTCTGTTGTTTTTGGATGGAATGTCTTATAAATATCAATTAAGTCCATCTTGTTTAATGTATCATTTAAAGCTTGTGTTTATTTATTTATTTTCATTTTGGATGATCTGTCCATTGGTGAAAGTGGGGTGTTAAAGTTCCCTACTATTGTTGTGTTACTGTCGATTTCCCCTTTTATGGCTGTTAGCAATTGCCTTATATGAGGTCCTCCTATGTTGGGTACATAACTATTTACAATTGTTTTATCTTCTTCTTGGATTGATCCCTTGATCATTATGTAGTGTCCTTCTTTTTTTTTTTTTTGTGGTACGCGGGCCTCTCACTGTTGTGGCCTCTCCCATTGCGGAACACAGGCTCCGGACGCACAGGCTCAGTGGCCGTGGCTCACGGGCGCAGCCGCTCCGCATCATGTGGGATCCTCCAGGACCGGGGCATGAACCTGTGTCCCCTGCATCAGCAGGTGGACTCTCAACCACTGTGTCACCAGGGAAGCCCTGTAGTGTCCTTCTTTGTCTATTGTAATAGTCTTTATTTTAAAGTGTATTTTATCTTACAGAATTGCTACTCCAGCTTTCTTTTGATTTCCATTTGCGTGGAATATCTTTTTCCATCCCCTCACTATCAGTCTGTATGTGTCCTTAGCGCTGAGGTAGGTCTCTTGTAGACAGCATATATACAGGTCTTGTTTTTGTATCCATCAGCCAGTCTCTGTCTTTTGGTTGGAGCATTTAATCCATTTACATTTAAGGTAATTATCGATATATATGTTCCTATTACTATTTTCTTAATTGTTTTTGGTTTGTTACTGTAGGTCTTTTCCTTCTCTTGTGTTTCATGCCTAGAAAGTTCCTTTAGCTTTTTTTGTAGAGCTGGTTTGGTGGTTCTGAATTCTCTTAGCTTTTGCTTGTCTGTAAAGGTTTTAATTTCTCTGTCAAGTCTGAATGAGATCCTTGCCGGGTAGAGTAATCTTGGTTGTAGGTTTTTCCCTTTCTTCTCTTTAAATATGTCCTGCCACTCCCTTCTTGCTTGTAGAGTTTCTGCTGAACGATCAGCTGTTAACCTTATGTGGATTCCCTTGTATGTTATTTGTTGCTTTTCCCTTGCTGCTTTTAATTTTTTCTTTGTATTTAATTTTTGATAGTTTGATTAATATGTGTCTTGGCCTGTTTCTCCTTGGATTTATCCTGTATGGGACTCTCTGTGCTTCCTGGACTTGATTAACTATTTCCTTTCCCATATTAGGGAAGTTTTCAACTATAATCTCTTCAAATATTTTCTCAGTCCCTTTCTTTTTCTCCTCTTCTTCTGGGACCCCTATAATTCGAATGTTGGTGCATTTAATGTTGTACCAGAGGTCTCTGAGACTGTCCTCAAGTCTTTTCATTCTTTTTTCTTTATTCTGCTCTGCAGTAGTTATTTCCACTATTTTATCTTCCAGGTCACTTATCCGTTCTTCTGCCTCAGTTATTCTCCTACTGATTCCTTCTAGAGGCTTTTTAATTCATTTATTGTGTTGTTCATCATTGTTTGTTTGCTTTTTAGTTCTTCTAGGTCCTTGTTAAATGTTTCTTGTATTTTCTCCATTGTATTTCCAAGATTTTGGATCATCTTTACTATCATTACTCTGAATTCTTTTTCAGGTAGACTGCCTCTTTCCTCTTCATTTGTTTGGTCTGGTGGGTTTTGGCCTTGCTCCTTTTCTGCTGTGTATTTCTCTGTCTTCCCATTTTGCCTAACGTACTGTGTTTGGGGTGTCCTTTTTGTAGGCTGCAGGTTTGTAGTTCCCGTTGTTTTTGGTGTCTGTCCCCAGTGGCTATGTTTGTTTAGTGGGTTGTGTAGGCTTTCTGGTGGAGGGGACTGGTGCCTGTGTTCTGGTGGGTGTGTCTGGATCTGTTCTTTCTGGTGGGAAGGACTGCCTCTGGTGGTGTGTTTTGGGGTGTCTGTGACCTTATTATGATTTTAGGCATCTTCTCTGCTAATGGGTGGGGTTGTGTTCCTGTGTTGTTAGTTGTTTGGCATGGGGTGTGCAGAACCTTAGCTTGCTCATCATTTAGTGTGTCTGGGTCTTAGCATTGAGGCGGAGATCTCTAGGACACCTCTTGCCGATTGATACTGCGTGGGGCCGGGAGGTCTCTGGTGTTCCAGCGTGCTGAACTTGGCTCTCCCACCTCAGAAGTTCAGGCCTGACACCCGGTCGGAGCAACAAGACCGTGTCAGCCCCACGGCTAAGAAGAAAAGAGAGAAAAAAAGGATAGAAAAGAAAAGAAAGTTATTAAAATTAAAAAAAATATTAAAATTAAAAAACTTAAAAATTAAGAAAAAGAAGAGCAACCAAACCAATAAACAAATCCACCAATGATAACAAGCGCTGATAACTAAACTAAGATAGACATAAAAATCTGAAAATGGTCAGTCAGGTACAGCAAACCCCAAATCTCAGTTGCTCCCGAAGTCCACTGCCTCAATTTTGGGATGACTCATTGTCTCTTCAAGTATTCCACAGATGCAGGTACATCAAGTTGACTTTGGGGATTTAATCCACTGCTCCTGAGGCTGCTGGGAGAGATTTCCCTTTCTCTGCTTTGTTTGCACAGCTCCTGGGTTCAGCTTTGGTTTGTCCCCGCCTCTGCATGTAGGTTGCCCTCTGGTGTTTGTTCTTCGCCCAGACAGGAGGGGGTTAAAGGAGCAGCTGATTAGGGGGCTCTGGCTCACTCAGGCGCGGGGGATGGAGGGGTACGGAATGCAGGGCGAACCTGCGGTGGCAGAAGCTAGCGTGACATCGCAACAGCCTGAGGCGTGCTGTGTGTTGTCCTGAGAAAGTTGTCCCTGGATCAGGGGATCATGGCAGTGGTGGGCTGCACAGGCTCCTGGAAGGGGAGGTGTGGATAGTGACCTGTAATTGCAGACAGGCTTCTCGGTGGCTGCGGCAGCAGCCTTAGCGTCTCATGGCCGTCTCTGGGGTTTGCGCTGATAGCCGCAGCTTGCACTAGTCTCTGAACCTCGTTTAGGTGGTGTTCTGAATCTCCTGTCCTTGCGCACCCCAAAGCCATGGTCTCTTGACTCTTAAGCAGTTTCAGACCTTTTTCCGGCCTCCCCCCCAGGCAGCTGTGGCGCACTGGTCCCCTTCAGGCTGTGTTCACGCAGCCAACCCCAGTCCTCTCCCTGGGATCTGCCCTCGGAGGCCCAAGCCTCAGCTTCCAGCCCCTGCCCGCCCCGGCAGGTGAGCAGACAAGCCTCTCGAGCTGGTGAGTGCTGGTCAGCACTGATCCTCTGCGGGATTCTCTGCGCTTTGCCCTCTGCACTCCTGTTGCTGTGCTTTCCTCCGTGGCTCCGAAGCTCCCCGCTCCGCCACCCGCAGTCTCCGCCTGCGAAGGGGCTTCCTAGTGTTTGGAAACTTTTCCTCCTTCACAGCTCCTTCCCACTGGTGCAGGTCGCATCCCTATTCTTTCTTTAAAAATTTTTTAACATCTTTATTGGGGTATAATTGCTTTACAATGGTGTGTTAGTTTCTGCTTTATAACAAAGTGAATCAGTTATACATATACATATGTTCCCATATCTCTTCCCTCTTGCGTCTCCCTCCCTCCCACCCTCCCTATCCCACCCCTCCAGGCAGTCACAAAGCACCGAGCTGATCTCCCTGTGCTATGCAGCTGCTTCCCACTAGCTATCTACCTTACGTTTGGTAGTGTATATATGTCCATACCTCTCTCTCGTTTTGTCACAGCTCACCCTTCCCCCTCCCCATATCCTCAAGTCCGTTCTCTAAGCAGGTCTGTGTCTTTATTCCTATCTTACCCCTAGGTTCTTCATGACATTTTTTTCCCTTAAATTCCATATATATGTGTTAGCATACGGTATTTGTCTTTCTCTTTCTGACTTACTTCACTCTGTATGACAGACTCTAGGTCTATCCACCTCATTACATATAGCTCAATTTCGTTTGTTTTTATGGCTGAGTAATATTCCATTGTATATATGTGCCACATCTTCTTTATCCATTCATCCGATGATGGGCACTTAGGTGGTTTCCATCTCCAGGCTATTGTAAATAGAGCTGCAATGAACATTTTGGTACATGACTCTTTTTGAATTATGGTTTTCTCAGGGTATATGCCCAGTAGTGGGATTGCTGGGTCATGGTAGTTCTGTTTGTAGTTTTTTAAGGAACCTCCATACTGTTCTCCATAGTGGCTGTACCAATTCACATTCCCACCAGCAGCGCAAGCGTGTTCCATTTTCTTCACACTCTCTCCAGCATTTATTGTTTGTAGAATTTTTGATGCTGGCCATTCTGACTGGTGTGAGATGATATCTAATTGTAGTTTTGATTTGCATTTCTCTAATGATTAATGATGTTGAGCATTCTTTCATGTGTTTGTTGGCAGTCTGTATATCTTCTTTGGAGAAATGTCTATTTAGGTCTTCTGCCCATTTTTGGATTGGGTTGTTTGTTTTTTTGTTATTGAGCTGCATGAGCTGCTTGTAAATTTTGGAAATTAATCTTTTGTCAGTTGCTTCATTTGCAAATATTTTCTCCCATTCTGAGGGTTGTCTTTTGGTCTTATTTATGGTTTCCTTTCCTGTGCAAAAGCTTTTAAGTTTCATTAGGTCCCATTTGTTTATTTTTGTTTTTATTTCCATTTCTCTAGGAGGTGGGTCCAAAAGGATCTTGCTGTGATTTATGTCATAGAGTGTTCTGCCTATGTTTTCCTCTAAGAGTTTGATAGTTTCTGGCCTTACGTTTAGGTCTTTAATCCATTTTGAGCTTATTTTTGTGTATGGTGTTAGGGAGTGATCTAATCTCATACTTCTACATGTACGTGTCCAGTTTTCCCAGCACCACTTATTGAAGAGGCTGTCCTTACCATTGCAACAAAAAGAATAAAATATCTAGGAATAAACCTACCTAAGGAGACAAAAGACCTGTATGCAGAAAATTATAAGACACTGATGAAAGAAATTAAAGATGATACAAATAGATGGAGCGGTATACCATGTTCTTGGATTGGAAGAATCAACATTGTGAAAATGACTCTACTACCCAAAGCAATCTACAGATTCAGTGCAATCCCTATCAAACTACCACTGGCATTTTTCACAGAACTAGAACAAAAAATTTCACAATTTGTATGGAAACACAAAAGACCCCGAATAGCCAAAGCAATCTTGAGAACAAAAAATGGATCGGAGAAATCAGTCTCCCTGACTTCAGACTATGCTACAAAGCTACAGTAATCAAGACAGTATGGTGCTGGCACAAAAACAGAAAGATAGATCAATGGAACAGGATAGAAATCCCAGAGATAAACCCACACACATATGGTCACCTTATCTTTGATAAAGGAAGCAGGAATGTACAGTGGAGAAAGGACAGCCTCTTCAATAAGTGGTGCTGGGAAAACCGTCCCTATTCTTTTGTCTCTGTTTTTTCTTTTTCTTTTGCCCTACCCAGGTACGTGGGGACTTTCTTGCCTTTTGGGAAATCTGAAGTCTTCTGCCAGCGTTCAGTAGGTGTTCTGTAGGTGTTGTTCCACATGTAGATGTCTTTTTGATGAATTTGTGGGGAGGAACGTGATCTCCATGTCTTAATCCTCTGCCATCTTCGTGAGGTTATATCTAATTGTTGTTTTGGTTTGCATTTATCTAATAATAGAGATGATGAGCATCTTTTCACGTACCTGTTATCCATCTGTATATCTTCTTGGAAAAATGTCTATTCAGGTCTTCTGCCCATTTTTATTTTTTTGATTGGGTTGTTTGTTTTTTTGATGTTGAGTTGTATGAGCTGTTTATATATTTTGGATATTTATCTGTAGCTGGTCATATCATTTGCAAATATATTCTCCTGTTCTGTAGGTTGTCTTTTTGCTTTGTCAGTGGTTTCCTTTGCTGTGAAAACTTAATTTTAATTAGGTCCCATTTGTTTATTTTTGCATTTATTTCTTTTGCCTTAGGAGACAGATCCAAAAAAATATTGCTATGATTTATGTCAAAGGGTGTTGTGCCTATGTTCTCTTCCAGTAGTTTTATGGTTTCTGATCTTACATTTATGTCTCTAAACCATCTGAGTTTATTTTTGAATATGGTGTGAGGAAATGTTCTAATCTCATTGTTTTACATGTAGCTGTCCAGTTTCCGAGCACCACTTAATGAAGAGACTGTCTTTTCTCCATTGTATATTCTTTGTCTTAGGTTAATTGACTGTAGCTGGGTAGGTTTATTTCTGGGGTCTCTATTCTGTTCCATTGATGTATGTGTCTTTTTTTTGTGCCAGTCCATGCTGTGTTTTTTTTTTTGTTGTTTGTTTTTGTTTTTTGCAGTACACGGACGTCTCACTGTTGTGGCCTCTCCTGTTGCGGAGCACAGGCTCTGGATGCGCAGGCTCAGTGGCCATGGCTTACGGGCCCAGCCGCTCCGCGGCATGTGAGATCTTCCCGGACTGGGGCACGAACCTGTGTCTCCTGCATCAGCAGGCGGACTCTCAACCACTGTGCCACCAGGGAAGCTCCAGCCCATGCTGTTTTGATTAAACCCTATAAGCTATTATACTGGAAATTATCTGATTTGAAAATAAGAAAAGATCATAAATCACAAAAGAGATAACTTTCTTTTCTCTTAGCATACAGTTTTATCTGCAGCAGTCATGATCTTATTTTTCTTGCATTTAACTTAAGCTGGCTTAGGCATTAGTCCTGGAGGTGGAGTATATTGGAACTGGGAAGGAGTCATGTAATCCAATGCCTTATTTTGCAGATGAGGAAATACCCATATCTTGCCTGCCTGATATGACATGGCTTGGGAGTTTCAGGAATTGGAGTTTCCTGTTTCTCGTTTCAATATCTTTCCAATACGTCTAAGAGGTGTAAATAATTCTTATGTAATGTGGCAACTCTGACGGATTGGTAGTGCCTGTCTGGCCTATTATTTTCAACAGTAAGAAGCTGCTTTTTGGCCCGTGAGAGAGGAAAGAGAGTGGAGAAAATTATGCATTGTATTCACCAATTCTGCATTACCTAATGCAGCTTCATAGTGAGGTAAGCTTCATGATGTCTCTTGGCAGTATTGAGAACGTGCTAGTTTTATTTATCTTTCAAGTTGTGGCAGTCTGAATGAAAAACCCTGATAGTGTCATCACTAACAGCATTAGCATTCCAGTGGTGTGGAAAGAACATAGGCTGGGTGTCTGAAAATCTAGGTTTTAGCCTTAGTCTGTTACTCACGATCATGGGCAGGTCATTAAACACACCTAAACTTTAGTTTGCTCATTTGTAAGACAGTGCTGTGAAACAAGATTCTATTCTATGTTCAAATTCTTATGATTCTACAAGAATATGTTTTGATAGCATTCTGTAAACATCGTTTGTTGCTTTCATAAACATATCTGTATCTATCATCTCTCTATATCCTATCATTGATCTATCTATCCATCTATCTACCTATTTAACATAACCTTTAAGAGGCATGAATCAAATTCATTAAATTGAATCAAATTCACTAATAATATCCAAGCATTTATAATATTAGGATTAATAATTACAAGAAAACATATTTGTATGGAGCTTTTATTTATGTCTTCACATTTGATCTCCATAACAAATTTATGAGGTTGGCAGAGATCTTTTTTGTGACATGGCGTGGCTTGAAAAAAGGGCTCCATTTACAGGTAGTAAAATTGTGACTTGGGAAGCATGTGTGACAAAACACTAAAACACAGAACAAGTAAGTGAAGAAATTGGAGCTTGATTTCAGACCGGATGCACATTTTCTGTAGATTACATTTCCTTCATAATCCTTTACAATTAAAACCAGTTATAGTTTGCTTAGAACAATTTTTTTTTTTTTTTATGGAGACGACTGTTGCATGTCTAGGGTAATTCAGATTCCAGACACTTTGAGTTTTACTTAGTGAGTTTGTGTTGTTTCTGTTGAGGCATACAATAGATCTCCAGCGTCCTCTCTGTTCTCTTTTTGCACGAGAAGTCATATGCTCCGCCACTCCTCATGATAGGTTTCTCTTGATCCTTGTTCATTCTTGACTCGAATTAACCCCTCCCATTGAGTCATGGTGGGTCTTTGCCACCACTTTTCAGCCCAGCTTCAGTGTGAACCTTGGATAGAAAACAACTCAGAATGTCCCATCAGTGAGATTGAGATGCCGCAAATAAGGGCATAGGAGGATGTAACATCTGTACTGAATCAAAGTAATTGGTTGCCAAATGTACTCCACATGCCTTGTCCTTTTCTTTCTGGATAATGTGCTCATCAGGCAGCATTTAACAGCTGTTAAGTAACCTGGATTGTGTGGTATCTTTACTGTTGCAAAATTTTCCCATTGTTTAACAAGACAAACACATGAGTAAACCGTTAGGGCAAATGGTTTATGTAATGTTTTGTTAAATTACATCTGTTTCAGGTGTATGGCATTATAATTTAACATCTGTATAGACTACAGAGTGATCACCACCACAAGACCAGTTACCATCCATCACCATACTGTTGACCCCCTTCGTCCACTTCACCCTTCACCCCTCATAACCACTAACCTGTTATCTGTATCTATGAGTTTTTTTGTTTTTTTGTTTGTTCATTTGTTTTTCTGGATTCCACATATGAGAGAAATCATATGATGTCGTCTTTCTCCATTTGACTTATTTCACTAAACATAATACCTTCAAGGTCAATCCATATTGTCACAAATGACAGGATTTCACCCATTTCTATAGCTGACTGATATTCCATTGTACATATATACCACATCTTCTTTATCTGTTCATCCACTGGTGGATACTTAGGTTGTTTCCATATCTTGACTATAGTGAATAATGCTGCAGTGGAAAAAAAGGTGTATATATTGTATATTTTGGATTCATGTTTTTCTGTTTTTTGGATGTTATACCCAGATGTGGGATAGCTGGGTCATATGGTAGTTCTGTTTTAGTTTTTTGTTTCCATAGTGGCTGCACCAATTTACATTTCTAACAGTACACAAGGGTTCCCTTTTCTCTACCTACTCCCCAACAATTTGTTATTTCTTTTTTTTTTTCATCTGTTATTTCTTGGCTTTTTGATAATAGCCATTCTAACAGGTGTGAGGTAGTATCCCGTGTGGTTTGGGTTTGCATTTCTCTAATTATTAGTGATGCTGAACATACTTTCATGTGCCTGCTCACCATCTGTATGTCTTCTCTGGAAAAGGTCTACTCAGATCCTCTGCCCATTTATTAATTGAGTTGTTTGTTTTTTAGTTGCTGAGTTATATGAGTTCTTTATATATTTTGGATATTAACCCCTTATTGGATATATGATTTGCAAATATCTTCTCCTGTTCTGTAGGTTCCTTTGATGATGGTTTCCTTTGCTGTGAAGAAGCTTTTTAGTTTGATGTAGTCCCATTTGTTTAGTTTTATTTTTGTTTCCTTTGCCTTTGGAGTCAGATTCTCAAAAACATTGCTAAGACTGATGTCAATGAAATTACCACCCATGTTTTTTCCTAGGAATTTTATGGTTTCAAGACTTACATTCAAGGCTTTAATCCATTTTGAGTTAATTTTTTTGTGTATGTTGTGGTCTAGTTTCATTCTTTTGCATGTGGTTGTCCAGTTTCCCAAAACCATTTATTGAAGACTGTCCTTTCTCCATTGTATGTTTTTGTTCCTTTGTTGTAAATTAATCATACATATATATGTGTATATATATATGTGTCAATTTATGTGGTTTATTTCGAGGCTTGCAATTCTGTTCCATTGATCTGTGTATCTGTTTTTGTGCCAGCAACATACTATTTTGATTATTATAGCTTTGTAGTATAGTTTGAAATTATGTAACTTGATACCTCCAGCTTTGTTCTTCTTTCTCAAGATTGTTTTGGTTATTCAGGGTCTTTTGTGTTTCCATACAAATATTAGAATTATTTGTTCTGGTTCTGTGAAATATGCCATTGGAATTTTGATAGGGATTTTATTAAATCTGTAGATTGCTTGGGGTAGTATGAACTCTTTCTGATAGTTTGCTAATAGTGTATAAAAATGCCACAGATTTCTGTATATTGATTTTGTATCCTGCAACTTTACTGAATTCATATATTAGTTCTAATAGTTTTTTGGTGGAGTCTTTAGGTTTTTCTATATATAGTATCATGTCATCTGTAAATAGTGACAATTTTACTTCTTCCTTTCTGATTTGGATGCCTTTTATTTCTTTTGCTTGCCTAATTGCTGTAGCTAGGACTTCTAATACTATGTTGAATAAAAGTGGTGAGAGTGGGCATCTTTGTCTTGTTCCTGATCTCAGAGGAAGAGTTGAGTATGTTAGCTCTGGGTTTGTGGTATATGGCCTTTGTTGTGCTGAGGTACGTTCCCTCCATTCCCACTTTGTTGAGATTTTTTTGTCATATACGGATGTTGAATTTTGTCAAATGCTTTTTTTTGCATCAGTTGAGATGATGATACAATTTTTATCCTTCATTCTGTTAATGTTATGTATGTGTTAATGTATGTGATGTTAATGTGATGTTATGTGTATATATAAGGATATTGGCCTATAATGTTCTATTTTTGTGGGGTCCTTGTCTGGTTTTGATATCAGAGTAATGCTAGTTTTATAAAATGAGTTTGGAATGTTTCTCTCCTCTTCAATTTTTTGAAAGATTTTGAGAAGGGTAGCTATTAAATCTTTTTTGAATTTTTATAGAATTTGCTAGTGAAGCCATCTGGCCTGGGCTTTTGTTCTTGGAACATTTTTGATTACAGTTGCAATCTCCTTAGTAGTAATTCATCTATTCAGATTTTCTATTTCTTCATGATTTGTTTCTTAGATTATGTTTCTAAAGAATTTATCAATTTCTTCTAGGTTGTCCAATTTATTGGTATATAATTGTTTGTAGTAGTCTCTTATGATCCTTTGTATTTCTTTGATATTAGTTGTAAATTCTCTTCTTTCATTTATGATTTTATTTATTTGAGTCTTCTCTTTTTTTCTTGGTTAGTCTAGCTAAAGATTTGTTGATTTTTTTTTTATCTTTTCAGAGAACCAGCTCTTAGTTTCATTGATTTTTACTGTTTTATTTAATGTCTCTATTTTTTAAATTTCTGCTCCGATCTTTACTATTTCCTTCCTTCTACTAATTTGAACGTTTTTGTTGTCTTCTTCTGGTTCCTTTAGGTGTAAAGTTAGATTGTTTATTTGGCATTTTTCTTATTTCTTGATGTAGGTCTGTATTGCTATGAACTTTCCCCTTAGAACTGCTTTTGCTTTATCCCATAGCCCCTGGTATAACATATTTCTGTTTTAATTTGTCTCAAGGTGTTTTATTTTTCCTTTGATTTCTTTGATGAATCAATGGTTGTTCAGTAGCCTATTTTTAATCTCCATGTTTGGTGGGGTTTTTTTTCCAGTTTTCTTCTTGTAATTGATTTCTGGTTTCATCTATTGTTGTCAGAAAAGATGCTTGATGTGATTTCAGTCTTCTTGAATTCACTGATACTTTTTTGTAACCTAACATGTGATCTATCCTGAGAAATGTTTCATGTATACTTGAGAGGAATGTATAGTCTACTGCTTTTGGATTGAATGTTTTGTATATATCTATTAAGTTCATCTGGTCTGATGTGTCATTGAAGACCCATGTTTCCGTATTGATTTTCTGTCTGGATGATCTATCCATTGATGTAAGTCTGGTGTTAAAGTCCTCTGCTCTTATTGTACTGCTTTCAATTTCTCCCTTCAAGTCTTTTAGTGCTTGCTTTATATATTTAGGTTCTTCTTTGTTGGATGCATATACGTTTATAAATGTTATATCTTCTTTTACATTTTTTATTTTATGCATCCCTTAACTATTATAATTTTAGTTAATTTGACGATTTTTGTCTTTTAACCTTCATGCTTGCTTTATAAGTGATCAGTACACTACCTTTATTATGTATATACCTTTCCAGAGTTTTGTGTGTTTTCTTATTATTTATTAGTGCCATTTCTTTTCAGCTTAAAAAAGTCCCTTAAGCATTTCTTATAGGGCCAATTTAGTGGTGATGAACTACTTTAGCTTTTGCTTCTCAGGGAAATTCTTAATCTCTCCTTCAATTCTGAATGATAACCTCGCTGAGTAGAGAATTCTTATTTGGAAAGTTTTTTCTTTTCAGCACTTTGAATATGTCATGCCACTCCCTTCTGGTTCATAAGGTTTCTGCTGAAAATTTTTTTGATGGCCTTTTGGGTCAAGTGAGTCTGTGAATGTGTACTTTGAGAGTTGGTTTTCTGTTCCCTGCAGTTCTATAGTTTTGTGTGTATTCCCAGTTGGTTTTTAAAGCAAAGTGTTTTGGAGGCTTGTCTCTCCTGTGCAGGATCTAGGAGTTGTGGTGCCTGATGTGAAAATTGAATTACTTGCTCCTCATGGAAAAGATTCATACCTTTGTGGTCCCTCCTAATTATGGAATGCTGCAGCTAGAGTGTGGTGAATTGTTCTATATGTGGTTGTGTATTTGATGTGCTCACAGGAGGAGGTGAGTTCAGGATCTTCCTACACTGCCAACATGAACCCTCTCCCCTCATGTAAAATGTAAACAATTACTTTGAGGATTCTATCATCTTCTGGCCTATTTGATACCACTCATGATGTTCTTTTGGATTAAATGGAAAAATATGGACCTAATGTCAGAAGAGTTAGGTGGATTCTTACCTGGCTGAAAAATGTTAACTAATTGGGTTAACCAGATTAGTTTGGGCCCTGTTCTGTCAAACATTTTAATTACAATTTGGATTAAAAACACATAGAATTTGCTTAACAAACTTTGGACGTCACAAAATATTGGAAGAACAGACAATATACTTGATGACAAGCGGTTCAGCAAAAGCTATATTAATAGTCTATCATGATGGCCTGAAACTAACAGGATATAATTCCAGAATTTAGGCATGAAAAATAAAATCCTTTATGAATGTTTATAAAGAGGAAAACCAAGTTTAGTAGGGCTTTATGTGCAGAAAATTTCAGTTGATTACAAGCTGGATAGGAGCCAACAATACAGTTGCAGCTGCTTGGCAGGCTAATGCAATCTGAGGGAAGTTTTAGGAGAATATACTGTTTGGATTAATGGCAGTGATGGCTTCATTGTAATGGACACTGGTCAGAACTCATCAGGTTGATTGTGTTATTTTTGGTACCATATTTTAAGTGGATATTGTCAGATGAAAGAGATTGGATACTGAAGAAACCCAGAGTTCAAAGACTCAGGGATGTTCAACCTGAACAAGGGAAATGATGATGAGACATGGTAACTAGGGTGAACATATGGTTCAGTTCACCTGGGTCATTCCCTGTTCATGCATGTTTCTCAGCGTCCCATCTGGTTTAGCATCTGTCCCAAATATGTTATTTTTACATTCTGGAAAGCAATTTATTTTTGAAAATGCTTTCTGATTAGAACTTTTTAATAGATCTCCCGCTCTATTAAAACCTAATATTCAATTAATAAATACAAATTTTAACAATTATAATATCTTTATTATATAGTTTTTTATTTTTATAATTTATTTAACTCAATATGCCTAAAATATTATCATTTCAACATATAAACAGTATGCAAATTAGAAATGAGGTATTTTACATTCTTTTGTTCTTAAACACTAAGTTTTCAGGTATCCAGGGTTTATTTAGCCGTATGGGGCTAGTGGCTACCATATGGACAGCACAAGTTTTACCCTCTTTCTCTCTCTTTAAGCTTTCCAGTATGATTACAAGTAACTACCCCGCCCTATAGTCTTGAAACCTGCATTGCCAGATTTTCACCTGTCGTTAAGAACAGGAGATTTGTATTCCCCTTCAGCACTGTTTAGGCAATATCAAACCCAAGAATCCTCCTTTCTCTAAGCATCTGCTGTCTACAATCTATTCACAAATACCAATTTCTTCACCAGAGGGTTTATTGTAAGCAACAACACCAACTCTGGAAACTTAAGGAGAAATTATTTTCCTGGATGAATAATCATCAGTTAAAAAACTTCAGTTCAAAAGCTGGAGAATGAGTCTCGGTTAGAAATCAGGGAATACAGTCTAGTTCATGCTGAGGATACCACGCTTGGCACCTTTGCAAGCCTCACAGTACTACTATGCTAATGTCTTCAAATGTACCTGCATCTTTGCAGATTCAAGGTCAAAGCTGAAGAATTTCACTGATTCAGTATCATGAGCTGGCTCTTCAGGGGGTCAGGGAGAGGTGATATCTGGATCCTTCAGTTTCTGTAGTAGAAGATAGAATTCTCTTATCCCTTGAATCAGGAGAATTCTTCCCAAATAAGATGGGCAGTAGGCTGATGCATGGTAGGATAATGGGCAGTCGGATAAAGAAGTCAACTGTCCCCTACAAAAACACTGGGGAAATAAATACAGTGGAATAAGTGCATTTTCTTATTTATGGCAAGTGAATTTATGGACTGTCATAAATGCCCTCAATAAAAACTAAGGGTTTATTTGAAGTGAGAGTTATTATTTTTTGATCACATTTATGTTGTGAAATATTTTAAATTAAAAAATAGTTCTGATTTTAATAAATCAAATTTTAAAAATCTGGCTTCATTACTTAGCCAGTGTTAAAAGTTTGGTAGGTTGTTTTTTCTGTGCCAGGAGTACAATGTTAGAGGCTCTCTGACTGAATTATTTTGAAGTGATAAATAAAAGCCTTCATAAACTCTCTATCACTGTAATTTTGATGCTTTCAGAGTTTTAAAGTCCTTAAGAAAAAAATAATTTAGTTCCAAAAACAGCTTTAAAAGAGCACAAAAATTTTTTGTTATGGTATCAAGGCAGTAGCATTCAGTATTTTTTTGAAACTTTTCTTCCTTTTTATTGAGTTTTTTGTAAAGTATATTAATTGTTAAAAAAAAGTAAAGACTGTATCTAAATAATTCCCCAAATGCACAGCCACCTTAGACTTTAATTATAGTATTTTCTCTTTCCCCCTTGCTCTCCACTTACTAAATTGTACTACTAATAGTCATAATTCCTTCTATGTGTTCTAGACTTTACAGTTTGTAAGGGGTTGTATTTATATCTCCACCTTTGGCCCTCACAGCAAGTCCATGCAGCATTTTGTTGTTTTTTTTTTAATCTTTTGAGGGGTTATGTTTCTTTTCTTTCTTTCTCTTTTTTTTACATTTTTTAACATCTTTATTGGAGTATAATTGCTTTACAATGGTATGTTAGTTTATGCTGTATAACAAAGTGAGTCAGCTATACGCATACATATATCCCCTTAGCCCCTCCCTCTTGCGTCTCCTTCCCACCCTCCCTATCCCACCCCTCTAGGTGGTCACAAAGCACCGAGCTGATCTCCCTGTGCTATGCGGCTACTTCTCACTTGCTATCTATTTTACATTTGGTAGTGTATATGTGTCCATGCCACTCTCTCACTTTGTCCCAGCTTTTGCTTCCCCCTTCCTGCATCCTCAAGTCCATTCCCTACATCTGCATCTTTATTCCTGTCCTGCCCCTAGGTTTCTTCAGAACCTTGTTTTTTTTTTTTAGATTCCATATATATGTGTTAGCATACAGTATTTGTTTTTCTCTTTCTGACTTACTTCACTCGGTATGGCAGACATCCACATCACTACAAATAAGTCAATTTTGTTTCTTTTTATAGCTGAGTAATATCCCATTGTATATATGTGCCACATCTTCTTTATCCATTCATCTGTCGATGGACACTTAGGTTGCTTCCATGTCCTGGCTATTGTAAATAGAGCTGCAATGAACATTGTGGTACATGACTCTTTTTGAATTCTGGTTTTCTCAGGGTATATGCCCAGTAGTGGGATTGCTGGCTCATATGGTAGTTCTATTTTTAGTTTTTTAAGGAACCTCCATGCTGTTCTCCATAGTGGCTGTATCAATTCACATTCCCACCAACAGTGCAAGAAGGTTCCCTTTTCTCCACACCCTCTCCAGGATTTATTGTTTGTAGATTTTTTGATGATGGCCATTCTGACTGGTGTGAGGTGATACCTCATTGTAGTTTTGATTTGCCTTTCTCTAACGATTAGTGATGTTGAGCATCCTTTTGTGCGTTTGTTGGTAATCTGTATATCTTCCTTGTAGAATATATTTATTATTTTAGTACCACTTTTTACCTTCAAAATTTGTCCCCATTTTGGATAGTAAATTATACACCTAATAACCATCCTGTTATTTGGAGGATTCTCTTGTTGAGAGATTTACTTTTGTGTAAAGAACTACTTTTATGTAGTTCACAGGAGAGAACTTTGGTCGACTGGTGGACGTGAAAGGAAGTCTAGTTTCAGCTGAATATAAACTTTATGGAGTGGTAGGATCTCACTTCTGGAAAAGCTCAAGTGAAGCCTGATGACCCTTTGTATGCCAGGGATTTAAAAATACTTTATTATTTTGGAAACGTTTCAAATAGACACCAAAGTAGAGAAAACAATATAATGTCAGGAATGCTTTGAGATGGAATCCAAATTCCCAAGTGACTGTATTAACCCAAGTGCCTGGCAGCTGTATGAAGTGTCATCTCCATTAGTGGTTGCAGGAGTGGTGACAGGGCTGAGGGTAAGTGCTTGGTAGGTCACACCACAGTCCACGTGATGCTAATAGCAGGGCTTCCATTGCCAAGTTTTACTGCTAGAATTGCAGGCCTCTGGGAATCAGGAGTCTGTTCCTTTCTTATGTTTTGTTTCCTCGATAAGAAGTTCTCATGCGTAAAGGAGAGTGACTTTTTCCTTCTGGTCTTTCCAATTTTTCCCTAGTGGGTGGTCTTGGTGGAGGCGTGGCCTATCATTGCCTCATCTTGACCCCAACTTAGATGACCACCTGAGCCCCTAACCCACAGTGTCTAATTCATTAACAGGTGCTTAATTCACTCTGTTGACCGAATGGACGAACAACTGAAAGACTGCCATCTACCATCCCTAGCACAATGGAAGCCTAGGGTAGTTCTCTCTCCACTGGAAAATGGGGTTTGGAAGTAATTTTAAGTTGTTCTACCCATGGAGGATTGAAGAAGCTGGAATATAAGAGAATTCTTGGCATTGAGGCCCTTCTTGGGTGGTAGCTTCTGGATTCTCAGTTATTAAACAAACTCTAATTAGGAACTAGGTACAGTATATTCCCACAACCTTTTGTGTAAACCTAAGGAAGTCTCAGCTCTCTCTGTGTGTAGATATTACAACCATCACCTTGCACGTAAAATTTACTCAGGGCAGATATGACAATATGCCAGAGAAGGAATTCTGTAGCCTTATATTTATATTTGGAACTAGACAATGAGAAATCTTTTTTTTTTTTTTTTTTTTTTTGGCCGTATGCGGGCCTCTCACCGCTGCGGCCTCTCCCATTGCGGAGCACAGGCTCCAGACGCGGACGTGCAGGCTCAGCGGCCATGGCTCATGGGCCCAGCCGCTCCGCGTCATGTGGGATCTTCCTGGACCGGGACACGAACCCGTGTCCCCTGATCGTCAGGCGGACTCTCAACCACTGCGCCACCAGGGAAGCCCCATCCCCTCATTTTTAAAATCATCTCCAGTGGTGGCGAAGCTTTATCCTTTGCAGACAGATTTATCGTTTGGCAAGAGCCTGGTACTAACCGAGACCAACCTCACCATCTCATAAGCCCCTTGAGGACCTATATCTCATTTTCTGGTGACTTCTCTCTTACATTTTGGTATCCTTGGAGTGGAGACTGGGAAACCATGGGCCGTCCACACGAGCTTGCAGAACTGTCACAGTGTGCAAAGTCGTGAATTTGACTGACTTCATGATGTGACCTGTGTGACTGCACAGTGACATGATTTGGAAGGAGAAAGACGGGTCAGATGCTAGCTTCTTTCCTTGCCAGCCCCGTGACCTGGGACCAACTTGGCATTTTAAGTTTTGTAATCTCTGGGAGCCATCCGGAACACCTCAGGCTGCTGCTGTGAAGGATTTTGTTAGACGAAATGTGTAAGAAAATTTGTAAGTTCATGGAATCTTATAAGAGCTCAGCGATTGGCAGTTACTGTTACTTGCTCTGAGGACAGTCACAAAAAGGAGTTCTAAAATGTTCTGGGCCAAAGCTGTATCGCAGGTATCCCTGCCCTAAAGAAGAATACAAAGGGGAGACGCATTCTTTTTTATCGAGGTAAAATTGACATATACGTCAAAGCATATATTAGTTTCAGGTGTACAGTATAATGATTCCGTATATGTATATATTGAGAAATGATCACCATGATAAGTTTAATTAACATCCATCACCACACATAGTTATAATTCTTTTTCTTGTGATAAGAGCTTTTAAGATCTACTGTCTTTTTTTTTTTTTTTTTTTTTTTTTTTTTTTTTGCGGTACGCGGGCCTCTCACTGTTGTGGCCTCTCCCGCTGCGGAGCACAGGCTCCGGACGCGCAGGCTCAGCGGACATGGCTCACGGGCCCAGCCGCTCCGCGGCATGTGGGATCTTCCCGGACCAGGTCACGAACCCGTGTCCCCTGCATCGGCAGGCGGACTCTCAACCACTGTGCCACTAGGGAAGCCCAAGATCTACTCTCTTAACGTCTTTCAAATATACAACACGGTAGTGTTAACCATAGTCACCGTGCTGGACATGATGTTCCCAGGACTTACTTATTTTTAACTGGTAGTCTGTAGCTTTTGACCACCGTTACCTATTTCACCCGCCCCTTCCCCCTGCTTCTGGCAAACCACCGATCTGTTCTCTGCAACTTTGAGTTCATTTTTGGGTTTTTTTTTTGGTTGTTGTTTATGTTTTTGTTTTTAGATTTCACATATATGTGAGATCATACAGTATTTCTCTCCCTCTGTCTGACATTTCACTTACATAAAGCCCTCAAGGTCCTTCCGTGTTGTTACAAATGGCGGGATTTCCTTCTTTTTATGACTGGATAATATTCGGTTGTATATCTGTGTGGCTTATATTAATATATATCATATTTTCTTTATCCATTTACCCATAGGGAAATTCATTTTTATGTGTAGCTTTGGAAATAAGTTTCACTAAGTTAGAGTCATCCATTGTATAGCCTTCTAGGTGACTCCTCTAATTCATTTGATTATATTTTGGAATCATCTTGTTAAAAAATCAGCTTCGTTCTCTTCTAGCAACACTGTGTGTCCTATATGATTTATTTTCAGTCTTATCTAAGCAAGATGTGTGTGTCCCCTGCTGAAAGAAGGATGTTTAGAAAGATCTGAGAACTTCTCTTTACCCTAAAATATACTGTAAGTTCCGTAGTTTATTGTGACTAATGGAAATTTGTTGGCTAGACATTGATTTTCTTTTATCATCTTGTTGTTCCTTAAAAGCCCTACTGTGTGCAAAATATGGCCAATGTATTTTTAGTAATGGTGCAATGCCCTTGGTGGGGTGGTGACTGCTCTGCCAGTCTTCCTTGGTTCCTGGTCATCTGTCATGTAGTTGAAACGCTGGGTGCAGTTCTGCAATTGCTAATAGGTAAATATTCTCATTGTTGTTCTGAATTTAGTCCCCTACGCTTCATAAACTCCTTCCTGATGAAATGTTTTCTTGCTGCAGAATTAGGTACAAAAGAAGAAAAGCAACTAGGCATGGGAGATGGAGGAGAGGACAGGAGAGCCTGGGTTTGACTAACTTCGATTAGTAAAAACCTATAAGCAGCTAGTTAGTTGTTTTAGGGAATTAATATGTGGTTAACTCTATTTTGAAAAAGAGTTCTAGAGGTGAAGCCAAAATTCAGGAGCTGTCTAGAGAGGCAAATATAAAGGGGGAAACATGGTCATAGATCATAGAGGCAGGGTGATGCAGTACACTTGCCACCAAGACTCACCTGATAAATAACATTCATATGCAAGACACACTCCCTTAGGCTTATCAAAGCCCTGAACTTTCTTCTTCCCCGGGAGCCATTTCCTTTTACTAGAGAAAGCATTTCTGAACACAAATGAGCACGAGATAGATTTTTTATGCAAACAACCCCTCCTTATAAATAAAAGTCCATCATTTGCAAGCTTCACATGTTTCCAGTAACAGATGACTTGTGAGGGTCCCACAGTGGATGGCTGTGTCATAGTTGACAGCTGCTGCTGTGATATTAGACCTGTCTGTGTACTTAGAATAGCGGGACTAAGGATTCACTCTTCTCCTTGCTTTGCTGTGTGATGCAGAAAAAGATCACTCAAGCTCTCTGGGTTATACTTTGTCCCTTTAAATTTAGAAAAAGTTATCATCTTAGGCTATTTTGCAGAATCATTGATAAAATGACAAAATAATGTATGTGAAAGCACTTGATAAACTCTAAAAGCAAAGACATCAAAACTAGTAGTTAGTCCCAAGGGACAAATAAATCCATGTAGGACCCTGAATTACCCTGTTTGTCCAAATTTGCCAGATGTTTGCTGACTCCTCAGAATGCTTTATGCTATAAACTATTGCCTTAGATACATCCCTAAGTATAATAAAAAGAAGTTTCTGCAGTATGACAGTAGGACATACTTCACTTTCTTTCTCATTACTATTTTTTTTAAAGCTGGAATGTGAAGCTTTTAATAATAACAATTACAATAATAAACAGCAATTATTACATTCTAAGTGTGTTGAGACATTGCTCTGAATACTTTATGTGTTTTTTATTTCTCACAGCAGTTCTATAAGATAATACTATGATTAATTTCCCATTTATATTTGAGAAAACGAAGACACAGATCGATTAAGTGAAATATGCAAGACCACACAGCACATAATTGGTGGAGCTTGAATTTGGCTGGACCCAGGCAGTCTGACTCCAGGATTCATGCTCTTAAACCCTACATTCCATCCCTCTTAGCAGTCTTGTTTAATCCCAAACCTATGCTCTTAGCCTCTTATGCATTGCCTCTCCAGAAGTCGTCCAAGGAGAGACCTCACAAAGAGGCACCATCTCCTGGCTGCAGAGTAAGCCTAAGGTTAATCAGTTACAATAAGATCATCTTCATAACACAAATTTGTATACAAATGTATATAAACAGTGCAGCTGTAAATATTTAGGAGTAAATACACTAAATATCTGTATGTTCGAAGAAACAAACTTGATAGATAAACCAGTGGTTAATTTTATGGAAGTATTAAAGAATAAAAAACAATGATAGATCTCGTTGCTTTCTAAATATGCCTTTCTATTTATCATTCTTGTTGCAATAGGACAATTAGCTCAAAGGAAGAGATACAAACACACATTTCATTTGTTTTGAGAATCAAAATTGCTGAGGTTAGGGAAAAGCGCTGTGATACATGTTTCAGACTTGTATCAGGAATTCAGACAGGAATAATATACAAAAAACACAAATAAAGGAGCATAAACAGAATTACACCTTAAGAATTAAAGTGTGTTCAACAAACAAAACCAAACTCTAGTGCTTAATGAAAAGGACATTAGATGTATTGGTATTTAGAGTTAGTTGTGGATACTGGACTTCACTGGCCCAAATCTCTCCTTCAGGACTGAAGGATTTATTCCCTCCTCTCTGGAGGTTGTCCACTGAGAGGTCTCCTCAGCAGTCTTGGAGAATTGTCTCCATTGAGGAGCTCCACCTTGCCCTAGGGTGTCTGCCTCCGGGGCCAGCCCACTTCCAGTGATCCATCAATTCAGGGGTATAAAGGTCTGGGTCCCCCCTGGCGTGAACAGGGCGATCCCAGCCGCAGAGCTCCCCATGGAATGAGGGATTAGTCATGACTGCACTGCAGCCCAACTGCTCCCACTGCCCAGCCCTCCTCCTGCCCTGCGCTCCCAGTAAACACCCTGCACAAAAATCTTGAACCCAGCCTGCACCAGAGGCTCTGACCTCAGAGTTTTCTGAAGGTTCTTTAGGCAATTGCAATTAACTTTTGATTAAAACTGTTAAACAGTTGTCTTGGAAGGGAAAGTTGGTGTCCTATCGATTCGGTACCGCATTTTCAGAGGGTCATGCTCAGGTCAAACCAAGAGGTTGGTTTGAATCAACTAGAATTTTATAGGCTTGTCAACCTTCTGGTCAACTTGATTCATTATAAGATGTTTGTATTGTCTGATTATGGGGAGAAAACAGAAAAATTGTCAAATGATCACCCCAACACAAAAATTGTCAAAAAAAAAATTGATTCCATAAAAGCAGCATAGAACATCATTACCATTTCTTTGTAGTTCTTTCACTTAGCAAGTAATTATTGAGGGTCTATTATGCTATGGGAGAGTTGGCCAAAAGTTTCGCTTGGGTTTTTCCCTAAGATGTTACGGGAAAACCCCAATGAACTTATCGGCCAACCCAGTATAAGATATGGGTTGCTGTTCTTCTCATCGTGTGAGGGAGAAAAATACATGTACCTATTATATGATTAATGAAACAAAATAATACAAAATAAAAAGATATAGGAATTTAGAAAAAGAAAAAACTTTGAGTTGTGGTGACTGGGAAAGGTTTCAAGGATGATGTGGTATTTGAGTAGAACCTAGAAGAAGAAGCAGAGATGGTTGACAACAGATGTGCCGTGCAGGGAAAAGAACAGGAACAAGATACAGATGTGAAGAAATAGAAGTAATATCGTAGCATATCATATAGACGTCCCACACCGTAGGACAGGTAGTTTGGGATCAGATGGTGAAGATCTTGAATGGCAGGATGAGAAACTGGAATTTTCTTTGGGAACCAGTGAGTAGCTATTAAAGGCTTCTGAGAGTGACATAATCAGGTAGTGGTCCAGGCAGATGGAGTGGGTGGGCATGAGAGAACAGAGCCTTGGAGATGAGAGGGTAAGCCATGCAAATTTCCTGGTTCATGAAGCCTGCTTTTAATATTGCTTTTCATCTACCCATAAGCCCAGCCATCCAGGAATTCTCAGAATGAGAAACTTGGTTAAAGGGCTAGCAGTAAGAACATCTTCTTTCTTCTAGCTTAACTGAAAAAATGTAGAATTTCAGCCTCTTTCAATTTTATTTTGGGTAGTGTCTTTAAATCATATTCCCAGCTGAAACAACTAGCTCATAATAAAAAGAATTTTTAATGAAAACATCGTTGAAGCTCAGAATTGAATCTTCCCATTGTTTTGTGCCCAAGTATAGCTGTCCTAGTATTTAGGTGTCCCACCCCTGGGAACTTCTTAGTGTCTTTCTTTTTAAGATGACAGTGATTTTGGTGCTACATAAATTTACAAGTGATTCTCTGAAAGTGGATTTCTCACAAAAGGCTGACTCCACAGCTGTGTCTGGCACCTTCTTTCTATCTACCTGTGCTCATTCTTTTCCACTTTGCAAAGCCTTTATTTATTTAGAGCATTTCCCAGATCTTGTCTGAGCTGGCCTAGGAAAGTCATAAAAGTGTTAATTAATGTATTTTTGATGTTGAATGTCTCCTTGTTCAACATTTTCCTCTCTTATAAAAAAACTCTGTAATATTCTATGAGATACCGAGGTAACAATGATTGTCTTTCAAAAGTCCTAGAAACTGCAACATGACTGTCATTTTTTGTGTATATAAATATCAGTGTTTAACCTACTTTAAGTTCATTTTGTTATGATTAAAATTCAATAGCAACAGTCAAGAAAACAAAATAAACATTGAAAAATAAATGAAATCACAAAGAAGCAAAAGTAATCCAGGCTATAAATGCCTGATCAGTTTAAAGGAAGATAAGATCCTTGCTAGGAAATGGAACTAGAACAAAAACTTGAAGGAGAGGTAGGAAGGATTCTGATAAGCTTGGACAAGTGGCTGACATTTCTGATAGGAACGGAAGGAAGTATGAGCAATGCAAGGAAGAATGAGAAAAGGTTTCACAAAGAGATAAATGTTAAAGCACACTCTACGAAAAGTTAAAAACACAGCTGTTTTACAAATTTAAAATGAACACACATCAAAGATATTACTCATCTCATTAAATAATGAGGAAACCAGTATAATGGTGTGGCTGGTTCCAAGGGCATTTGAGGAGCTAGATATCCTTACAAATCTAATAAAGGAAAGTTAACGATATGACTTCAGGGTTAGAGGCCAAACTAGATGATGTTCTGTAAGTCAGTAAACTGTAACGTTGGGTTATCTTTTCTACTAGACAAAAATCTGCATGTCAACTTGTGATTCATTACATCTAGGTCTTTATTTAATGATAAACAGTGAGCTGAACAAAGTATATGCCTTTCAATAATCCTTGGGTGGACCTTTTGAGCAATGCCTCCAAATGACATTGAAAGGACGTGGTACTCATCCTTTTGCTTCATTTCCAAGCTTGGATGAATTTTTGTTAACAGTGGGAAGGTTAGTGCACTTGGATGATTTTGTTTTCTTTGAGTGGAGTGGATGGAGGGAACAACAAAAAGAAAGCAGAGGAGAGTTTGGAGGTCTCTGAACAGCAGGCTAATGAATTGGGACCTGTAGGAAATGGTGGGGAGGAATTCACTAAACGTTTGGATGTGGACTTGAGTAAGGGCTATTAAAAAGTATTAGGCTAAGTGATATAGGAATTATGATACCTTCTGGGGCATTCTTTCAATAATTGATGATTAAGGTTAAATGTCAAGGACAGGAAGGAGTATATGTGAGGGGCCAAGGTCAGTGCCTATAGAAAGTATACTTGAAAGGAGATATTAACCAGAGTGAGTCATTGCTCAGTTATAGAAATCAAGCATTAATCTATTGATCCTGAGCTGGAGACTGACAGCTTTGAAAATGACATGCATGATAGGAGAAGGAATTGATTTGAAGTGAGAGATAATGAGCTCAGAGAATATTTGGGATCACAGAAAACTTCATAAATCATTCAGTCTATTTGCTCCATACCCACCTGGGACTCAAAGAGGTTCTGCCCTTGCTCAAATAGAGAGTGGGTGAATGAGACAGAATCCGGGATTTCTATCTCCTAATGTAGTTCTCTTTTCTGTTTACCTTGGTGACTGTGGAAGACTGAGTTATTTGTACCACGTTTTCACCCCTCTGTGGTATAGTTTTATATATCCATATTCTTGCCATCACTTCGTGATGGGTAGAGCGTACTTCCCTGATCCTTGGCTTTGGGCTTGGCTGCGTAACTTGCTCTGATCAAAGGACTGCCTTGCATGGTTGGGCTTGCCTTCTTGAACTTCTTCCATTGCTATGAAAAGGACCAGGTGGCCCTACAGCTTAGGCTACAGAATGAGACAGGTAGTCATGCCACCAGGACATTCACCCTGAAATATGTAGTGACTAGTTGGCTATTTGGAGCTGTGGTTTTACTGAAATGCGTGATTACTGTCACCAGAATAAATGTGATCATCACAAGAGACAGTGTATGCCTTATAAGACATTCCATAATGAAACTTATATGTAGGTTTTAGCTTTCTTTAAATGACTGTGTGATCATTGCACTGAATGAAAATACTAGATTCAGAATGAGACAGCTCATGGATGAACGAAACAAGGTTTATTTACCTAAAGGATAGAGAAGGATGTTCATGTAGTCAGGATACTTAGCAGGGAGATCAGCTATATTCTCTAAAAGTTACAAGCTTCTGGACACCAAGAGCCTTACGGGAAGAGCACAGTTGTGAATGCTAATGCTTGAATGAGAGTCACATCAGAACTTCTGGGAGCTTAAGCGTCTGCCTCTAAGTGACCTAGAGTGGGAGCAATTCTCCATGTAAGCTGCTCTGGATCTGTACCACATCGCGGAAAGAGGAGCATCTTAACTATCTTGGTGATTTAAAAAAATGTACAATTGCAGGTTTGGTGCAGTGCATTTAGGAAATACCAGTTTTTCTTCTATTTCTGCTAATTATCTCACATAGACTCTCAAAGACTTGGTGGATTTTCTTTAAGGAGATGCTAGGTTCTGCTCTTGGGTAGTTACCGATACAGCTATTTCCATATTCATTTTCCCGCACATGTACACACTTGCATGAATGTATCTTCACATGCTCTTCTGTGCTCTGTAGTTTATGTTTGTCAATAAACATGGTAGAAGGAACTGATGAAGGGCCTATTGTCTTCTTGATGGGATAGCTCAGTGGGACTCAGCACTGAAAGTAGAACTGTAATCGGGTTCCTGCGGGAAAGTACATGCAAGTCTATATACTTTCAAGTTTGCATTCAGCTTACAGAGAGTTATTCCTTGCTTGCTTTTAAGACGTGCCACAGGTGTTATTTTATTTTATCTCAGGATACAGTCATCATAATCTGAAATTAACACCCAATTGTTGGAGCTCCTTGGGGACTACGATTCATCATTTTATTAAAATATCTGACTGCCATCCAGTGCTCAGAAACTTTCCAGATCTCTTATCTTGTAGGTGCAACAGCAGGTCTTTGGAATTCTCATGGATGGAACGGATGGGTAAGTGAGAGAATCACACCTGCAATATTGTCCCTACAGATAGTTATAGTGCTAGAGGGCTATTTTATTTTATTTTTTTATTGAAGTATAGTGGATTTACAATGTAGTTCAACAAAGTGATTCAGTTATATGTGTGTGTATATATATATATATATATATATATATATATATACACACACACACATATATATATTTAATGCTCCATTAATTGCATTAGGGAAATATATACACCTGTGAGCTATCAGAAAGAATCCTATATTAGTTGTCCTCTATCTCTGTGAGGAGACAGGGTGAGGTCCACACTCTTATTTTTTCCAGGAGTTATTCACATATATCCAATAGCCTCAAGTTCCTCTCCATGTACCCCCCCCCTCCTTCCACCCACAGTTTGAGTCACAGTATTTTCTGGATCAAAATTGGGTCACTTGATCTAATAAAAGATTCAACACATTGTGGGAATTGGAGGGATTATTTAAAACAGAAATAGCAAGAAAATTTGGAGTATATTATTGTTAAATACCCCTGGACACAACCAATTTACAAGAATAGCCCTGGGTTTTATTATAATTACTTGGGCTATCTATTGAAACTACATCCTAATTGTGGCCATGAAAATGCAAAAGCACTGTTCTTTAAATTATATGTTCTAATTCAGACTTCTCAGTAATTCAGATTGATTTGTTCATTAATGTCCAGTAATAGTGCTTTTTCTTTATTTTTTCTTATTTTGCATAACAAACTCCTCTAGAATCAACTTCATGTGCTCCAGAGTACTTCCTGTTATTTTCTAGGCTAATCAAAGAATTGTGTCTTCCTTAACATCCAAAGCCTAACTCTGTACCACATACCTCTTAAGTCATACTCTTTACATTGTTCAGCAGCAACTTTCCTATATATGGGTCCATCACTTTTGAGATTATTCAATATGATAAGAAGAGACAGGAAATTTAATCTGAATGACCTTGGAACTCATTGTCTATCAAGGAGAATGATTTTCGGATGTGCCATAAGTGTTACTTGATTTCAGCTCAGACTAGAACTGGGTTCCTTTAGGGACTGTTTGCTCACAAAGCTCATGTACCAACTGGCCACCTGGTGACCCTCAGATTCAATAGATTCTGTAATACCAGTACTATCAAGAATATCCATTGGAGGACACTAGAACACAACAAATAGATGAGAATGTAGGAATACATAAGTAACTTAAAGTAAATCCTCTGGACAAAATCAGGCAATTTTCTCTCCAAAATTAAATCGAATGGCCCCCTAACTACAAAAATATGACTAATTATCAATATTTTTATTGAAAAACAAATTCTGTCACTGGTGCTCGTCTTCCAAAGTTGTAATTTTAGAAATGGCCAATGAATGGCTTCTCCAGGAGATAAATAGATAAATTATTTTAATAACCTGAACATTTATGTAAGAATCTGCTTCAGAAGTTCTGCTTAATAGCCTAAACTTAATTAAATCTTCCTTGACAGACAACTGGAGTCTCCTTTGCAGTTTGATGAGCTGGGTTTGCTCACAAGCCCTCTGAACATGGAGAACTTGTTCACGGAAAAAAAAACCCCAAACCAACCAGGGGTTCTCTTTGCTGCCAAAGGGAGTTATCCCAAGCAAGTTATTTAGGTAAAAGCCCTGCTGCGAGAAAAATCTTTGACATCCATGGTGAGGGTTTGTAAATTTCGTCATAATATGTCTTCAAATGTTTGAACAGTCTGTTAACAATTTTTAATCTCAGATGACAACTATTTTCAAGATGTGAATATCATTTACATATTTGGGCCTTTAATTTTTTTAAATAAATTTATTTAATTTTTATTTATTTTTGGCTGCGTTGGGTCTTCGTTGCTGCGCGTAGGCTTTCTCTAGTTGTGGCAAGCGGGGCCTGCACTTCGTTGTGGTGTGTGGGCTTCTCATTTTGGTGGCTTCTCTTGTTGCGGAGCATGGGCTCCAGGCGTGCGGGCTTCAGTAGTTGTGGCACGTGGGCTGAGTAGCTGTGGCACACAGGCTCAGTAGTTATGGCACGCGGGCTCTAGAGCACAGGCTCAGTAGTTGCAGTGCATGGGCTTAGTTGCTCTGCGGCATGTGGGATCTTCCTGGACCAGGGCTCGAACCCGTGTCCCCTGCATTGGCAGGTGGATTCTTAACCACTGCACCACCAGGGAAGCCTGCGGCCTTTAATTTTAATTAGTAAAACGAGGCTTGTCCCCATTCCTGAGATTCTGAGATTCCCCAGACTCCACCTATAAACAGTACATAGCTTGGGTTGTAAATAATGATGCCAACGGTATGACAATTTGTTAAACATATTCGTGCTTGAAAACTATCAGCACAATTACGTATTTTTGTCAGATGAATAAGCACTCATATATCAGCTTATCTTGGTAATAATAGCAACATTAGGGATTTCCACTTTATACACAGTGGGGCACTCTGGGTTTGATTTGCAAAGGAGAAGATGAAAAATTCTGGGAGTAACTTTGTTCTAGAAATAGATCTCCCTTGACCCAGAATACTTAGCTGGGAGTGACAGGGCAGCCAGCTTTACCCATGTAGGGTCTTATTAATTTCAATTCACCTCTCCTTTTGCAACACAGGTTGTCAGGTGGTGAAAGCCATTATTTATGGTAGTGAGCTAACAAGGGTGTTAAATCAGGCATATTAAGGCTTGTAGGCAGCAAGTAAGATGGAAATGTCATTGAAACCACTTAGAATCCGTGCAGTGATTTACATCCTCCAAACGGGGGTTCCAGCCTCCATGGAAGACACTTGTATTCCAAATCACTTAGTTGTTTTGGGCCGTGGCTCTGTTTCTTCATTTCTTTTAAGAGGGACTTAAGTTGCTTACATGTTTTTGGGAGTCGGGGTGTAAACGACTAAAATGATTTGAAGTGTTCTGAAAATACAAACTTGTTTCAGAAGCATGGAATAATTACATTTATGGTGTTCCTAATAATCCAGTATGTTTAACTGCATAACATTTAGTTAATTCTTTTTCACTAGAAGAGCGACACGGACAGTGGTCGGGGGAGGGCTGCGTGGCTGAGTCGCCCGTGGGGCTCTCATTTTGATAGTGGCCTTTCCTCTCTTCCTCCATGGCACCTTCCAACTGAGTGGTCTGAGAAGAGCCTAGTCACGGTGTGAGTAGGATTTGGGGAAGCCGTGCAGCACCCCGAGGTGAGCAATTCTGGGGAGCCCATGTCCACCTCTGCACAAGAAGAGCAGGGCGGGGAGCTCTTCCGAGAGGGCTGTCCAGGGAGCCTCAGGTTGGGGAGTCAAGTGTCCACTGCAAACTGGGGGTGGGAGCCCGGGGCAGAAATACCTGACCTCACGGCCGCCCCTTTTCCAGTCTCCTGCCACTGTTCCCACTTGGCTACAAGCATCTGGACGCCAGGGACAGCAAGGAAGCCCTCTGACACGGTGTGCGCAGGTCAGCCCAGAGCACAGAGCCCCAGCAAGGGGAGGGCGTGGCACGGTCAGACAGAACACACCTGGGCTCTCGCGCCAACTCCCACACGCTGGAAGCCAAATCTCGCGAGGGGCGCATGTTGCCGACGGGATCCTGGCTGCTGAGACCCGTGGCTCCGGTTGGCCAGGTGGTCCTTCCCGCTCCCTGCGGCAGACGTGTGACCCACGATATTAAGGTTCCAGACATTCTCCCTACTTGCATTTGCTGAAGAATAGTGAATTAAAAAAACCTGAAAATGGGGCTTCCCTGGTGGCGCAGTAGTTGGGAGTCCGCCTGCCGATGCAGGGTCCGGTCGTGCCCCGGTCCGGGAAGAGCCCACATGCCGCGGAGCGGCTGGGCCCGTGAGCCGTGGCCGCTGAGCCTGCGCGTCCGGAGCCTGTGCTCCGCAACGGGAGAGGCCACAGCAGTGAGAGGCCCGCATACCGCAACAAAAAAACCCCGAAGGTGGCAGGTAATGTACCCAACCTTGCCGTTTCTTCTAGTCAAGCAGTCTTACCTTTGTTGTTCTCTCACAAATCTTGACACTGATGAGGGTTCCTAAGTCTTCAGACGATAATGTTGCTGTTTTAAAAAATACATATTTTAAAAAATTACGAAGTGGTAGACATGCAGAAAAATCGTGAGTCTCGATTTCCCTTTCTTGCTAGAAAAGGGGAAAGTTCAAAAACAAGCACATATACAGGTAAATGTATTTTCCGAAGTTTGCGGGGGGAGAATATTTGTAATTTATTTTGGTTCATCCCCCTTTACACTTTATATTACGATAATGTATTTTCCCACTTTCTTGGTTTGTATGCTGTGTTTTCTTTGTTTGTGAACCACTCGTATTTTTCATTGATACGGTTATGATAATAGTATCAAATACTATTTTAGAATAGTAAATTCTAAGACTATTAAACGATTAACATGTATTCTTTGAATCTTACTATAATGCTAAAAATAGACCAAATTATTATTAATGTCATTTAAATGTTGGGTAAGTTAAAGCTTAGGGACAAACACTAATCTCCAAGGTGGGTTTTTTTTTTTTTTTTTGTGGTAAAAAACACATAACATAGATCTAACCTCTTAACAAATGTGCAAGTGTACAGTTCAATTTGGTTGACTATAAGCAGTGTTCTAAAGCTGATCTCTGGAACTTTTTCATCTCCCCGTGACTGAAACTTTATACCCATTGATCAGCAGCTCCCCATTTCCCCTCCCCCAGTCACTGGCAACCACCCTTCTACTTTCTGTTTTAACTCTTCGTAACTTGTTTTCCTTCATTTGTAGTCTGCTTTCAAAATCTATCTTAAGGTTCTTGGGCTCTAAAAACCATCCTAAAGAATTTTGAATACTGTCTTATCATTTAATTGTAAACCATTCTCTGCATGCATCATATTACTGTAATCATCAGTTTTTAAAAATTGGAATAGTTCAAGCATTCAGAAAATATGACAGACACCTATATATCCATCACCTATAGCTTTATCAAATCTTAATGTTTCTCCATCTTTGGCTCAGATTTTTTTTTTTTTCTTCTTTGAACAAAATTAAAGATCCTAGATATGGTTCTCTTTGCTAGTCTAATTCTCCTTCTCTAGAAGTCAAATACTGTTCTGAATTCAGTGTTTCTGAGTCACATGTGTTTCAGAGTTTTAACCAGTACCAGCTTTACGGCTTTAGGTCCTGTGTTTAGAAGGGTCCTGTGCTTGGTTTGATGCTCTTAGTTTTGAACAAGGCAAGTCACCCCTGTCTTGTAGGTTTTAAAGTTTCTTTTGATGGGATGCAACACACTGACACTGATAGATGAAAGGCAGAACTCTTTCTTAGAGCTGCAAATGGGAGAAGAATGCCACTCAGGGCAACACAAAGGGTGCCCCCATAGGGTAACAGCAAACTGCAGCTGTTAAATGTAACAGCTTATATAAGGCAGGCAGGCGATGGGGTGAACTCGGGTTCCTGGGGAACCCTGTGGATTGGCTAATTTGAATAATTTCACAGGCTACAGGGAGAAGTTGGCTCTCCTCAGTGGTCTGGTACTTGGCTGTGGAGTGCGGGATCCCTGATAAGGGAGGTGGTTGGGTGCGTGTACAGAGGCCCCGGAGAGTGAGAGTCTGACAAGGGAAGTGGTTGGAGTCGGGGAATAGCAAACTGCTGCTGAAGGGAAGTTGAGGTTTTCTGCCAGGATTTCAAAACTAAGTCGAGACAGCCCTTGTGAAATATTATGTTACAGCCCAGCATTGTCATTTTGCACTAAACCCTGCAAGTTCTGTAGCCAGTCCTGATTTTAACTGTATATTTATCCATAAACATTGTATAGTACTGTTTTGCGTGCATGTAGATTTTCATGAACAGTTACGTTGTTTCAATGTTTTTTTGCTTCAATTTTTTTAAAAAATAAATTATGCTGCAGTAAAATTCTCGAAGACAACTTCTTGGATACATGTGCTTCTTTAGGGAATATAACTATGAAGGCAGTTGCCTGGCACAGAGTATGTACCTGTTTGGTATTTATAATCTGATGTTCCCATAATCCTCACACTTCTTTAAATCTTAGTTCTACAGTTAAATTTGTTTCATGTACACTGTCAGTCACTTTGCCACGGTTTCCCCAGTCATCTGTCAGTTGGCTAGAATTTGTTGTCTAGATGTTTCCTCAAGAAGGGCTCACGAGAAAGACATTCCCTGAGTTACATGTGCAACACTGTTTTTCAGTAGTCTTTATTCAGAAAGACAGCTTGGCTGGCTATGAAATCCTTTGCTCACACTTTTCTCCTTGAGGGTCTTCTAGAAATTGCTCTGCTGTCTTTGGCTTTGAATGATGTGGAAAAATCTGATCTGAGCTTAGTTCTTTCTCTTATAAGTGTCTTGGTCAATTTGCCTGACAAATGAAATGATTTCTTTTAATCTTTAAATTCCAGTAATTTTGCTAGGACTTGTCTTACTCCTGACTGTTCTAGGTAAGTTTTCTCAGGCACATGGTATGCCATTTCAACATGTAAATTCAACTCTTCTTTCTTTCCAGAAATTTCTGGACATAATTTCAAAAATTTGTTCTGATTTACTGTTCTTTTAGGACAAAAATTGTAGTCATCCCTCAGTATCCACTGGGGGATTGGTTCCAGGTTTCCCACAGATACCAAAATCCACAGATGCTCGTCTGTTATATAAAATCGTGTAGTATTTGCATATAACCTACACATCCTCCCATATACTTGAAATCACCTCCAGATTACTTATAATACCTAATACAATGTAAATGCTATGTAGATAGTTGCCAGGGTGTGGCAAACTCAAGTTTTGCTTTTTGAAACTTTCTCGATTTTTTTCCACTAATATTTTCAACCCACAGTTGGTTGAATCTGTGGATACGGTATCCAAGGATATGGAAGGCTGATTGTATATTATGGTGGAAACGTTCGCCTGTTTTTTTCGTTCATCTCCCAATTTCTCTTTCTTCCTTTTAAACTCTTATCTGTCTTATTTCAATTGCTTTTCTAATGTCTATAATTGATATTAATTACTGATTTCTCCCCACAATATTTATTCTCTCTTGCTTTCACTTTTAGTTCTCACTTGTATAATACCCCTTTTCTTTTAACTTTTTCCTTGAGCTCTCACAACATTTAGTTCATTTCATTCCTTTTTCTCACCACTTCTTGCTTTCTCACAATCTGTTCTCTGAGTTTCTGCATTTCTGCTTTATGGGCTTACTTTTTAGAGATAAATAACTTCAAAATATTTGTGGTAAAATGCTTGGTCACTATTTTCCTCTATTCTGTGGCAACCTTTCCCTGGTGAATGTTTTTGTCTGGCAAGTTTTGCTACTCTTTCCCATCAGTTTTCTTGTATTATTGCATTGAGGCTGTACCAGTTTTTTACTACTTTTTTGAGAAAGATTGAGTTGCACTTTCCTGGCCTAGCTATTTATAGGCATTCCCTTTCGGGAGACCATTTTTCCTGGTGTTTTTTTTTTTTAAGTTATTTAATTAATTCATATTTTGGCTGCTTTGGGTCTTCGTTGCTGCGCGTGGGCTTTCTCTAGTTGTGGAGAGCGGGGGCTACACTTCGTTGCCGTACACACACTTCTCATTGCAGTGGCCTGTCGTTGCAGAGCATGGGCTCTAGGCACTCGGGCTTCAGTAGATGTGGCTCGCGGGCTCTAGAGAGCAGGTTCAGTAGCTGTGGCTCATGGGCTGAGTTGCTCCGCGGCATGTGGGATCTTCCTGGACCAGGGATCGAACCTGTGTCCCCTGCATTGGCAGGCAGATTCTTAACCACTGCACCAGCAGGGAAGCCCTCCTGGTGTATTTTGAGATATTTTGGCTTCTATTTCACTGCTCTTTTTGAATCTTCTTTGTATTTATCAGCCTCCTCCATCTCCTACCTGTCTTCCCTACATCCTTGGCAATTCAGAAGATACAGGTTTCACTTCGGGGTAAAACCCCTCCTTCAGGAAGGATGTGTGTGTGTGTGTGTGTGTGTGTGTGTGTGTGTGTGTGTGTGTGTGATTTTCTGAGATCTCCTGCCATGAAGCTGACTCTGTTTACTGCTCCTGTGCATGGCAATTGCTATACTTCCTGACACACCTCTAGGATTTTTTTTTCTTAAACATTTTTTGCCTACATTGTTTCCAGTCACTGTTTCAAAGAGAATAGAAAGATACATTAGTATTTCCTTTATAATAGATTATCAGTGTTTCTTTTTTATTTAATTTTATTGTTTTTAAATTAATTTTTTATTTTATTAATTTTTCATTGGAAGTTTCTTTCAACTTCCAACTTGTTATTATTAGTAAAATGTGCATTTTGAGTGTTGTCAGTTTTGGAAAAACTTTTATTAAGTTTCTTTCAAATATGAGAGATAAGATGTGGAAGAGATTTCCAGGACTGGCTTCTGGCTCCTTATAGAAAAATACTTGCTTTTCCTCCGTAACCGTCATCCATCTGGTGCTGGGCACTGTAGGAAGCATTGACATCGTGATGCAACTTTTGGTCCTGCAACTTTATGTCATGATGCTAAGTGAGTTAGCACAGTGGGCATTAGAATTCCCTGAAGCCATTCTTCCACTGGTGGATTAACTTTACTACCTCAGAGTTGACTGTGAATAACACAAATAGATTCCACTAAATCCAAACCAAATATATTCCCAACTCAACTCTTCCATGGCTGGCAGGGTTGCCTGAGGCTACTCCCACACCACCAAGGCAAATACCATGGAGGGAAGTCAAAGTGGAAATATATAGTTAGCCTATCTTACTTTTGTAAGTTTTCCAAATGTACGTCCATCTGATCACACTGTGAGGGCTTTGAAGGTGAAGCACTGAAGTTCTCTGTTTGCCCTTGGGGATGAGGGAAGGAAGGGTGTTTTCTCTGGTGTGGTTGCTAACACCAAGAGAAAATTTTGAGGCATAAGCTGATGGGTCCTCCTGGGACAGTGTCAGAGGAGGGGCAATAAAGCTTTTAGGCACGTGAGTAATTCCCAGCCCTAGTTTTTTGTTTTTTTTTTAATTTAAGTATAGTTGATTTACAATGTTATGCTAGTTTCTGGGGTACAGCAAAGGGATTCAGATGTATATGTGTGTATGTGTGTATATATATATATATATATATATATATATATAAAATTTTCCAGATTCTTTTCCATTATAGGTTATTATAAAATATTGAATATAGTTCCCTACCTATACAGTAGGTTCTTATTGTTCATATATTTTTTTATATAGAAGTGTGTATATGTTAATCTCATAGTCCTAGTTTTTCCCTCCTCTCACCCTTTCCCCTTTGATAACCATAAGTTTGTTTTGTATGTCTGTGAGTCTGTTTCTGTTTTGTAAATAAGTTTCATTTGTATCATTTTTTTTTTAGATTCCACATATAAGCAATATCGTATAATATTTGTCTTTCTCCATCTGGCTTATTTCACTTAGTATGACAATCTCTAGGTCCATTCATGTTGCTGCAAATGGCATTATTTAAGTTTTTTATGGATGAGTAGTATTTCATTGTGTGTGTGTATATATATATATGTATACACACACACACCCCACATCTTCTATATCCATTCATCTGGACATTTAGGTTGCTTCCATGTCTTGGCTATTGTAAATAGTGCTGCTATGAACATAGGGGTGCATGTATTCTTTCAAATATAATATTCCTTTTAAAATGTAACAAAGTGATATGAAATATTGGGACAGGTTTCTTTCCTTCCCAATACCTATATATCATCTGATGAAAAACATATAAGCTATCTTATTATTACAAAGACACTTGACTTACATACACTAATTTGGGGAGGTGGTAAGCAGCATGTGGAATGTCAGTGCCCTTAGACAGAGCTAATACCATCCAGGATAGAACTAAACTTGTATCAAAGAAACATCCAGCATGTGTTTTTATAATAATATGATTTGATTTAAGAATATTCACATCATTGGCACATACTTTCCAGGTAATACCAGGAAACAACTATTATTTTTATTGAAGTATAGTTGGTTTACAATGTTGTGTTAGTTTCTGGTGTACAGCAAAGTGATTTGGTTTTATATATATATATATATACATACATACATATATATACACACACACACACACACACATATATATATATATACACACACACATATACACATACATTTATATTCTTTTTCAGATTCTTTTCCATTATGGTTTATTACAGGATATTGAATATAGTTCCCTGTGCTATACAGTTAGTCCTTGTTGATTATCTGTTTTGTATGTAGTAGTGCGTATCTGTTAATCCCAAACTCCTAATTTATCCTTCCCCCTTTTTCCCCTTTGGTAACCATAAGTTTGTTTTCTGTGTCTGTGAGTCTTTTTCTGTTTAGGAAACAACTATTTTTAAATTCCCACAGGCACTGAATATTTCGGCACAAATTTATTAACAAAGCCCAAAGTAGCAGCATAAAAAGGTATCAAATATATCTTGGCCTTCAAGGTCAATCATCAAGGGTTTATTTGATTACTGCAAGTCCAGCGTTGGGTTAGGAGACATGAGAAGAGAGATGTACCTCTGCTCTGAAGGAGTTTATAGTCCAGTCTACTGTTTCTTAAAGCAGAGTTACTACCCACTGGGGGCTGTGAAATTAATTTGGTAGGTCACCACCAGAATGAAAATAACAGAATAGAGAATATCAGAGTGCATTTTTGGTAATAACAACCAATATCATTTTATATTACTTGTAATTATGAAATACTTTGCTCACTGAGTTTGCTGTCAAAAACATTTAAAAAACATTGACTTCTAGGTGGAAAAAATATTACAAGCGTACCAGGAACAATTAGCCTCTCAGAATCACGTCTTAGTTTCCTAGGGCTGCTGTAACAAAGTACCACAAACTGAGTGGCTTCAACAACAGACGTTTATTGTCTCACAGTTCTGGAGGCCGGAAGTCCAAGATCAAGGTGTTGGCGAGGTTGCTTCCTTCTGAGGGCCATGAGGGAGAATCTGCTCTATGCCTCTCGCCTAGCTTCTGGGGCTTGGCTGGCGTTCTGTGGTGTTGCTTGGCTTGTAGATACATCACCTTAATCGCTGCTTTCATTTCACATGACATCCTCCCTGTGTACATGTTTATCTCTGTGTCCAAGTTTTCTCTTTTTATGTCATGATTTTTTGTAAGTGATGTTGGGTTAGGGCCCACCCTGATGATCTCATTTTAAATGATGATCTCATTTAGGTCTTTACCTCTGAAAAGACCCTATCTGCAAATAAGGTCACGTTCTGAGGTATTTAGGGTTAGGGCTTCAATGTTTTTTTGGAGGGGGAACACAATTCAACCCACAATAATCAAAATGGGCACCATTTAAAATACGTACGTGCTAGTCCTGGTACCAAGGTCTTATTAGTCTTTACAACCACCATTATCTTTACAACCACCATGAGAAGTAAATTTATTATGTCAGTTTTACAGAGTAATTGAGGATCAGAGAGATTCACTGTTACAATTTAGGTCTGTTTTACTTCAAAGCTGGTGTTCTTCCCATTCTGCTTGTTGATTCCTGGGAAGCTAGATCTGGCAGGGGTCTTGGAGGCCATCTGGTACAATCCCCTCTTTTAATGTGTAGCAGGCCAAAAGATAAAAATGTTTCTGTTTGTAAAAATCTGGTATGTTTTCTACATTCCAGAGAAGCAATGAAATTCATCTATGGAGAATGACCACCTTTTTACTTTGGGAAACTCTGGAAAGATCCACAAATATTTTTTCGTCCACCACCATCCCCCCCAAAGTGGGAAAAGTTGGGAGCCCTTGGGGTGTATGTAGAGGGATAAAATAAAGCACAGAGATGCCAAGTCTCTTGTCCGTGTTTCCCCAGCTTATGTTCCCCAGATGACATTTATGATATAAACTCCCAGAGCAATATTCATGAGAAAGAAGGAGGGGGGAGGGGAAGGGGAGGAGGGAGAGAGGGGAGGGGAGAAGAGATGGAGAAAGGGAATGAATCCAGTCTGCCTATTTGCAAGCTTCAGCCAAAGGACAATTTAACCCAAAGAGCTAAGTATATATTTTGTCTCTTTTAAAAAGACAAATATGAAATACATTTTTATTATTAAACTTTATTACTATGCAAATCTCTTTTCTCCTTGAATAGTATAAAGAACAGAGAATTGGTGTTAATTGCATAAAATATAAGTGGAATCTGAGAAATTTTGCTAATGTAGGATAAGGAAAAGTTATTTTGGTCATGAACGCCTATTTCCCGTTGTCAATAAAAAAGAGCAATGAATGAAGGACTGTAACCTGCTAGCAAACCAGTGTGATTGTAGGAAGGGGCTGGGTTCTATAGCTAGACCTATCTCTGCGTTTATTAGCAGTTTGAATTTGGGAAAATTACTTCTTTGAATTTTTGTTTCATTGACTTAGACATTTGAGATTATCATGATACAGTCTACCGCAGAGAGATACGGATTAGATTAAATACAGTAAAACACATAAAAGTGGCTACCATGGAGCCCAGAGCATGGAAGGCTTAACACATGTGTTCCTTTATCAAGTAGGTCTGGATTTAGACTCGATTGTCCAATTTTCGGTGACTACCACTCATTCAACAAATGTTTGCTGAGCTCCTGTTTTTGGCAAGGCACTACTTTTGGCACTAGGCATTCAGTGAGGACAGAGACAGGCAAGGTCTCTATTCTCTTATAAGGTACATTCTGGGAGGAAAGACAGACGATAAGCCACTGGAAAAATAAGCAGTGGAAACCGTCAAATAGTGATGAGGGATTTGCAACAAGTTAAAATAAGGAGATATGCTACAAGTTCTAGATGTCTTCATTATTTTGGATGATCGGGAAAGGCACCTTTGAGGAGGAGATACTGAAGCAAAGATTTGAGTGGCAAGAAGGAGCTTCTGAGGTGCAGACCAGGAGTACAGGCCATCGAGGCAGAGGAAGGCGTTAACAACAGGCATGAGGGTGGGAATGATCTGAGGTAACTAGAGTGAAGAGCAGAGAGCTGGTAGTTGAGGAAAAGAGAAGGAAAGCCAGCAGGGCTGAAGCATCCTAGAAGAGAGTGGTGTGGGAGCTGGATTCAGGAGGCAGTGCTGAACATGGAAAGTAGCACAAGGATTCCAAATATGTCTGGAGACTAACTGGGTGCTGGGAAATGGAGAACCAAGGGTAACGCCTTGATTTTCGGTTTGAGCAGCCACAAGGAGGCTGGTGTCATTTACTGAGATGGGGAACCCCAGGGGAGGAGCAAGTTTTGGGGAGAGGTCAAGCATTGTGTAATAGTTAAGATACTTACTTGCCATTCAAGAAGACTTTTATTAGGAGACCCATATTTTATGGAGAGGATATAGATGTAGACGTGGGAGTTATCGACATAACAATGGTCTTTAAAGTCCACGGTACTGCCCAGGAGAACCTCTTCCCTTCTCCAAGCTGCAGCCAGGTAGTCGCCTTTGATATCTGCTCTCTTTCCACTCCCCACCCCATTGTTACATCAGGACTCTCAGTCAGTGATGACTTTAACTTATGGAAAGGGCATATTCTGGGTGGTTCAGATCTTGCCTTTTTTCCTAACAGAATCTCCATTTCTGTTTTTTTTTTTTTGCCTTGGATTCATATGAAACATTCATTAAAATATTCAATAATCATTTTCTGGGTGAATGCAAGTATAAAAAACATGTTAAGTATCTTTCACAACGGAATAATAAAAAGAAGATTTATCCCTTCATCAGAAATTATGGTCAGTGCTCATTTATCAATATCGACCTCACCATAGAGCTAAATTTAATTATCTGGTCACATATTTACCTTTGATTTGCACACACCAGTCTAAGTGATGCCAAGAGCCATGCTACACGTCACTTTAAGATAAATTAGAGCCATAAAATCTAACCTGCTGTTACAGTTTTTGTGTTTGTGATTGAGGCTGCATTTCACATGTTTTATGTCTAGTTTTATAGCAAAGCGCTCATCATCAGCACCTCTGGGCACAAGTACAAAGCACCACTTACAGAAACAACAGATTGGCAAAAATCAGGCTCCAGCGTTAACCCCCATCGCCCTGTTTCCGGCACAAGTGCCAGTCAAAAGATGAATCTCCTTCTGTGAGCCCTAAGGGCTTACACCTTGGACTCTTAAGGAACCCAATCAGAAGGGAAATGTTTGATTCAGGGACCTGGGAAGCCTGAACTTCTTTGTGTTCAAAGTTAGGGTCCCTTGGGAACTACTGTAATCTTTATAATCAAGTTAACTTGTATATCAAGAAAGTAAGAGTCAACTTGCTACTGTGGGGTAAATTTAAGAGGAACTAAGAGTTAAATAATACTTACCTCCTATCATATGTTACCTGTTCTGTTCTAAGCACTTTATGTGTATACCCATTCATTGAATCATCATCACATTACTGTGAAGTAGCTGCTATTATTACCCTTATTTCATAGATGAGGAAACTGAGGCGCAGAGAAGTTGAGTGACTTGCAAGATCTAACAGCAAGTGAGTTGTTGCGGGTCAGGTGCCCCAGGAAGTGGCCTCTGGCATGGAGATGTGCACGCAGGCAGTGCGTCTGGGAGTGCTCCTGGGATCAACACCCAGGGGCAGAGAAGGAAGCAGTGTTGGGCAGAAGGAGAAGGGTGCAGTGCAGTCCCAACAAAGGCTTCATTCAACCCCATGGGGAGCTCTGGGGCAAGGATGGCCCTGCACAGTTTTCCAGAATTGGGATGTGGGGCATGGGCCTTTATATTACACAAATTGTCCCTGGAAAAGGGCTGTGACTTTGGGTGAGGCAGCTCTCTTCCGTAGAAGACAGTTCCTAGACAGCTGCTGTGGCACCATTCCCTAGAGCTGGGGGATTAAATTCTTTAGTTCTGAAGGGGCATCTGGGTGGCATGTCACAGAATCCACTAGGTGGAACTGGGATTCAAAGCTAGGATGTCTGGCCTCAGAATTCAGGTTCTTAACCACTGCAGATCTTCTTTGACTTATGATGGGGTTATGATGTCCCAATAAACTCATTGTAAGTTGAAAATATCATAAGTCAAATGCATTTAATACCCTAACCTGTATCACAGCTCAGCCTAGCCCACCTGAAACCTGCTCAGAGCACTTAGGTAAGCCTACCGTCAGGCAAAATCAGCTAACACAAAGCCTATTTTGTAACAAAGTGTTGAGTATCTCCTGCAGTTTATTGAATACTGTACTGAAAGTGAAAATCAGGAAGGTTGTTAAGTTGTTCACCCTCATGATCACGTGGCTGACTGGGAGCTGTGCCTGCGGTCACTGCCCAACATCATGAGAGAATATCGTGCTGCGTATCACTAGCCCGGGAAAAAGATCAAAATTCAAAGTGTGGTTTCTACGGTATGCATATTGCTAATCTTAAGTTGAACCACTGTAAGTTGGGGACTGTCTGTCTACTGAATTGTATACAGTATACATACTGTGTTCACAGTTTGTAAATAAGAACAGGTAGTACTAATATGCCTGGTCGGATGGTTAGAAATACTTCTAGAAAGAGATTAAAAATAAGATCAGGGCTTCCCTGGTGGCGCAGTGGTTGGGAGTCTGCCTGCCGATGCAGGGGACACGGGTTCGTGCCCCGGTCCGGGAAGATCCCACATGCTGCAGAGTGGCTGGGCCCGTGAGCCATGGCCGCTGAGCCTGCGCGTCCGGAGCCTGTGCTCCGCAACGGGAGAGGCCACAACAGTGAGAGGCCTGCGTACCGCAAAAAAAAAAAAAAAAAATCAGACCAAATGATTTTTATATAGCGTATTTTTCATTTAGATAACTAAGCAAACTCAATTATTAAGTATTGGTTTAGGTTCTTTAGGATGTATGCAACAGAAATTCACTCAGGTTGGCTTAAGCAGTAACAACCAAGGGAAGAAAGGAGGTTCTCCTGGAGTCAAAGAAGACCCGAACAGCAAAGCCCTGGGAAGAACTGGGATGCAGCCGGACCCAGGCAGCTGGAACCAGGGACTGGAGTGCGGTTGTATCCCTGTCTCTGCTTCTTACTCCACACAGGTTCATCTCTCATAATGCGAAACACGAAATATCAGAACAACTAGAGAGGCTATTCTCAAGTTTTTTATTGTCCCAAGTTCTGGAGGAGACCCGTTGGCTTAGCTTGCCTGGGCCGCTTCTTCTGGAGCCAGTTGTTGCAGTGAACTTCCAGTAAGGTGATGGCTCTGCATTTTACTATGCTGATGGGGGAGAGAGACAGTTCTTAGGAGAGGGGTGTTGAGTAGATAACCCCAGTGTCATAGGGATGTCCAGCATAATGTGTATGAAACTCTACCTTCACCTTTTAAAGTTTATTTTATTGAAGTAGAGTTGATTTACAATGTTGTGTTTAATTTCTGCTGTACAGCAAAGTGACTCAGTTATACATATATATATATATTCTTTTTTATAGTCTGTTCCATTATGGTTCACCACAGGATATTGAATATAGTTCCCTGTGCTAAACAGTAGGACCTTGGTGTTTATCGATTCTCTATATAAGAGCTTACATCTGCTAACCCCAACCTTCCACTCCATCCCTTCCCAAGCCTCCTCCCCCTTGACAACCACCAGCCTGTTCTCTATGTCTGTGAGTCTGTTTCTGTTTTGTTAGACACGTTCATTTGTGTCATATTTTAGATTCCCCATATAAGTGATATCGTATGGTATTTGTCTTTCTCTTTCTCACTTCACATAGTATGATCAGCTCTAGGTCCATCCATGTTGCTGCAAATGGCATTATTTCATTCTTTTTATGGCTGAGTAATATTCCACTGTATATATGTACCACATCTTCTTTATGCATTCCTCTGTCGATGGACATTTAGGTTGAAACACTAGTTTTAAATAACCCCAAGGAAGCAGAGGGACCTGTACTGTTCCAGCTCCCCAGCAGAGATGGGGAATAAGGCAAAGATCAAACCTTGCTCTCTATGTGCTCTGCACTGGTCTATGATTTGCTGGATGGCTCCCCAACGCCTGGCTGTCTCTACATATTAGAGGACGTTATACAGAAGGGTGTTTCCTCATTCTGTTTCTTCTGTGACAGAAAAGAAGAAATAAATGTGTACTGCAGCCTTTGGGGTTTAATGCAGTCAGAAGCTGGCACTACAGATAAAAGTTGTTTAAAGTTTCAGGAGGAGTGATGAAGAGTCTTTGGCATCTCCATACCATGGACTGATGTTCTTATTTATTTTTAGGGTGGAAGGGTAACAGCTTCTTCTCCAGGGCAATTGGTCACTTAACTGATAAATGGTGTGTTAAGGAAAATAGAACATCTTTTCAGTTCTTAGTATGTGCTAGAAGTTTTACATACGTATGAAATAATCTCTGCATCTGACCAGTTTGATACAACTCAGGATGAAACTCATGAAGCATCGCCCCAGGGCTCAGCACCAGCTGCTGGTCTGCAGTCATCTTTCCCAGCCTCTGCATCCCTTGATGGTCTTTGGCCCAAAGTTCATGGTTACGTGTGTGTTTAGGGGCTCTCCTGATGTGTTCACACTGAAGTTCTCTCAATCTGGTTTAGTGTTTTGGTTTTCCTGGCTGCTGAAGTAACTCCTCCAGGTGAAATATAAGCGTTCATATGACTGATGTGTTTAAGTGCTTTAAAACATTTTCCATTTTCCACCCTCTGTTGCGTCTTGTTCCATAAACTCCATGCCAGGGGCTGAGGCATGGCTGGTGGAATGGCCCAGCCTTAAGCATAAACCAGAGTTAATGTCTCGAGCTCTGAGTGGTTTTTTGGTTTATTTATGTATTTCGTCTCTCTCGTTGCAGCCCCTCCCAACACAGAGTGCCCTTCAGCCGTCCCTGAAAATCACGCCCTCAGGCACACTTCTGATTTGCCGACCACGCCCCTCTTCCTCCCAGTAAGTCACCCTGCTTCTGCGGGCATGTGTGGGCCAATCTGATTCACTGGAGAACTTTCCCTTTTGTTACTTAACATTATCCCAGTGTTTACAGCAGAGGAAACTGAAGTTTGAAAGAAGTCAGCAAATTGCCCACTATTACACAGCTCATAAGTGACAGAGCAAAGATTTGATCACACATATGTGAATCCAGAGACTTATTTTTCACTATGAAAGTAATATATCGTCAAAAAGTTTGGGAAATACCCACAATGTTCCTTAAAACCTACATTCCTTTTCAAAAATTTATTTTATTGAAGTATAGTTGATTTACAATGTGTTCATTTCTACTATACAGCAAAGTGATTCAGATATATATATATATATACATATATTCTTTTTCATATTCTTTTCCATTATGGTTTATCACAGGATATTGAATATAGTTCCCTGTGCTATACAGTAGGACCTTGTTGTTTATCCATCCTATATATAATAGTTTGCATCTGCTAATCTCAAACTCCCAATCCATCCCTCTCCCATCTCCCTCCCCCTTGGCAACCACAAGTCTGTTCTGTATGTCTGTGAGTCTGTTTCTGTTTCATAGATAAATTCATTTGTGTCATATTTTAGTTTTCACATGTAAGTGATATCATATGGTATTTGTCTTTCTCTGTCTGACTTCACTTAGTATGATGATCTCTGGGTCCATCCACGTAGCTGCAAATAGCATTATTTCGTCCTTTTTTTGGTTGAGTAGTATCCCGTTGTATATATGTACCACAACCTCTTTATCCATTTATCTGTTGATGGACATTTAGGTTGCTTCCATGTCTTGGCTATTGTAAATAGTGCTGCTATGAGCACTGGGGTGCATGTATCTTTTTGTATTATAGTTTTGTCTGGATATATGCCCAGGAGTAGAATTTCTGGGTCATATGGTAGCTCTAGTTTTAGTGTTCTGAGGAACGTCCATAGTGTTCTCTATAGTGGCCACACCAATTTACATTCCCACCAACAGTGTAGGAGAAACCTACGTTCTTGAAATATCTGCATACTCTAAAAAATGAAAAAAATCACTTATTCTGTCATCAGCAAGGAGGATAATAGCCATCTTGATTTATTTTCTTTTTATAGATTTTTGTTTGTTTGTTTCACAGAGTTGCATCCTGGCATTTCCTGTTTTTCTGGATGAGGGAGAGATTAGCTGTGGGTTGCTACAGCTTTGTCTGGTTAGGCTGGCATGTTGATGCTTTCTGAAGTTTCTTAAAATCTTCCTCATCTCCAGAGTTTGAATTCTGGAAATCTTGTGGAAGGATTCATAAGGCAATTGCAGAGCACAGACACCCCAGAAGACACTTCGATCACATTTCCTGGCGTTTATTGCCAATGTGTGTCGCAGTGGTTCTTAAAGGTTTGTGTGTCGTAATTGCCTGCGAGGCTTCAAAAACATGTATGCTCCAGCACTGTCTAGAACCCACTGAACCAAAGGCCCCAGGGACCATACTAGGCCATCTGTATTTTACAAAAGCTTTCTCACTGATTCTGAAAAGTTTGTTTTATTCTTTAGGACCCTTGGTGTATTTTTGTGAACAACTGTTTTTTCCCAAGAGGTTGCTCGGTAAGCCACTGGCAATTTACATTTTTTCATTGTGATTTTTGGACTGCTGTTGGCAGGGTGTGGATGGGAAGTTATCAGAAGTACAGATACTGCTTCTCTCATCTCCCCTCTGTTCCCTGTTCTCTGTGGCACTTTCACTTTCTAAAAAGATGTCAAATGTTTCCTTTGGCAAAAGTCCCCTTCTGTGGAAGGTTCTGTTTTGTAGAACTTGGGCATTGAGAAAAGTGTCAAAAGAGAAAACAGAAATAGCTGCTGCATTTCTAGAAACCAGTAATTATTTCTCTGGTCCTCCAGCGTGTGTTCAGAAATGAGCAGCTCCATCCTGGTGATGTGGCAGAGTCAGAGCAGCAAAAGAAAACGAGCTGGATTACAGCACATCGCTGAACTTTAGGCTGTGTGTGCGTGCGTGCATTTACATGTTTTCAAAGCTTCCCGAGGGGGAAGGGAGGTGTAAAAAAGCCACGCTGAGAACCACAGAGGCAGACATTTGTGCCTCTGCTGGAGACTAAGAGGAATCAAGACAACACAGAGCCTCAATACTTGTGTTAGAATTTGGGCCTATTTTAAGAGCACTGGGGAGACAAAATGAAAAGAAAGATCATTTTGTCTGCTCCGTAGAACATATGCTGGAGAATGATCTGAATTGAAGGAGGAGGACCGATAGGGGGCTCATGCAGTGGCTCGGGCTAGGTCAGAGGCAGTTGAGATGGAGATTAATAAGACAGGGCAGAGAAACGTTTGATACATAAAATCTATAAGACTTACTGATTCATTGAGTGTTGGCGTTGAAGAAGGGAAGAGAGAGTGTTTGATTTGGACGACTAGAATGTCATTGTCTAATTTAGGGAAGCGGGGAGGGAGAGTGGGTTTGAGGTGGGGGAAAAAGGCCATCACTTTGGGACGTGCTACGTTCATGAAATCTGTGGGATGGGTAGCCAGAGGTTCAAGTAGGCTCTTTTTTTTTTTTTTTGCGGTACGTGGGCCTCTCACTGTTGTGGCCTCTCCCGTTGCGGAGCACAGGCTCCGGACGTGCAGGCTCAGCGGCCATGGCTCACGGGCCCAGCCGCTCCATGGCATGTGGGATCTTCCCGGACCGGGGCACGAACCCCTGTCCCCTGCATTGGCAGGCGGACTCTCAACCACTGCGCCACCAGGGAAGCCCCCAAGTAGGCTCTTGAAGACAGGGGCCTGATGCTCTGGAGAAAGGTCTAGCGTAAAGATAAAGATTTGGGGATTCTCAGTCTTGGGAACAGTTGGATCTGCCTGGTGGAGGATGTGTGGATGGAGAAGAAAGAGGATCTGTGATGGAGCCCTGGCCATCAACCTTGAAGGTGAAGGTCAAAGAGGAGAGCATCCTAAGGCAAAGTCATCAGAGACAGTAAGAAAATCAGGGGAACTGCTGTGTGGAGTGAAGGGAAGGGAACCTCCAAGGCGGAATAGGGCAGTGGTGTCACTGGGATAAGAGTTCCTGTGATGGGAGGGAGATCAGCTCGGTGCTTTGTGACCACCTAGAGGGGTGGGATAGGGAGGGTGGGAGGGAGGCACAAGAGGGAGGAGATATGGGGATATATGTACATGTATAGCTGATTCACTTTGTTATAAAGCAGAAACTAACACACCATTGTAAAGCAATTATACTCCAATAAAGGTGTAAAAAAAAAATCATTAGGGATGAACTGAAAAAAAAAAAAGAAAAGAGCAAATATTTCTAAAAACATACCTTTGGGAAACCACCCATGTTGCAATTTCTACTACAAATTTTCACAACTTTGCTCTAAAATACAGTAACTTGTGTATTATCAAATATATTCAAATATTTCAACTTTTTTTTTTTTTTTTAAAAGAAGAGTTCTTGTGATGGGAGGGAGTCGGGGAGGCAGAACTCAGGTTGGGTTGTGAGGTGACAAGTGATGGGGAAGAAGAGGAGGGGAGAGAACTGATGAAGGCGACTTGGATGGGCCTCTCTGGATCTCAGTTTCTTCCTCTCACTGAAGGATGAAAAAAATGAGTGTCTAAGATTTCTAGTAACTCCCATACTCTTTGATCAGATGTTTTTAAGCCACATTTAAGCAGGGGATGAAATTACAGGACAGCATACGTAGTTGATAGAAGAAAAAAAATGTCTCATCCCCAACCCAAGATTCGTAATCTTTTGGAAACTTCCTACTGAAAGTTTTGTGGTAAAGCAGAAGGTCTTGCGATTTTACGTGCTGAATTTTCTATGTTGTTTCCCCGCGTGCATCATATCTGGCTATATTTCTTTCATGAAATCACAAAAATTTCGTTAGTGGAAAAATCGAATCAGGTATGCCTCGAGTCTTCTTTGACTTTCGTGGAAGTGAATCCAGACTGGAGCTATGAAATCACTTCTGAATAGAGTTCTGGTAGAAAACTTGTGGTTTATAGCATTAAACCGCTCGAGTGAACTTCTTAGAGGTAATTTTATCCAGGTTTCAGTCTGGAGTTGCTTAACTAGGGAACCAGTGATTTCCCAAATGACATTTTTCCTTCTGACATCAAATGATAAACTACTTTTTCTTCCTTTGGAGAGTCAGAAGTCATCCCATTTAACAATTGTTTTGGTGATATCCTCTTCTAACATCACTTTTTTGTTTGCTTTGGTATGTATGATATTGGGACAGACTTCTCCAGGCCTTTCTGTGTGGTTTCTGTGTTCTAGTTTCCTAGTTAATCTGAGAACTGACTGGCATAAAACTGGGATGAACATGAAGTGTTTGGGGTGAGCAATGAAACGTTAAAGTATCATTTTCTTTTGTTACTGGCCTTGTCCGATGAAAGTGGAGTGGGCCACTATATACATACCAGCCATTTCCTGGTGGTTAAATAAACCTTTATTACACAGTTAGTAAAATGTTACCGTGCAAACTATTGGCTTAGAAGACTTAGACATGACATCTAGCAGTTATTTTCATTAGCGGCATTTCCAAAACTTATTCACATTAAAATCTGATATGCCTGCTTTCAGAAAACCCCAAACTCCAACATTATTTTTCACTGAAAAGATATAAGAACAGAGTAATAAAAGGTGAATTGTGTGATCGCCATTTATAACAGAGGATCCCTTGGGTCCTTTCTTGAACTTGAAAGGAAGGAGCAGGGTTATAGGAAGAGTCACTTGGCAGGTGGACACACGGGGTATTTAACACGGCTCGTGGGACGCGGGGCTGACAGCTTCAGCGGTAGGCATTACTCTGCGTCTCCATTCATTGGCAGCCTCCATGATGTTTGAATAAACCTGACCATTTGAGTCACCCAGAGAGAACTATTTTCCGGTTCATCGTTTGCAAAAGCAGGGCCACATCAAACTGGGAAGATTTCAAACTCACCAAATCTCCCAGGGAAGACAACTTGGACCCATTGTATTCGGGGTTCGGATACATAGACCAAACTGAAATAGGAACTGAATTTGGTGACATCTGGAAGCAGCCTCTGAATTATGATTTTCTTAGAAAAACAAAATAAAAGAAAACAAAGGTGACGTTGATTTGTGCCCCCCAAAAGACACGTGGTCAGAATTTGCCTGGAGTTTTGCATTTTGTAACAGAATACACTGTCCCTCTGCAGGTAACTTCTGAGAGAAAAAAATCCCCGGGAACACCCTGGAATCCTCTGGGTCTGAGTGAGAGTCAGCCAGGTTGACAGGTCAGGTTGGGGAGGGGGTCACGGCATGACTCACAGACATAGGAGTTTGGGGAAGGGTTGTACCAGGAGGATGGGCATGTGGTACCTTGGATTCTACTACTAGGGCTGTGGTCGTGGTTAACAGGAGCTGAGGCTCTGGAGTAAATCGAGAGGGATCCCACATGAGCTTTGCCTCCTCTCATGCTTCCAGAGTTCCTTGGAATGGAGGAATAGAGACAAAATCCTTTGAGTTGAAGACCTGCTTTCCCACCCTCCATCCTCCCATCTTCCTGCCCTGTCCACTCCCATCCCTCGCGTCCTCCCTACCTCTCAGCCCCTCTTTGGCAGACATTAAGCTCACATGTCTTTTCCTTTGGAAAGCTTTCCCTGAAGGCTCCTACCCTTATTTCCTTCCCCTCCTCAGTCTGGTCCTATCACCTGTGTTAGGTAACTTTAATTTTCAAATGCTTGTCACACTATATGGTAACTGTTCGTGTAGGTGGCTGTCCCCACTACAATTTGGCCTCTGGGGAAAAGTGTAATGGGGTCCATATAGCCCCAGCACCCACCACAGTGCCTGGGCATCCAGTGGAGGGTCATTCTTGGGAGGAACTGAATGAATGAAGGGGGATTGGGGCAAGCTGCATTTTATCCACAGTCAGTATTAGTGTGGCTTATCCCTTTTCTACTTCAAAAGAGGCAATGGAACTATGGAGATCAGTATGGAGGTTCCTTAAAATACTAAAAATAGAACTACCATACGACCCAGCAATCCCACTATTGGGCATGTACCCTGAGAAAACCATAATTCAAAAAGAGTCATGTACCACAATGTTCATTGCAGCACTATTTACAATAGCCAGGACATGGAAGCAACCTAAGTGTCCATCGACAGATGAATGGATAAAGAAGATGTGGCACATATATACAATGGAATATTACTCAGCCATAAAAAGAAACGAAACTGAGTTATTTGTAGTGAGGTGGATGGACCTAGAGACTGTCATACAGGGTGAAGTAAGTCAGAAAGAGAAAAACAAATACCGTATGCTAACACATATATATGGAATCTAAAAAAAAAAAAAGGTCATGAAGAACCTAGAGGCAAGATGGGAATAAAGATGCAGACCTACTAGAGAATGGACTTGAGGGAGAAGGGTAAGCTGGGACAAAGTGAGAGAGTGGCATGGACATATATACACTACCAAATGTAAAATAGATAGCTAGTGGGAAGCAGCCGCATAGCACAGGGAGATCAGCTCGGTGGTTTGTGACCACCTAGAGGGGTGGGATAGGGAGGGTGGGAGGGAGGGAGACGCAAGAGGGAAGAGATAGGGGGACATATGTATATGTATAACTGATTCACTTTGTTATAAAACAGAAACTAACACACCATTGTAAAGCAATTATACTCCAATAAAGATGTTAAAAAAATAAAAAAGAGGCAATAGAGGTGGCCTCTGATTGTCACTCTAAAAATGCAGTTTGTTGGTTTATGTCAGCTCCTGTCCACCTCACTTTACGGTGGCTTCAAAAACACCGTGGTACTTGGTCAAAGCGTTTTTGTGATTCCTAATAAACACCTCGGTTTTCAAGTGCCTCTATAAACATCCCATTACTGCAGGGGGCATAGCTGCTTAAACTTTTACTGATGCACATTCATGACCTGTGTGGATTAGGATAGAGGCAGGGGTGTAGATTAAGACTGACCAAAGAACCACAAGGTTGAGGGTGAGTTTGACTGTCATGGGGTGGCAGGGGTGGGTGGTCCTAGAGCCAGAGTGACATCACCTACGGTGAAAATGGAGGCATTGACATAGGAAGCGCAGCTTTCTTCTCTTACAGCTTTCCCTGGTACGGACCCTGACAAATTCACCCAAAGGGTGAAAGGCAAAGGGTCCTAAGGGGGAGATTTTAAGGCTATGCCTGACAGGCAGTTTGCTAAGTGGGTTTGCCAGAGTGAATGCTGCTTTCTGTTATGTGCACTGGGTTGATAATCACTGCATGGCCTTGTGAAGATCTCTTCAAGTGGATGCAGTGAATGTAGATGGAGGAAATGTATTTCATTTTGTCCTAGAGAGGAATTTAGGTTTTTTTGCCTGCCCGTGCCATGTGCATGCCATCAGTTACTCCAGTAAATATTATATGGCTGCGGCCAAGAAGCAACACATCTTAAAAACTAGTGAATCCTTAAAAAATGTTACAGCCCTTTGATAGTGTATTCAAAACTCATGTGTATCACTGCTAAAGATGAAAAATCCCTAGTTCACAAAGAAGTTGCTATGTAACAATGAACTGTAAATAAATACCAATGAGGATTCCTTTAAAAATTGACCTTTTTAAGATCGACTGTGTAAAACTGAACCTCAACTGGAAAGTTTGCAGTGCTTGAGATCTGTGGCCACTTGGAGGAGCTGTTGATGGCTTTTTCACCTTTAATAGGCAGGTTCCTAGACATTGTACCTGGTCTAGAGATTAACAATACAGAGTTATGTCGGTCGTGGCTAAAACTACCTGACATGGAACATACAAGCTGCTGTCAGGGAGGAAGAGATATTCTTTGACCCCTCTACATTCTTCTGCTGGTCTAAGAGTTAAATTGACATGAGACAGATTAACAGGAGAAAATCACACAAATGTTTAATAACATGGAAAGCAGAGTAACTCGCCAGAATGGCTGAAGCCCTCAGGTTATACACCATCTTCAGCTAAAAACAAAAGAGCATGTTGCAGGTAGGGTTTGGGGACTTCAAAGAGGAGGAAGGCAATTCACATGGAGATGGAAAAGCAAAGTTTGGTAAATAAATATTTGGTGGACCAGCAGGGACAATGGGACACAGAGAGGAATTTTAACCAACAGTCTTTGCTAGGTTCCTCGCTGAACATACACCTGGCTGATACCATAGTTACCTATGGTGATGCTCCCTTCCTGGAGCAGGTCCTCTAGTTACATTCTTTAGGCAGTTAGGGAGAAGATCAAAAGGTTCTTCCTGAGTCTTTTGGGCCTTGATTGTTTTCAGCTTGAAATATTTCTCATGCCAAAGAGACATTTTAGGGTGGCAAATTTTGTTCCCCTAAGATAGTATAGAGGATTTTACTTAGAAAAAGATCTGGCAAATTTATTTGTGAAATCCTAAGATATTATTTATTATTATTATTTTTAAAGTCTGCCTATTCTAGGCAGATATTTGTAATGATTTTATTCTTAATTCTAGTGACTTACTTTTTTCTTCTTTCCCTGACTCATTTCCTTCTCCCTTTCTTCTCTCATTACATGTGTATCTGAATCCTGTACTGGGAATTTAGTGTAAATAAATATTTAAGGTCAGGAACATAATCTAATGAGACAAGTTATTTGTAAAAGATCAGCATTGTAAGCAGAACAAAATTAAGTTTATGTTTAGCTGTTGGCCAAGAAATTGGAGGGTAATGGACAAGAATTTGCTTGGGTAGACAGTTTATTGCACATGAAATAAATGGCACATTTAAAAGTACAGTGCTGGGCTTCCCTGGTGGCGCAGTGGTTGGGAGTCCGCCTGCCGATGCAGGGGACACGGGTTCGTGCCCTGGTCCAGGGGGGATCCCACATGCCGCGGAGCAGCTGGGCCCGTGAGCCATGGCCGCTGAGCCTGCGCGTCCAGAGCCTGTGCTCCGCAGCGGGAGAAGCCACAATAGTGAGAGGTCCGCGTACCGCAAAAAAATAAAAAAATAAAAAATACAAGGCAATTTGTTTTTATAAATTCTATGTACACATTTGTTTTCAGGTATGCTGTAGTGGGAGAAAATAACGTCTTTGGCATCAGCCAGGTGTAGTTCCTGGCTCTGCTACTTACTGGCTGTGTGGCCTTGGTTATATTAATTAACCTGTCTGAGCATCCAGTTCCCATCTCCAGCCTGTTTACATTGCGGGCGTTTATGGGGATTCAGTGAGCTAACATATACAAGGAACTTCGGCGTACCAGGAACGTGTATAAGGAAGTTTGTGTGCCATTGGTAATACGAGTGAGATTTCTTCATGCTCTCATGCTTATTCTAGGCAGATGGACTTTCATAAAAAAGTGTTGTAGAAATTTAGGCCCCAAATGAATTCGGGAAGCAGTGTAAGGGCTGCAGTCAAGAGCAGTAGCTTTGGAGCAAGACCGACTTGGGCTTGAGTCTGCTGACTTGAAAAAAATGCACAACATAAAAGCTGTGAGTCGAGTTTATTCAGTGTCTTACTGAGGACTGTAGCCCAGGGGACAGACTCTCAGAGAGCTCTGAGAAAATACTTCGAAGAGGTAAGGGGAGACGACAGTGTGATTTTGTGATTTATGTGATTTTGGCAAAGGGGGTACAGGCAACCAAGCACACATCTCCATAGAAGGCTGCTGCTAGCCACAAGGAACAGATATCTCGATGATTTTAATATTTTCCAAGTATGAGAAAATGCAAGTATCCAGGTTCATAAAAAAATGTCTTCTGAAAATAACTACCTGAAGGCCCATTCTGCCAGTTCTTCCCAGAGGACAGAGGGCCTCCTTCCTGAGCTCCTTTCAGGATGTGTTGACGGTCAGTGACTGCAGTGGCTCATGACTCAATCCTTGTAGGGCCAGGTGATGAGTGGCCTTCTTTAGTTGGCAAGTCCCAGCATTGTCACTTGCTAGTAGGGTGTCCTTGTGTACGTGACCCTCTCTCTGAACCTCAGATGTCTCGTGACACCTGGAGTTAGGGTTTTAACCTAAGGGTGGAATTGTGGAGGGGGAGGGGAGAGGTTTCAAGCTAGTTCCAGTCTGTCCTACCTTGTTTGTTTTTGTGCTGAGTTCAGGGCTGCATGGGCATAGTATTTTTTTGTTTTTTTACTTTTATTTCATTTATTTTTTTATACAGCAGGTTCTTACTAGTTATCTATTTTATACATATTAGTGTATATATGTCAATCCCAATCTCCCAGTTCATCCCACCACCACCACCTGGGCATTGTTTTTGTTGGATGATCCACAAAGGGCCTGCAGGCCATTGTCGAAGGACAGTGCGCACTGGGCTGTGCTCGGCAGAAACAAGAACATTTACAGGGTTCACTTACAGGGCAGTGCACTGACTGCTGCCAGGCTGAGCTGGTACTTCCTCAGTGTAGAAAGAGAAGTGTCTTTGCAGGTAGCAGCTAGCACTCCTTTTAAGTGAATTCCTCTTTTCCCCCCTAAGACCCCTCCTGGCCACACCCCCTTCCTCCTTGGTCTTCCTCCTTCCGCCTCTCCAACTCAAGCCACCCTCAGCTATTCTCCCGTGCATCTTTTTTCCTCCTCTCATTGCAGCTCTTGTTTGTGGCTCCACCTCTAGGCCCAGCTGGCTTTAGCTCTTATCACTTTGATTCTCAAATGGATCTTCTCTCAGGAAGCCTGGCTCTTAAAAAGAAAATGCTTTGGTTTTAAGACTGCTATCTCTGTTATGGATTTTTAAATTGATTTAGAAACTAAAGACCTGAGTATTCTTCCTTCTTTCCTTTTGCACTCCTGCTATGAATCCTAATCTTCCTTAGGACAAGTGAGGCCTCTGAGGGCATGGAGGAACTGGGATAGGAGATCCCCGGGGGGCAATAAGGAAATCTTCACATCTTATTTCACAACATCTATTCTAATTTAGAACACATTTCACTTTGATGCGATTAGCTCAGGAGAGAAGTCTTGAAAAATAACCTGCTTAGGGGCTTCCCTGGTGGTGTGGTGGTCAAGAATCCGCCTGCTAATGCAGGGGAAGACGGATTCGAGCCCTGGTCCGGGAAGATCCCACATGCCGTGGAGCAACTAAGCCCATGCGCCACAACTACTGAGCCTGCCCTCTAGAGCCCACAAGCCACAACTACTGAGCCCATGTGCCACAACTACTGAAGCCCACATGCCTAGAGTCTGTGCTCCACAACAAGAGAAGCCACCACGATGAGAAGCCCGCGCGCCGCAGCGAAGAGTAGTCCCTGCTCTCCGCAACTAGAGAAAGCCCGCACGCAGCAATGAAGACCCAACACAGCCAAAAATAAATAAGTAAAATAAATAAATTTATTAAAAGAAAATACGGCTTTAAAAAAAAAAATAACCTGCTTAGCTTTTGTGCTAAGTATCTGAATAAGAAGTGCTGATTCCTAACTTCCTATCTCCCTTGTGAAGACAAGCATGTTTTATTATCTTGATCTGGTTCTTCTATTACCTGTTGTTGTGGCCACAGAATGAATAATGTTCACACAGAATTGAGATAGAATCATAGAATTAAGATAAGCAGTTTTCTTTCCTCTTTTTTCTTGACAAGACAACTAAAAACCATGCTCTCCAGGTCAGATGATGTCACTTTGCTTCTAACATAGTCCATTAGTAAACTTGTAGGGAAGAGCAGTGATCAGATGGCAAACATAGAAAGTATTTGTGATTTTCCTTCTGCTATGATTAGTACTGAATAGTGCAGGATAACAGGGGTCCCCAACCCCCAGGCCATGGACCAGTAGTGGTCCACAGCTTGTTAGGAACCGCACAGCAGGTGAGCAGCGAGTGAGCAAGCGAAGCTTCATCTGCCGCTCCCCATCGCTCCCCATCGCTCGCATTACCGCCTGAACCATCCCACCCCACCCCCAGCCCCCTGTCCGTGGAAAAATTGTCTTTTACGAAACCAGTCCCTGGTGCCAGAAAGGTTGGAGACCGCTGCAGTATATAGTCTTCCCATGATTTTCATTGAAACAAGATGTTATAAATGAACTGAAGTAAAACATACCACTGTTGGCACACTGCAGCCCACAGGCCAAATCTGGCCTGTTTTTAAGGCTCAGAACAAAGAATGTTTTTCAATTTTAAAGGGCTGTAAACAAAGCAAAACAAAACATAGAATATGTGACACATGGCCTGAAAAGCCTAAAATGTTTATCAACTGGCCTTTTGCTGAAAGAGCTTGCTGACCCGTGGTGCAGAGGACACAAAACAGCAGAATCATCTGGCATCCTACCAAGCCTTATAAATGAGTTGTTTAAACAAGGGCACATATTTGAGGTCACAAATCGAGTCACTAAATCTCTTTCCTCATTTACAAATCGAAGATCGTAGTATCTCCCAATGAAATGTTAGGCGTTGTAGTATTTGCTGTACGGAAGATACGGAAAAGGAAGATGGTCTTTATCTTCAACTTTATATCTCTGCAACTTTGCAGAGTGCCTGACACCTAGTAAGTATTCACGAAAAAAAAATCTCTAAATGATTTTCCTGGGATGGGAACAGAAGAAGTTATCAATAAGAAAGTAAGTTTTAATTTACCACCACTATGTAAGAAAGCCTTGAAATATGAAGGCTTTTAACTGTTTTCATAGTAAACCAATGGGGAGGCAGGTGTTTGAAGCTTAGACCTCAACAGCTTCCTTTCAGAGTTGACAGAAAAAGATGTATATCTCAGTAGGCCTATTGTTGTTCTTCAGTGGAATGAACCTCTTAGGAATGTATTGGGAGAGGGGTAGCTTTTTATTTTTTTAAATTTTATTTTAATTTTTATTTTATATTGAATTATAGTTGATTTACAATGTTGTGTTAGTTTCAGGTGCACAGCAGAGTGATTCAGTTATACATATACATCTGTCCACTCTTTTTCAGATTCTTTTCCCATTTAGGTTACTGCAGAGTATTGAGTAGAGTTCCCTGTGCTATACAGTAGGTCTTGTTGGTTATCTATTTTATATATGGTCGTGTGGGTATGTTCATCCCAAACTGCTAATGTATCCCTCCCCACCCCCACGTTTCCCCTTTGGTAAGTTTGTTTTCAGTATCTGTAAGTCTGTTTGTTTTGTAAATAAGTTCATTTGTATCATTGGTAAATAAATGGACATTATTGTGAAAAAAATTGGATTCCACATATGAGTGATATCATATGATATTTGTCTTTGTCTGACTTACTTCACTTAGTATGGTAATCTCTAGGTCCATCCATGTTGCTGCAAATGCATTATTTCGTTCCTTTTTATGGCTGAGTAATATTCCATTGTATATATGTACCACATCTTCTTTAGCTATTCCTCTGTCAATGGACATTTAGGTTGCTTCCATGTCTTAGCCATTGTAAATAGTGCTGCTATGAACATTGGGATGCCCTTATCTTTTCCAAGTATGATTTTCTCCAGATATATACCCAGGAGTGGGATTGCTGGATCATGTGGTAGTTCTATTTTTAGTTTTTTTAAGGAACCTCCATACTGTTCTCCATAGTGGTTGTACCAATTTACATTCCCACCAACAGTGTAGGAGGGTTGCCTTTTGGGAGAGTGGTACTTTTAACCACTTATTTTAAAACTTTTACATTAAACTTGTATTATTAAACTTTATTTTTTGGAAATTTTTGGACATATACAAAACTACAGAGAATACTGTAGTGAATCTAGCTTCAACAGATATCAACCTATGCCCAATCTTGTTTCATCTATAACACTTTCCATTCTTTACCACTACCATCACATACATTATTTCACAGCAAATCCTAGAGACTATGATATGTTATCTGTACTTTTTTCGACATGTATGGCTAATTGTTTCTTTAAGGTACCCTTTTCATAAAAACGTAATCATTATACCATTATCACAGTGAGGAAATTTACAATAAGTCTTTAGTATCAATAAATGTTGAATGTGTTCAAATTTCTCTGATTTCATTTTGTTTTGTTTTATATACATGCTCTACACAAAGCTTCTAGTTGATATGTACCTTACATCTCCTTAAATACCTAAATTTACTCCTCTTTTAATTTTAATCCCTTGAAATTTATGTGCTGCTAGATCAGCCTGCTAATGTTTTAGCGAGATACATTTGTGTCATGAGAAATACTGGTCTGTAGTTTTCTTTTTCAGTAATGTTTTCCCTGGTATTTGTATCAGGATAATACTGTCCTCATAAACTGAGTTGGCAGGTGTTTCCTGCTATTCTGTTTCCTGGAAGGGTTTGTGTAGAATCCATATTATTTGTTCCTCAGGTGTTTGGTAGAATTCCCTGGTGAGGGAATGAATTGGGAGATTGGGATTGACATAGATACACTAATATATAAAATAGATAACTAATAAGAACCTGCTGTATAAAAAAAATAAAGAAAAGAATAGAAAAGAAAATATAATTGTAAAAGAATGACATTATATAGCAAAAATATAATAAATCTAGGTATAAATCCAAAAAAAAAAAAAGAAAAGAATTCCTTGGTGAAGTCATTTGGGACTGGAGTTTTCTTTGTGGAAGGTTTTAAACCACAAATTCAATTTCTTTAATAGATATAGGATTACTACATTATATTATCTATTTCATTTTGAGGGAGCTTTCATAGCTGGTTTCTTCTGAGGAATCTATTTTATTTAACTTGTTGAATTAATTGGCATAAAATATTGCCTTATTATCCTTTTAATGCCTCTAGGATCTATTGTGAGATCTTCTCTTTCATTCCCCAAACTGGTAATCTGTTTCTTTCTCCTCCATCCCCTCTTGGTCAGTCTTCCTAGAGCTTTATCACTCTTATTGATCTTTTCAAAGAACTAGTTTTTGGTTTCATTGATTTTCTTTATTGCTTTTCTGTTTTCAATTTTATTGACTTATGCTTATTATTATTTTTCTTTTTTCTGCATGCTTTGGGTTCAGTTTGCTCTTCTTTTTTCTAGTAAGGTGGAAAGTTATATCGTTGGTTTGGGACCATTTTTCTTTTCTAATATAAGAATTCAATGCTATAAATTTATTTTTAAGCATTGTTTTAGCTGCATCTCATGCATTTTAATATGTTATGCTTTAATTTTCATTCAGTTTAAAACATGTTCCCATTCTCTTGTGACTTTGTCTTTGATCCATGAGTTATTTAGAAGTGTGTTGTTAATTTCTAAATATTTCAGGATGTCCTGATATTTTTGTTATTAATTTTTAGGTGAATTTCTTATAGTCAGGGAATGTATTTTGCATGATACCAATTCTTTAAAAGTTTTAAATTGGCTTTATGACCTAGAATGTGGTCTGTCTTGGTGAATGTTTCATGTATACTTGGAAAAAAATGTGTATTCTGCTTTTGTTGGTTGAGGTGTTCTAGAAATGTCAATTAAGTTATTTGATGCTGTTGTCCATATCTTCTATATTCATACTGATTTTTGTGTGTACTAATTCTATCAATTACTGAGAGAGGGGTGTTGGATTTTTTATTATAATTGTGGATTTGTCTGTTTCTCCTTTCAGATCTACCAGTTCCTGTTTCACTTTTTGGAGCTCTGTTGTTAGGTGCACATGTATTTAGGATTGTTATGTCTTCTTGGTTAATTGACCCCTTTATCATTATGAAATGACCCTATTTACCACTGATAAGCTTCCTTGCTCTGACATGTATTTTATCTGATATTAACACACCCACTCTAGTTTTTTTTTTCCCATTCTAGTTTTCTTTTGATTCGTGTTTGCACAGTGTGTCATTTTCTATCATTTTACCTTTAATTGATTATCTTTGGATTCCCTGTAGACAGCTGATAGTTGGATCTTGCTTTTGTATCCAGTCTGAAAAATCTCTGCCATTATTTGAGTATTTATACCATTACATTTTATGTAATTATTAATATGGTTGGATTTAAATCCACCAACTTATTAGTTTTCTGTTCAATCTATTTTTTCGTTTCCTTTCCTCACTTTTTTGGCCTGCTTTTGGGTTAATCGAAAAAATTTTATTATTCTGTTTTATCTCCATTTGGCTAATTAATTGTACCTCATTTTCTAAAGTTTTTAGTGATTTGTCATAGTCTACCTTTGAACAATAGTATTGTGAATTCACGCACAACTTAAGAAACTCACAGAAGTATACTTTCATTTCTCCCTCCCATCTGTTGTGATACTTTATGACTTATTTGTTGAAGAAATAGACCTTTTGTCCGCTAGAGTTTTTCACATTCCGGATTTTGCTTACTGCATGCCTATGAGGTTACCATTTCCTCTGTCTTCTGTATTTTTTAAATTAATTGGTTGTTAGAACTAGGGGCTTGGTCATATTCAGCTATGATTTTTGTTAATATACCTCCAACAGGAGGCCCATAAAGTTCAATTATTTCTATTTTCTTATGTTAACGGCCATGAGTTATTATTGCCTATTCATTATTTCATTAAGAGTGTTTAAAATGGTGATGTTCTAATTCTATCATTTCTTATTCATTAACTAAGATTATTTCTGCAAAGATGAACTTTCCCTCATTAACTATCTGATTACCCTGCAGTACAATTTATACAGGAAGGTGGCCTATATGTTTGATTCTTTTCCATTATTAACCAGTTTTCAATGAGTTAGTGCCTTAGCTTTCTCCAAAGACAAGTAATAAATTTTTATTTATTTATTATCTATCTACCTATCTATTTATTTATTTTACTGAAGTATAGTCGATGTACACCATTATATAAGTTGCAGGTGTACAATATAGTGATTCATGATTTTTAAAAGGTATACTCCATTTATAGTTATTTTAAAATATTGGCTATAGTCCCTATGTTGTACAGTATATCCTTACAGCTTATTTTATACATAATTGTTTGTACCTCTTTTTAAATTATTTGAATATCATTATAAATTCAGGGATTTAAAAAAATGTCTTATAAGTTTGATGCATGCTCAAACTGCATGCTCTAGCTGTTCCATTTGGCTTCCAGATTTTTCAGATATGACCCCAGTAATCTTTAAGATTTCTCACCTTATAAGTTTTCAGCCTCATCTTGTATATTTACCGTTACTGACTTGGAATCAGCCATTTCTCCAAGAAACTTTGGTTCTTTTGGTGAATATGGGATTAGAGAAACAATCTAGTTTCCCAGAATTAAAAAAAAAATACTTTAATTCAAAACATATATATTATTTTGTTAAGCATTTGATATAGAACTTGGGCCTCCCTTTTTTAATGGCTACATTACATTGCTGAACTTTCTAGACTACCGTTTTTGCATAAACTACATTCACAATGCATTATCTATGAGTTTGAATTTAATTTTCTTTAAAATGGAATGCAAAACCTTAAGAGACTAAAAGAATGTTCTGAGGGCAGTTTCCATTCAGATCTTCACAGTTTCCCTCAATTCTTTACAGATTTGGCAACACTTTTTAAACATTGAAGTATAGTTTATTTACAATTTTGTGTTAGTTTCCAGTGTACAGCTATACAGTAGGACCTTGTTGTTTATCTGTTTTATTTATAGTAGTTTGTATTTGCTAATCCCAAACTCCTAATTTTCCCCTCCCCCTTTTGCTTTTTGGTTTCCCAGAAATTTTTAATGTAAAAACACCAAAAATCATCATTAGCAATATGATTATTAAAAGCAGTTTGATGTTAGCTGTGGATTTCTCATTTATGCCCTTTATGAGGTTGAGGAAGTTCTATTCTTAGTTTAATGAGTGTTTTTACTCATAAAACAGTGTTCGATCTTGACAGGTGCTGTTTCTGCATCTATTGAAATATCATAGGTTTTGTGCTTTATTTTATTAATATTGTGTATTGCTTTGATTAATTTTTGCATGTTAAAACTGACTTGCACTCCAGAATATAAATCCCTCTTGGTCATGGTATATGTTATATGTTACTGGATTCAGTTGGCTAGTATTTTGTTGAGCTTTTTGCATTTATATTCATAAGAGATTTTGGTCTGTTGGTTCCTTTTTTGTGACTTCTTTGTCTGCATTTTGGTATCAGAGTAATTCTGACTTCATAGAATGAGTTGGAATGTGCTTCCTCCTCTTGCATATTTTGGAAGAGTTTATGCATGATCAGTGTTAACTCTCCTTTAAAAGGTTGGTAGAATTTAATGGCAAAATTATCTGGACCTGGGCTCCTTTATCTGAGAAGTGTTTTGATTATTAAGCCAATTTCTTTGCTTGTTATGGTTCTATTTAGATATTTTGTATCTTCTTGAGTTCATTTTGGTAGTTTGTGTCTTTCTAGAAATTTGTTCACTTCATCTAAGTTATCTAACTTGTTTGCATACAGTTGTTCATAGTATTCTTTTGTAATCCTCCCATTTCTGTATTGTGGATAGTGATATCCCCTTATTCATTTTTGATTTCAATAATTTGTATCTTCTCTTTTTTATTCTTGGTTAGTCTAGCTAAAAGTTTGTCAAGGTACTGGCTGATGTGCCTGGTGAGTGCCCTTCTCCTGGCCTGCAGTGTCCTCACATGGCAGAGAGAGAGCTCTGGTATTTCCTGCTGGTCTTATAAGGGCACCAGCCCTATCAGATTAGGACTTCACTCTTATGACCTCATTTATCGCCTCCTCACAGGCCCTATCCCCAAACATAGTTAGTTGGGTGTTAGGGCTTCAACTTATAAATTTGGTGGGGAGGGGGGGACATTCAGATCATAACAAGTATATACATGCATTTCATTTCTACCTGTTTCTTAGATAAAAGTTAGCATACCACACTATTTTTCCCATCTTTCTTTTTACATTTAGCAATATATTTCATCAATTACTCTGAAGTAATATTTAGAAACATTCTTCATTTCTTTACACAGCTGGAGTCATCCTTTTAAATCTGAGCAACAATAATTATGTTAACAGCAAACCCACTGCTTATTATTACTGGATTTCTGACATTTGAAAAACAATGATTTCTTATAGGCTGTGTTAGGATAGTTTCATTAGAAGCACACCCTAATAGGATGGTGAGTAATTCATGAAGTGAATTAGTAGTTTCACAAAGGAAACTACTAACGATGTTGAAAAGCAAGGTAAGCAGGGGAGGGAGCCAAGGGAAGATGTGTCTTTTCCAGGACGGCCTCAGCTGATCCCACAGAACTCTGGAGAATAAATTATGACTCAGAGTTGCCCCATGTGAGATGAGGGAGCTGGGCTTTAATCATCCTGTTCCCTTCAGTCTTTGGTAAATTCCTGCTCCTTCCTCTTCACCCCCCAAGGGACATGTAAATTCCCAGGTACTTCCATCCCTGGACTGTGGCCAAAGCATGCGCCAGTAGCTTGAGGACAGTGTCCTGAAAAATTGCTGCAGGCATTGGCTGCAGGGAGTGAAATGTCAGGTTGGGAGGGGGTGTTACACAAAGAGACAATGTGGGGATATATCATCTCGGATGGTATCTCAGTATCTGGAAGGAGCACTGACATTGTCCACTGTAAGGGCAAAATTAAGGCCACAGGTCATTTAAATCAGCAAATGTGGCTTACGTAACAATAGAGTCGTCCCTCAGCTTACATGCCAGGACAAGTGATTTGAATCCAAGTGGTGGTCCAGAAGCCTGTTTGTGAGATAAAAACCTAGGAAACAGAAAATTGCAGGCATTCATAAAAGGAAGGGCTTTCTGCTCAACAAACACATTAGCTTTTTCTCCAAATATATGACTAGATATTTGAAGACATTTAAAAACAAGATTTAGAAGAAAACCTCTAACTTGCATTTACTGAGAATGAGGAAAAATGTTTCCACTTCATCTTGACTCTCATTTTATTTGTAATACGGTTAGAGTCTACTACATGATTGTTGGGGACTCAGAAAGGTTGAATTGGATTCTCCAGTGACTGAACTCACCCTGTAATTGGACTTAGATTAGGAAAAGGGGGACTCATTAGTGCAAAACATAGATTTCCAGGTCTAAAATGATACCATGTAAAAAACAGACAGAAGTAATAAAAATCTCAATTTTTTTGGAGGGCCATGAGATTAATCTTTAGGAACTTCTATTGGATTTGTTTCTCATTTGAGAGTATCAGTTGAGTTACCAAAATTTGGGCTGAAATAGAAAGAGGACATGGAAAAACACAGATAGTGCTTATAACCAGAGGATTATTGAATATCTTAGGGCCAAATATTAGGGCCAAAGTAGATACAGCCACTGGCAATCATATCTGTTTTCCTTAAGGAAATCACTTAATGAAATAATGAGTAAAATATTATGATTAAAATTAAGAGGGCTATTGGGATGGTTTCCAACGGCATGTCCAACACAAAGATTTGTGTTGTTGCTTTGAGGGGCTTCAGGAAGAGCCAAGAAGTCTCCAGTCTTAGATTTGTTTAGGGAGGGGATTATTGAGGGAGGTCAATTACCTTTATTTGAGATTGAATAGAGAACTAATTATGAGGCATGAAGATCCATGATAGGCATCAGAATTGGTTAAGCAACCAACATTTTGGACACGTTTTAAAATGAGATAAACCTTTAGAGTTCTATTCTGTCTTCTCTAGTTTGTCCACTGTTCATTCATTTATTGTTCATGTATTCAATATTTTCTAAGCATCTTCCATAGGATGGGGAGATAACAATAAACGAGAGTCTAGTCACCCACCCATTCCTTTCCTTGTCTCCCAGGAGCTCAGTTTGAAGGACTTTTGTTGTTCACTTTTGCTACCTTGAGTTGGTCTCAGAAGGTGTTTGTGCATATGCCCTGCATTGTTTACTTTGAACATTCATTCTTCTGTTTATTAATTCCACAAAAATATATTAAACAGAGGCCATGCGTTTGTACATAGTGGTTATAAGATAGAAATCACAGCTGCTCTTACGGAGCTCCTACCCTAGAAGGGGGCATCGGTAAGAAAGCACGTCATCCCGATCCTGTGATGTAAGTCCTCTGAGAGGGGCTCAGAGCCGTAAGTGTCCATTGGGAGTGTGCTCCCTCTGGTCTGTGCCTCTGAGGGCAGATGACTTCTCAGCTCTAAAGGGAGGATTCTACCTTTATGTTTAGGTACAAGACAATTGTAAAATAAGAAGGGTGGACTCTGAACCTTGGTGTACACCATAACTGTATCACTACATCCTTCTGCTTTTCTTCTGCTTCCATCTCTTTCCTAGTGGTGATGGTCCAAAAACCATGTGTGTTTCAGGGCTCAATGAAAATATTGGATTGGATCCATTTTTTAAACACTCATGTAAAAATGGACAAATATAAGGTTACATGAGAAAGACGGGAGGGAACAGGGTCACGTTCAAACACATGTAACTAAGACATTGAAGGAGACAGAGATTTGTCATAAGGGGAAAGTAAGCAATTACTAGTATCATGACCTACAAGATCCTGCTGTTGTAAGTGTTCACTATCACTATAACTATTATTATTATTAACATGGGCCACAAGTCCCTTTCTATACCTCCAGCCTCATTTGACCTACCAAGGTGTCAAGCCCTTGTGCAATGAAAGAGCAACACAGCAGAGATTTTATGCAGATCATTTGTGGTCGATTAGGTCATTGCTCAGCAAATATTCACTCTGTTATCTCTAACTCCATGAATTCAACCAAACATTGAATCAAAATTATTTGGGGGAAAAAACCCCAGAAAGTTCCCAAAAGCAAAACTTGAATTTGCTGCATGCTCAAAACTATTTCCATAGCATTTACATTGTATTAGGTGTTATCAGTAATCTGGAGACGACTTAAAATATATAGGAGGATGTGTAGGTTATATGCAAATACTGTGCCATTTTATATATGGGACGTGATCATCTGGAAATTTGGCTACTGAGGGATGACTGTATTTCTATGTCCCTTGACTATGCATTATGACTATATGACTTGCTTCAGCCAATGGGATGTTAGCAGAGGCTGGTGCATTTGGGCTATGCCTTTGAGTGTCTGCTGTCACCATGAGAAGAACAAGTCCTGGGCAGCCCACTAGCCCCAGAAGATTAAGAACCACCTGGATCAGACCTGAATAGAACCTGTGAGCTGGAGCACAGCTCAGGCAAGGCTAACTGAACTCGGCAGAGGATTTCCAGTTGGCTGAGAAAAAGACTGAGAGGGTAAATGTGATTAAAATAATATCCCTTTCAAATGCTATGTTGATTGTGAGAATAAAATTCATCACCATGGGAACAGCTTAGCTGTGATATGTTTTATGAATGGAGTTTGTTCAACTCCATTTTATGACCAGAACTGGAATTCAGAGTGTCACTGTGGAACTTCTATTTTAAAAAGGAAAGGACTGCATGGAGGTGACTGTTAGGGCACACAACATAGTGACTTGGTAGATTCATTGCATTCCACATGGTACTCAGCGTTCCATGGCCATGTCCGTCTGTTTGAAGATCATCTCATGAAAGGAGTGGAACTAAAGAAAGTATCTTCTGACAATGTTTGGATTTGGTCTAGTGTTGCATCCAGAGGCAGTTCTGAATTATGGGAAATATTTATGCTCACACAAAAATAAAATTAGTAGGTCATAGGTGTAGACAATCTATGTGTGTTTAAATATAGCAAAACCTGTAGACAGGTTGGGATCAGAATAGTAATATTGACTTTGTCCTTTACTGTACTGGTTTAATTCGCTTTTCTTAGGATTGTGTTTGAACACATGAGAAGGCTAGGGTTTTGTTCTTTCCTAGTAGCTATATAGGTTATTAGTGGTTGTAGGAAAGGATATTGCCTCTGTGTCCAAGATGGCACGTGCCCAGTGTCCTTCCAAGTTTCAAGGTGAGCTGAAGATACTTGTAATATGTGAACACCTTTGCTCATATCTATATTGGTGAAAAATGGATTCGGTCTGTATACTTTTTGAGCATTTTGAACAATCCATTATGATTCAAGAAGAAATTTTTTCACAAATTGTTTATTCAACAATTATTTATAGATAGCCTACCCTGTGCCAAATACTGGGAGATACAATAATAAGACAGCTATTGTTTTCAATATCTGATGGTTTAAATGGAAAATAAAGTTAGAAGACAGAGGACAGACAGTATAATAGGTCCCGTGTTAAGGGTCTTTACTGCCCGCCCTGGCAGCACCCAGGCCCATCCAACCTGGATGGACGTGGGCAAGGAAACTTCCCAAAGGAACGGTTTCTAAAGGTGAGTGAGTAGGAGTTATGTCTGGTGGAGGAGGTGTAGTGATCTGGGGAGAGCTTTTTCAGGCAGAAAGGCTTAAAAAAGGCCTTGGGGTGATAACCTGAGGTGTAAGAGACATCAGCTGACTGGGTCCAGTCACCAGAGTAGCCAACCCAAAGCCATGGCAAAAGCACTGTCACAAAATGAGAAAATGTCCCTCACGTACAAAACTGTGTTCGTGGTTCCCCTGAAACGTTATGACCATTTCTGGTCAACTGAAGTTACAGGGTTAGAAAGACAAGACAGAACGGGCCAGTTTTGAGGACAGGTGCCCGAGACACCCAAGCGGAGAGTCAGTGGATTGCTTTTGTGTGAGGGAAAAGCAAAGCAATTAGGAATTCCAGGCGGGAAAAATGAAAGCTGAGAAGACTTACACGTGATCAAAAATATTAAATAAATCAGGAGGAAGTCAGAAGCCCTGCTGGTTCTGCTTGAACTTCTCCGTCACCATGTGGCAAGTCACTTCATCTGTGGAGGCTTCGGTTCTGCATCTGCACAAAAAAGGGACCAGAGTACAGAATGTATTAATATGTAGCCGTGTTCAGCCTGGGTGCCTTCACCACCAACAGCTAGCTCCTCTTGGTCAAAGGGCCGCCACCCCCAGGCTTCCAGAATCTGCTTTGTCTGAATACATGGAGAGTGAGAAGTACCTGGGAATCTAGTCATCCCAAAGGCAGCCTTCAACCAAGGTCTGTGAGGTGGGGGGTGAAAATAGTCCAGCTCTCTCGCCGCCACGGGGAGCAGCTCTGAGTGTGACTGCACGGTCTCAGAGCACCCTTTGGGCTTGAGCCAAAGGTACCCTCCGTGGACCTTTGTTTGATATTGGGCCCTTTTCCTCTTCCCCTTTTCAGTGCCCGTTCCCACTGCTGCACCAGCCTGGTCCAGTTTAGATCGTAGCTTGGTATCTTTTAGTATCTTTAATATATTGCTTGTTTACATACAGTAAATACATATTTGTGGCAGGCTAGAAGAAAATATATTTTACATTTAATACTGTTTATAATCACAAGTACTACATACAACCATTCCTGCTGACGAGTTCATTAAGTGTTCAGTAATTCAGTAACTGGGGTTTTAAATGTCTGCCTTCTGGAGAGCTCCTTGGTGTACTGTTATGCAGGTGTTTAAGGGTTTTAGTGATATTGGGGGAAATGTGTTGGGATCTTGCATGGGCTGGGAACACATCCTTACTTTTCCATTTAAAATAAAGGGATAGGACTTCCCTGGTGGAGCAGTGGTTAAGAATCTGCCTGCCAATGCAGGGGACACAGGTTCGAGCCCTGGTCCAGGAAGATCCCACATGATGCGGAGCAACTAAGCCCATGCGCCACAACTACTGAAGCCCACGTGCCTAGAGCCTGTGCTCCACAACAAGAGAAGCCACAGCAATGAGAAGCCCGCGCACCACAACGAAGAGTAGCCCCTGCTCGCCGCAACTAGAGAGAAAGCCCGTGTGCAGCAATGAAGACCTGATGCAGCCAATAAATAAACAAACAAACAAATTAATTAATTAATTAAAATTACTTTAAAATATCAGTAATAAAAAATTTTTTTAACCTATAAAATAATAAAATAATGGGATACAGTCTCCCACTATCTGAAAATCCACTGCCTAATATATTTCCAGGAATGGATTAGATTGAATAAATACTGAATTGAATAAATAAATGTTGCAAAAATATCCCTGGGTTGTGATGAGCCTGAACTAGTTAACCCATGGTAATCTGAAATTCTGTGTGGGTATTATAGCACCAAATAAAATCACATTATTCAGTGTGTCTGGTTTTTCTTTGAAATATACTACATCACAAAACAACTTGTTATAGTTGGAGGGAGAATGTGGGATAGAACTTCTTGAGATGTTACTGAGGTGGTGGATTTTTTAAATGTTTTGCCCTCCCTGTGAAGCTCCCTTCAAGGTTATGGCAGTAGTGGGAGTTGGGTGAATTGATTATTGTAGGGGCAAAGAACTTCTAGGTTCTTCGGCTGGTCTAATAATGAAATAGACATAGAAAGACTAACAGGAGAAAAACAAATTTCATATGTATGGGAGTCCAATAAAAATATGAGACTCAAAGATAGTCAGGCAGTTGAGGCTTATATGCCATCCCGAGCTAAGGAGAAGGATGGGGAGAAGGACAGTTCACAGGAAGATGAGAAGAGAATGTTTGCCAGGCCATGCAGATAAGTCTTTCTGATATAAAAAGTTATCTCTGGTAATAGTTCTCTTCCTGGTATGGGCCCCCTATCTAAATTCTTTTAGGCAGTTAAGGGAGTGGTGAAAAGCTTTTCCTGTGTCTGCTGGGTCTTAATTGATTTCAATTCAAAACAATCCGCATGCAAAGTGGCACACTTTGGGGTGGCTTGTTTTGCACAATATAAGCAAAGAAATGTGTGCAAGTTACGGTGAGCCTACAGGCCATTTCCTTACCAGCAATCTCAAGTTACACCTGTCAACTTAAAGACACTCAACATAAGAGTTGTGAGTTTCAGTTTTATTCAGGGTGTTACTGAGGACTGTAGCCCAGGAGACAGCTCAGAGGAACTGCTCTGAAGAGGTAGGGGAAAAGACAGTATATATATGAATTTTATCTGGGAGATACATGTAGTCAAGCATACATCTTGGTAAAAGATTACTGCTAGTCACAAAGAACAGATATCTCAAGTTAATGACTTTAGTGCTTTTCTTTTTTCTAATTTTATTTTTAAAAATTTTTATTGGAGTATAGTTGATTCACAATGCTGTGTTAGTTTCAGGTCTACAGCAAAGCAGATCAGTTATACATATACATATATCCTCTCTTTTTAAGATTCTGTTCCCACATGGGTCATTACAGAGTACTGAGTAGAGTTCCCTGTGCTATACAGTAGGTCCTTATTAGTTATCTATTTTATATGTAGAAGTGTATATATGTCAGTCCCAATGTCCCAGTTTATCCCTCCCCCCTTTTTCCCCCCTGGTAACCATAAGTTTGTTTTCTACATCTGTGAGTCTATTTCTGTTTTGTAAATAAGTTCATTTGTACCCTTTTATAAGATTCCACGTATATGCGATATCATATGCTATTTGTCTTTCTCTGTCTGACTTACTTCACTCAGTATGACAGTCTCTGCATGGGAACATGCAAGAATCTGGGGTCGTGGAAATTCTTCCTGAGGTGTGCATCTTGACTATCTAAGGGCTAGTTTATCCAAAGCACAGTATGCCTCATCCTGTTTTTTCGTCCTGAATTCCCCTTAGGGAGCACAGTCAGTGGGTGGCTGCAGTGGGTTGCAACTTAACCCTTTGATAGCTGGATGATGAATGATACTCTCTGTTCTGTTTTTGTTCACACACCTAAGTCAGAGGTGGGGTCTCCCCACATGCCAACCTCTTAACACAGGGTGTCTGAATTCCCTACCTGCTGTCTGGAGGGCTCACAAGGATCTAGTGCCCTTGGTTGCCAGGAGGACCCCAGGTGTTAGAAGGGGAGTGTTTGTGCTGGACGCCAGGCTGGCCTTGGAAGACCCTCCACTCCAATCTCAGGTCCTCTGTAGCAGAAGCTCCCCTCTTTCTCTCCACTTCAGGGATGCCTTATTCTTTCTACGCCCCTTCCCTCATCTTATCCTTCCTTCTTAGCAGCCTCAGGCTTTCATCTCACTGAGCAGAAAACCTGGCTGTAAAGCCAGGCCTTTGTTTTGCTCTTGGATAGGTAGTTTCTACTGGATTTTTATTTCAGCCTCAGTGTGAGCTCAGGGAGAGAATATGGGCCAAGGGTACTGGTTCTCAATTCTGGTTGCACATTAGAATCACCTAAAATTTTTTTTGACACCTGGATCCCCTCACCAGGCCGATTAAATTAGAAAGTCAGTGTGTGGCACCCAGAAATCAGTTTTAGAAGAAGATCCCTAGATGTTAGTTCTGTGCTGCCCAAGTTGAGAATCACTGCCCTGGGGACCTGAAAGAGAGAGAGAGAGAGAGAGAGAGAGAGAGAAGAAAGGGAGGGAACAATAAAGAAACCACTGCGATGAATACTCTGAGGTCTGGCCTTGTTACAAATGTCTCTATAGTTTTTCTCACAGGAGGGGATGATTCTATTCCTGCTTTTGTGAGAAGGATACTGAAATCCAAACAAGAGTTTCTCCTGTGGGGATTGTTACGATCAGATTTTAAATAGATTCTGAAATACGTATTTACCATGAAGCCTAGGTTTTGGTGAGGGGCGAGTCTAAGACCTTGCGTCCTTTGAAGTCAAAATTAGTGAGCCTGTAGCACTTAGCGGTGTGAGTATTGTATTCGAGATGCTTGGGACATAAAGTCTGAAGTATTTTGGGGGATCTTCGTATTTCTCTTGACTAGAACAAAGAAGCTTGGGAAGATTTCTCCCCGCAGTGGCCAGGTACTTGTTGGGCAGCTGGAGGCTCTGACCTTGCAGTGTTCTCTGCACTTCCCACCACAACCAAGAATATGATGCGGAATGGCAGGATCTCAGAGTTCTGCGGTCCTCCACAAGGTGTGGATAGTGTCTGAGGGCCTGGCTTGGTCTGGATTAGCTGTCCTTCCCGAGGGAGCTGCTGCTTCAGCCCCGTGAGATGACTCTCCCACCTCTCCATCTCATAGCCACTCTGCCGGATCCCATCCTCTGCCAGGGGCTTGTCTCCAGATCTGTTGATATTTTGGTACACTCTACTATTTCTAGATCCATGTTTTTGACCTATCACTTTCCTGTGGAGCTTAGGAAGTCATATGAATTTGCCACATCAGCAGTTTTCAAAATGAAGAATTCTTCCTCTTCATGTAGCTCTACCTGATTGCAGTTCCAACATCTGGAGGCCAGATTCGGAGTGCTGAGCCCCAAGAGGGCTAATGGCAAGGCTTTCATTTACTCATTCGCTCATTCAATTAGTCAGCCAGTCAATCATCAAGCATTTATTTAACAATTATTTTGTTTAGCACCGGGGTCAGGCTCTGTCTTCAAGGAACTCACGGGCTCAGAAGAGGTAATGATACTTGTCCCAGTCCCTGTGCGTTTTCAGTTTCCCTGATATCATTTTGGACATTCCTTTCCCAAGAGGGTATTCACTGTGGAGTTAATTGCAAGATATCCCAGCTGTCTACTGATTTTGAAATTGTAAGCATTTGCCTAACAAAATAGGATGTTGCAGAGACCTTAGTGCTTTTGTGGCTCCAGAACTTATATCCTCGAGTCAGATGATGTTGCCGTTGTAGTTAGAATGAAGGCATTGACTGAAGTCATCAATGGGAAGCAACTCATATTTTAAACAACATATGAATGAATGGCTTTAGCTTGGGAAGAGGCTATTTCCTTGAATGGATTAAAAAATGTGGCAGGTAAAAGAAAGTATGTGTTGCATAGCATTTATTTTATTAGTTTAGGTTGGTATGTATTTATTGGTTATAGGCTTCTTTTGTTTTGGACTATTAAGATAATTTAAAAAAATTAACACGCCATCTAGAATCAGATTATGAATTGCAGAGCAGAAGGGGCCATTTTCTCATTGTCTTCCACAATTAGAGCAAATCTCTTCCTTGAAGCTTTGAAGGAGTAGAAATGTAGCCCTAGAAACATAAAAACATATGTTTTAGGTCTAGTTTTTAAAAAACGTAGGTTACCAGGGTACCATGAGAAAGACCAGCTGAACCAGAAACTGAGAAATATACCAGTGCAACACTCTTGTTGGGCCATAGGGCCAGAGCCAGACCATATCTTTCCTGGGATTCAGGGGGTTCTTACTGTAAGTTCATGTTAACTTTAAGCAAGAAAAAAGGACACAGGAAAGGCTGAACTTAGTGAAGGCCTGTGTCCCTTCTTTCTTCCTTCCTTTCTTCCTTTCTTTCTTTTCCTAAAGAAGGTTGAGAGTCAACTGGGTGGATTCTGAGGTTCTGAAAGACTCTGGTGGAAGGGAATGACCTGCCCTTGGCTGGGTGAGGCTGGTCTGGAGTGAGACAGGAAGCTGGTCTTTGAGCCCTCAGATAGGGCTTGGCCTGTCAAATAGGGGAGGGGAAACTGAGACTTTTGGTGTCAGCAAGATGTGGATAAGGCTCTAGTGCACCTATGTTAACATCAGTTAGTTTTTTGTTTCAGGACACCTTTGCCTGGGAAGGATAAGATGGTACTCCAGTGAATAACATGACTGCTTTGGGAAATTCCCACTGATTAATTTATCAGAGCCAGCGGTCTGCTCACCAAGGCAAACAGCCTGCTTATCAAACAGCAATTTACTTATCAAGATGTGCTTCCAGAGTCTCAGCTCTGTATCCACTGATGCTAAACTATCAGGTCACAGACTTTCCCCAATCCCAGCTAGTTCCCCAGCTCAAGAGAGAGGTCTTAACGGACTTGAGCCCAGACCCTAAAGCCCTATAAATGCCCTACCTCTGATTTCCCCTTTTAAGACTTGCTGAGCCCCAATGGAAATGGTGTTCTCCCTTCCTGCGGCGAGCTTGAATTGACTTAGCTTTACTTTATTGACAGATTGTCTGTTGTCTTTTTGGGGAGTTCATCAGGGGCCTTTGCCTGTCCTTTGCCTGTGCAGCAGGACAGGAGGACCAGGGTCCCCCAGGATAAGTCTGGAGCAGCAGCAGTAGGTGACAGATGGCGGCTATGTCATGCACTTGTTGATATGGGGCAGGTCATGGGCAGTAGAGGTCAAATGACAAAGGCCCCAGAAGTGGAGAATCAGAGTGAGGGGGCATGTTCCTGGTTGCACAGGTGGTAAGTAGCATTCTGGGCCATCCTCAGAAATAGCTGAAGGTCACTTGGGAGAGTGGCGTGAACGATAGCCAATTCCTGGTGACTAGGAAATGACTTTGGTATAATAGTTTGGTAAACAAAAGAAAATGTGACCTTATTTTATAGTAGTAGGCTGATGAGGCCAGAGACATATTGGTTATGTAAAATCACTGGGTTACGATTGGGGCATTTTCTTTCCTAAGTTATGACTTATATTTCTTTCACTTAATGGGTTCTGTATATAGTTTGGAAATGCAAACCTTTCAGCATGAGGTCATTCAGATGGCACTAGAAATCAACACACATATACAATATTTGAAAAAAAGAAGATCTGTAAATTGCATCTAGGCATTTTTATTTGCTTAATAGAAAATTAAATCCAGTATGCACGAATTGACTGTACCCTACTTGCACTAAGCAGATTTTTTAAACACAGAGGCAGTAATAAGCAATATGGCAATAAAACGTCCCGAAGTACCTCTTTCTGCATACTTATCAGTGAGCACTGAAGGCCAGAATCAAAACGAAACTTGAAATATTCACAGTGAAACTATGTTATAAATGAAGAGCGTCACTATTTTCACATCAGCATGAAAGTAATTGGATCATTTGCTGCCAAAGTCCATGCCCTGTTGTCTTTGAAGGTTTAAGCTCAAGTTCACGGAAGGCTAGAGATTTAGTGGAAGCCTTCAAGTCACCTTGTTTCCGAGACATGACCTTTTGTTATTGATCTTGGACATAGGTTGGATAAAGGACAAATTTTCATGATTTAGTAACAAGTGTTTAATTCAAAATGATAGATGGTTTTCTCATCCCTGTTTTCTCTCTGGGTTAGCCTGGGCTTGAGCAAGTTGAGAGATAAATGAATCACACGCTCTGGGTTTCCAGTCATTTGTTGTAATAGATGAGTTAGGCAAAAACCACAGTCAAAGGTAAGATGACTTCTCTCACACCAGGATGCTATAAATTACTAAGTACTCGGATCTAAAGTCCTCCTCCCAGCTGACACTTCTCTTTTCGTATTTAGCCTTCCCGGACCCCCGCCTTGCCTCCCTCCCCACTTTAAGAACACAATCCTTTCTTGCTTATACCATAACAGCAGCGGCAGCAACAGAATACAGGCTTCATTACATTTTTCTTCTTTCCACAGACCTTTTTTGATTGATCTTATTTCTTTTGCTAAACTGTTTTTAACACAAATGTCCTGCCCAGAGGAGGAAAAGAGAAATATACTTCAAAACTTCTTTCTGATCCTCCTCTTTCATCTCAGCAATTTTAAAGCAGGCTGTAAACATTCTCAGCAGGCGGGGTGTTGGAAACACTTCCTCTTGATTTTCCCTCCTCTGTTTCTCAGCTGTTTGCAACCTTCCTATTTGTTTTCTTCTTGACTACTGGTGCATTTCTTTCTCGGCCATAGAAGACCAGGTATAACTAAATCCTATTTTTCTTACTTTAAAAAAATAAATTTTTTTAAATTTAACTATTCTTGATTTACGATATTGTGTTAGTTTCAGGTATACAGCTTCAGACTCTTTTCCATTATAGTTATTACAAGATATTGAATATAGTTCCCTGTGCTATACAGTAGGTCCTTGTTGATTATCAATTTTATATATACTAGTGTATATATGTTAATCCCAAGCTCCTAATTTATTCCTCCCCATCCTTTTCCCCTTTGGTAACCATAATTTTGTTTGCTGTGTCTGTGACTCTGTTTCTGTTTTGTAACAACTTGATTCGTATTATTTTTTTTTAGATTCCACAAATAAGTGAGGTCATATAATATTTGTTTTTCTCTGTCTGGCTTCCTTCACCTAGTATAATACTCTTTAGATCTATCTATGTTGCTGCAAATGGCATTATTTCACTCTTTTTTATAGCTGACTAATATTCCTTTGTGTGTATACATGTGTGTGTGTGTGTGTATATATCTATATATATCTATATATATCTCACATCTTCTTTATCCATTCATCTGTAGATGGACATTTAGGTTGTTTCCATGTCTTAGCTATTGCGAATAGTGCTGCTATGAACATTGGGGTGCATGTATCTTCTCGAATTCGAGTTTTCATATTTTCTGGATATATGCCCAGGAGTGGCTTAGTTTCCAAAATACCACATAAAACAGCTCATACAACTCAATGTCAAAAAAACAACTCAATCAAAAAATGGGCAAAAGAGCTAAATATATATTTCTCCAAAGAAGACATACAGATGGTCAACAAGCACATGAAAAGATGCTCAACATCACTAATTATTTGAGGAATGCAAATCACAACTACAGACTACAATGAGGTATCGCCTCACACTGGTCAGAATGGCCATCATCAGAAAGTCTACAAATAATACATGCTGTTTGCTGCAGGACTATTTACACTGGAGACAAATGCCAGGCAACCAAAATAAATGGCCGGCAGCAGGACAGCGGTCATGTACACTGTACAGTCATTTTACTTTGCAGTAACTGCAGTTTACAGAAAAGTTGCAAAAATAGTACAAAGAATTCCCATATACCCCTTACCCAGAATCCCCAAATGTCAGTATTTTATTACAATTACTTTATCCTCCCTTTCACTCTCTCTCTACACACATGCACACACACACACATGTACATGTGTACACATGCACAAGAAAATCAGTCATTCACAGCAAGATTTAAAAACACTTTTTTTTTTAACATCTTTATTGGGGTATAATTGCTTTACAATGGTGTGTTAGTTTCTGCTTTATAACAAAGTGAATCAGTTATACATATACACATGTTCCCATATCTCTCCCCTCTTGCGTCTCCCTCCCTCCCACCCTCCCCATCCCACCCCTCCAGGCGGTCACAAAGCACCGAGCTGATCTCCCTGTGCTATGCGGCTGCTTCCCACTAGCTATCTACCTTACGTTTGGTAGTGTATATATGTCCATGCCTCTCTGTCGCTTTGTCACAGCTCACCCTTCCCCCTCCCCATATCCTCAAGTCCGTTCTCTAGTAGGTCTGTGTCTTTATTCCTGTCTTACCCCTAGGTTCTTCATGACATTTTTTTTCTTAAATTCCATATATATGTGTTAACATACGGTATTTATCTTTCCCTTTCTGACTTACTTCACTCTGTATGACAGACTTTAGGTCTATCCACCTCATTACAAATAGCTCAATTTCGTTTCTTTTTATGGCTGAGTAATATTCCATTGTATATATGTGCCACATCTTCTTTATCCATTCATCCGATGATGGACACTTAGATTGTTTCCATCTCCGGGCTATTGTAAATAGGGCTGCAGTGAACATTTTGATATATGACTCTTTTTGAATTATGGTTTTCTCAGGGTATATGCCCAATAGTGGGATTGCTGGGTCATATGGTAGTTCTATTTGTAGTTTTTTAAGGAACCTCCATACTGTTCTCCATAGTGGCTGTATCAATTTACATTCCCACCAACAGTACAAGAGGGTTCCCTTTTCTCCACACCCTCTCCAGCATTTATTGTTTCTAGATTTTTTGATGATGGCCATTCTGACTGGTGTGAGATGATATCTCATTGTAGTTTTGATTTGCATTTCTCTAATGATTAATGATGTTGAGCATTCTTTCATGTGTTTGTTGGCAATCTGTATATCTTGCTAGGAGAAATGTCTATTTAGGTCTTCTGCCCATTTTTGGATTGGGTTGTTTGTTTCTTTGTCATTGAGCTGCATGAGCTGCTTGTAAATTTTGGAAATTAATCCCTTGTCAGTTGCTTCATTTGCAAATATTTTCTCCCATTCTGAGGGTTGTCTTTTGGTTTTGTTTATGGTTTCCTTTGCTGTGCAAAAGCTTTGAAGTTTCATTAGGTCCCATTTGTTTATTTTTGTTTTTATTTCCATTTCTCTGTCACTGTTTGCAGATGACATGATATTATACATAGAGAATCCTAAAGATGCTACCAGAAAACTACTAGAGCTAATCAATGAATTTGGTAAAGTTACAGGATACAAAATTAATGCACAGAAATCTCTGGCATTCCTATACACTAATGATGAAAAATCTGAAAGTGAAATCAAGAAAACACTCCCATTTACCATTGCAACAAAAAGAATAAAGTATCTAGGAATAAACCTACCTAAGGAGACAAAAGACCTGTATGCAGAAAATTATAAGACACTGATGAAAGAAATTAAAGATGATACAAATAGATGGAGAGATATACCATGTTCTTGGATTGGAAGAATCAACATTGTGAAAATGACTCTACTACCCAAAGCAATCTACAGATTCAATGCAATCCCTATCAAACTACCAATGGCATTTTTCACAGAACTAGATCAAAAACACTTCTTCTTATACAAATCAAAACTACAATGAGGTACCACCTCACACGAGTCAGAATGGCCATCCTTAAAAAGTCTACAAATACAAATAACAAATGCTGGAGAGAGTGTGGAGAAAAGGGAACCTTCTACACTGTTGATAGGAATGTAAATTGGTGCAGCCTCTATGGAAGACAGTTTGGAGGTTCCTTGAAAAACTAAAAATAGAGCTACTGTATGATCCAGCAATCCCACTAACTAAATCCTTTTCTTAAATACCACAGGAAGACTCTTTATTGGAAGGAATTCTAGGAGGTGGGGACATCCCAGGGAGGAAGAATTTACCATTGCAAACTTAGTAAGGGTCTTGCTTTCTTCTTAATCAGCAGCCCCACTGGGGCAAAATGAGTTGTCTACTGTCATACTCACCAGAGGACATCAGCCCTCAGATACCACCAGGATGTTATATTCTGGTAGCAGTTATCCTGCAGTGGATATTGGTATTGATTGATTGATAATGATATGGATACTGATACTGAAGAATCTGGGGGTTAGAAGGTGTTCATTTGGGAATGAAGACAGAAAGAATACTCTTGAAGCATAGTGAATGGTGATTCTGGCCGAAGTTGGGATGTACCTACAGAGTACTAGGAAAAAACCGAAAGGAAGCAGATACGAGCACTTGTTAAAATCAGAGGGGAGTGAGTTGTCCACTGAGCAAGTGGGTATTGCAAGAAAGATTGAGATCTGTGGGATAGTAAGCTTGTGTGTTGACATTGATGGAATGAGATCTGTTTAGCGTGGGTTCTTCCAGAAAAGTAGAACATGAGACAAGGACTTATGGAGGTGGTTTATTTTGGGAAATGATCCCAAGGGATTGAAGTGCGGGGCTTGGAAGAGCATAATAGAGAAAAAGTAAAGCCAGACCAAGGGTGTGTGATTAAACTGGTTATTGCTGGGGACATCCCAAACTCAAGTCTATTGAGTTTCAGTAGGTCTGTGGTAGGGCCACAGAATCTTCATTTTTGGCAAGTTCTAAAGTGATGCTGAGGCTGTTAATCCAGGGACCACACTTTGAGAACCACTTCCATAGGGGTGTCAACTCTCCTGCATTTTTCCGAGTGTATCTTGGCAGGCTTTGGCAGGCTTCCAACCCAGGTAAGTCCTGGGTAAGGTCAACTGTGGATGACCTACCCACAGTTGGTTGTTGCAGGAATGACCTAAGCAAAATGGTGAGACATAGGAATATGAGTCGGCATAAAGGATGTCTGGCTCTTTTTAAGTACTTTTTTTTTTTTTTTTTTTACTATTAATAATTTGTGGTATGCTACATTAGAGAGGAAAATGGAGCTTGTCCCAGCTATCCACAGATGACAGGGAAATTTTCAGGAGTGACTTACTTTTTAAACCAGAGATGCTGCTTCTTCCTTGGCATGTTCTACTGTGTTCTAAATGGCTTTTCTGGTGCTGTGTGAGGGTGTGTATACCTGCGTCTGCAGCTGCAGGGGTCTGTGTAACCTGTTAGGTAACCAGAGCGGCAGCCATGGTGGTCAGTGGGCCATTCCAGGCTCACACTGTGGACTCTGAGAAGATCCCTAAGGTGAGTGAGTATAGAGCCAGGCAATATCCCAGGCCCTGCTACAGTTGAAATCTAACCTGGTATCTTAAAGTTAGTCTTTAAGAGTCTCAGAATTCAGAGAGTGAGTTCTATTCTCCATTCTATTTGCTGTGATTTCCAAACTTACTGTGCAGAAAGCATCACCTGGAGACTTGTCAAAGGAGCAAATTCTCAGCCTGCCCCTGTTCCTTGCAATTTTCATTCAGTAGGTTTGAGTTGGTGCATGAGAATCTGCATTTCTAAAAGGGTTCCTAGGGAAATGTTGGTGCAGATGCTCTAAGAATTGCCTTTTGAAAAACACTGTCTTAGAATTCCTGGCACCTGCCTGAGGAATCCTGTGGGACCCATGAAAGGAACTGAAGGCTCTGAATTACATTGTAATGTAACAGTATACTTTCTGGTATTTGCATCAGAATCTGGGAGGGACCTTGATTTATTTTTACATAAAAGAACTCAGAAAACCAAAACAAAAGTGAACTTGCTATATTTAATATAGAAAGAGCTTTTATAATTCAATAAGGAAAAGATGAACTCCTTACTAGAAAAATGGGCAAAGGTTACGAGCAAATAATTTATATGAGCAAAATACTTCATAAAATGAGAAATTTAAAAAGCCAAATAAACATGAAACTTTTTAAGCTTCCCTAGAAATAATGAAATGAAACAGCATTGAAACACCTCGCCTATTTTCAAATTTACAAAGGTAAATATTTGACTCCCCATTCAGTGCAAAGAGGGTGGGAAAAAAGGTAGTTATGCGTGTGAATTAGTGCAGTCTTTCTTGAGAACAGTTTGACAGTGTGTATCCAAAACAATTAAAAGGTTCACATCATTCAACCTAGCAATTTTTCTTTTAAGAGTGTGTTACAAGGAAATAATTGGAGATTCATAAATAGATTTATTTACATAAATAATGTTTCAGTGTTATGCATAATGGTGAAAAATTGGAAATACTCTAGAGGTCCACCAACGTGAGGAACTGATTAAATAAATAATAGCCTATTCATAGGTAGTTTACTTTGGGAAAAGCTCATGATCCATTAAGTGAAAAAAAGCAGTTTACAGTATAGTTGTGTAGTATTATCCTAATTATGCAAATATAGCAAATATTGATAGTGTTTATCTCTGGGTAGTAGGGATTATGGATGATTTAAATTTTCTTTATTAGGCTTCTATATGTATTGTACTTTCTCTAAATTCACTTTCTAATTATTAAAAATGGTTTTAAAATATATGGAAAATGATATTTTTTCAGTTGCACAGTTTTCAGTAACTTATTTCCATTTGAATTTCTTTTCTTCTCTCTGTGAATGCTCTCCCTTGATGACCTCAGCCAGTCTCAACTTTAACCCCATCTCTGCTGCTGATGGTCTCAGATCACACCTGCATATGTACCTCTGCTCTGTGTCCAGACCTATGTGTCTGACCGTCTGCTTGACTTTCCACCTGAACTATTAACAGGCATCTCACAACTCACATGCTCTACCTGAGTGAGAAGTTCCTTCTTCCTGGTCCTCCCACATCAGTAGATGGCCCTCTCATTCTTCCAGGAGCTCAGGCCTGGAATTTTTGAGAAGTCTATGATGCCTCTCTTTCTTTCACTTACCACACAGGACCTGCCAGCCAATTATTTTGGCTTTCACTTTAAAATAGACCCAGCATCTGACCATTTTCACCAACTGCCCTGTGATCACCCCTAACAACATGCCGTCTTCTCTCAGCTGGATCACCTCCCCAGCCACCTTATTGATCCCTCTGCTTCCATCTCTGTCCCTTATTAGTCTGCTCTCAATGTGGCCCCCCAGGTGATCCTGTTAAAACATAAGACAGGTAATGTCATTCCTCTGCTCACATCCCTGCCCAGTTTTGCTTGGAATAAGAGCCAAGGCCCTTAGGATAGCCTACAAATCCCTTTAGGAATTGGCCACTGCACCCACCTCCTTTGGCCTCACCTCCCATTGCTCTCCCTGTTGTTTTACTGATCCCTGACCAGTAAAGGCCAGGCCTATGCCCCAGGGCCTTTGCATTGGCTGTCCCCTCTGCCTGGAAAGCGCTCACTTAGCATACCTGTCCAGCAGACCTCACTGAACCTCTCTTGGCTATTGGATTGGAGTGGGAAGTTCTCTCCTTCACGCTTTCTGTTGTTCTTGCATGACTTACCTTTCTTTAAGCACTTACTTATATTTTAGTGATTTACTTCTATCTTCCCTCCCTTGCCCACTGAATGTAAACTCCATGAGGGCATACATTTTTATCTATTTTATTTTCTCTTACATCTCAGGATGTAGCAGAGTCCCTGACTAATTTCTTCTTACCTGACACCTAGGTCAGAAAAGAAAATAATTAAATAAAAACACCAACTCCCTCCTCCCACTCTCCCTAAAATTCCTCTCCTTTTTTTTGGGTAAAATATCATTTATACCAGGAAAAGTATTAAAAACACACACAAATGACATACTATGTATCTATCACTTTTAGCTGGTAAAGTTTGTAGTGAGATACTGTGATTTCTGACACATATATATCCAGAGCAGAGAAGCAAACACTCACTCGTGATTTCCAGTAAGAACACAGACCTTGAAAATGAGGAGTTCTGATCCCTTTCACTCACTAGGTTTTAAGCAGAGGGTGTCAGGGATAACTGTATGGAATAGTTAATATTTAGAAAAATAAAATCTGATTGATTAGAAATAATAAAAAACAAGTCATTAACTAGATTTGGATGTATTTCTTTTGATATATCTAGGAACTCAAATGTCAGGGGTGACATTTGAGTCATCCCAAATGATTGGGTCACTGACTCTGAGATGGGTGTATCTACAAAAGCAGATAGATCGCCGATTCTGAGATGGGTGTATCTGGCCTCTGCATTTCTTGCTTCATTACAGAAAGCTCTCTGTCATATTGTAAGAAAAGAATGTGTATACCTTGATCTTCCTTCCCACTGTGGTCCATCCAGAGCTCCTTGAAACGAACACCCTTGACTGCAGACCTGTGACCCCTGACCCTAAAAGCAAGTTGGGCTGACTATGTGACTGACAGACACATTTGAGCATAAAATACAGCTATTCTCATAATGTGTTTCATCAGTGGGGACTCGTTCAAACATTCTTTCCTATAATCGTTTACCCTGGCCTAGTTTTTGTCTGTTGTGAAAGTGTGAAGACATTTAAGTATTTTGAGTTCTCAGTCTGAAAAAAACCGCCACAACTACTGATTGCTCCATTTACTAAACGAACGTGATGGTTACTTTTATGTGTCGACTTGGCTAGGCCATGGGATGCCCAGGTAGTGGTTTAAACATTATTCTGGGTGTTTCCGTGAGGGTGTTTTTGGATGAGACTAACATTTGAGTTGGTAGGTTGAGTAAAGCAGGTTGCTCTCCCTAACGTGGGTGAGCCTCATCCAATCAGTTGAAGATATGAATAGAACTGAAAGCAGACCCTCCTCCGAGTAAGAGAGAATTCTTCCTGCCTGATGGCCTTTGAGCTGGGGTTTTGGTTTTATCCCACTTGTAGTTTTGAATTGAACCCTCAGCTCTTTCTGGACCTGGAGCCTGACATCCTTTGACTGGAACTACACTTTCAGCTCTCCTGAGTCTCCAACTTGGCAGCTCACCCCACAGACCTTGGGACTTGCCAGGCTCTGTAACAATCATGTGAGCCAGTTCCTTCTCTATCTCCATCTCCATCTCCACCTCCACCTCCATCTTTACTTCTATATCTATCTGTACACATATCCTACTGTTCCTGTTTCTCTGGAGAACCCTGAATAATACAATGGACAATCAGAATTTCTGGTATGGTTTAGGGTAGATAAAAATATTTCCTTTTGGGTAAAATACCAGTGATGATAATAATATTTGGCTTATTTTATCATTAAATTTTAATATACTACTGTTAATTATTTTAAGTAATTTTTATATATAATATATTAATTATATACTGTATATAATATTATATGTAATACATAGTATAATTCTATATCATATATATAATGATGTATATTAATACACATTATTAGTGCCTTACCCATACCTCTTTGGCACCACCAGGGGGTTTTCTCTGGCTGTAGGAAGAAAAAGTTCTTGGCCTAACTGGGCAGGCAAGAGTGCCAGGGTATTAACACCCTCAGGTGTTGCTCTCAACCTGTGGCAAAAGGAGTTGATGGGTAAGTACCTCAGCTTCCCCCCTGCCCCCATACTGTGGTCAACTGTGAGGCATCGCCCCCCAGAGGTTCCCAGCAGGACTGAGCCCTAGTTGCCGGCAGGGGTAACCTTCTCATTGAAACTTGATTAATTTTCTCCCTCTCTCTCTGCATCTTACTTCCTGGCTTCCCTCCTGGTTCTTCTTGGGGTAGCCTCAAGACTAAACCACGTGCATTCAAATTCTTGTCTCAGGCCCGCTTCCGAGGGAACCCCGCTTAAGGTGGAGGATCATGTCAACTTTGAATGATGATGAGAGGGGCTTTCAGAAGAGTAACTTAAACTACAGGCCCAGGGTCCACCTTACTTTATTAAACAACAGCAAATCTTCACTGAATGCCTGCTATGTGCTTCAAATATGAAGTTCATAATGCATAATTGTTTGATAAGTTGACCATTGATTTGTCATGGAGCAAAAAGCATCAGATGAAGGTCACAGAATACTTTTGTTTCATACATTGCCTTTTTAGAAAACAGTTTGTATTGGGGTATAGTTGATTTACAATGTTGTGTTAGTTTCAGGTGTACAGCAAAGTGAATCAGTTATACATATATGTATATCCATTCTTTCTAAGATTCTTTTCCCATATAGGCCATTGCAGAGTATTGAGTAGAGTTCCCTGTGCTATGCAGTAGGTCCTTATTAGTTATCTATTTTATATAAAGTAGTGTGTATGTGTCAATCCCAATCTTCCAATTTATCCCTCCCCCGACCCTTACCTGACAGTAACCATAAGTTTATTTTCTACATCTGTAGCTCTATTTCTGTTTTGTACGTAAGTTCACCTGTAACCTTTTTTAAGATTCCACATATAAGTGATATATGATATTTTATATATTGTCTTCTGTTTCCTGTCTCTACGAAATGATGACTTAAGTGACTAATACAAATGTCTCATAGTGGAAAATGACTCTACCTGGAACCTTCATCCAGGAACCAATAGGTTCTAAATGTTTAAAGGTAGACTAGTTTTTAAAACCATCACGGTGTATGAAGAATGGACTGGATTCACTCATTTAATGGCTCTAAAACCTCATTCGTGAGTTGAAGATTCCTTTTAATTAAGGAAATTGCTTTTTGAACTTCTTCTTCTCTTGTAAATTTGAAATGAAAGAGCAAGCTGTAACCAGTTTTTTTTTTTTTTTTTTGGCTGTGTTGGGTCTTCGTTGCTGTGCTCGGGCTTTCTCTAATTGCGGAGAGGGGGCTACTCTTCGTTGTGGTGCATGGGCTTCTCATTGCAGTGGCTCCTCTTGTTGCAGAGCACGGGCTCTAGGCACACGGGCTCAGTAGTTGTGGCTCGTGGGCTCTAGAGCACAGGCTCAGTAGATGTGGTGCACAGGCTTAGTTGCTCCATGGCATGTGGGATCTTCCCGGACCAGGGATCAAACCTGTGTCCCCGTGTCCCCCGTGTCCACATAGGCAGGTGGATTCTTAACCACTGCACTACCAGGGAAGTCCCATAACCACATATTTTAATATGTTTGTAAATTATGTGTCATTGGGAAACCATTTTAAGATACAAATGACTTCATTTTTGTTCAAAAGAGGCCTAAATAGGCATGATAATGATAATAGTACTGATAGTAGTTAAAATTTATTGAGGGTTTATTCTGTGCCTGGCACTGGGTCAGCTGTTTTCTGTGTATTATTATTAATCCTTACAATGGTTTGCAAAAAAAAGGTTCTTTTTACCTCTATTTTACATGTGATGAAACTGAGCACAGAGACATGGAGTGACTTTGCAGTCATATAGCTTGTGTCAGAGTAGAAATTAAACCCAAGTCATTCTGATTTCAAAGCCTCTGCTTATTTCACATCATGGTGAAGAGACTGTCCGGTCCTGAACTGCCAATTCCCATATGTTCCTTGTGTTTCCACTGATACCTGCTCGGTGCTTCTCTGCTGAAGGAAATTTATCTTTGAATCTACACCATGCTGTTTGTATTTTTCACATACCATTTATGAGAATCTACTGTTATTGTAAATCTTTACAACTACAGCCTGTGCTCTCCGGAAAATAAAAATGGGTATGCTAATTGCCTTGTGTTTAAATGACAAATAGGTAGTTTAAAAAAATCGGTATGGGCCATTTGCCATGTGCACTTAAATCTGTGTTAGTGCCTCGTTGCCTCGAGAATGCCTGATTCTGCTTCCTGCAGGTAGCTGCTTATTACAACGTCAGAAGGAGATGCTGTTAGGCAATTCTATCACGTCAGTTCTCTCTTTAAACTTCCTTGTGGCTCCTCATTGCTTTTTGAAGAAAATATTATATAAACTGGGTGTTCAGAGACTGCTAACTGTCCACCAGAAACCTGTTTCCTTTTCTTCCTGGACACACAGCTGGACTACATTCCCAGCCTTCTTTGTAAGTAGGAGTGGTCATGTGACTGAGTTCTAGCCAATGGGAGGAGAGCAGAAGTGATGGATGTCATTTGGGGGCAAGGCTTTTAAGAAGGGGTTGAAGCCCCTCCACAATTTTTTTCTCTTTTTGACTGTTGCATACAGAAGACAGTGAGGCCCTAAGGCAGGAGTTGCCAAGTTTTTTTCTGGAAAGGGTCAGATAGTAAATATTTAGGCTTTGTGGGATGGTTTCTGTCAATATAAATCTTTTTAAAGTTTTTTAAAACTCTTTAAAAATGTAAAAGTCATTCTTAGCTCTCCAAAATACAACCCACATTGTACCCCTTCCCCTTAAGGGATGGTGGAGCCGCAGGGTGGAAGGAGCCTGGGTCCATGACTCACCATGGGGAGTAGAGGTACCCACCAAGCTAGGTTTCTGCTGGACACTGTTACATGAATGGAATATAAGTATTTACTATGTTTGAGCTGTTATGCATATTGGGACTTACAATCACAGATTATTCTACCGTAACTAACCTTTTGGGATTGGGCCCAAGCCTCTATCTACACACACATTTCCCCGCTTTTTTTTCTAATGCTTCCTACATGTTGGTCAAACTGAAATACCATCTATTTCTTCAGCTCATAATCTAATTTCTTATTTTTATGGATTTCTTTATATACTTTCCTTTTGGGTATAAAGTTGCTCCATCCTATCCCTGTTTCTTGAAGTCCTTCTCTTCTTTGAAGACCTATGTCAAACGCTACATCCTCTAAGAAGTCTTCTCTTAAACTGGCAGAAATGTTACTCTACTGTTTTAGGTTTTCATATTTTGTTTTAATTGTCTAACAGGTATTGTGGCTTTCTGCCTAACCTGATGGTCGTTTGTGTATATGCCTTTATCTTCCCTACCATGGTGTCAGCTTCAAGAGGTCATCTTGGAGGAACCTGCCATGTGACATATGGCAAGTACAGGAGCCCGTCACTCAGGGGGTAGGGTGCATAATCAAGTCTTCAGGCAAAAATTGTGCACAGTCAAAATATCCTAGATTAATCCTTTAACCAGGCAATAAAGTACACTGCTGAGTTTAGGGGCCAAGTGCACAAACAATGTTTTATTTAAAAGATTAGATGGTACTCATGGCAAAAAGATGCTCCAGTGTGCAGGAAAATGGGACAGGTTGCTCCCTCTGAGATCATATGCTCACTGAGTGGGATGGCAGGGGACAGCTGGCTCTCTTTCTATAGGCGTTCCTGTTTCTTGCTGAATGTATAGTTTTGAATACACCAAATTTACATACATATCCACAGGGCCATGACTTCAGTAAATTTGTGCCTTACTTAAATGGCTGAACCGTGTATTTTCTTCTTGTAATAACCATTCTGGGAAAGAGTCATTTCTTTTGACAACTTCACTTCAGGAGGCGGGGAAGAAAGAGGCTGCTGGGTTTACCCTTGAACTTCTGAGCTAGAGTAGTGTGCTGCAGGATAACTCCTGGATAAACTGCAAGGGAGAACATCTCCTGGGCTGTGTGCCTGTCCCCACTGGGGAAAACACTGCTAAACAAAAAGGGAAAGAAAAAGCCATGTTCAAACCAGGTGTTTTTGTGTCTTTCTTAAGGTACAGTGGAGATAATATTGAAACACGAAATGCTTTGTAGGTGCTCCTTTTGAAACAAACTGTTTCTTTTAAAGTCATTTAATACTGTTCACACAGATTCCTATAGCAGCTGCCAAAGACATGGTGAGAGCTGAAAGGGACGTACCTTGGGGAGCATCAGTTTCAAGGCCCTTAATTTATTTCTTCTCTGTGCATGTTGTCGATGGGAAAGTTTGAGCTTCCCTAAACTGATGGAATCATTAACCCCAGAGACTGGGCATATAGGAAGAGCAAAAGATGCCTGAGGGTGGCTGGCTGCTAGCCCTCAGACCAACCCGCTCAAGCCAGATGCAGTGATTTCTCCATTTTAAAGTTTCTAATACCCTAAATCAACGCTGTGCAACAGAACTTTCTGAGATGGTGGAAATGGTCTGTAACTGTGCTGTCCATTATGGTAGCCAATAGTCTCATGTGCTATCTTTTTCTTTTTTGGTCTTAAGTATCCATCCTTTTATTTTATTTTATTTTTATTTTTTATTTATTGAAATATAGTGATTTACAACGTTGTGTTAGTTTCAGGTGTACAAAAAAGTGATTTGGACATATATATTCTTTTTCAGTTTCTTTTCCCTTATAGGTGATTACAAAATATTGGGTAGAGTTCCCCGTGCTCTACAGTAGGACCTTGTTGGTTATCTGTTTTGTGTATGGTAGTGTGTATCTGTTAATTCCAACATGTGCTGTTGAGCACTTGATATGTGGCTAGTGCACATTGAGATGTCCTGGGATTTCATTGACTTAGCATAAAAAATGTCAAGACATTACTAATGTCTCATTAATAATTATTTTTATGTTGGTTCCATGTTGAAATAATGTTTTGGATATGTTGGATTAAACCTAGGTATCATGGAGACTAATTTCATTTGTTTCTTCTTATTCTTTTCATGTGACTACTAGGAAATTTAAAAGAACCTATGTGACTTGTGCGTGACTCTGTTGCTCAGCATTTTTCTGGAGGTGGTACCAGAATGGAATTGTTACACTTTGCCTTCTCCTTGTCTAAGTCCCTCAGAACCAAATGTCAACAGTAGAACAGAACAGAAGCCCTTTGAACCTCAAGATAGCAGTAATACTCTGGGAAAGGTGGGCAGATATTTGTCCTCATGCAGGGGCTTCAACAAACGTGATGCTCCCTCATTGCCCTTTAATACCTGGTCATGACTGAGATTTAAGGAGGTTCAACAGGCTGTGTCCATAACTGGGGCTATGTATTTCTTTCACTTTCCACTTTGAATCTTTGTTACTGCCTCTGAGCTAGGAATGTGCTAACTCTCCAACTGACATTTGTGCTTAATTTAATTCAGGAAATATTAATGGAACTATTTTTTAAATTTCCTTAAAGTACATAATTTATTATGTTGGTGAATCATTTAGATGTGCTGACAGCTGTGGGGCGTACAGCCATCTAAATATTGCTTTTCTGTGATAGGAGCATCTCTTAGGTATGGATTCTTTGAGGTTGTTGATTTTTTTGGCTCCTGAAAATCTTAGCTATTTAACCTGGGATATTTGCCCAATGAAGTTTAAAAAAATACAATTCAGATAAGGACGTTAACTGAAAATTCATGCAGATGTTTTAAAAAGTGGAAAACATACATTTGGGGATAATCTGAGTTAAACAAGAAGTATGATGAAAGATCTTTTTAGGATCAAGTAATCCTGAAAATTTTGTCTCCTTTCCACTTGCCATTGAGGCTTTGAATGGAAGGTCATTCTGATCCACGAGGAACGGAATGCTTCTCCATTTTTTTTTTCACTGTTCTCCAAGGTATTTAGGTAGGTTCTTTTCTTTTGAAAAATCTTTTTTTCTGCCAACTTTGCTGCCAGAAGTGGTCTCCCAGGACTACAAGAGATTGTCTGAATGTTGCAAATAAAAAAATCCAAATTCTCAGGTCATGTCTGTGGATATAAAAAGTGCCTCAGGGAAGAGCACAATTGGCCGCTTTACCCATTCTTCCCAGTGAGGGATGGCAGGACCAGCCCTGTCTGGAGGGCTGACTGTGTGCAGAGGATGAGCTGAGAACGCTTATTAGTAGCTGGTTTTTGGAAAGCATCTTATTCAAACCTCTCGTGGCCGTGTTTTTCTTCTCTCTTTCCGGTTTGAGAAAGATGGCGGAGTTAATAGTACTGGGGTCGAATCAAGGGTAAATGCACATGATGTCATAAAATTAAGGTGGCACATAGTAAATGATAATAAATGCTAGTGTTGGTTTTCCTTTCTCTCTCCACTTGTTGGGGGTAGAAAGTGTTTAGCTCCCTTCTCGTGACCTTGAGATCTGTCTTACTACCCCACCACTCATCTTTCACCACGGAATGTGGTTTTTATTATTTTTAAGCTATTTTTGCCTCAACATGTTACTGTACTCTTGGAAGCTTCAAGAAACCCTGTTGGGGTGACAGAAATCTAGCACAGTGCCAGTAAATTACAATGAAACAAGGATACTCAAATAGCAAATGTCAATATTTTCTTGCTAGAAAAGTATACCTACTGAGAAGTTACCTTGACCCTATCAATGTAGTATAATTACATAGGAGCGAGAGATTCTTTGGGCCAAGACCTACTGAGTGATATATTTGATAATCCCACTCATGTTTCCAGATCTGTAATGCACAAGAGTCAGAATGAGTCAAAACACAACAGTAGGAAAGATTCAGTCTTTTAGTTGTATCCTTTAAACCAGATGTTCTCAAACTGGAATCATCCAAAAAGCTTAAGAAGATACAGATTTTTCTCAGCTACCTGAGGATTCTAAAATGAAGAACCTAGGGGTAAGACGGGAATAAAGACACAGACCTACTAGAGAATGGACTTGAGGATATGGGGAGGGGGAAGGGTAAGCTGTGACAAAGCGAGAGAGTGGCATGGACTTATATACACTACCAAACGTAAGGTAGATAGCTAGTGGGAAGCAGCCACATAGTACAGGGAGATCAGCTCGGTGCTTTGTGACCGCCTGGAGGGGTGCGATAGGGAGGGTGGGAGGGAGACGCAAGAGGGAGGGGATATGGGGATATGTGTATACGTATAACTGAGTCACTTTGTTATAAAGCAGAAACTAGCACACCATTGTAGGGCAATTATACTCCAATAAAGATGTTTAAAAAAAAATGGGTTAGTATGGAGTCTGGGAATACACACGCGCGCGTGTGCGCGCACGTGCGCGCGCGCGCGCACACACACACCCCCCCACACCCATGTGATTCTGATAAACTAAGGGCCTTGCATAAAATCATGACAGGTGCCATTAAAAATATAAAGCTCTCTCACTATATTTCCTGATGTGAGAGCCATGCCTTTCCTTTCTACTTTGAATGGCAACACAGTGTTTTGATTATTTATAGAATTGTTGTTGCTCATTCAAAGAACTGGATTCTCTTTTTTTAAAAAAATGGTAGACATATATGCATTGTTTCATTTTTTTAAGTGAGTGTGGAGGAGGGTTCTTTTACCCCCAGGGTTTCTTCCTGTTTATGTTAAATTCCTCGTGTTAATCATCTTTAATCCTGCCCTCCTAACTGTTGGTAATGGAGTCCCTGAGCTTTTTCTTTGGGTGAATGTGAGTCTCATTTCAGCCATGACTGTGTGATGCGCACATTTCATCAAGAGAAACAGGCCACAGTTAATTAGGTGCTTCTTTCTACCTGCTGTGAAGTCCAGAGACCAGGTTTCTTGCTTTTTGGAAGTGTTCCTGCTCTCCAGATTTGGGGGAAGAGGCGATAAATAGAGGCTAAGGATCACTCACTCACGTGGGTTTCTCTGAAGTGCCTTTTCTGAAGTGCTGTTATTCTATGACTGCATATCACCGTGCAGCAACCTCACATTTTAAATCCGTTTTATGGGAAGCGTTTTCCACTTTCTCCTATTTCTCAATCAAGAATGATTATTTGTCAAGCACAGGTGTGAAGCTGCCCAGGTTCCAAATCATTTTAGAGCAATATGAAGCGACATTTGTCAAGTGTTAGAACTGCTGTCTGAAGGAGAAGGGCTGCTCCGCTTGGGAGAGATAGTAGGGAAGAGCAAATAGGATATTCTCCTGGAGGAAAGAACCAACTCTTGTCACTGAGGAGCTCTCCAAATCCAACTGTGGCTTCAAGCAAGACGAACAGAACAAGACGCTGTGCAGTGACTCTTTGGAAATTTGGTTCAGAAATAAGAACATCTTTTCGGTTTAAAAAGATAAAATGACTACATTAAAGGAATCTACATTTAACTGCAGAATTTTGTCATCTCAGAATGAATTTGGAGGTTTTCCTGATCCTGGAATGTTTAAAAGAAAAACATTGAAGCTAAGGAACACACTTGAGCAAATAGATAATTTCAAAACTTTAGAAAAGCACCTTCAGTTTTTTTCCACTGATAAGTTAATACCCTGATACCTCAGATTTACTTGAAGGGGAGTACAGTTTGAAAGCTTAACAAAATTACCTTGACTTCGAAAGTTGATTTTCTAAGGCGAAAACGAAATCCCTTGGGTCTCGCTTCGCTCCCAGAGTCAGCGCGAGTATGAAGCAGCTGGTGACTACACATCTTAGCTTGATAATGCACTTAGAGGAGAATCAATAAACCTGACTTTGAGAAATACAGCTCTTTTCCCTCTGCCTCTCTTCACCAAATAAATAAGTAAAATAAAAATTTGCCTTTTGGCAACTGAGATACAAAGAATTCTTTTCGGTGTTTCATTAATTTATTTTAAAATGTAGGTTGCTGACATAAGGGAATAGTATAGTTCTCCTTTAGGTTTTTTTCCATATCTGTAGGGAAAATATGAGACTTTCCTTTGAGTATGTAAGTGCAATTTTTAAAAATGAGATTGAACATGGATATTTCTTTCTTTGTCCACTTTTTCTCCTGAAAACCTGGAGCCCCACCCCCACTCCCACCCCGGTTAAAGTTTAGGCCTTTCCTTACTCACTGTGGTCTCACTGATCTTATTTGATGATTAGAATGATGATGATCCTAATAAAATATCGTAGCAGCTAGATTTTCTTAAGCACTTATCGTGGGCCTACAGTATGCTAGATGATTTTCATGGGTTATCTCTTGAAGCCCGACAGTAACTCTACTATTAGGTACTGTCATTGCCCGCATTTACAGGGGATGAATTCCAGGCTCAAAGAAATGAAATAAGCCTACTGAGGTTGGGCAAGACAAGAGGGACTTGAATTCACGTAGTTGGACTCTGGAGGTAGTGGTCTTACGTAGCACATTACCCCAGAGTTTTGTTTTTTTTTTTCCCCGGTACGCGGGCCTCTCCCTGCCGTGGCCTCTCCCGTTGCGGAGCACAGGCTCTGGACGCACAGGCTCAGCGGCCATGGCTCACGGACCCAGCCGCTCCGCGGCATGTGGGATCTTCCCGGACCGCGGCACGAACCCGTGTCCCCTGCATCGGCAGGCAGACTCCCAACCACTGCGCCACCAGGGAAGCCCTACCCTAGAGTTTTCAGTTAGTGCAGTATGTAATCTTTTATGGCATTTTGCTCCACTGCATTTGAGCACAGTAACTAGGATGAGGCTAAGTGGGCTTTTGCCAGGTCCAGGACCAGCATTAATGAGTGGATAATGGCAAGCGGTAACAAGTACAAAGCCAGCCTTAGCAATGCTGGCTTCTGCTTACTTTGCAATTATGATGCTTGTTGGAAAATTATAGGCAAAAGTGCTTGGAAATAACTGTTCTCTGATGCAGGCAAAATTCCCCTCCCATCTTGTTTACAGCATTAATTAGTTTAGGAGTCCCTTTGTGGCTGTAGAACAGGGGATACAATTCAGCTCAGTTTCATCCCAAGGAGTGAGTTGGTTAAATCTCAATTATAATATTGCCTGACTTTTAAGAGTATTTGAGGAGAAACTTTGAAGAGCAAATCACTGCGGTTATTTAGGGACCGCAATTTCCTATTCGTAATTTCCTATTTGTGCTCTGTTTTCACACCATCATCACCATGATGAACAACTCCATCGTCATAACCGTCAACATCATCATCCTTACGTAATGTTCCACTGCAAGGTTGACTTCGTAAGTGCAGGAATAGTCTCATGCTTGACATATAGTAGCTACTCAATAAATGTTTATTAAATAAAGGAGGTTGTTGAGCACTCTTATGTGACGAGCAGTGTGCCAAGTGCTGTGCCCTCAAGGTCACATTTAACCATCATCACCAACCCATGACTAGACCTATTATTAAACCCATTTTACAAATGAGGAAACTGAGGCACAGAGAAATTAAGCAACTTGCTCCAGTTCACCCAGCTAGGGAGTAGGGGAATTGGGACTTGGTCCCAGGCCTGTTGGACTCTAGACCCCATGATGCTGTATTACTCACATCATCACTCTACAGATCATTTTCTCTCATCTTACAGCTCTTCTAGAAAGTATCACTTACACTCGGTTGATCTGGGTATCGTGAAGAAAAATGAAGGCCCAGCAATACTAATTTGAAGAACCGGACAAAAGCAGGGCCACCTCTGTGCTTTAAAAGACTTTTACATTTCTACTCTGAGAGTGACCAGCTTGATAAATACAAGCAGTAGCTTGAAATCTTCCTCTTGGGCATGATTCCAATGCTGCGTCTGAGAAATTTTCCTGCTAAAGGAAATCAGTAATGGTGAACTCCTTTGGGAGAGTTTTCCACATGCAGAGCATTTTCAAAATAGGAAGTCTCAGAGATGTAGACAGTAAACTGTGTCACCTGAAAAATGCAGATTGGAGAAGATGCTGTATGGCTTGAGGACACTAGAAACTAATTCCACTGCAATTTCATTGTAGCCCTTTCACTGTAGCCACGTTCACGTGTATTTATGTTTAATTTTATCCTGTAAAATTAAACTCTTCGAGCTCACATATATCTAAGGTCTGATTTTAAGGGAGCGGCCAAGCTGCTTTTTCTCACCTGATTAAAAAGAATTTGTAGGTCTTAGGGAAATGCTTTTATTTAATCATCATGGTTACTTACCCATTTAGCCAGGGAACACTAGCTTCCAGTACACTACTACAACTTTGTTCCTTTGAGTTTTAGTTTTGCAGAGATGTTCTTAATTCCTTGGGTGTGGAAATTATATGAGAGTCCCTCTAATAGGGAAGAACAAATCTGACACCATATTAGGTCTGCTCCTTGTACTTCAACGTTTGTATTCTATTGCTTTTGCTAAAAGTTAAAAATGGTGCCTATAGCCTGAAATATACAGGAGAGCCCATTCTCAAGGCTCTGACCTTTAAAGGTATAACACTTTTCCATTCATATAGAGATAAAAAGTTGCAGGACAGAGAACAACATTTGTTGGAGGTTTACAGGAACATCCTGACCTGACCTATGTGGTCAGCTGCAAGAACAAAGGATTCCTGTACCAAGAAGTTGGCAACCATCAGCCACACCCCCTGCCCTTTTAGTAGAAAAGAAGCCTGAATTCTAACTTGGAGAAGATGGTTCTTTGGGGACATTAGTCCACCATCTTCTCTGTCTGCTGGCTTTCTGAATAAAGTTGCTATTCCTTGCCCCAACACCTTGTCTCTCGATTTATTGGCCTGTTGTGTGGTGAGGGGTGTGAGCTTAGACTTGGTAACATCAATGAATTGTAGACTTACTGAAAACATGACTTTAATAGTACGTATTTTCTTGGGATGCATGCACACGCTCTCTCTTCCCATGTATTTATTGTATTCCTACATGTATATAACACATTGGGCAGAAATTGTCTGAGTCTCTCATTGAAACAATATTTATTTGGATTAATAGAAAAGGAAAAAAGTCTGTATTATGAAGGAAAAGCAGTGACACTCTGAATTTGAGTTAGGAACCTGGGATTATCTTCAATAAATCGTACCTAAAATAAAGGAAGAATAAAATGTGCTTCTTTGTTCCTTGATTGTCATTATATGACATTGTCAATGGTAACTATGTACTATTTAATCATCCACCTGGAATCTTGTAGCTGACTCTGAATTTTGTAGTCTTCCAAAGGCTACCTCTCATTGATGGGTGTCATTTTCCTTCATCGAAGAAGTGGAAATTATAATAAAATCCTTTTTTGGGTTAAGTTTTTATAAAATTGACTATCTCCCATCCCCTACCAAATTTAGAAGTTCCAGGTGGAAGAGCTGAGCTTCTGTTGTTCACCATTCCCAGTACCTGGTGCTGGGTCTGGAACGCAGTAGGTGTCTTAGGGTAGATGCCCCAGCGGCAGAGCTGGAGTGGGGATTCTTAGGCAGTTGAATTTTGAAGGCGTGCTCTCTGGAGAAGAGGAGTGAGGGAAGGAGGGGAGCAGCACTCAGCTGGAGATGAACTTCAGCTCATCCCGCGGGGAGCTCACTGCACCACAGAGCTAGTCCCACCTCAAGTCAGTGGGCTGCTCCTTTGTATTCCGTGTTATTCTCAGGCCCGCACTTCCCCTAGGAATGAGATTTGCATACTCATCTGGACAAGGCCCCTCCTCTGCTGCTGAGAGCAGTTCTTTAATACTTTGACGGTGGGGAAAAAAGTATAACTCTGCTGGTTGTCTCCGCTTCATCTTTCTACTATACGGCTGGCTGTTCTCTGCTTGTTCATGACTTCTGAACTGTCAAAAAAGAAGCTGGCTGTTTTTTCCTCAATGCTTCCTGCATTCTATTCTTTATTCTGTACTACTGACTAACTTGACTCATCTTAACTTTGCTAACAAGGTCATCGGTAATTATTTTAAACACACTTTCAGTCACGAAAGGAATAAAATGAATTTGCATAGCTCAGGGCTAGGTTTTTCATATAACATAGGGTTGAAACCAACAAAGAATTTTCTGTTAAAAATCTTCATATACTTACAGCTGGGTGTGAAATGGGAATTATGTTAGTAATTGATCCCAGAACGGTTAGGTGGTTTTTATGGTTTTATTTATTTATTTATTTTTAAATAGTGGAGGATAGCTTTCCATTACGTTTGGCTATTTCATCGCTAACCAAAATACACACACACACACGCGGGAATCAATTCTCACATCTACAGGCTGACTTTGCAGCCTAGTGAATGGCAAGATTTGTTCCTAGACAGCTTATACTAAGTGTCTTCAGCTACCTTGGCTTTACTGTATGTGTCTTTCTACTCTTTTCTCTCAATATTAACACTGTTCCCCTTTCTCTGTGATCCTTTTGAGAAGGTGGTGGTGTGGGGAAGATATATTTCAAATTTCTAACTAGAAAAATATTAGTTATGAAAGGGCTTTGCATGCCATACATTTAAGAAGATTCTTCATTGAAAATGTGTTGCTAAGCATGCGTGTGTTGAATCTGTGCTGAAGGGGTAATTCTGAGTGAACTTAATTTGGAACTGGTAAAATAATGAAAGCCGCTAATTTAATCTACATCTCAGGAAAAGTGTTTTAGTACATAGCTATGCAATTCTATCCTAAACCAATCAGCAAGTTTTAATAAATGACATAGCAGAACTTTTTTTTAATAGATAGGTCGTCGGGGGAAAGGGTGGGGGAAAGGGATAGTTAGGGAGTATGAGATCGACATTTACACACTGCTGTACTTAAAACGGATGACCAGGGCTTCCTTGGTGGTGCAGTGGTTAAGAATCTGCCTGCCAATGCAGGGGACACGGGTTCGAGCCCTGGTCCAGGAAGATCCCAAATGCTGTGGAGCGACTAAGTCCGTGCGCCACGGCTACTGAGCCTGTGCTCTAGAGCCCGTGGGCCACAACTACTGAAGCCTGCATGTCACAACTACTGAAGCCTGCACACCTAGAGCCTGTGCTCCTCAACCAGAGAGGCCACCACAATGAGAAGCCTGCGCACCGCAACAAAGAGTAGCCCCCGCTCACCGCAACTAGAGAAAGCCCCTGCGCAGCAATGAAGACCCAACACAACCAAAAATAGATAAAATAAATAAATTTATATAAAAAAATAAAATGGATGACCCAAAAGGACCTACTGTATAGCACAGGGAACTCTGCTCAATGTTACGTGGCAGTCTGGGTGGGAGGGGAGTTCGGGGGAGAATGGATACATGTATATGTACGGCTGAGTCACTCTGCTGTGCACCTGAAGTTATCACAACATTATTAATTGGCTATACTCCAATATAGAATAAAAAGCAAAATAGAGAGGTAGGTCATGTTAAATGGAAATCTTAAATGGAATTATTTCTATGTAATGTAGGGGATTTTTCATATTCATATTCTTGGAGTTTGAGAGTTTCCAAGCCAGGTAACTCTTCTTCTATTCAGGTTTTAATACCATTAACTTAGTTTTATATTTTACAGTGAACTGTAAAAGCTGTAAAATTTACTTTAGATTGTTCTTATTGTGTCTAAATGACCAAATGGCTATGGAATAACCTTTCATGATTCTGTATGAAACTTGTTTTTACTTTGTTGATTCATTTTGTGTAGTGAAAACAAAGAAGGCTGCAAGCTCATTCTGGTTATGCTACAAAAGGCTTTTTGACCATGGGCAATTATTTCTGTTTCTTTGGGCCTCAGTTTCCTCATATGTCAAATGCATGTGTTGTACAGACCAGTGGGTTTAAACTCTATAGAGAATAAGGATCGTCTAGGGAGCTTGTTAGGATGCAGTTTGCTGGACCTCAATCCCACAGATGCCAGTCTACCATATGTGGCCATATCCCTCCTGACTAGTGTCGGTGCCCATATAGGCTGCCCCCTCTTTTAGTGCAGGACCAAATCTGCCCCTTATGCATGATGCTCTTTATCCTCCAGCTCTTATTATCTTCTCAAGGAAAGGGCTCCAGAAATCCCCCTCTAACTCTCACCTACCATCATTCCACCCCTCCACAGACTCATATACACAGCTCCCAATATGAGCTTTTATTTCTTTTATCTTAAAACAAAGCAGTCTCTCTGGTTAGCAAACCACTTCTTTCCTTTACTACCAGAATACGTTAGTCCCAGATATTTCACCTCAGACCATTTTGATTCTCTTTTTCTACCTGGACAAGAATCACATCAAGAGTACTAATTAATGTGCTATTTACGTCTAATGATGACAAGAACAGCTAACATTGATTGAGTGCTTCTTGTGGTTCAGACGCTTTCTGAGTGTCTTCCTCTGGCCTTCCTTCAATCCTCACATTACTCCTATGAAATTGACCATTTCCTTTGGCCTTTGACTCTTTTATTTATTTATTCATTTATTTATATTTGGCTGCGTTGGGTCTTCATTGCTGCGCACGGGCTTTCTCTAGTTGTGGCAAGCGGGGGCTACTCTTCGTTAGAGTGCGCAGGTTTCTCAATGTGGTGGCTTCTCTTGTTGCAGAACACGGGCTCTAGACATGCAGGCTCTGGGCTCTAGAGTGCGGGTTCTAGAGCGTAGGCTTAGTAGTTGTGGTGCGCGGGCTTGGTTGCTCCGCGGCATATGGGATCTTCCCACACCAGGGCTCGAACCCGTGTCCCCTGCATTGGCAGGCGGATTCTTAACCACCGCGCCACCAGGGAAGCCCTGGCCTTTGACTCTTTGATTAAGACCTCAGGTTGACAGTTTACTCTTCAAGATCAACTTCAAATCATCTTGTCAAGATTCAAAATAATATCTCATTGGAGTTTAGATCACAGTTGCACGAAACTGGATAAATTTATGTTGGGGGCAACGACATCTTTGTGATATCACGTCTTACCACCCAAGAATATGTATTAACTTAAGTCTCCTCTTTAAAAAACAAACAAACAAAAAAAACAGACTTTATTTTTAGACCAGTTTTAAGTTCACAGCAAAATTGAGAGGAAGGTGCAGAAAGTCCCCATATACCCCCTCCCCCCCCACACACTGCCTCTCCTACTGCCCACACTAGAGGGCACCTCTGTTAGACGTGATGAACCTATACTGGCACATCATTATCACCCAAATTCCATAGTTCACATGGGAGTTCACTCTTGGTGCTTTTATTCTGTGTGTTTTGACAAATATATAATGACATGTCCTCACCATTGTGGTATCATACAGGGTAGTTTCACTTTCTGACAAGTCCTCTGTGCTCTGCCTATTCATCCTTCCCCCCACCAAACCCGGACAGCCACTGCTATTTTTACTGTCTCTGTAGTTCGACCTTTTCCAGCATGTAATATAGTTAGAATCATGGAGTATGTAGCATTTTCAGATTGGCTTCTTTCACTTAGTAATATGCACTTAAGGTTCCTCCATGACTTTTCATGGATTGATAACTCATTTCCTTTCAGCACTGAATAGTGTTCCATTGTCTGGATGTACCACACTTTATGCCTTCACCTACTTACGGACATTTTAGTTGTTTCCAAATTTGGCAGTTATGAATAGAGCCGCTGTGAACATCCGTGTGTAGGTTTCTCTGTGGACATAATTTTTCAACTCTTTTGAGTAAATAAATAACCAAGGTGTGTGACTGATGGGTTGTATGAGAAGAGCGTGTTTAGTTTTGTGAGAAACTGCAAAACTGTCTTCCAAAGTGTCCATACTATCTTGAGTTCTTTCCAGCAGTGAACCAGAGTTCCTGTTGTTCCACATCTTCACCAGAATTTCGTATTGGCAGTGTTTTGGATTTTGGCTGTTCTTATAGACGTGTGCTGGTATCTCGTTGTTTTATCTTGCAGTCCCTGAATGACATATAATGTGGAGTATCTTTTCATATGCTTTTAAGTCTTCCCTTTTTAATTACTTTTGTTAAGATTATGTAGTTCTTTCCATGTTCTGCATAGCTCCTATTACATTTTGTGGCCGATTGTTTTTCCCAGAGATGGTTGCAATATTATGTACCATATCATAAGCTTTTGTAGAATTTTGCCATGCCCCCATCAAGAGGTAAAGTCTAATCCTCTTCCCTGTCAATCTGGCTGGGTTTGTGACTTACTTGTTACCAATAGAATGCCCTGGAAGTGATGCTACATGACTTCTGATGATAGAGCATGAAAGGCTTTTCCTTTTCATAAAAGATGAGGCCATGCTGCAGCTATTTTAAGCTAGAATACTCACTCTAAGGGACTTCAGCTGCCTTGAGGCTGCCATTTTGTAAGGAAGCCCGACGTAGCATATGGAGAGACTGCCTGTAGAAGCTCTGAGACTAGAATAAAGAGAAAGAAAAAGACGTCAGCCCTCAGCTGGTCCAATAACTTGCTATTTCAGCTCCAGTCACTATCTGACTGCAGCATGAAGAGAGATCCTGAGCTAAAACCTCTCATCTGAGGCTTTTATGAATGCCTGACCCTAAGGCATTAGGAGAGGTAATAAAATGGTAGTTGTTGTTTTTGTGGGACCAGTACATTTCATGGTGATTTATTATATAGCAATAGATAACTAGAACAAATTTCTTCCTAAATTCTTAACTTTTTAAATTGCTACTGTAAAAATATTTTTAATGTTAAACTTTGTTTGTTTTTGTTTCTGTAATCATCCATACCTTTTGTAATTTTGTGTCTCATGCAACATGTGCATTTGTACATTATATAGTGTGTTGATAGCTCTAAACTGCTTTTCATTTGCTAAATTTGGGTTTTCATCTCTCAACTGATTAACATACAATTTAAGCTATGTTTTACAGCATCTTGCCTCTTGGTAATTACTAGTTGAGCTATGGGGGTTTGGATGTTTTTTTAGCATCTATATTTGAATATAAATTGAATTTTTCTTATCATTTTGAAAAAATGAACAGAAAAATTGAAAAATGAAAGCACTGATACAAGTGATAAGAAGCATAGGTCTTCTGTTACAATCGAAGAAAAGGAAATATTCAGACATGCCAAAAAGCTCAAACCAGCCTCAACTAAGTACTCACTGTCCATATGCAACTGTGTTCAGTTGTAAAAGAAGTGAACAAATGAAAGCACATATATGAAATGATGGGAAAATGGCCTTAAAAGTTGTGTTTAAAAGGTGAGTTATAATTGGAGATTTTATAATTATCTTATGACTCTCAGCTCAGTAGAGCTATGATTCTATACAGTTCTAACTAGCTCCGGTACTAGGTGATGGTTTCTTAAAGATTTTACCAAACAAATATGCATCTGAATCCCTATGGAGAGAAGACCCTCACCTGAGATAATGACACAACAGTGAGAGAAACTGCTGTATGAAAGGCACTAATGAGTTTGACCTTGATGTACCATACGGGAGCCAAGATTTCCCTCTTCATTCTGCTGTGAGAAAAGGAATCCAGGATCCAGAGGAAAGGAGCATGTTAGCTTCTAGGGGTCAGTGTGAAAATGCACATAATTGCTTCATTTTAATTACTTTACTCATTACCTAATTTACTAATGAAACATCTCTTAATACATTCACAAAACTTTTTATGTTCCATCCCTCATTCTGTCTACCCTAGTGTGGCATCATTGTTTGACTTTGATAGTGTTTTTCAGAAACACATTATTTATAAAAGTAGGGAGAGAGGACAGACAGCAGAAGCAAGAAGAACTACAATTCTGCAGCCTGTGGAAAGAAAATTACATTCACAGAAAGACAGACAAAATGAAAAGGCAGAGGACTTTGTACGAGATTAAGGAACAAGATAAAACCCCAGAAAAACAACTAAATGAAGTGGAGATAGGCAACCTTCCAGAAAAAGAATTCAGAATAATGATAGTGAATATGATCCAGGACCTCGGAAAAAGAATGGAGACAAAAATCGAGAAGATACAAGAAATGTTTAACAAAGAACTAGAAGAATTAAAGAACAAACCCCTAGAAGAATTAAAGAACAAACAGAGATAAACAGTACAATAACTGAAATGAAAAATATGCTACAAGGCATCAATAGCAGAATAACTGAGGCAGAAGAACGGATAAGTGACCTGGAAGACAGAATGGTGAAATTCACTGCTGCAGAACAGAATAAAGAAAACAGAATGAAAAGAAATGAAGACAGCCTAAGAGACCTCTGGGACAACATTAAATGCACCAACATTCACATTATAGGGGTCCCAGAAGGAGAAGAGTGAGAGAAATGACTCGAGAAAATATTTGAAGAGGTAATAGTCGAAAACTTCCCTAACATGGGAAAGGAAATAGCCACCCAAGTCCAGAAAGTGCAGGAGGTCCCAGGCAGGATAAACCCAAGGGGAAACATGCTGAGATACATAGTAATCAAATTGACAAAAATTAAAGACAAAGAAAAATCATTGAAAGCAAAAAGGGAAAAACGACAAATAACATACAAGGGAACTCCCATAAGGTTAACAGCTGATTTCTCAGCAGAAACTCTACAAGCCAGAAGGGAGTGGCATGATATACTTAAAGTGATGAAAGGGAAGAACCTACAACCAAGATTACTCTACCCAGCAAGGATCTCATTCAGATTCGATAGAGATATCAAAAGCTTTACAGACAAGCAAAAGCTAAGGGAATTCAGCACCATCAAACCAACTCTACAACAAATGCTAAAGGAACTTCTCTAAGTGGGAAACACAAGAGAAGTAAAGGACCTACAAAAACAAACCCATAACAATGAAGAAAATGGTCATAGGAACATACATATTGATAATTACCTTAAACGTGAATAGATTAAATGGTCCAACCAAAAGACACAGGCTCACTGAATGGATACAAAAACAAGACCCATATATATGCTGTCTACAAGAGACCCACTTCAGACCTAGGGATACATACAGACTGAAAGTGAGGGGATGGAAAAAGATATTTCATGCAAATGGAAATCAAAAGAAAGCTGGAGTACCAATAGTCATATCGATTAAAATAGACTTTAAAATAAAGAATATTACAAGAGACAAGGAAGGACACTACATAATGATCAAGGGATCAATCCAAGAAAAAGATATAACAATTATATAAATATATATGCACCAACATAGGAGCACCTCAATACATAAGGGAAATGCTAACAGCTATAAAAGAGGAGATTGACAGTAGCATGATAATAGGGGGGAATTTTAATACCTCACTCACACCAATGGACAGATCATCCAGACAGAAAATTAATAAGAAAACGCAAGCTTTAAATCACACAGTAATAGCTAAATGACACAAGCTTTAAATGACACAGATAGATTTAATTGATATTCATAGGACATTCCATCCCAAAACAGCATATTACACTTTCTTCTCAAGTGCATATGGAACATTATCCAGGGTGGATCACATCTTGAGTTACAAATCAAGCCTTGCTAAATTTAAGAAAATTGAAATCATGTCAAGCATCTTTTCCGATCACAACGCTGTGAGATTAGAAATCAATTACAGGGAAGAAAACCTAAAAACCACAAACACATGGAGGCTAAACAATACATTACTAAATAACAAAGAGATCACTGAGGAAATCTAAGAGGAAATGAAAAAATACCTAGAGACAAATTACAAAGAAAACATGACGATCCAAAACCTATGGGAGGCAGTAAAAGCAGTTCTGAGAGGGAAGTTAATAGCAATACAAGCCTACCTCTAGAAACAAGAAAAATCTCAAATAAACAATCTAACCTTACACCTAAAGAAACTAGAGAAAGAAGAACAAGCAAAACCCAAAGTTAGTAGAAGGAAAGAAATCATAAAGATCAGAGCAGAAATAAATGAAATAGAAACAAAGAAAACAATAGCAAAGATCAATAAAACTAAAAGCTGGTTCTTTGAGAAGATAAACAAAATTGATAAACCATTAGCCAGACTCATCAAGAAAAAGAGGGAGAGGACTCAAATCAATAAAATTAGAAATGAAAAAGGAGAAGTTACAACGGACACCACAGAAATACAAAGCATCCTAAGAGACGACTACAAGCAGCACTATGCCAATGAAATGGACAACCTGGAAGAAATGGACAAATTCTTAGAAAGATGCAACCTTCCAAGACTGAGCCAGGAAGAAATAGAAAATATGAACAGACCAATCACAAGTAATGAAATGGAAACTGTGATTAAAAATCTTCCAACAAACAAAAGTCCAGGACCAGATGGCTTCAGCGGTGAATTCTGTCAAACATTTAGAGAAGAGCTAACACCCATCCTTCTCAAACTCTTCCAAGAAATTGCAGAGGAAGGAACACTCCCAAACTCATTCTACGAGGCCACCATCACCCTGATACCAAAACCAGACACAGACACTACAAAAAGGAAAATTATAGACCAATATCACTGATGAATATAGATGCAAAAGTCCTCAACAAAATACTAGCAATCAGAATCCAACAACATATTAAAAGAATCATACACCATGATCAAGTGGGATTTATCCCTGGGATGCAAGGATTCTTCAATATATGCAAATCAGTCAATGTGATACACCATATTAAATTGAAGAAGAAAAGCCATATGATCATCTCAACAGTTGCAGAAAAAGCTTTCGACAAAAGTCAACACCCATTTTTCATAAAATCCCTCCAGAAAGTGGGCACAGAGGGAAGCTACGTCAAAGTAATAAAGGCCATATATGACAAACCCACAGCAAACATCATTCTCAATGGTGAAAAACTGAAAGCATTTCCTCTAAGATCAGGAACAAAACAAGGATGTCCACTCTCACCACTATTATTCAGCATAGTTTTGGAAGTCCTAGCTATGGCAATCAGAGAAGTAAAATAAATAAAAGGAATACAGACTGGAAAGGAAAAAGTAAAACTGTCACTGTTTGCAGGTGACATGATACTATGCATAGGGAATCCTAAAGATGCCACCAGAAAACTACTAGAGGTAATAAATGAATTTGGTAAAGTTTCAGGATACAAAATTAATGCACAGAAATCTCTTGCATTCCTATACACTAACAGTGAAAGAATGGAAAAAGAAACTAAGGAAACAATCCCATTCACCACTGCAAGAAAAAGAGTAAAATACTGAGGAATAAACCTACTTAAGGAGGTAAAAGACCGGTACTCAGAAAACTGTAAGACAATGATGAAAGAAATCAAAGATGACACAAACAGAGAGATATACCATGTTCTTGGATTGGAAGAATCAATATTGTGAAAGTGACTGTATAGCCAAGGCAATCTTGAGGTCAAAAAATAGAGCTGGAGGAATCAGACTCCCTGACTTCAGACTATACTACAAAGCTACAGTAATCAAGACAATATGGTACTGACACAAAAACAGAAATATAGATCAGTGGAACAGGATAGAAAGCCCAGAGATAAACCCCCGCACATATGGTCACCTTATCTTTGACAAAGGAGACAAGGATTACAAGGGAGAAAAGATAGTCTCTTCAATAAGCGGTGCTGGGAAAACTGGACAGCTACATGTAAAAGAATGAAATTAGAACACTCCCTAACACCATACACAAAAATAAACTCAAAATGGATTAGAGACCTAAATGTAAGATCGGACACTATAAAACTCTTAGAGGAAAACATAGGAAGAACACTCTTTGACTAAATCACAGCAAGATTTTTTTTGATCAACATCCTAGAGTAATGGAAATAAAAACAAAAATAAACCAATGTGACCTAATGAAACTTAAAAGCTTTTGCAAAGCAGAGGAAACTACAAACAAGACGAAAAGACAACCCTCAGAATGGGAGAAAATATTTGCAAATGAAGCAATGGACAGCTCATGCAGCTCAATATTAAAAAAACAAACAACCCAATCCAAAAATGGGCAGAAGACCTAAATAGACATTTCTCCAAAGAAGACATACAGATGGCCAGGAAGCACACGAAAAGCTGCTCAACATCACTAATTATTAGAGAAATGTAGATCAAAAATACAATGAGGTATCACCTCACACCAGTTAGAACAGGCATCATCAGAAAGTCTACAAACAATAAATGCTGGAGAGGGTGCGGAGAAAAGGGAACCCTCTTGCACTGTTGGTGGGATTGTAAATTGATACAGCCACGATGGAGGTTCCTTTAAAAACTAGAAATAGAATTACCATATGACCCAGCCATCCCGTTACTGGGCATATACTCAGAGAAAACTATAATTCAGAAAGACACATGAACCCCAATGTTCATTGCAGCACTATTTACAATAGCCAGGTCATGGAAGCAACCTAAATGTCCATCGACAGACAAATGGATAAAGAAGATGTGGTATGTATATACAGTGGAATATTACTCAGCCATAAAAAGGAATGAAATTTGGTCATTTGTAGAGAAGTGGATGGATCTAGAGACTGTCATACAGAGTGAAGTAAGTCAGAAAGAGAAAAATATCGTATATTAATGCATTTATGTGGAACCTAGAAAATTGGTACAGATGAATCTGTTTGCAGGGCAGAAATAGAGACACAGATGTAGAGAACAAATGTATGGACACCAAGGGGGGAAGTGGTGGGGGCATGGTGGTGGTAGGATGAATTTGGAGATTTTTATTGACATATATATACTAAAATGTATAAAATAGATACCTAATAAGAACCTGCTCTATAAAAAATAAATAAAATTCAAAAATTAAAAGTAGGGAGATATCTGTGAAGGAAAGGTATTGATTTTGCATATTAACTTTGCAGACAACTTCCTTAAAGAGACACCTTCCTATTTTAATGTTTTTAAAATAGATTATATCTTGGGTTTTCCAATTATATAGTCATATCATCTATAAATAATTTTAAATGTTTTTTCTATCTCAAAATTTATATTATTATTTTCAGTTTCTTATGTAATTGTGTTGGCTAGCTTTACAAAATAGTATTTAATGCCAGTGATGGTAATGAGCATGCTTATCTTGTTCCTGGTTTTAATTTCTAGGCATTCATCATGAAGCATATTATTTCTTAAATTTGAGAGTTGTATTTTATACAGTCATTTAAGAAAGTAACCTTGTTTTCATCTTTTAAAAATTTAGAAGTGGAAACTGAGTTTTATCAAATACCTTACTGGCATGATATTGAAATAATTGCAGTTGCTTTCTTTGAACTATGATATATTAAGGTTTACATATTAAAGTAAAATAGTTGGATATATAGATGATTTGGTAAAGATTTCTTTGTTTCACATTTTCATACTTAGAATTTAGAAACTGTTAGATATGTGTGATAAAGATTAGGTAGCTGTTTTCACTTCATTTGACTGGTGAAGTCTCTTTGGTAGGATAACACTTGTTGGAAGACCATCATTGGCTACCCCTGCCTGGAATGGCTATATAGATAAGGAAGGAAGACAAAAGACATGCAGTAGGGTCAGAATAGAAAAAGATGTGAGCTGCTATTTGTCCTTCCATTTTAGCTAGTACCAAGGGTTTGACTGCTCATTTAGACCCATGCCTATCCTGAAACAGACAAAACATCCTTTCAAATATCTTTGAAACTTTGCCAAAAGTACAAACCCTGAATAAAGGCAATAAATGTAATTATGTGAATGATTCTCAATTTCCTCTTTAAGACATGTCTGTGGAGGCAGAGTCTCAAGGAATAAATATGATTTTTTGTATTTAACATTTAATTTAATATATTAATGTAAATAAATTAATAAATAAAAAATATGATTTGGAGGAGAACAGTTTATCCAAGCTTTTTATAATGATGTGGAAGGAGGTCTGAGAACCAAAGATTCTGTAATATTCAACTAAGAACTCTACATAAACTTCCAGTAATAATTTTGCATGTTTTGATTATGTGGCTGAGGTCAATTCGAGACTAATAAAGAAGCATTATTGAGCACATTTAATGTTTAATAACATAAATTCCATAGAGGTTATGTTTTTTCCTAAAACTGCCTCTAATAAGGATTTTTTTGGAAATCTGAGGCTAAGTGTGTAAATAGGTGTGTTTGCGTTGTCAGCTGTGCATAATGCTAATGTGAGGTGCTATCTCTAGCTGTAAAATTAATTGTTTGCAAATTCTAAGCCTATCAAAGAAGACTTCTTTAGCTCAAATAATAGTGATTTAAAAAACTGATGCAAGATTGGCTGACGGATCAAATATATAAAGGGCTATTTCCTCCCTGAATGAAAATGAATTGCTTTGCCAGGTGGAAAGTTAAAAATCTTTTAAAGAAAATAAATCCATATAATCTTGAAAGTAGACTTTTAAAAGCAAAAAATGGTAGTTGAATGAAGTACTAAGAAACTGATTTAAAAACTTAGGTATGGATAATAGGAATGTCTTATAAAGACTTGTTCTAAAATTTAATATTATGTGGGTTTTTTTAAAAGATTTTTTTAGACCAGTTTTAGGTTCACAGCAAAATTGAGCAGAAGGGACAGAGATTTCCCATATACTCCCTGACCCCACACATGCACAGATACCCCCATTATCAACGTGTCTCACCAGAGTAGTACATTTGTTATCATTGATAAACCTTCACTGACACATCATAATCACCCAAAGTCCATAGTATACATCAGGGTTTACTCTTATTCTGTGCGTTTGGACAAATGTGTAATGACATGTATCCACCATTGTAGTATTGTACAGAGTAGTTTCACCGCCGTACAGGTCCTCTGTGCTCTGCCTATTCGTCCTTCCCCCCACCAACCCCTGGAAGCCACTGATGTTTGTACTACCTCTATAGTTTGGCCCTTTCCAGAATGTCATATAGCTGGAATCACACCATGTGATCACCGTATGTAGCCTTCTCATATTGGCTTCCTTCACTTAGCAATACGCATTTAAGGTTCTTCCATGACTTCTCATGGATTGATAGCTCATTTCTTTTCAGCACTGAGTAACGGTCTGTTGTCTGGATACTCTATAGTTTATCTATACACCTACTGAAGGATATCTTGATTGCTTCCAAGTTTGGCAATTATGAATAGAGCTGCCGTAAACATCTGTGTGCAGGTTTTTGTGTGGACATAATTTTTCAATTCATTTGAGTAAATACCAAGGAGTGCGACTGCTGGATTGTATGGTAAGCATATGTTTAGTTTATGTTTAGTTTTGTAAGAAACTGCGAAACTGTCTTCCAAAGTGGCTGCACCTTCTTGAGTTCCTACCAGCGATGAATCAGAATTCCTATTGCTCCACATCTTTGCCAGCATTTGGTGTTACCAGTGTTCTGGATTTTAGCTATTCTAGAAGATGTGTAGTAGTATTGCACTGTGTAGTTTTAATGTGCATTTTCTTGATGACATATGATGTGAAGCATCTATTGATATTTTTGTTTTCATCTGTATATCTTCTTTAGTGAGGGGTCCGTTAATGTCTTTGACTCATTTAAATTTTTTTTCTTATTTTTAAGTCTTAAGAGTTCTATGCTATTTTGGATAACAGTCCTTTGTCACATGTGTCTTTTGCAAATATTTTCTCCCAATCTGTGGCTTGCCTTCTCATTGTCTTGACATTGTCTTTTGCAGAACAGAAATTTTTAATTTTAAGGAAGTCTAGCTCACCAGTTATTTCTTTCATAGGTCGTGCCTTTGTTGTTGTATCTAAAAAGTCATCACCATACCTAAGGTTATCTAGATTTTTCTCTATCTTATCTTCTAGAAATGTAATAGTTTTGCATTTTACATTTAGGTTATGATCCATTATGAGTTATTTTTTGTAAAGGGTGCAAGGTCTGTGTCTAAATTCATTTTTTTTTTTGCATGTGGATGTCCAATTATTGTAGCACCATTTGTTGAAAAGACTAGCTTTGTTCCATTGTATTGCTTTTGTTTTTTTTGTTTTGTTTTGTTTTGTTTTGTTTTTTTGCGGTACGCGGGCCTCTCACTGTTGGGGCCTCTCCCGTTGTGGAGCACAGGCTCTGGACGTGCAGGCTCAGTGGCCATGGCTCACGGGCCCAGCCACTCCGTGGCATGTGGGATCTTCCCCGGACCGGGGCACGAACCCGTGTCCCCTGCATCGGCAGGCAGGTGGACTCTCAACCACTGAGCCACCAGGGAAGTCCCTTGCCTTTGTTTTTTGTCAAACATCAGTTGACCATATTTATTTGGGTCTATTTCTGGGCTTTCCATTCTGTTTCACTAATATTTGTCTATTTTTTAACCAATACCACATTATCTTGTAGTGCTGGTGAAAGAAAGAAAGCTTAATAATAAGTCTTGAAGTCAGGTAGTGTTAGTCTTCTAACTTTGTTCTTCTCTTTCAATACTGTGTTGGCTATCCTGGGTCTTTTAACTCTTTATATAAACTTCATTGTACTGGTAGCCACAAAATAACTTGTTGGGATTTTCATTGAAATTACATTGAGTTTATAGATCAATTTGTCAAGAACTGACTCCTTGTGGAGGTTTTTTTAAAAAACGTTAAGAATTACTGAGAGTGAAATAATTTAACAACATGATTCCAAAGTCAATTTCGTTTAAACAGAGGGATGAAATCTGGCTGCCATGTGGCCTATGATGACAGTTTTGGAATTCCCTGACCCCTCTGCTGACATATGAAATAAAGAATTTTATCTGATGTGTATCAACTGGTTTTCTTTACTCAATAAGTCATGGAACATGCTAGATGGCCAAGGGAAGTTTAGTTCATCTGCCCAGGTGTAAAATGAAGATGATGTTGAAACAGTTTACCTTATCAGGGTTGAAAAGATACATGGAAAATGACTTGTAGGGGGCATGGCTCAATAACTATTAGTTGTTATTTGACAGTGAGGCATAGGGTGATGAATGGAAACTGTGCCCTCCTTTAATTTAAGTAGGGAGCTTAAAGAGCTTATGGTTTCATGAGGCCAGTCTAAACAGAACTATATTCTTCCTGCCAGGACTTCCCTGGTGGCACAGTGGTTAACAATCTGCCTGCCAATGCAGGGGGAGACAGGTTTGAGCCCTGGTCTGGGAAGATCCCACATGCCACAGAGCAACTAAGTCCATGCGCCACAACTACTGAGCCTGTGCTCTAGAGCCCAAGAGCCACAACTACGGAGCCCACATGCCACAACTACAGAAGCCCGCATGCCTAGAGCCTGTGCTCTGCAACAAGAGAAGCCACCGCAATGAGAAGCCCACGCACCGCAACAAAGAGTAGCCCCCGCTCGCCTCAACTAGAGAAAGCCCGTGCGCAGCAACAAAGACCCAATGCAGCCATAAGTAAATAAATAAATAAAATCTTCCTGCCAATCTCGGTTATATTTGACTGACATCCACGGCTCACACCCTTCAGATACTTTGACCTTATTGTGCAAATAATTTATGAATGTGAAAAAGTTAGATGTACTTTTATGTTATGTTATCACAGATTTATAACAGCCTCTGTGGAAAGAGCTTTGATTGTGTGCATTGGGTATATTGAAAAGACGGAGTTCTAGAAGTGAGTACTTCCAAATATTACTTGTATAAAATGATGTTTTGGACAAATGCACACTCAATGAAGAGTATGGGACTTCAGTGAAAGCTGAAGTAGAAAAGGAAAGAAAAATGGGATCTAGTACAGAACAATGGAGTAAATCACTAAGCCACAAAGACCATGAGTGAGCCTTGGAGATTACCTGCCACTTTTTCCATGGTGTCTGTGTTCTGAGTTCCAGACAACTATCTTATAAAGACATTTGGAAGCTCAAACCTATCTGCTTATTGGAGAAGGCTGGTATTAGAATTAGGATGGATTTTAGAAGTGGTACAGCTCTTCAAGAAAACTTTCAGGTTCCTGACTAGTGGTTTGGAAGTGTTATTGCTAGGAATAGAATAAGATAGATACACAGCTAGAAATCCCACTAGGGAAAGATAGAGACTTGAGGAGATCACCATAAGCTAGACACCAACCAGAAAATGCCTAGAACATCTGGCAGCTAAGCAACAATCAGAACATGTTGAAAGTAAACAGACTTACTTGTGCCACTACCACCAAAAAATGGACCCAAGACCTGCATTTGGCCTTGGGAGGTCTATAGGGTAACAGACCCTGAAAAACTGCACTCTTGCATGTAGCCAAGACAAGAATATAGGTGAGAGGGGAAAGAAACTAGATGAAAGGGGATATTATACAAAAACCTGAGATGAATTACCGCATTTTAGTGTATGTTACCACCATTTTGCTAATATACATATGATTTAAATAGTGCTGTGACAGTCCTGGTTAGACCATATAGGGCCAAAGGAGGAATTAATGATGTAAGCCTTGATGTCTACCCAAAAATGAGGATGAAGGTGGTCTCCTCCCCTCCCCACTCTTTCCTTGATTATAAAAGTGTAGCCCTCTTTGTTCTTGGAGATGCGCTCCCCTGCCTGCCCACTTGTATCTTTCAAAAGCATCCTATGCTAATAAACTCACTCTTTCCCTGTCACTGGGCCTGTCTCTGAATTCCTTCTGCATGGAGACAAGTGAGAACCTGAACTTCAGAAAGTCCTGTAACACCATACACAAAAATAAGCTCAAAATGGATTAAAGACCTAAATGTAAGTCCAGAAACTATCAAACTCTTAGAGGAAAACATAGGCAGAACACTCTATGACATAAATCACAGCAAGATCCTTTTGGACCCACCTCCTAGAGAAATGGAAATAAAAACAAAAATAAACAAATGGGACCTAATGAAACTTCAGAGCTTTTGCACAGCAAAGGAAACCATAAACAAGACCAAAAGACAACCCTCAGAATGGGAGAAAATATTTGCAAATGAAGCAACTGACAAAGGATTAATCTCCAAAATTTATAGGCAGCTCATGCAGCTCAATAACAAAAAACAAACAACCCAATCCAAAAATGGACAGAAGACCTAAATAGACATTTCTCCAAAGAAGATATACAGATTGCCAACAAACACGTGAAAGAATGCTCAACATCATTAATCATTAGAGAAATGCAAATCAAAACTTCAATGAGGTATCACCTCACACCAGTCAGAATGGCCATCATCAAAAAATCTAGAAACAATAAATGCTGGAGAGGGTGTGGAGAAAAGGGAACCCTCTTGTACTGTTGGTGGGAGTGTAAATTGATACAGCCACTATGGAGAACAGTATGGAGGTTCCTTAAAAAACTACAAATAGAACTACCATATGACCCAGCAATCCCACTACTGGGCATATACCCTGAGAAAACCATAATTCAAAAAGAGTCATGTACCAAAATGTTCATTGCAGCCCTATTTACAATAGCCCGGAGATGGAAACAACCTAAGTGTCCATCATCGGATGAATGGATGCAGAAGATGTGGCACATATTTACAATGGAATATTACTCAGCCATAAAAACAAACGAAATTGAGCTATTTGTAATGAGGTGGATAGACCTAAAGTCTGTCATACAGAGTGAAGTAAGTCAGAAAGAGAAAAACAAATACCGTATGCTAACACATATATATGGAATTTAAGAAAAAAAAATGTCATGAAGAACCTAGGGATAAGACAGGAATAAGGACACAGACCTACTGGAAAAGGGACTTGAGGATATGGGGAGGGGGAAGGGTGAGCTGTGACAAAGCGAGAGAGAGGCATGGACATATATACACTACCAAATGTAAGTTAGATCGCTAGTGGGAAGCAGCCGCATAGCACAGGGAGATCAGCTCGGTGCTTTGTGACTGCCTGGAGGGGTGGGATAGGGAGGGTGGGAGAGAGGGAGACGCAAGAGGGAAGAGATATGGGAACATATGTATATGTGTAACTGATTCACTTTGTTATAAAGCAGAAACTAAACCACCATTGTAAAGCAATTATACTCCAATAAAGATGAAAAAAAAAAAAAAGTCCTGAGATAAGGTAAGCAGTTTCAGTTGCAAGACAGTGAGGGGAGTGGGCGGTGCCCTCCTAAGTCAGAGACTGTGGATTCAAGTCCCAGTCTGAAGTGCGGCTGGGTTCCAGTCCCATCCGAGAAGTGCGGTTTCCTTATCAGTTCTTCTTTATTTGAAGGAGGATAAAAAGAAGCAGGAAACACAGTGTCTGTAGCCACAATGGGAGTTATTTTCGGTAAACTGCTTTGTTGAAATAATTTTAGCTCAGAAGGGGACGTGAGGCAGATCGTAGCCCCAGCACCTCCGCATGTGAGAAACGTTCTCCGCGATTTCTCTTAGCACATCAGACTGACCCTTTGGTGTCTTCTGAAACATGAGCAAACATCGCTGCCCTTCAGTGCTGCTGAATTCATTGTAGTTTCCCCACCATGCCGTGCTGATGCTTACCTCCCTGCCTTAGCACGTGGAACTTTCTGTCTAGAGAATACTTCTCTACTATATCTTCTCCTTCCCTTTGTCCATTCTCCTTTCTTCAGCACTTCAGATAATCTCCCTTAATTCTGACGTATGACTCAGGGTGCTGACACATATTTGATTTTGAGTCGTTTTTGTAGCCAGTGTCTAGTGAGTCCCGCCGGTATAGAAGGCCCCATATGAGGAACTGCAGAGGCATAATAAAATTACAAACCCAAAACCACATCAAGCCCCCTTTTTTGCTTCAAGTATAAAGTGAACTGCAACACGAGAACAAATAACAGGATTGTGCTATAACGTACATGAAGAACTGAAGGAGGAGAAACTTTCTACCAGGAAAAAGGAGTAGGGAATGAGAGGTGCTTCGTGCTGGGTGTACCCCTGAGCTGCCTCTAGAGGCTGGGATGGGTTTTAACAGGGCCAGTCACAGGGAGAAGGCGCGACCTGACAGACTTGCAGACGCCAGGAGGCTCAGACCGAGTGTCATCAGTACAACACCGAGGCTGTCAGCAGCTGGAACTTTCCCTGGTTCCCTAGGGAACACAAAGAATCAAGAGGCCGTCTGATCTGTTTTTCAGAGTTTTGAGACTTTGTAGGAGCTGCCATCACCATGGTAGCAAGCGATGCTGCTCAGAGAACATACTAGGGTTTTGACGGGTGAGCACCCCATGTTTTTGCATAGACTTTCACATAAAATTACATAATAAAACTCATATTTCATAATAAGGGTAATCAAAAGTGGTATTATGAAAGATAGGTGAAAGCCTACTGTTGTCACCTTGGCCACGATCTGGAAATGTTTGCCCTTTGCTCTCATTAAGGACTTTATCATCCCCTGCTGGGCGTCTGGCATTCTCTGATGTACAGAAACTTCCCACGAACAGGTGGATGTAAGTCCTCCTCTCACCTGGGCCAAAGGCTCTCACTTAGATCCCTGTGTGTCCTTTCTGTTTCCTGTAACGCCAAGATCACTTCAGTCCTAAGCATCGCAGCTCAGACCACCTAAGTAGAGGCCAATCTTGATGGACACTACACAGTTCTCTAAAACAAAAAAGAAATCTGACTGTTAGAGAAAATGGAGTTTCTTTCTCGAAAGAGAATTAGTGGTAAATAGCTATGAAATTTAGACATCTGCCTTATAAGCCGGGCACCCAGAATGCAATTGTATTTGTGTTCTGCCCTTTATAAGCACCCCGCATATGGTTGGAATGGTGAGTAGATCAGATTGACTGAAATATAGGATATGTGTAGGTGAATCGGGGGATATCAGACAGAAGAAGTAATTCGTGCAAAGTTGTGAAGAGCCTTGAATATCAGATTCAGAAGCCTCGATTTTATTTGGTGTACAACTGGATGTTAGGTAGGGAGCATTATATTATCAAAAGGGTGTGTTACTAGGTAGATTCATCTGGAGGCTAGTTCACCAGGTGTATTGGAGTTAGGGTGGGGATGATGGAGTATTAGGAAGGCGTTTCCTAATATGCTTGTTATGCAAGCATAAGCATTTGGTAAAAAGCAACTTTCCAAATTTGTGGGGGAGTTGTACTGTCTTTTGATTTCTAAGTCACATTTTAACATTTAAAATTGAACAGAGTATAGAAAAAGTTCAACTAACTGGAACCCTCACAGTGGCAACCATTTTTACATGTGATTTTTACCTCGGAGAGGCAAATAGAAAAAAAAAACCAAAAACTGAGATCAGAGATTTAGTAACTATAAAGTATATTCCAGGAGAGGAGTGGGATTGTTTTATGCCTGGGAAATAACACAATGATAATTGACATTCAGGTAGTGACTTCAAATATATTTTCACTCAAAAGGGCTATATATAATAAGCCAGTACTGGGAAGGGGTTTATATTCAAACCTAAGACCATCAGAAATTCAATAAAACAGAACACTCCCTGACCGAGACAGTCCAGTTATTGAGGTCTTTTGGTTCTTGTGTGCAGGTTTTACTCAAAGAAATTATTCATTACTAGGAGTCCACAAAAGGCAATGAAGCTTGGTCACTAGTCCTTTTTTTTTTTTTTTTTTAATCACCACTTGGAGCAATCCTGACTTTTTAAGGATTCACTTTTAACTTACTGTCTGAAAAGAACTGTTACAATGATGGATGCTTGAGGACCCGTATAATCAGTTATCTCTTCTTGGCATTCTGTTTTACTTTTCTACCTGTAACATATTCACAGATAACAAGCTGTATAGATATGCTCTGAGGGCAAGTGTTGATTTAGTAAATTCTTGATAGCTTTTTTGTTGCAGACAAAAGTCCTTAATGCAGCAAATTTTATAAGGTTCAATAATCTACACAGGACAAGTCAACAGGTAACAGGGTAACTATTAAGCTTCCATTTCGCTTGATGATGCTTCCTGTTACTTGTGGCATCTTGGACAAGCCACGGATGGAATCTATCTCACTGATAAAAGGAATCATGAAGACCACACCTGCCTAAAAGCTGGAGCCTGGAGGTTGGGAGGGAGGGAGACACAAGAGGGAAGAGATATGGGAACATACGTATATGCATAACTGATTCACTTTGTTATAAAGCAGAAACTAACACACCATTGTAAAGCAATTATACCCCAATAAAGATGTTAAAAAAACAAACAAAAAAAGCTGGAGGCTGGTCTATCCCAGTGGACCCTTTGATTCTATGTCTTGAGGATTTTCTTCAGAGTTGACTGCCAAGAAAAACATTTTCTTTTCCTGTGAAACAGCACAATAAATTGATGAGTCTGTCCCTGATAAATAGAAATGTTCCATCTGCTGTTATGTAACATTTTTGCTTTACATTCCATCCACAAAATGCTGTAACAGCAGTGCCAACTGGAAAGAATGACTCGAAAAAATTTCCTTCTTTCCATTTCCATTCAATAATGCATTTTAGATCTATATCCTTTACTTGCATTTCTTGGGGTCATCAAATTTAGGCATAAGCATTTATGAACTCTTATTTGGGTTTCTAATCCACAGATACTGTGGCCCTGCTTGGTTTATATTTTAAAGATCAGTGCCACTTAATATTCCTTCCTCTTTGTCTAATAAATAACTTAGTACACTCTCCTCAAATCTGTGTAAATTATTTGACAGAATAATCACACACTCTTCATTCTAAACTCTCTTTAACAAGTTATTTTCCTGAGTTTTTCAAAGTTTGAGGAAATAGAATGAGATATAAAATATTCTGTTATGAATAGTTTTACAATAACAATTGGTCCAGTGTAATATATATATTTTTATTTCTTATTGAGAATTGTGGTCATGGTTTCAAAGCTCCCAGTATCTTGATATGCTTCTTATGTGAATATAATTCTCAGTTATTCTTTGAAAGGTTATTTTAAAATAACATATTTGAATTTACTTGTAGACAAAAGTTCAATGTAAAAATTGAAAAATGAATAAGGAAAACAGATTTTTTTACTAATCACTCTAAGTCAAAATTGACAGTTGATGTGCTCTGAGAGGCCCATTTACAGAGAGAAGCTCTAACGGGATGACCTAAGAGGTTCAGCCCCACATTGGCCACTTGCTTCAGGACCAAACCAAGTTACTGAACTGCTCAGGGCTTCATTATCACCAAAAGTCCTTCTAGTTGGACTGTTTTGTAAGTCTGTTCATTTTTAAATTTTTTTTAATTGAAGTATAGTTGAGGTACAATATATAGGTTACAGGTTACATTATGGTGATTCACAATTTTGCAAGGTTACATTCCATTCATAGTTACAGAATACTGGCTATATTCCTTGTGTTGTACAATCTAGCTTATTTTATACCTAATAGTTTGTACCTCTTCCTGCCCTACCTGTATATTACCCCTCCCCCCTTCCCTCTCCCCACTGGTAACCATTAATTTGTTCTCTACATCTGTGAGTCTGTTTCTTCTTTGTTATACTCTCAAGTTTGTTGTAGTTTTTAGATTCCACACATAAGTGATATCGTAACAATATTTGTCTTTCTCTGACTTACTTCACTTAGCATAATGCCCTCCAAGTCCATCCATGCTGCTGCAGATGTAAGTCTATTCTTTTATTCACTGTCTATTTCAGTTCACATTTCTCTTTTGCTGTGAGCTTTGCCCAACAGTTTCCCACTCTGAGCCCTCCTTTAAATTACACTTCCCACTGACTTTTGCTGTCATCGCTGCTCTGGTTTGTTCCACAATTATTATTTTGACCAAGTAATTAACTTTTTAACCAACTTTAGTTGCTCTGTTCTTCATTTTTGAGAATACCAATTGGAGGATAGAATCCTGCACTCATGATAACCCCTAGAATTCTTTATGAAATGAACCTTTCCTGTTGGATCCAGTACTGGGTCAGAGCACCAATGATTATCTTGTAAGTCAAACTGGCCTCACCCTGGAGATACCAGTCACCCTAAGATTGTCCTATCACCTCCCCACCCCCGTGCAGTAAGCTGCTGGAGAAACTGTCCTCTGGGGAGATCCTAAAACTTCCATTTAAAAACTTGGGACTACAGCCTGAGCTAATCACCAATCTGGTTCAGAATGCCTGCTATAACATATCGCTTCTGCCTTACGTCCTGCTTTGTCTGTTACTCTTGTTAATCTTGTCCTTTGTTAATCCACACCATGGAGACCCTTATCCCCACCTTGCTCTGTTCACTGCCTTGTCCAGTATCTGCCAACAGTATTCTGTTACTACTTCCCCAAGGAGACAGATGGGACATTGTCTTTCTTAACACGCCCCGACCCATGAAATTTTAATGCCTGCAGACATATTATACATCTCTTAATTGTATTGTATGTTTGCAATACGTAAAAGAGTAAGATATTCTTACCTCTCAGGAATCAATTCTCCCCCCTGTTGAGAATGTACTATGTAGTCTGATTCTGTTTTCCCTCTCTTTCAGCTTCCCGAAACTTTCCTCTGTATAAATATTTTACTCTTGTAAATCCATTCTGTGGATGCTGGGTATTTGGGTTGTTTCAACTTTTGGTTATTAAAAACAATGTTTCTACGTGCATTTGCATATATGTATCCTGGCACATATGTTTGAGTTTCTCTACTATGTATATATAGGGATGAGTGGAATTGCAGAGTCATAGGATATTTGTATCCTCAGTTTTTCTAGATAATGTCATACTGTTTTCCCAAGTGCTTGTACCAATTTATAGGTTTATAAGTTTGTTTTGTTCTCCATCATTACCACCATTGGGCTTGTCTCTCTTTTCAATATTATGTAAGTAACAGTATCTTATTTTTCTTAAATTTGTATTTTCCTCATTACTAATGAGGTAAAGCACGCTTTAAATAAACTAATTGGTCATTTGTGTTTCCTGTGTGTGTGTGTGTGTGTGTGTGTGTGTGTAAAATGACTATTCTAGTGTTCTGCTCATTTTAAATTCAGTTTTCTGTCTTTTCCTATTCATTTTTAGGAATTCTTCATGTAGTCTAAGTGTAAGTTCTTCAGCTATATGTGCCGCAAACATTCTCATGCTGTGTCCTTGACTTTTTACTCCTTGTATGGTGTCTCTGGGGAGCCAGAAGTTGTTAATTTCAATGTAAATTTATATTTTCCTTTATGGTCAGTGTTCTTTGCGTCTTATTTAATAAATAATTCCCTATCCAAAAGAAAGTACAGCATTTTCCCATAATGTCTTCTTAAAGGGTTTTAGTTCAGTTTTTCATATTTATTGAAAAGATTATTCTTTTCCTAACAGTCTCCAAAGCCGTCCCTACAATATTACAAGAGTCCAAGTCCACATAAATATAGGTCTACTTTGCAGTGGGTTGTTGTGTTCCACTGGTCTACTGACTATCACTATATCGTACGTACTGGCTTAATTACTGTAGCTTTTTAGAACAACCCTTGATATCTTGAAGAACAAGACTTATTGTTTAGCTTTTTAAAAAGTGTTGATTAGTCTTGGCCCTTTTCACTTCCATATAAATTTTAGAGTCAGCTTGTTTGGTTCCACAAAAACAAATTGGAATTTGATGGGGATTCTCTTGAATTTCTAAACCATTTTAGAGAGAATTGAAATCTTCACATTAGTGAATCTTCCATATTATGAACATAGTATGTTCTGCTATTATCTAGTAGGATTATTCTTAGGTATTGACTATTTTTTTAAAAATTAGTGATTATTGCAAGTGATATATTAAAACATTTTAAAAATTTAATTTCTAAGTTGATGTATAAGAATACAATAGATTTTTGTTTATTGATTTATATTCCCCTCACCTTGATAAATTCTTTTATTGTCTGTAGATCTTTTTGGATGTTCCAAGGACATAATTATATTATGTGCACATAACAACAGTTATGCTTCTTCCTTTATCATTTTTATATATTTTAATTTTTTTCTTGCCTAACTTTGCTGACTAGGATTGAGCAATGTCAAAAGTTATTCCTAATATTGTAAGGAAATATCTCAGAGTTACATGATTTTATATGATGTTTGATGTATACTCTTTGCAGCTACATTTTTTTTCCCTCCGAAATAAGGAGTTGAGCTGGGTTTGTGTTGTGTTGTTGAAATCATTACCCAAGTACACCACTGGGTACTTGGTTTCCTGGTAACCTCAGTTCTTTGAGATATTCAAGAACAGTTACGGTTTTGTAGTTTATTCAGACTTTTCTGATTGTTAAAACAGGGGCATCACTCTTGTTTCAAAATTACTTTTATGAGGCATATTTTTCATACCATAGAGTTTACACCCAAGATGATTCCTCGTGCCACTCCCCACCCCCCTTCATCCACCAGTAACCACTACTCTATTTTTTTGTTTTTGTAGTTTGGGGCAATGCTCTCAGATTTCTACATCCCTGGCACAAGTGGAACCAGTTGGTTTAGGATTTTCATTTACCTACTTACATGTAAGTTGAAGTTACACTGTTGACATGTCTTTACTTTCCGCCTCTGTGGTTTTACATTGCTGAAGTATTCTAAATGCAGACAGTCCCCAGCTTGTGATGGTTCGACTTCATGATTTTTTGACTTTACGATCGTGTGAAATCTGTACCCATTCGTTAGAAACCATACTTCTAATTTTGAGCGTTGATCTTTTCCCTGCTGGTGATATGTGGTACGCTTCTCTCTCATGCTGCTGGGCACTGACTGCAGCGCCTAGTCGGCCAGGCAGTCATGAGGGTGAACAGTGATACACTCACAGCCATGCTACACCCACACACCATTCTGCTTTTCACTTTCAGCACAGTGTTCAATAAAGTACATGAAACATTCAACACTTTATTGTAAAATAAGCTTTGTGTTGGATGATTTAGCTCAACAGTGGGCTAATGTAAGTGCTCTGAGCACTTTTATGGTGTTCAGGAGGTTAGCTGTAGTAAATGCATTTTTGACTTGTGATATTTTCAGCTTAGAATGGGCTTTTGGGGATATAACCCGGTTTTAAGGTAGGCAGATCTGTACTTAGGACTGTTTTTATCTGTGTGCCTTATTATTTTCTCAGGGAGGTATTTAAAAATTTCTGTGAATTTCAGAGCAGTTTTAAATCATTTTCCATTATGATGGTTGTTTGCCAATTTTTTCTCATACTCATCAGTTTTGTCATTATTTTGAAGCTATGCTATTAGGATGCATAGAGGGGGACTTCCCTGGTGGTCCAGTGGTGAAGACTCGCGCTTCCACTGCAAGGGGTGCGGATTCAATTCCTGGTCAGGAAACTAAGATCCCACATGCCTTGGGGCATGGCCAAAAAACAAAAATCAAGAATGAATATAGGGCTTCCCTGGTGGTGCAGTGGTTGAGAGTCCGCCTGCCGATTCAGGGGACGCGGGTTCGTGCCCCGGTCCGGGAAGATCCCACATGCCGCGGAGCGGCTGGGCCCGTGAGCCGTGGCCGCTGAGCCTGCGCGTCCGGAGCCTGTGCTCCGCAGCGGGAGAGGCCACAGCAGTGAGAGGCCCGCGTACTGCAAAAAAAAAAAAAAAAAAAAAAAGAATGCATATAGACCTAGAATTGTTAAATATCTCTAGTGAGTTTCTTTTTATCATTAGGTTGTGACTCTCTTTTATCTTGATATTTTTTAAGTGGTATTTTATCTCATTAATATTTCATCTTTTTAATTTCAAATTTTCTTTGTTTTTATAGTTTAGGTGTATCTATTGTAAACAGCACCTTTTTTAAAAAATTCAATCAGGTAATTTCCATCTTTTAAAAGGAGAAACAGTTTATTTTAATCACTGTGATTGCATGTTTCCACTACCTGACTTGTTTCTTTTAGCAATGACTTTGCTTTTTCTCTCCCTTTCTTGCCTTTCATGAGATCGAGTTTTTTATTTTATTTTTTGTTTTGGAATAATCATAGATTCACAGGAAGTTGCAAAATTAATACAAACAATTCTCACAGATCCTTCACCCAGTTTTCCCCAATGTTCATGTCTTACATGGTTACAGAACAATTTCGAAACCAGGAAATCGGTGGTGGTGCGATCAATGTGTGAACCTCTGTGCTGTTTCATTCCATGTGTCAATGTGTAACCACCACCCCCAATCAATATACAGGACTGCTCCATCACCACCGGGGTCTCCCTCATGCTCCCTCTGTATGGACACACGTATCCCTCCTTGTCTCTAGCCCCTGGCAGTATGAATCTGCTCTCCACCTCTATAATTCTGTCATTTCGGTGATGTTGTATAAATGGCATCATACACCATGTGACCTTTTAAGGCTGCCTTTTTTTTTTTTTTTTTTGCGGTACGCGGGCCTCTCACTGTTGTGGCCTCTCCCATTGCGGAGCACAGGCTCCGGACGCGCAGGCTCAGCGGCCATGGCTCACGGGCCTAGCCTCTCCGCGGCATGTGGGATCTTCCCGGACCGGGGCACGAACCCGCGTCCCCTGAATCGGCAGGCGGACTCTCAACCACTGCGCCACCAGGGAAGCCCTACTTTTTTAGTTTTTCATCCAGTGTACCGCCCTTGATTCATCCAGGTTGTCGCCTGTTTCAGAAGTTTGTTCCTTTTATTGCTGAGTACTATTCCAAGGTATGGATATTCCACAGTTTGTTTGGGCAGGGGGTGGACGTTCAGGTTCCTCATCCTGGATGGTGGTGTCAGGTATTGTCACTGCTCCTGACACCCCTGGGGGCTGCGGGTGGTCAGGGGCCTCGTTAGGGCTGGGAGGTGGGAAATGTTTGATTTTCCCCCTCAGCTCCTCTAACACTACCAGGATGGGGGGCGGGGAGGAGGGAGATCTCAGTAACACGGGATGGAGGCAGAAGTCCCGGCTTTCCACGTGGCCCCCTGATGACACTGCACTCATGTCTACAACGTGCACACAAGCTCCCTAAACTGGGCTGCAAGTCTGGGCTCCCTACTCCCTCTCTCTGATACCAGCCTGGGGGAGAGAACAGCACAGTCTGGACAGTCCGGCCCCCAGCCAGGCCTTGACTGACAGAGTGGGTGGAGGACCATGCTTTACCTCCACGGTGTTTAGGTCTAATGGGAAGGTGATTGTTGAACAGTTTTCTGTTTTGCTAGGTTGCCCTTTTCCTGATCCTTTAGGGAGAGCAGGCTTTTTTTTAGAGCTTTTTGGTCTGTCCGTTGGTTTCTCTTGGCATATTTGATTGCAGGCTTCTGATTGCTTGAGCTCTATTTCATTCCCTTTCTCACTAAAAACTGGAAATAGTTTATTTTCCTTCTTGTATATCAGCAGTAACCCTCAAGTGCCTAATTCTAAAATATATCAGTACTTCTATAGCCTACCAGAGATCTTAGAATGTTCCAACTTTAACATCCTCCATCCAATTTCTTGTCCATTATCATGGTCTTTTATTTTAGTTCCATCTCATTGGTAAATTCTCCCAAATTTTGATTTTTATTACAAGCCCTGTTTACACTCAATACTTATTTTAACTTACTAATATGTTTATCAGTTTTGTTTTGTTTTTTAACATTTTTATTGGAGTATAATTGCTTTACAATGGTGTGTTAGTTTCTGCTTTATAACAAAGTGAATCAGTTATACATATACATACATCTCCACGTCTCCTCCCTCCTGCGTCTCCCTCCCTCCCACCCTCCCTATCCCACCCCTCCAGGTGGTCACAAAGCACCGAGCTGATCTCCCTGTGCTATGCGGCTGCTTCCCACTACCTATCTATTTTGCATTTGGTAGTGTATATATGTCCCTGCCACTCTCTCTCTTCGTCCCAGCTTACCCTTCCCCCTCCCCGTGTCCTCAAGTCCATTCTCTAGTAGGTTTGCATCTTTATTCCCATCTTGCCCCTAGGTTCTTCATGACTTTTTTTTCCCCTTAGATTCCATATATATGTGTTAGCATACGGTATTTGTTTTTCTCTTTCTGACTTACTTCACTCTGTATGACAGACCCTAAGTCCATCCACCTCACTACAAATAACTCAATTTCGTTTCTTTTTATGGCTGAGTAATATTCCATTGCATATATGTGCCACATCTTCTTTATCCATTCATCTGTCGATGGACACTTAGGTTGCTTCCATGTCCTGGCTATTGTAAATAGGGCTGCAATGAACATTGTGGTACATGACTCTTTTCGAATTATGGTTTTCTCAGGGTATATGCCCAGTAGTGGGATTGAAGAGTCATATGGTAGTTCTATTTTTAGTTTTTTAAGGAACCTCCATACTGTTCTCCATAGTGGCTGTATCAATTTACATTCCCACCAACAGTGTAGGAGGGTTCCCTTTTCTCCACCCCAAGTAACCAGTTTCTTTATTCAGCATTTTTTCTTGGTTCCCATTCTTCCCTTCCTGGTTCAATTACATTCTTGCTAAAATACACACTTAATGGCTTTTTCATTGAGAGTAAATGGTGACAGTCTTTTTTCTTTACTGTAACCAAGACAGCCTTAAAGTTCCTCTCAGCTTGACTGAACTTTTTAAAAAAAATTTTTATTGGAGTATAGTTGATTTACAATGTTGTGTTAGTTTCAGGTGTCCAGCAAAGTGATTCAGTTATACACATGCATATATCCATTCTTTTTCAGATTCTTTTCCCATATATAGGTCATTACAGAGTACTGAGTAGAATTCCCTGTGCTATACAGTAGGTCCTTGTTGGCTGTCTGTTTTATATAAAGTAGTGTGTGTATGCCAGCTTGGCTAAACTTTGGACAGACTTCTCCCAGACTCCCAGCCCCTCCGCCTCTCATTTTAAAGAGCATTTACTTTAGCAAAGTTGTCAGTTCAAATTCCTTCTCTGCTCCTTTGAGATGGAGATCTTCTCCCATCTTCGCTCCAGTTTTACACCCAAGAATGAGAGCCATCCCATTTGACATGTCATCGAGAAAGATAGTGACGCAATCTCCCAGTTTCTGGGGGAGGGCGGGAGCCTACTTTCCATAAACAATGAGTAGAATCCTCATCACAGTGACAGCCTCTCCACTCACATCGCCCCATACTTTTCCGCTACTCACCCTGGCACTCAGAAACCCTCTCGCCTTTGTCTCAGTGGTGAGTGAGTTCAATCTTTCTTCTCTATTGCAATTGTCTTTTTCTTTTTGAAGTACAGTTGACTTGTAATATTGTGTTAGTTTCAGATGTACAGCAAAGTAATTCAGTTAGATATGTATATATCTATATTCTTTTTTTTTCTATTCTTTTCCATTACAGGTTATCATAGTTCCCTGTGCTATACAGTAGGTCCTTGTTGTATATCTATTTTGTATGTAGTAGTGTGTATATGTTAAATCCACACTCTCACTTTATCTCTCCCTCCCCTCCCCTTTGGTAACCATAAGTTTGTTTTCTATGCCTGTGAGTCTATATCTGTTTTGTAAAGTTCATTTGTACCATTTTTTTATTCCACTATAAATGATACCATATATATGTCTTTGTCTGAGTTACTTCACTTACCATGATAATCTCTAGGTCCATGCATGTTGTTGCAAATGGCATTATTTCATTCTATTTTTATGGCTGGGTAATATTCCATTGTATATATGTACCACATCTTCTTTATCCATTCATCTGTTGATTGACATTTAGGTTGCTTTCATGTCTTGGCTATTGTAAATAGTGTTACTGTGAACACTGGGGTGCATGTATCTTTTCGAATTAGCGTTTTTGTCTCTTCCAGTTATATGCCCAGGAGTGAGATTCCTGGATCATATGGTAGTTTTATTTTTAGTTTTTCAAGGAACCTCCATACTGTTCTCCATATTGCAACAGTCTTGAATGAAGTCTGCCTTGTCTGTTTAACTCTATCTGGTGTGATCCTTTGTTGACAACTCTCAGTGTATTTATTTTACCTCTCCTGAATGATAGGGTCACTTAGAAGAAAACTGACAGTCATTTTTCTTTCTGCACATTAAAGATATTATTATAGAAAACAATACAGTCTAATAATTTTTAATTGTTTTGAAGCACATGCCCTCAAAAACACAAATCTTTAACATATTTTAAAAGTTGTGGTAAAATACGCGTATCATTTTAGTCATTTTATATGTACACTTCTGTGGCAGTAAGTTCATTTATATTGTTGTGCAACCATCACCACCATGATCTCTTTCATTTTCCCAGAGTGAAACTCTGTACCCATTAAACAATAACTCCCCATCCCCCTTTCTCCTAGACCCTGGCAACCACCATTTTCATTTCTGTCTCTATGAATTTGACTATTCTTAAGTACCTTATATAAACGGAATTACACAATAGTTGTCTTTTAGTGTCTGGCATATTTCATTTAGCATTAATATGTTCAAGGTTCATTCATGTTGTGGCATGTGTCAAAATTTCGTTCTCCATTTCATATTCTGTTGTATGTATATACCATTTTTTTATCCATTCATTCATCAGTGGACATATGGGTTGGCTCCACCTTTCGGCTACTATAAATAATACTGCTATGAACATGGATGTACAAATATCTCTTTGAGACTCTGCTTTCCAATTCTGGAGTATATGTCCAGAAGTGGAATTGCTGGATCATGTGGTAATTCTGTGTTTATTTTTTTTAAGATTTGTCATAATATTTTCCACAGAAGCTGCACTGTTTTACAGTTTCATCAGCAATGCATGAGTTACAGTTTCTCCACATCCTTGCCAATGCTTGTTATTCTCTCTCTCTCTCTCTCTCTCTCTCTCTCTCTCTTTGTGTGTGTTTCGTAATAACAGTCCTAATGAGTATGGAGTGGTATCTCATGGTAATTTTGATGATGTGCATTTCCCTAATGATTAGTGATATTGAGCATCTTTTTATGTACTTATTGACAATTCATTATCTTCTTTAGAGAAATGTGTATTCAAGTCTTTTACCCATTTTGAAATCGATTTCTTTAATTTTTTTGTTGTTGAGTTATAGAAGTTCTTTACATATTCTGGATATTAACCCCTTATCAGATATATGATTTGCAAATATATTCTCATGATTTAAAATTTTTTTTTGACCTGTAATAGAAACGTCTTGGGCAGAGCTATAGTAAAATAAATTGCAGTGATAGTATTTCAGCCAAACCAAAATAAAAGTTATTTTGGAGCATGCTGGACATATACGATAAGTCTTAAGGCGGGAACCACTGAGTGGTTGATTTATTCATTTACCATTTTTTAAATGCTTATCATCTATCCTAATGTTAAATGTCTCGTGATTCAGAGATGGGGGACAGAGTTCCTGCCTTTAAAATCCTCCTAGTGGTCAGGCCATCTAATGATAATAAGGGAAAGGAGATTAAGTATTATACGTTTGTGTCATGTTGGCACCAACATGCTTTTCAAGCTCTTAATCTCTACTTCCAGCCATGCTTTTATTCTTTCCTGCCCTCTGCACATTTCCTAGTCCTGAAATTTCCTCATTTTCCTCTCCCAACCTCTCTCCTAAACAGGTAATTCCAAATCGTTTCTAAAGTTCTTGTTTTAAAGGTCATTTCTTCAGTGCATCCTCTGCTGACCTTCTAATTCTTCTAGTTGCAAGTCTTCCCAGCAGATCTTTTGACCCTTGTTTTGACATTCGTCCCATTTATTACTTCAGTGTGTGTTTTCCCCACTCAGTTCTGGATTCTTTAAGGTCAGGGAATGGTTTACCGCTGTATGTGCCCAGCCCTATCTCACTCTTCCATTTCAGAACATTGGCAATGGCTTTGTGATGTACCAGTTTGGCTAGATTGGACCATGTTTCCTGGAATTCCCATTCTTGTATATTTCTCACTAAGGAGAGCTATTAAGGAAATTCTCTCTCAAAGAAAGGAAAGGAGGTTGCAGCCGTTTTGCATGTCGTATACACATCTCATTGCTGCTGATTCCTGACTTGCCTCCTTGGTGTAAAGCAGTAGCTGGGCCAGATACATGTGGCTCAGCCTCTAAGAGTCCTGGCTTTTACAGTATTCTCTTGTCAAGGTCAGAGAAAACAAGAATGGACACGGGTTTCACTCTGTCCTTGTAGGATTCCAGCCTGCTCTTGATCTTCCCCTCCTGCCGGCCTGCGTGTGATTTCAAACTCCAGCCTCAGACGTGATGATAGCATATATATCTCGTACTGGTTCTGCTTCTCTGGTCGAGCCCTTACTGAGATAGAGATTTTTCATTTCTTTCGTAGCTCATATAAATAGCATGTTGGTTTATTAACTTATTTATTGGTTGCTTCTTCCACTAGAAGAAATACAACATGGTTAAAAGCACAAATTCTGAAGAAAAGTGGTTGTAGTTAATCCTGGCTTGACCGCTTACTAGCTATGATTTAGTCCCCTCATCTGTAAAATGGGAATATTTATAATATCTACCTGATGAAGTTTTTATGAAGATTAAAGGAAGTATTGTTTATAGATCAATGCCTGGCACATGTAAGCAGCGTATATGAATTTGATAAATAAAAATATAATAAAAATAATGGGCTGTAAAGCTTTTCAGGAGAGCAGGGATCCTTTCTCTTTTGTTCAGCCCCTGTGTCACTGCACCCTGAAGAGTGTTTGGCACATAGTAGGTGCTCAAGACTTGAATTGAATTCCAGGATAAAACAATCTCAAGGACTAACAATTCTTAATGTATTGATTTTTTTCTGTGTTTCTCAACTTTTTATCCATTCAGTATATCAAAGAAATATACCACACTCCTCTCAGTAATGGTCAGCCACTAAGGCAATGATTCCGCTCTGAGGCAGGTGATGATTTAGAATCCTGGGATCCCTGGGGTCAGCAAAGATAAGTTGAGAAATCTCCCCAGGTGACCCTACGTATCCTCTTGTGCAATTGTGCCCTCCTCAAGGATGCTTTCTTCGTGTCAAGTTCAAGGGTATTAGACTTTCCACAAAGATGTAAGTATAGTAAAAATAATTACCTACTGATGAAATGCAAATATATTCTCTTTAATACTCACTGGAATGCCCTATCAAATAAAGATTATAAGATAAAGACACATGCCTGTGTTATTAAATATTATTGTAAATAGAAAGTGATGTATTTACTCAATAATTCTTCTCCCTTAAAATCTTCCCTTGCCTTTTTTTTCCCGAAAGTTTTTAGCTTTTCAAAGTTTGTCTCGAGTTTGTTTTCTGACTACAAAAGAAAGCAATATGTGGATGTCTAAATTTCTCAGAATTAATAAGGCTCAAGTCAACTCTGTCCTTCTGGTAGCCTACTTTCATCCAAAGCCTCTTTTATTACTAATTAAGCATGCTAAATCAATTACTTTCTGAAGCTGTTTTCTACTTTTGTAATTGAGTTTAAAAATGACAGCCTTAACAGTATCCAGTACAGAGAATCTAATTTCCATTTCAGTGTTCCATCATAAGCCAAAATGCCATCTAAATAAATAAAATCACTTGACCACAGTTAATCACACAAAATATTTTCTCATTAACTTTTTATAAGTTGCTGCCCATTTTACACCCAAGAAATACGTAGGTCAGATATTCCATTTGTAGTCTACTATTATCTTTTAAATTTTTTCTTACGGAGTAAAAAATGAAGCTGCTCTCTGGAAATTTCCATTCCTCTTCTTAGCAGTTCCTGATTGGAGGGGATTTATTGGGTAGCTACAGTCACTAAGTCATTTCTCTGTTCTTGGAGTTGTGGAGTAATCCTAACCAAATTCTAGTCTAGTGAGAAATGTCTTTATTTCTAGTACTTAAATTATTTGGATTCAATTCTTGCTCACCCATATGAAGCAAGCCTACTTTCTGCACTCACTGTGGCAACTTGGTGTCCTCAGACCTTTACTACTTAGTGTGTTTCTAGCTGTGCTCTTCCTGGTTCTATAGCTGATATGTGCTCAGGGAAGTATATCTCACCTGGATATTTGCCTAAAGCAAAGACAAATAGGAAAATGAGACTAAAGCAAATATAAATTACTTTTAGATAATCTATTGGTTTGTGTTATATATGGCTTTCCTTCCCTCTGTTAGCCCAGCTAAGTAAATGTACTTGCTCGAAGGCCTTCTCGGATCTTATATTTCTCTTGTGCAGCTTCTCAGTTCTATTCATTAGAAACTAAAGGAGACACATTTATCTTGGTTTTGTCTTCAAATGGAAGATTACTTATTTACTGTATACTTCAGGGGCGAGAGCATAGGATAGAGGAATCTAGACCAAAAGAAGATGATTCTTTTGACTTAAAAGTAGACAGGTCATTTATCTTTTCTTTATACAGAACAAATTCTAAGTAGTTTTCAGTATGTTTCTATGGGACAAAATAGGAGTAGCCACTGATGACTCCTCAAAGCTGCCACGAATCCCCGAGGCTTCTCCTCAGTCTACAAATGTGAGCGACCTCCCTTATGGTCAGGCCACCTTTTGAATGCCAAGCATCTTAGGTCAGGTTTCCCCAAAGCAGATCCTGAGATGAGATTTCGTGTGCAAGCGATGTATTGCAGAAGTGTCTGAGAGAAACTAGAAAAGGATAGGCGTGGGACAGAAAGAGGAAAAAGCTAAGGAAGGGCAAGGTCTCAGGTCACAGACGACAGCTTTGCCTCTACCCTTTGGTGGAACGCTGGGGTACGAGATCCACAAACCAAGGCAAGGGAATAACTCTCACACGTGTTTGTCACTGGCTCAAGTCTGGTCCAGGTGAACATGGATACCCAAGTCCTCCGCTGCGTCTCCAGGCAAAGTGGTTCCAGTGGCCTGAGGGCAGTCCTCCTCCTGCAAAGAGGTGCAGGTCCTGCTTATCGAAAATACCCCAAATCTGGGGTGGGGTGCAAGAAAATGGCATAATATAGATGCGAGGGGATCTGAGTGGAGCACTGATGTTGTCTACTACTACAGGATAACACAACTTGGGGCTTGAGGTGTGTCCTGCAACACGTGATCCCAGCCAATTTTTGTTATCTCAGAGAAGTCCCATCTTGGAGGGACAGAAAAAGAACAGAAACATTTCAGTGGGATGCTCAGATACTTTTCCTGGTCTTGGCTTCCTGTGGTCCTGATTTCCATCTGCTCAACAAGGTGGGCCTGTGTGGGAGTTTATTTTCCTGTATTCCTGGTATGACGTCAGTCAGTCCTGAACCCAATCGTGTTCATGAACTTTTGCTACATAGAATCAGCTCCCTTTTCTTCCCTATTTTTTTGATTATTAAAAATATTTATTACAAGCAGATTCCTTTTTCCATTCTTCAAAGAAAACACATAACTGGAAATATACAGAGATGGAAACTGGGTTAAACAAATTCTCAAGTCCTTATCAAGTAAGGAATCAATAAAGGAAAAGATATTTTGGAACTTAAAATTAGGGAAGGCTATACACAATTTAGATGGGAGGGAAAGAGAAAAACCAAAATAAAGTCAGATCGTTTACATTTTATAGCCTTTAATTAAGCACATAAAACTGTACTAATTTCTCCATGAACTTTTTGTGAAATTCAGATTGCAGTGTATCATTTACAAATCTTTTGTCTGTCTTCTGATTATCTACACCTTTTACACAGTTCTTGAAAACAGCATCATCATCCCACCTTATTTTGACTTTGAAGTTGGCGTGAAGCTGGGATGGGCCAGTGAGATTAAGGAGGTTTCCACTCAGAATGTTCTCCATAGGAATCCTTTCTTTTTGAACCTTTTGTTCTTGTTCCTTCCTGGCCTGCTCGTCAGCTCTTTCTTCTTAAATTTTTTCCAACTGTGCAAGAAGAGCTGCAGCAGCAGCAGCATCACTCTCCTCTTCAAAATCCACAGAGATTCTTGAAGAACAGGTACCTATTCCCTGAAAAAGGAGCTCCCAGATTCAGCGACATTCCCATTCAAACCCTTCAGGTGCTGGGGGCTTGGTGGAGCTTTTGGTTTAGAGGAGCTGCACAATGCTTGCAGTTGAGCCTGGCTGGTATGACTGGTTCCCTACCTTAGCTCAGAAACCATCCTCAGATCCCACATGTGCTCCTGTAGGCTGAGGTCACAGGTATGTGGAGGATTTGCTGTGCTCCCCCTGCTGGCATGAACAGACAGCAGGTTGATATCATCTGGTATGAATGGTTCAGGACTGTGGCTAGCCTCCTTTCTAATTATTTGGTATCTGTGTGGCATTCATTGCCCATGTTAGGCGAATTGTGAAATATTTGGATTATCATGCCTGATCCAGAATCGCTCTTGACCTCTTTTGAGATTGAGTGCTCTTACTGGATTATTATTTTAAAAATCATTGCTGTGTCAGAATATTGTGGTTGTAATCAAAATAAAATAACAGTGGTAGCACTTACCACTTCATGCTTTGGCAAGAGTTTGCTCAGGCTACAGTGGCTTTGCAGGGCAAAGTCAGTATGGTGAAATAGCCCCAAGGGGCTGGGAATTGGGGATTCTCACTTGAATTTTTTGATGCATTTTATCTTTCCTCTATTACAGTCCTTCTCATTTTGGACTTGTAAGAAAGAAATTAATAACAACTGCTGTATTTGATTCATTATATTTTTTGTGTTTTAACAACTCACCATTTCCTAATAAATAGGAAATACTTTCTTCCTCTCCTTTGGATGAGTCTTGAGAAGATTGACTCATGTCACCATCTGTTGAAGTCTCCTTAAGTATGTCAACCAGAACATACAGATGACAGGCAAAAAGGTTTTGATTGGCCTCCTGTTCTTTTCTCTCTTTTCTCTCTTAGCTACTAGAAACTCATTCAGCATGTCCCATCTGTGACTTGTCTTTTCATTATTTTAACAGTGCTTTTCACAGAGCAGGAGTTTTTAATATTAATGAAATCTAACTTATTAATATTTTCTTGCACAGATTATGCTTTGGTGTTGTATCTAAAAAGTCATTGTCAAACCCAAAGTCACCTAGATTTTCTCCTGTGTTCTCTAGAAATTTTATAGTTTTGCATTTTCCATTTAAGTCTATCATTCATTTGAGTTTTTTTTTGTGGAAGTTGTAAATCTGTGCCTAGATTCATTTTTTTTTTTTTTTTTTGCATGTGGTATCAAGTTGTTCCAGCATCATTTGTTGAAAAGACTATCTATTCTCTATTGGATTGCCTTTGCTCCTTTGTCAAAGATCAGCTGACTTTATTTATGTGAGTCTATTTCTGAGCTCTCTGTTCTGATCCATCATTTTGTCTATTCTTTTTTCAATACAACACTGCCTTGATTACTGCAGCTTTACAGTAAGTCTTGAAGTTGCGTAGTGTTCATTTTCCGATGTTTTCAACATTTTCTTGGCTATTCTGGGTCTTTTGCCTCTCCATATAAACTTTAGAATCAGTTTGTCAATATCCACAAAATAACTTGCTGGGATTTTGATTGGTGTTGTATTGAATCTATAGATCAAGTTGGGAAGAACTGAAATCTTGACAATACTGAGTCTTCCTACCCATGAGCATGAATTTTCTCTTCATTTTTTTAGTTCTTTGATTTCATTCATCAGAGTTTTATAGTTTTCCTCATGTAGATCTTGTACATATTTTGTTAAATTTATACCTAAGTATTTCATTCTTGGGGGTGATAATGTAAATGGTATTGTGTTTTTAAAATTCAACTTGTTTTTTGCTGGTATACAGAAAGTCAGTGAATTTTGTATATTAACCTTGTATCCTGAAAACTTGCTATAATCACTTATTAATTCCAGGAGTTTGCCTGTTCTTTCAGATATTATACATAGATGATCATGTCATCCAGGAACAGAGAAAACTTTATGTCTTTCTTCCCAATCTCCATATATTTTATTTCTTTATCTTATCTTATTGCATTAGCTAGGACTTCCAATATGATGTTGAAAGATAGTGGTGGGAAGGAACATCTTTGCCTAATCCCTGATCTTAGGAGAAAAGCATTTATTTTCTTCATTTTCACCATTAAGTATAATGTTAGCTGTAGGTTTTTGTAGGTATTCTTTATCAAATTGAGGAAGTTCCCTTTTATTCCTAGTTTACTGAGAGTTGTTATCATGAATGGGTATTGGATTTTGTTAAATGCTTTTTCTGCATCTATTGATATGATCATGTAATTTTTCTTCTTCAGACTGTTGACACAATGAATTACATTAATTAATTTTCAAATGTTGAATCAGCCTTGCATACCTGGGATAAATCTCACCTAGTTGTGGTGTTTAATTATTTTTATACATTGCTGGATTTGATGTGCTGATATTTTTTTGAGAATTTTTACATCTGTATTCATGAGAGACATTGGTATAATTTCTCTTTCTTGTAATGTCTTTATCTGATTTTGCTTTTAGGGTAATGATAACCTCATAGAATGAGTTAGGAAGTATTCACGCTGTTCCTATTTTGGGGAAGAGAATGTGGAGAATTGGCATAATTTCTTCTGTAAATTTGATAGAATTGACCTGAGAAATCATGTGGGCCTGGTGCGTTCTTTTTTTGGAAGGTTACTAATTATTGATTCAATTTCTTTAGTAGATATAGGCCTACTCAGATTATCTGTATCTACTTGTGTGGGTTTCAGTAGGTTGTGTCTTTTAAGAAATTGGTTTATTTTGTCTAAGTCATCACATTTCTGAGCATAGAGTTGTTCAGAATATTCTTTTATTACCCTTTTAATGTCTGTGGGGTCAGAAATAATGGTCTGTCTTTCATTTCTGATATTAGTGATTTGTGTCTTTTTTCTTTATTTCTTGGTTTGCCTGACTGACACTATCAATTTCATTCACCTTTTCAAAGAATAAGTTTTTGGTATTATTAATTTTCTCTTGTTTTCTGGTTTTCAATTCTGTTAATTTCTGTGCTGCTTTTTATTATTTCTTTTCATCTATTTGGTTTAAGTTTATGTCACTATTATTCCTCTAGATCGTGGCAGCTTAGATTATTGATTTTATATCTTTCTTCTTGTCTAATATATGCATTCAATAGTATAATTTCCCTCTAGGTCTGCTTTTGCAGTGTCTCACACATTTGGATAAGTTGTATCTTTATTTTCATTTAGTTTAAACTGTATGTAAAAAATTGAGACTTCTACTTTGACTTAGTTAGAAGTATGTTGTTTAGTCTCTAAATATTTTGAGATTTTCCAGTTATCTTTCTGTTACTGATTTCTAATTCAATTCCTTTGTGGGCTGAGAGCATATTTTTTATGATTTCTCTTTTAAAAAATTTTAACTGTGTTTTATGGTCTGGAATGTGGTCTGTCTTGATGAATGTCCCATGTGAGCTTGAGAAGTATATGCATTCTGCTGTTGTTGGATGAAGTATTCTGTAAGTGTCAATTAAGTCAAGTTGATTGATGGTGCTGTTCTGTTCAACTATATTTTTACTGACTTTCTGTCTGCTGGTTCTGTCAATTGTTGATTGAGATATGTGGGAAGTCTCAAAAGTAATAGTGGACTTAATCCTTTCTCCTTGTAGTTCTATCTGATTTTGTCTCACGTATTTTACGCTCTGCTGTTAAGCACATAAACATTAAGGATTACTGTCTTCTTGGAGAATTGACTTCTTTATCATTCTTTATCATACAGAATTGACTCTTTATCACTTATAATTTTCCTTTTTTTGAAGTCTGCTTTTTCTGAAACAATATTGTTATGCAGGTGTTCTTTTGATCAGTGTTAGTTTAGTATGATATATCTTTTTCCATTTCTTTACTTTTAATCTATCTTGTCTTTATATTTAATGTGGATTTTTTGTTGACAGTGTACATTTGTGGGTTTTTTTTTTCTGCTCTAAATTTACTGTCAGTCTCCATCTTTAAATTGGTGCACTTATTTGTAACTGTTTCCTGTTAAAATTCTGTTTATTCCACTTATTCTTTGTTTCTTTCTTATCCACCATTCTTTATTTTGCCTTCTCTGGTTTTAATTGAACATTTTATGAAATTGCATTTCTTCTTCTCTTTTTATTTATTGTTTTATTCATTGAAGTACAGTTGACTTACAGTATTATATTAGTTTTAGGTCTGTGACATTGGATTCAATATTTTTAGAGGTTGCACACCATGCAAAGTTATAATAAAATATTGACAGTATACATCACATCCCTATGAATTATTTATTTTATAACTGGTTGTGTGTACTTTTTAATCCCTTTCACTTATTTCATTACTTCCCCCCTATCCCTACTTCCCTCTCTTTTGGCAACCAATAATCTATTCTTTGTATCTTTGTGTTTGTTTTGTAATTATTTTTTATAGGAGTATAGTTGCTTTACAGTGTTCTGTTAGTTTCTGCTGTACAGCAAGGTGAATCAGCTATACATATACATATATCCCCTTTTCCTTGGATTTCCTTCCCATTTAGGTCACCATAGAGCATTGAGTATAGTTCCCTGTGCTATACAGTCTGTTCTCATTAGTTATCTATTTTATACATAGTAGTGTATATATGTCAATCCCAATCTCCCAATTCATCCCACCCCACCTTTCCCCGTGAGTATCCATATGTTTGTCTCTACGCCTGTGTCTCTATTTCTGTTTTGCAAATAAGTTCATCTATACCATTTTTCTAGATTCCACATATAAGTGTTAATATATGATATTTGTTTTTTTCTTTCTGACTTACTTCATTCTGTATGACAGTCTCTAGGTCCATCCACATCTCTGAAAATGGCACATTCTTTTTATGGCTGAGTAATATTCCATTATATATATGTACCACATCTTTTTTATCCATTCCTCTGTTGATGGACATTTAGGTTGCGTCCATGTCCTGGCTATTGTAAATAGTGCTACAATGAATATTGGGGTGCATGTATCTTTTTGAATTATGGTTTTCTCTGGGTATATGCCCAGAAGTGGGATTGTTATATAATATGGTAATTCTATTTTTAGTTTTTTAAGGAACCTCCATACTGTTCTCCATAGTGGCTGTGTTAATTTACATTCCCACAAACAGTGCAAGAGGGTTCCCTTTCTCCACACCCTCTCCAGCATTTATTATTTGTAGACTTTTTGATGATGGTCATTCTGGCCGGTGTGAGATGCTACCTAATTATAGTTTTGATTTGCATTTCTCTAATAGTTACTGATGTTGAACATCTTTTCATGTGTTTGTTGCCCATCTGTATGTCTTCTCTGGAGAAAGGTCAATTGCTTAGCATACCAATTCCACTTCTTTAAAAAAAAAGTTTAATAGTCGCTCTAGAGTTTAAAATATACATTTACAACTAATCTGAAGTCCACTTTCAAATAACCCATACAACTCTGTGGGTAGTCTGTATCTTATAACAGAGTATTCCCAATTTCTCCCTTCTATTTTTTACAACATTGCAATAATTCATTTCGCTAGTTCATAACCACCCAATTAACTAGTTTTTATTTATTTTTTTTTACATCTTTATTGGAGTATAATTGCTTTACAATGATGTGTTAGTTTCTGCTCCATAACAAAGCGAATCAGCCATACATATACATATGTCCCCATATCTCTTCCCTCTTGCGTCTCCCTCCCTCCCACCCTCCCTATCCCACCCCTCCAGGCGGTCACAAAGCAATGAGCTGATCTCCCTGTGCTATGCGACTGCTTCCCACTAGCTATCTACCGTACGTTTGGTAGTGTATATATGTCCATGCCTCTCTCTCGCTTTGTCACAGCTTACCCTTCCCCCTCCCCATATCCTCAAGTCCATTCTCTAGTAGGTCTGTGTCTTTATTCCTGTCTCACCCCTAGGTTCTTCATGACATTTTTTTCCTTAAATTCCATATATATGTGTTAGCATACGGTATTTGTTTTTCTCTTTCTGACTTACTTCACTCTGTATGACAGACTCTAGGTCTATCCACCTCATTACAAATAGCTCAATTTCGTTTCTTTTTATGGCTGAGTAATATTCCATTGTATATATGTGCCACATCTTCTGCATCCATTCATCCGATGATGGGCACTTAGGTTGTTTCCATCTCCGGGCTATTGTAAATAGAGCTGCAATGAACATTTTGGTACATGACTCTTTTTGAATTATGGTTTTCTCAGGGTATATTCCCAGTAGTGGGATTGCTGGGTCATATGGTAGTTCTATTTGTAGTTTTTTAAGGAACCTCCATACTGTTCTCCATAGTGGCTGTACCAATTCACATTCCCACCAGCAGTGCAAGAGTGTTCCCTTTTCTCCACACCCTCTCCAGCATTTATTGTTTCTAGATTTTTTGATGATGGCCATTCTGACTGGTGTGAGATGATATCTCATTGTAGTTTAGATTTGCATTTCTCTAATGATTAATGATGTTGAGCATTCTTTCGTGTGTTTGTTGGCAATCTGTATATCTTCTTTGGAGAAATGTCTATTTAGGTCTTCTGTCCATTTTTGGATTGGGTTGTTTGTTTTTTTGTTATTGAGCTGCATGAGCTGCTTATAAATTTTGGAGATTAATCCTTTGTCAGTTGCTTCATTTGCCAGTATTTTCTCCCATTCTGAGGGTTGTCTTTTGATCTTATTTATGGTTTCCTTTGCTGTGCAAAAGCTTTGAAGTTTCATTAGGTCCCATTTGTTTATTTTTGTTTCCATTTCTCTAGGAGGTGGGTCAAAAAGGATTTTGCTGTGATTTATGTCATAGAATGTTTTGTCTATATTTTCCTCTAAGAGTTTGATAGTTTCTGGCCTTACATTTAGGTCTTTAATCCATTTGAGCTTAGTTTTGTGTATGGTGTTAGGGAGTGATCTAATCTCATACTTTAACATGTACCTGTCCAGTTTTCCCAGCACCTCTTATTGAAGAGACTGTCCTTTCTCCACTGTACATTCCTGCCTCGTTTATCAAAGATAAGCTGACCATATGTGCGTGGGTTGATCTCTGGGCTTTCTATCCTGTTCCATTGACCTATATTTCTGTTTTTGTGCCAGTACCATACTGTCTTGATTACTGTAGCTTTGTAGTATAGTCTGAAGTCAGGGAGCCTGATTCCTCCAGCTCTATTTTTCGTTCTCAAGATTGCTTTGGCTATTCGGGGTCTTTTGTGTTTCCATACAAATTGTGAAATTTTTTGTTCTAGTTTTGTGAATAATGCCAGTGGTAGTTTGATAGGGATTGCATTGAATCTGTGATTGCTTTGGGTAGTAGAGTCATTTTCACAATGTTGATTCTTCAGTAAAACCTTGTTCATATTAATCTGCTTCTGTTTATGTGTCTTTACTCACTGACTCAGCTGTAGAGGAAGAACTGACATATGTGAGTGGTGATGTGGGAGCCAGACTTGAAGACACCAAACTTTTGTGTCCCAGTGACTGGGATGTGGAATTAGGCACACATTATGGCTGCATGTGCTGAGTCCTGAAATCTGTTCTCAGTGTAACGAGTTACAATCAGGAGGAACTGAGGTCCAGAGGAGGGAGAGATGGGGTGACTCACCCTGGCTTCTCTGTATGTCTCTCAACAACAAAATGTGAAGGTGATACCTGCCATTGGACAGGGAGGAAAAATTAGACACTATGTGTCCATTGTCACAGTGTGCAATGGCAACAGTAAGACTGAGAAAATAGCTGAATGTGTTCAGTCTGACACTCATACAGATAATCAGTCAGGCAAACATAACGATGGGAGAAAAAGCTCACTAGATGTCAGAACTGCTGCCCTCGAACAAGCAAAGTTTCCAGCCAGAGACGACGCTCCTCCATGGCCCGGATACATTCCATGTAGATGAGGCGCCCATCACCAAGGCAATCTATATCATCAGTGCTGCCCAGGAAAGCAGTGCCATGCCTGTGACAGAAGCCTTAGATCGTGTGCTGGAAATTCTAAGAACCACTGGATTATATTCACCACAATTTGATGCTAAGGACGATGATCCTTATGCCATTGACCTTGTTGGGGGCTTAATGTCTGATGTTTTGCGAAGACCATCCAGGAATGAGTATGTTCTTTCAACAAAAAACTTTAAACAGGTTTCCAGCAGTGTAATCACCCCCACCTCCCTTCACAACGTCCCATCACAGATAACTCGGGCCATGGAAAATGAGGAATCCTGGGACTTTGATATTTTTGAACTGGAGGCTGCCACTCATAAATGGCCTCTGATTTATCTTGGTCTCAAAATATTTGCTCGCTTTGGAGTCTGTGAAGTCTTAAAATGCTCTGAGACAACGCTGAGATCGTGGTTGCAAATTATCGAAGCCAATTATCATGCTTCTAACCCCTACCGCAATTCTACACATTCTGCCGATGTGCTTCACGCCACTGCCTATTTTCTCTGCAAACAGAGGATAAAGCAAACTTTAGATCCACTTGCTGAGATCACGGCCCTCATTGCAGCCACTGTCCATGACCTGGACCACCCCGGGAGAACCACCTCCTTCCTGTGCGATGCTGCGAGCGAGCTGGCCATTCTGTATAACGACACTGCTGTGCTCGAGAGCTACCTCGCGGCCTTGGCCTTCCAGCTGACCACTCGTGATGATAAATGCAGCATCTTTAAAAACATGGAGAGGGATGACTACCGGACGCTGCGCCAGAGTATTATCGACATGGTCTTAGCCACAGAAATGACAAAGCACTTTGAGCACGTCAACAAATTTGTCAATAGCATCAACAAGCCCTTGGTAGCATTAGAGGAAGATGGGGAAACTGATAAAAATCAAGAAGCCATAATCCCTATGCTCAGAACTCCAGACAACCGCAGTCTGATCAAACGAATGCTGATTCAGTGTGCTGATGCGTCCAATCCCTGCCGACCCCTGGGAAAGTGCATTGAGTGGGCCGCACGTATCTCAGAAGAATGTTTGTCTCAGACTGATGAAGAGAAGCGACAGGACTCGCCTGTAGTGATGCCAGTTTTGGACAGAAATACCTGCAGCATCCCCAAATCACAAATCTCTTTCATTGACTATTTCATCACAGACATGTTTGCTGCTTGGGGCGCCTTTGTAGACCTGCCTGAGTTAATGCAGCATCTTGACAACAATTTTAAATACTGGAAGGGACTGGACGAAATGAAGCTGCGGAGCCTCCGCCCCCCTTCTGAATAGTGGGCGACACTGCCTGGGGCCCTGACGCTGTGTCCCTCCAGTCACTTGGGATTCCCGAGGTCAGAGTTCCTTGGTCCTTTCATCCCCCCGTCTGCAGAGCCTGTAAGAGCACACAGGGACGTTGGCAACCTTCTGTAGCCATCATCTGATGCCACTGCCGTAAAGTGAGACTTAGCTGGGCCTGCTGCAGGGGCACTTCAGAAAGTCACGTGAGAACCACGGTTTGCATTCGCGTCCATTAAAACACGAGCTCGGGACTGCCCCCGCAAAGGACGGAGGTGGATTTCTTTTGTTAACGTAGTTAAGTCTCTCTCTCTCAGAGCTAGCCCATTTAGCTCCAGGTTCCTCAGGCACCCGATGCACTTACACAACATTTAAGAGCTTTACACAACTGGAAGGTCACATCTTTATTTCTTATTGCAGGAACACAACTTCTGGAAACTTTATTTCTATCAGAACCTGGAGGTGACCAGGCTTTACTTTATCATCTCTTTCTTCTTCTTCCACGTGTGTTCCTGGTCTTACTCTTCCTGGTTCTTCTGCAGGGAGCGGTCCAGCAACTTGTTCTCTGGATGTAACTCTATGTCTCTTTTCCTCCGGATGGTCTCGATGATTTCGTGAGCAGCATCGTGGGGTTTGTCGTAGACCAGCAGCGGCCAGGGGTAGATGGCGGGCTTGGCCCCCACGGGCGACTCCAGCCTCAGCTCCAGCTTCTCCCCTATGTCTTCCCAATTAACTAGTTTTAACCACCCAATTAATTGTTGCTGTTATTTTGAACACTTATCTGTTAGATCAATTAAGAGTAAAGAAAATAAAATAATTCATTTATTTCTTCTCTAATGTTCTTCCTTCTTTATGGAGATCTGAGTTTCCTATTTATATGATGTTTATTTCCTCTGAAGAACTTCCTTTAACTTTTTTTGGTGATGCAGTTCTACTGAAGATAAATTCCCTCAGTTTTTGTTTGTTTGAGGAAGTCTTTAATTCTCCTCCTCTTTTGAATGATAATTTAGCTGGATACAGAATTGTAGGTTTGTGATTTTATCTCTTCCAACATGTTAAATATTTCAGTCCACTCTCTTTGCTAACATAATTTCTGAAGAAATGTTCAATATAATTCTTATCCTTTTCCTCTATTGATAAGGTGTTCTTTTCCCTTTGGCTTTTGCTTCTTTCAAGATTTTCTTTTAGGTTTTCTGCATTTTGATATGATATGCCTATGCGTAGTGTTTGGTTCCCCCCCACCTCCTGTATTTATCTTGCTGGGTATTCTTTGAGTTTCTTGGACCTGTGTTTGATTATCTTGGTTTGATGTCTGTCATTAACTTTGGAAAGTTCCCAGTCATCATTCAAATATTTCTTCTGGTCCTTTCTGTCTTTCTTCTCCTCTGGTATTCCCATTACACATTTAGTACAGCTTTTCTAATTGTCCCACTGTTCTTGGATATCTTGTTTCATACTGGTTTTGTTTGCTTGTTTTGTTTTCTTTCCTTTTTGAACTTCAATTTTGGAAACTTCTACTGACCTATTTTCAAACTCACTGATTCTTTCCTCAGCCATGTTCCATTCATGTTCAACCTTTGATGAGTCCATCAAAGACATTCTTCATTTCTCTGACAGTGTTTTCATTTAGTATTTACTCTTGATTCTTTCTTAGAACTTTTATCTGCTTACATTACCCATCTTTTCTTGCACGCTGTCCAGTTTTTCCATTACAGTCCTTACCATATTAATTGTAGTTATTTTAAATTCTTGGTCTGATAATTAAAATTTCTCTGCCCTAGCTGAGTTAGTTTCTGATGCTTGCTTTGTGTCTCCAGGCTGATCTTTCCTTGCCTTTTAGTATGCCTTGTAATTTTTTATTGAAATCCAGACATAATGTATTAGAAACTGAGGTAAATAGGTCTTTAGTGTGATGTTTTGTATTTATCTGGCTAGGAGTTAGGCTGTGCTTAAAGTTTGCTGTGGCTATAGTGTAAGATGCTTCAATTTACTCTGGTATCCTTGTTTTTGTCTCCCCTGTTGTCTTCGGGTTTCCGTAGAAACTCCTTCTTATATAGAGTCCATGTCTTGCAGCTCACTTAGTTGTAATTTACTGTTATTATTCTGCATCCCTATTGATGTGGTAGTAAGGTATTAGGGAAGGGAAGCATTCTGTACTCTCATGGTTAAATCTCCGTTTATAAAAAGGGCCAGAATTCCTGCACTGTGACCTTCAGAAGTTTTTTATATTTTTCAGTTTTTTTCCCCCTAGATCTCTGTGTGAGACAGGAAGGCTGTGGGGATTAGAGTTGGCTCATTGCTCTTCTGGAGATAAAGTTCTAGTGAATTAGTTTTCCTTGAGGGCAGGGCTTCGTTTTGGAGAACAGAACACACTGGTTGTATCTTAACATGGTTATTTTTTTCTCTTATCTTTCCCAAAGTACAGGGACATTTCCCCCCAAGTGTTCACAAGTGGGAATCTGGTGACGTTTTTGGAGGTGAAACTTATGGATGTACAGAGGCTCCCTGAAGACTGGGCCCTCAGGAGTTTTAACTCTAAAGCTAGTCAACACTCAACCTCCAGAAATGTGTCATTTACAGTTTTTATTGCTCCTACCAGTTTCTGGCTCTAGCAGCTTCTGCTCCTGGTAAGCTGTTACTCTCTTGGTTCTATTCCTCCAGTTTTCAGGGCAGTAGTTTGCCCTCTGACCTCAATTCTCTGATAAATCTAAGGAGAGTTGTTGATTTTTAGTCTTTTAACTTTCTTCTTGTTATGAGGATGGGAGTTACTTATAATCTCTTCACATGTTGGAATGGAGGCTGGAAATGCCAGTTATTGTTATTATACATTACAACTCCAGAATTTCCTTTTTTAGAAACAGTATTTATTTGTTTATTGGTAGTCTCTATTTGATGAGCCACTTTATCATATTTCCCTTTAATTTATAGAAGTGATTTTTTTTTCGTTCCTTGAACCTGTTTGTGATATCCGCTTTGGTGTCTTTTTGTGCTAATGCGACATCTAGGTCCCCTAGTAGACCATTTCTTTTGACTGCTTTTTTCCTTGTGAAGGGGAAACATTTCTGTGTTTTTTTGCATATACTATAAGTTTTTATTTGAAAACTGGACATTTTAGGTAATATATATCATAGCAAATGTGAGTTTGTTTCTTCTCTGATATTGTTTCTGTTCATTGTTAATGATTTGTTTGGGCTAATTCTGTGGAGTCTACCTTCCCCCACGGTTTGTGACCTTTGATGTCTCTGTAAAGTGTTTCTTTTTCCTTATTAATTTTATTTTCAAGCCTGACTTCATAGGGGTTGCTCCCATGTCAGAATTGTTTAGTGGTAACTGAATAATTAAAAGTTGTTCTCATCTACCTTGAGCTATTAAGTTTCTGCCCTTGTTCATGGATTTGTGTGTAAGTTGGGAGACACATGTCAACTTCAGACAGTTTACTTGTTGTTCCTGGCTTTTACCTTCTGCTAGCACAAGTCCTCACATTCATCAGGGACAAACAGATAGCTGCCTTTTCCAGTCTCTCCTAAGAACGTGTGCAGCCTTGTCCATGCACACTGCCTTTGGAACCACCAGGGCTATGTGGAGACCTATCAAGGCCTACTCTGGCTGTCTTATTTCCTGATAAACTTATGCCTAGTCTGATTGCCACAACCTCAGGCTAGCTGACACTCGTCTTTCTTATTTGTCACTAAAATCGCTACTGTTTCTGACAATGTGTGTGGGGATTTTTCCATATTCTGATGAATATCAAGTTAGCCCTTAGCCTTCCTGGCTGAGAAGGTGCTGGTTTTCATGGCTTACACCAACCTAGAACATAGCTGGGCACAAATACAGAGCTGGGGTGGGTGGCCACATTGGAATCATAGCAACGCTGGGATAAAACACCACGGTGAAATTCTTACCTGAATTGCTTCAACACACATGTTGAAAAAACTACTACTACTACCACACAAGCTTTTCTTGTGTAGACACACCTCAATTTATCTTGTGCCTTTGTTCTCTTTTCAGAGTCCTGAAATTTTTGTTTTTGACAATTTTGTCCAATTTTATCATTGCCCTTTGGAGTGAGGATTTGGAGTTACTCTACCATTCAGGACTATTTGATGGTTCTTATGTCCCAGGGGAGGTTGTGGAATGGGAATTTAGCAAGGTGCTATTTGACACGTTACTGTGAATATCTAGTTCACCCCTGCCTTCATTGGAGTTGGAGGGATTTAACATTACGCAGGTGTTGGACTTCACCTGGTCAGGTTCTCAGAAGGTGTTGGGACAGGAGAACAAAGGATACTGATGAGAGATAAGTTCAGGTGATTAACCTCGAGACCAATACTGGCTATGAACGGAAAAGAAGTGATGACAATGCCGACAGCCAGAAGGACTGAAAGAGTCAAGGTTCTGGAAGTGAGTTTGAAGTAAGAAAGGTATTTGTCTTGAAGTCATGAGTGAGTTGGAAGTCATTAGGAATTTGGGGTCAGAGGTTGAGCCTGAGTAGCTGTGGACCGGAAGAGTCAGAGGAACCAGTTATTTGCTACTAACCTATATTCCTAGTACCCTCAGACGGACCATGACAAGCATCCAGTTTAGTCGACTGTTGGGGAAACTGGAATATCCACATGATTGAAAAAGAATCACCAACAATGAATGGAGTCCAGTCCTAGAATTTGACTAGTAAGGCTCTACTTCCAGCTTTCCCTTCACAATTTGGTAAAAACAACAAACACAAACAAAAGAAGAAACAATTTACTCTCCAGCCTCACGGACTTAATAGTCTAGTCTTCCTCTGAGCCATCAGGCAGGTTCTGTGGCCTCTTCTACCCCTTGGGATCTAGTTCATTTCTTTGACCCCAGTGGCTCTTACTGCAGTGGGCACCCTGTGTATGGCAAAGCAGGAGGGAAGATTTGGACCAAGATAAAATGATTAATCTTGTTAGAAAATTTGACAAGATAGTTATTAAAAATATGATGGCTAGGAAGTGCATAACTTGAAGAGACTATTTCAGTATATTGCCCCTCAAAAGTATTTCTTTTTTAAAGTCAGTTCACTTCGGATCATACACCATGATCAAGTGGGGTTTATTCCAGGAATGCAAGGATTCTTCAATATACGCAAATCAATCAACGTGATACATCATATTAACAAATTGAAGGAGAAAAACCATATGATCATCTCAATAGATGCAGAGAAAGCTTTTGACAAAATTCAACACCCATTTATGATAAAAACCCTGCAGACAGTAGGCATAGAGGGAACTTTCCTCAACATAATAAAGGCCATATATGACAAACCCACAGCCAACATCGTCCTCAATGGTGAAAAACTGAAAGCATTTCCACTAAGATCAGGAACAAGACAAAGTTGCCCACTCTCACCACTCTTATTCAACATAGTTTTGGAAGTTTTAGCCACAGCAATCAGAGAAGAAAAGGAAATAAAAGGAATCCAAATCGGAAAAGAAGAAGTAAAGCTGTCACTGTTTGCAGATGACATGATCCTATACATAGAGAATCCTAAAGATGCTACCAGAAAACTACTAGAGCTAATCAATGAATTTGGTAAAGTAGCAGGATACAAAATTAATGCACAGAAATCTCTGGCATTCCTATACACTAATGATGAAAAATCTGAAAGTGAAATCAAGAAAACACTCCCATTTACCATTGCAACAAAAAGAATAAAATATCTAGGAATAAACCTACCTAAGGAGACAAAAGACCTGTATGCAGAAAATTATAAGACACTGATGAAAGAAATTAAAAATGATACAAATAGATGGAGAGATATACCATGTTCTTGGATTGGAAGAATCAACATTGTGAAAATGACTCTACTACCCAAAGCAATCTACAGATTCAATGCAATCCCTATGAAACTACCACTGGCATTTTTCACAGAACTAGAACAAAAAATTTCACAATTTGTATGGAAACACAAAAGACCCCGAATAGCCAAAGCAATCTTGAGAACGAAAAATGGAGCTGGAGGAATCAGGCTTCCTGACTTCAGACTATACTACAAAGCTACAGTAATCAAGACAGTATGGTACTGGCACAAAAACAGAAATATAGATCAATGGAACAGGATAGAAAGCCCAGAGATAAACCCACGCACATATGGTCACCTCATCTTTGACAAAGGAGGCAGGAATGTACAGTGGAGAAAGGACAGCCTATTCAATAAGTGGTGCTGGGAAAACTGGACAGCTACATGTTAAAGTATGAGATTAGATCACTCCCTAACACCATACACAAAAATAAGCTCAAAATGGATTAAAGACCTAAATGTAAGACCAGAAACTATCAAACTCTTAGAGGAAAACATAGGCAGAACACTCTATGACATAAATCACAGCAAGGTCCTTTTTGACCCCCCTCCTAGAGAAATGGAAATAAAAACAAAAGTAAACAAATGGGACCTAATGAAACTTAAAAGCTTTTGCACAGCAAAGGAAACCATAAAGAAGACAAAAAGACAACCCTCAGAATGGGAGAAAATATTTGCAAATGAAGCAACTGACAAAGGATTAATCTCCAAAATTTACAAGCAGCTCATGCAGCTTAATAACAAAAAAACAAACAACCCAATCCAAAAATGGGCAGAAGACCTAAATAGACATTTCTCCAAAGAAGATATACAGAGTGCCAACAAACACATGAAAGAATGCTCAACATCACTAATCATTAGAGAAATGCAAATCAAAACGACAATGAGATATCATCTCACACCAGTCAGAATGGCCAGCGTCAAAAAATCTAGAAACAATAAATGCTGGAGAGGGTATGGAGAAAAGGGAACCCTCTTACACTGCTGGTGGGAATGTAAATTGATACAGCCACTGTGGAAAACAGTATGGAGGTTCCTTAAAAAGCTACAAATAGAACTACCATATGACCCAGCAATCCCACTACTGGGAATATACCCTGAGAAAACCATAATTCAAAAAGAGTCATGTACCAAAATGTTCATTGCAGCTCTATTTACAATAGCCCAGAGATGGAAACAACCTAAGTGTCCATCATCGGATGAATGGATAAAGAAGATGTGGCACATATATACAATGGAATATTACTCAGCCATAAAAAGAGACGAAATTGAGCTATTTGTAATGAGGTGGATAGACCTAGAGTCTGTCATACAGAGTGAAGTAAGTCAGAAAGAGAGAGACAAATACCGTATGCTAACACATATATATGGAATTTAAGAAAAAAAAAATGTCATGAAAAAACCTAGGGGTGAAACAGGAATAAAGACACAGACCTACTAGAGAATGGACTTGAGGCTATGGGGAGGGGGAAGGGTAAACGGTGACAAAGCGATAAAGAGGCATGGACATATATACACTACCAAACGTAAGGTAGATAGCTAGTGGGAAGCAGCCGCATAGCACAGGGAGATCAGCTCATTGCTTTGTGACCGCCTGGAGGGGTGGGATAGGGAGGGTGGGAGGGAGGGAGACGCAAGCGGGAAGAGATATGGGAACATATGTGTATATATAACTGATTCATTTTGTTGTGAAGCTGAAACTAACATACCATTGTAAAGCAATTATACTCCAATAAAGATGTTAAAAATAAATAAATAAATAAATAAAGTCAGTTCACTTGAGATTTTAAATAAGTGGTTGATTTAATCCATTTGACTAAATTGTTTATCATCAAGACATTCCTTCTGCTCTATTTTTCACCACTCAACAAGCTGACCTGTCATGAACAGGTGTTGCTGTGGGGCAGATGGGTCCCCTGTGCTTATACCCTTGGTACCTAATTCATTTCCCTTACTCATTGTTGATTATTCTAGTACATGAAGCAAAGCTATGGAACTAATGTCTGATTTTTCTTTTCTGTGAAAAAATACTTGGTTTGTCATTAATGAACTGGGTCAATGGTTCCATAATGAATTCAGGCTTTATTGACTCTGATTCCATGTTATTTGAGATTTTGGAAGAAAATTAAAAGTTTTTAGACCTATTTTTCTTTTGCATTGATTTCTATGGCAACTAGTTTAATTATGGATCATTAACTACCTCACTTCAATTCTAGTTTCATCAAAGTTTCTTTCTTTCTTTTTTTTTTTTTTTTTTTTTGCGGTACGCGGGCCTCTCACTGCTGTGGCCTCTCCCATTGCGGAGCACAGGCTCCGGACGCGCAGGCTCAGCGGCCATGGCTCACGGGCCCAGCTGCTCCACGGCATGTGGGATCTTCCCGGACCGGGGCACGAACCCGTATTCCCTGCATCGGCAGGTGGACTCTCAACCACTGCGTCACCAGGGAAGCCCTCTTTATTTTTTAATAGGAAAATTTTCTCATGGAATAAATGTCTCCCGAAAGATTCTTATTCTGCCCATCATGGCTGCTGATGGTGGGGGCTGAAGCCTAATCAAAAATAACTGACCGTGAAATACCAGTATTTTCTTTAAAAACTGATGGAATAGTTTAATTTTAAAAAGACGTTTTCTAAGGCATTCGTTTAAAAATAATTGAATAACTTATTACCTATCTTACACACACACACACACACACACACAGTATGAAAGGCATGTGCCATTTATAAGAGACTAATGAAAACTTTTGTTTTATGTTAGATTGAAGCAGGTACTTGGCACTCTGCAGTGAAAATGGAGATTTTGAACATGTGTGTGTATGTGTGTACATTTAACTGCCATGCTTAGAATTACACGAACCATATCCTCCTATTCCTAAGCAGATTTCTTTTTCATCTTCATCTGAGAAACAGCATTTCTTAGTCCATCTTCATATGGAATTCTTTTTTTTTTTTAATTTATCTTTGGCTGCTTTGGGTCTTTATTGCTATGTGAGGGCTACTCTTCGTTGCGGTGCGCCAGCTTCTCATTCGGTGGCTTCTCTTGTTGTGGAGCACAGGCTCTAGAGCACAGGCTTAGTAGTTGTGGTGCACGGGCTTAGTTGCTTCGTGGCATGTGGGATCTTCCCGGACCAGGGATCAAACCCACGTCCCCTGCATTGCTGCATCATCCCCAAATTCAAGGACAACATCTTTTCCTAGTGTTAGAAATTCAAATGCACAAGTACTAGCACTTCAGACTTGTACAGTTGTGATAAATAAGTAATGCCCTATTTCACAAGCCCCCTGGCTGGTGCAGCCAGCCCCAAGAACCCCACTTCGGTGCGTCTCACCCCGGGAGCCCTTACTGCTGGCCCTCCCACTCAGCTCTGTGTGCCCCAGGACTGGGGAAGTAGCAGGAATAGCCAGCCCTTGCAGCCCTCTTCCCTCATCCTCCCCCCAGATCGTCTCAGTTAATGCTTCAACTTCTTATTTGAGCTCTTCTCACTGTATTCTCTCAGTCTTGGAATGATTTACAACTTTCCCCTATAATGTTTATTATGGTTCTTTCCAGCAGTGCAATCCCTATCTCTCGTTATAGAGGAAACGTCTTTACTACTCACTTTGACCTTCAGAAATGTCACTGACTTCTTATGCGGTTTTGTCGACCTCCCTCATCCATCCTGTCTCTACCTGGTTGAATACATTTCAATTCTGTTTCACTGTGTAAGAGTGATTGGGGACACTAATGGATGCAGGGTGTGGAGAGAATCTATCTTACTATGTGTGGGCAAAGAACATTTTAAATGGACATAGATAAACTATTTGATTCAGAAGATTTGCCTTTTGGGGAGTGCACAGTGACTTTGGTAGATATATATTCTGTTAAAGACGGTATGTCTTTGTACCTTTCATAGAGCTTCCAGGTGGGACATAGGATGAATTATTCTCGTCATTAACAAGGAAAGTCCTCTTCCACAGAGTGCTAAGAATATTGAGATTAAATTTGAGAGAAACGTATACAACCGAGTTCAGATGACAAAAGGAAAAGAAATATGTTGCGCACGATTGTCCTTCAATCAAGACCTTTTTCTTCACCTGCAAAATAGCAGGGTTGGATTTGACCAATTGTTTGGGTTTTTTTTCCTTTAACTTTTTAATAAAACTTTGGTACCATTTGTTAAATGGAAATATTGCTCTTAAACTTAATGGCTGGGCTTCCCTGGTGGCTCAGTGGTTAAGAATCCTCTTGCCAGTGCAGGGGACATGGGTTTGAGCCCTGATCTGGGAAGATTCCACATGCCACGGAGCAATGAAACCCATGCGCCACAACGACTGAGCCTGCGCTCTAGAACCCACGAGCCACATCTACTGAGCCCACATGCTATAACTATTGAAACCCGTGTGCCTAGAGCCCATGCTCCACAACAGGAGAAGCCATCACAATGAGAAGCCCGTGCACTGCAACAAAGAGTAGCCCCAGCTTGCAGCAACTAGAGAAAGCCTGTGCGCAGCAAAGAAGACCCAAGGCAGCCAAAATAAATACATAAATAAATAAATAAACAAACTTAATGGCTATGTGGCAGTTTTAAAATATTGCCTCACATTCTTTGACAATATTTTCATTGAGATTAAGGTCTCTGTCCCCTTCCCTTGAGTTTGAGCCGGTTTGTGATAGCTTCAACCCGTAGAGTATGGTAGAAGAGACACGATGTAACTTTTGAAGCCAAGTCATAGAATCCATGCAGCTTCTGCCTTGTTCTCTGGGACACTTGCTCTGGAGACTGTGATCTTACCAGGGTAAGAAGTCTTACTACCCTGAAGCCACCGTACTGTGTGGAAGTCCAAGCCACATGCAGAGGCGGTTATAGAGATGCTGGTTCATAGTCTCCATCAGCAGTCCTGGTCCAGGCTCTGGGATCCCATCCCCCATCCACTTGAGTCACCCCCAGCCATGCGAATCCACTTGAGTCACCCCCAGCCATGCGAGTCTTCATGGCTGAGGCCCCAAACATCATAGACCAGAGACATGCCATCCCTGCTATACCCTGTCTGGATTCCTAAGACTCACAGAATCTGTGAGCATAGTAAAATTGGTGGGTTTTTAAAAAATTATGTTGAATTTTGGAGTGGGTTAGTTAAGCTGCGGTATATGACCAGAGCAAAATTATAGAGATTATGTTCGACTTTCTTAGGCTGAAGTAAAGGACCTGTGGAATTCTGGAAATTGCTACCCCTGAAAACTGCTTATGATACCTGGCAACCATGAGAAAAATAGGGCTAATTGTGGCCTTTTGTGAGTTCATCATAACCTATGTGACCTGGGAGACAGATTCCAAATATTTCAAAATGTTGATTGTTAATACTAAACATTCCCTGGAAATATAGTATGATTCTAAAAGGCCTTTGATGGGAAAACTCACCATTTAAAATTACTTCCTGTGATCCGAGGTTTTAGAAGGCACAGTTCCGCATGGGCAGTTTGGGGTATTTTTGAGAACCCTTCTTATTCTAGTGGAACTTTCCACTTCGTTATTCACTTCATGTTTCAGTGTCAATAGGAGTGTTCTGTCGAATTTCTCTACAAATCCATTCACATCCAGAAAAATGACACTTTATTTATAGCTTCTGCTTAGAACTTAATATTTAGAAGAGTTCAGTGACATTTTCATAGTAAAATGACATGAAGCCAATGAAATACTATAGAAGCAGGAAAAGTTCAAACACATTTCATTTCCACTGATGGCACTTGCGTGTCACACCGGAGGATGGTAAGCCAATCAATTAAAATCTAGAAGAGCCAAAACTAGACAGTGTGTGAAGCAAGGCAAAACTGTAGATTCCTCTTGGGAACCCAAAACTCTTCTCTTGCTTCCCTTTCCCCCTTGGTGTGACATAAAATCATCCTTCTCGGTCATTGAGGCAGAAAATGTCAGTGCTGAAAATCCAGGAGGAAACCAACAGTGGACCTTGTGGCTGTATTTATGTATTTTACGTTTATCTGACAGACCAAGGCATATTTTGAACATGGAGGAGAGGGTACATGGGATGGTGGTGGTGATCTGATGGATGAAAGATGCATTGGACCAAATATGCCACCTTTAGTTCTGTTGAGACAGCCTCTTTAATTCCGTGTTTTAGTTTTCTGAGAGATTTTAACTCAGTGCCTCCCAAGTTTTATGTGCATAACCGTCTTCTTTGGATCTTGTTAAAATGCAGATTCTGACTCAGTAGGTTGGGGCCTTAGTTCAGTGGGGCCTAAGATTCTGCATTTCCAGTGATCCCAAGATGACGCCCAGGACCACACTTTGAGTAGCAAGTGTGTCTGTAACTAGTTGCAGAAACTGGCAGCCGGATGTGGCAGCCTTAACTCAGGGTTTCATTAAAAAGTTGAATTTCAGGGCTTCCCTGGTGGCGCAGTGGTTGAGAGTCCGCCTGCTGATGCAGGGGACACGGACTCGTGCCGCGGTCCAAGAAGATCCCACATGCCGCGGAGCGGCTGGGCCCGTGAGCCATGGCCGCTAAGCCTGCGCGTCCAGAGCCTGTGGTCCGCAACGGGAGAGGCCACAACAGTGAGAGGCCCGCGTAACCGCAAAAAAAAAAAAAAGTTGAATTTCAGTGTAAATGCAAAACCTGCACATAGTGCTTAAATTACTCAAATCAGTGAGTACTTAAGTTTAGTACTCAGTCCCTAAGTGCCTCTGCAACTTTCTTGTAAGGGATCCACTTGTGAAAAATGACATTTCTGGGGAATTCCCTGGTGGTCCAGTGATTGGGACCTGGCACTTTCACTGCTGTGGGCCCGGGTTCAATCCCTGGTCGGGGAAATAAGATCCCTCAAGCCATGTCGTGTGGCCAAAAAAAAAAAAAAAAATCTTAAAATGACATTTCTTCTGAAGATCTGGGTGTTGTTATAGCTCGGGGGGTACCAAAATTTTTGTATTTTGTTTTATACAAAACTTCAAGGCAGTAGCTCCACGCAGACACAAACTGAAAGTTTGCATGTGACTCTTTTCCTTTAGCTGTATATCCCAGAATCAAGGTGCATATTTCCAAGACAATTAAAAAAACTGGTCATGCTTCTTCCTAACTCATTATATTTTGGAAGTGGAGTCACTGATTTAAAATTTCAGTGCCACATAGATTTGACATTTTATTTTCAAAGAGAATTTGAGGTGGCAGATATAATCCTGGGATGGATTATCAAAGAAACCTTTACCCAATAGAATCTTCTAATATAGTAAAATTATTAGCATATATAAAGGTTAGTAGATCATAGAAACAGGTTTCTGAACCAGCGTAATTTTTTCTCCCTCAAGGAAGATGAGCTGTAGTTTGATAACTCTGATCGACATCTTGCGAATGAATAACATTCGAAACATAGTTATATTTCATAGAGGCTTATCTTTTCCTGAAATACAGTGAATAAAGAGATGTGAAATAAGATTTTGATAATCTGACTTTCAGAGACATTAGTATGCGTGATATCAAAATAGTGTTTTATTTTCAATATTTTTCATGGATCTATGCATACATGCTCTATAACATGTATATAAGCTTTCTAGTAGGAGGTCGGAGAAGCCTGGCTGAAAAAAATCCGATGTCTGAAATGTCTGGGGTGTTGGGCAACAAATGAGTCCCACAGCCAACCGCTTTCTGAAATAATCTCACATAGTTAAGCAAGTCTTTAATTAGTTGTTACAGATGTTTTTGATGTCTTTGAACTCTCTTTCAGAGACACAGTTACAGCCCATTAATAATGTACCTGTAGCCAGAAATATTTTACGTAGTTATCTGTGTAGTGTGACACGTTGGGGAAAGGGACAAATTTGTTGAAGAACTGATGCTGCCTTATATCTCCAGCTGTAACTAGAAAGCTAATCTCACACTTTATTACAGAAAAGAGAACGGAAGTAATAGGGTTCACAAAAGGCTGCCACATAGGATGCCCATGGCGACAGAATCACACCAAAGGGTATCTGCCCTAACCCCGCCCCTGCAGCAGGTAACAGGGGGATTAAGGAGATAATATATGTAAAGGGCTTTGATCTCTTTGGGGGAAGTGGCTGTGCAAACTCAAAGCTTTATATTATTGTTATGACTTTTCCTCTAACCTATGATTTTTTCCACATTATGCAAGCTTGTCAATTACCCACCTGTGTCCTGTTCACGCCACCATGATTTTATTTCTCATTTTTAAAGTTTATGCTTCTAATTGAGAGACATTGCTGTATTTCCAGATTCATCCTGGCAGATTAATACCCAACAAGAAAGTGCTGCTGTCAATGGGCATCTGAATTATGTGTTTAAAATTGCCTTTGATGGCAAGGATGCCAAATTATGCCCTTCACGAAAACCGTTTTGTGCTTATTTGCTAGCTGTGTGATTGAAAAACCGCAGATGTTTGATATCATCTTTTACTGTGTTTGTTTGGTAAATGAAATCTTAAATACATTTTACCTCTTTGAAATTCATCTTCTGATGCCATTTAGAGAACATTAAAAGAAAATTAAAAAAGAAAAGGCTTAGTATCACTGAAATTTAGCCCCTAGAAGAGTCAACGTTTCAAGTCAGAATCTGTTTTTGAGTCATTCTTTAGGCTGCAGAGCCTTCTGATGGTGTAGCTGGAGCAGATGACAGAGTTGAGCTGTAAGGGGTATGAGTGGGGAGCATTTTGCCTTCCCAGAACCTCAGTTCAGTGAGAAAGCAAATCCAGATGAATCCGTCCATAAGGTGCCAGTGGAACACATAGCATTGTTCTTTTCTAAAAAACTTCTTCGGAGTATAGTTGGTTTACAGTGTCGTGTTAGTTTCTGCTGTACAGCAAAGTGATTCAATTATACATATACATCTATCCAGTCTTTTTTAGATTCTTTTCCCATATAGGTCATTACAGAGTATTGAGTAGAGGTCCCTGTGCTATATAGTAGGTCCTTATCAGTTATCTGTTTTATATAGGGTAGTGTGTATATGTCAATCCCAATCTCCCAATTCATCCCATCCCCCGCCTCCCCGCTTTGTAACCATAAGTTTGTTTTCTACATCTGTGACTCTATTTCTGTTTTGTAAATAGGTTCATTTGTACCATTTTTTTTCTGGAGTCTGCAGTGCTTTCCAAAATGAAAGCCTGCCGGCTTCTTCTTAAAAAGTGAAGTGCCCTGTATCATATGCTTACATATACATTTTCCCTTGGAAACTCTTGATGTCTCTGAGGATGTGGGTTATTGCCCTATCATATACACGTGGAAACGGAGGCTAATCTATAGTACATGACTTATTATCTGCACAGTAAGAAGTGATGGTGCTTCCCTTCAAGTTGTTAGATCTTCTGACATAGAAATCCGGGACATTTAACCTTATAATACTGGAAAAAACTAGTATTTAACACTGTGTTCTGCTTATCTATGGCTGTATAACCACCCTAAAACTTAGTGGCTTAAGACAACAGCAGCAGTTTTGCTCTTCATTCTGCCATTTGGACCGAGTTAACTTGGTGGAGATAGCTTGTTTTTCTTGCCCTCAGCATCAGTTGGGCTGCAGTCATCTGAAGGGTCATTCATGCACATATCTGGTGGTTGGTGCAGGCCACTGGCTGGCGCCTCAGCTGGGGCTGTCACCCGCAATGCCTACGCATGGCCTCTCTGAGACTATGACCCCCCAGAGTCCATAGGGACACACACATACGCAAGCACACACACAGAAAGAGAGAGAGAGAGAGAGAGAAAATATCCCTACCTGGAAGGAGATTCTATCACCTTTCCTTTTCTACTAGCTTTGAAGCTCACACAGAATCACTTGTATGACTTTTTTTGTATTAGATCCGAGTCACTGTGATTGGACCATATTCAAGAGGAGAGCAATTAGATTCCACCTGTGGATGGGAGGTATTCTGGACTGAAATTTTGTGTCTTCCCCAAAATTCATATGGTAAGATCCTAACTCCCAATGCAGTGGTGTTTGGAATGGGGACTTTGCGGGGGGGTTAATTAGGTCAGGAGGGTGGAGCATTAGTGCTGTTACAAAGGAGACCCCAGAGTGCTCTCTGGCCCCTCTGCCATGTGGGGACACAGTGAAAAGACACCGTCTGTGACCCAGGAGGCGGCTCTCACTAGACACTAAATCTGCTGGTGCCTTGATCTTAGACTTCCCAGCCTTCAGAACTGTGAACATTTCTGTCACCCAGTATATGGTATTCTGTTATAGCAGCCTGGATGGACTAAGAGAGGAGAAATATCAAAGAACTTGCAGACGTGTGTAAACCCAACATATATTGCCTAACAACAGAGAATTTCCTTAAGTTGGTGAGCAGGTGTAATCAGTAGGTGAATATCCACCCTACTCTGCCCAGCTCCTCATGCTCAGTGCAGCCCCTTTAGCCCTTGGGTTCCCATGGTGAGGTCTCATATGTGGCTTTAGGACCCTTGGGTAGGAATGCAGGCCAGTCTGTGGGTGCAGCATAGGTTATACCTTTTAAATATTTAGACACATGGTATGCAGGCTCCCACTGGTACCCTTGCCTGGGGTTCCACAAAAGGAAGATGTAGGCCGGTTGGAGAACAAAGCCCCACCAAAGAAGATACAGATGGGACCACTTCTGAGGTCACTCTTCTAGCCATAGGAGTTAAGGTTTACCACCAACTCCGAGGTAATGAGGAACTGAAGATTTGGATACTGCTGCATGTTCTTTAGAATTTGTTATAAATAATCGGTATGTTAAACTCTCTGTTGTCCTCAATGTGAAATAAATACTTCTCAAAGCTTTCTGCTTATATAAATTCCCGAGATAAAGACCCTTCAGGTATTCTTATATTTTGATACTTTTGGATCCCACCTGTTTATTTAAGTTAATAATTTAAATCCTAAAGTAAGAGAAACCAGATAATTAAGTTCATTGCAGAAAAGTGCCTCAACAAGGCACAAGAATATTCCCGTGTTTAGATATCTTGTACCTTATGTGAAATTCTAACAGGTCTTTACTCACGCAGTGGTGTCTGTCTATGGTATTGCTTCTTACTGATTAGGTAGAAACAATTTTCATATCACTATTTCTTAGAATGACCCTCCGTAAAAGGCCAAGTACTTGATGATAAAACAGAACAAAATGAAAACATGTTTTCAGGAAATGCTTTGATAAAAGTCTTGCTTTCCAGAGAGTCTGGATGAACAGCTTCAAACAGATATTTCTCTGAAGTTTTGTGTGTTATCTTAAAAAGTTTTGAATATTTTTATTCTATCCAATAATATAACTGTGGTTGATGTATATATTTCATCGACAGTGTTGATGCTTATATTCAGTTATATTATAGATATTACGTATACTGTATGTCTATAATGTAATAATAAAATAGAAGTGTTAGCTCAGGAGCTAGACTCTCAGAGTTAAACCCTGTGTTTTCCACCTACTACGGTGACCTTAAGGAAGTTACAAAAACACTCTTTGCTCCAGTTTTTTATCTTGAAACAGAACAATTATACTTATCTCACAGGGTTTTCAAAAGGATTAAATGAATTAATACATGTAATTTTTTTTTAAGCACTGCCTGGCACACAATTATGGCTCAGTATATATCAGCTATTATTCTAGTTGTCTATTGTTGTGCAAAACTTAGTGACATAGAACAAAACCACCATTTCACTCTCTCTCATATTCTCTGTAGGTCAGCAATTTGGGAAGGGCTTGTCTGATTGGTTCTGGTTTGAGGGGCTATAGCTGAAATGATGGGGGCCTGGAGTAGCTGAGAGCTGACTGTACATCTCTCTTGAAGAGTTCTCTGCATTTCCCCATCCATTCTCACATGTAGGCTATTTGGGTTTCCTCACAGCATGGCTGCTTCACCGCAGTTAGCTTGGATGCAGAGGCTCAGGGCTCAATGTGTGATTGTTCAACAGCAAGGTGGAAACTGAATTATCTTTTATGACATAGCCTCAGAAATCATGCAAGATCACTTCCACTGTACTCTACTCGTTGAACCTGTCATAAAAGCCCAGCTGGTTTCAAGGGGTGGGAATGTAGATTTCATTTTTTTTAATGTATGGAGTTGCTTTGTAAGAGGAATATGTGGTTTGGGACATATTATCTAAGCCATCTTTAGAAGACACAATCCACAGCTATTATTATTGTCTAGTGCCTTCTTGACACTGTCACATACCTTAAGGGGATATATCTAAACAGTTGAAGAAATACATAGTGCTAAGCATATTTCTCTTATGAAATGAAATGGAAGTTTTCTGTCTCAACCAGGCTGTTGCCTGATGCTGAAGAGTAATCAACTGCATGGAATTTTCTCACAAATGGAGATATCCCATGTTGTTGGTTGAAAGACGATACGTATTCTGTTGATACCAAATGCAAAGGTATCCTCCTTCATATTCAGTTATGGATGGAGTTGCTTTGTAAGAGGAATATGTGGTTTGGGACATATTATCTAGGCCATCTTTAGAAGACACAATCCACAGCTATTATTATTGTCTAGTGTCTTCTTGACACTGTCACATACCTCAAGGGGATATGTCGAAGGGGATATATCCAGTGAAGGAGTCTAATTGGAGTTATTGTTTGAAAAGAGAATTACCTTTTCTTGTGTGTCCTGGAAATGCCTTTAGACATTGCATTCATCTGCAAAGAAGCAGGAAATGCATTATCTTCTAGTATTAAAGAACCCAAACTATTCATTTCTAAAGATGCCTGATACTCAAGAAACCTAGCAGTTTTGACCCAAGAAATCTCTCTGTGGGGTTATTAGTTTTTCCAGTGTTGACTCAAGAATCTGAGAATCTTACATTTTTCAAGAGCACTGAGTGCAGAGATGTCTAAGGAGAAAAGTCTCTCTCTATTTTCATGTTTTTTGATCTAATTCTCCTTTTTCTGAGTTTGAGACAAGTGTTACGATTTTGAGCCAGTATAGGTTTATCCTGCCCTCACAATCCTTGTTACTAGTAGTTGTTGATGACTGAACATCAGAGCCTTATCCTCCACCATTATTTTTTCTTAATTGAAGACTATTGGGAAATAGTTGAAATGGAAACATGAAAAATAAGTATTCAGGCAATGAAAATGCCTGAAAATCAAAGAGATGAAAAACTGTTCTGTGGGAAAGATAGTCCATATTTCAGAAACTCTTGTGGTGATGTAGTATGCTTTCACCAAAGGAGAGAAGCAGTTGGTGGCAGATTCTTGGTCCTAGAAGAGAAAGCACATGTGTAAAAAGTAAGTCCCTTGATACAGTCTGTTATAGCATATTTGTTCTCTCAAAAATGAATTCTGTGGGATGAGAACTAACACATCCAGTCTGATCTAATAATATTCAAACACCGAAAACTACACAAGGCACAAACACGTAGACATTGCATAGAAAAAACCTGCGAGGATAAAACATGCTAAATTGAAATGTCCTCAGTAGTTGCCTCTGGAAGAGGAAGTGACATTGGAGTCATGAGAGAAGCAGGAAGGGGAATTTTCACTTTTCACTCTCCTGTATAATTTGACCTTTTTTGATGTAAATATATTATTTTATTTAAAAATAACAAGAATGTTCCGTGTATTGCTACTTTTGTTTGTGTCGAAATCAGGGTATATTTTTTACTAGGTAAAGATGTCTATTTGTCATTTAATTCACAGGAGAATACAGTCATATTTTAAAAGGGTGAAAGGATATAATTATTTCTATTTTTGAATTTCAAAGCTGAAAACACAATATAGAAAATATCACATCTCAAGCTGTCTCCTACTCTAAACTCTTTATTTAAAATTTGAATGCATCATTTATCTTTTCTAGTGTAACTACAACTCCCACCCCCTAAAAAAATACCTAATGGCTTAAAACAGCAATAGTTTATTACTTTTCATGGTTCTGTGAGTTGACTGGACCATTCCACTCCACACAGTATCAGCTGGGGTCACCCCCATGGCTGCGTTCCGCTGGCTCATGGGCTGGGTTGGAAAGAAGACATGGCTGCCTCACCGAGGGCTGGAGACTTGGAGCTGGCAGCTGGCTTGTGGTGCCTTAAGTCTTGTCCATGTGGCCCTTTCTCCCTGGAATCTCATCCTCCACGGCCTCTCCAGGTGACCTCTGCCCCCAGCAGGACAGCTTGGACTTCGTTACAGCATGGTCACTGGGTCCATGCTGAAAGTGAAAGCTGCCTGTGCTCTTAAAGGTTAGACTTGGAACTGGCTCATGGTTGGTCCCCATTGTATTCTGTTGGTCAAAACAGGTCAGAGGGCCCTTTAGATTCAAGGAGTGGGGGCAGAACCATCAGTGGCCATCTTCCCAGCCATTTGTCACACCCTGCCTGTCATCACTGCCTTGCAGGGGCCATCATTCTGATGACTCCTGTTAGGTAGACTCATGGTATCCAACTATACCATCGTTAAAGTAATGCTTGGTGATGTAGGGAGCTCAGCACCAGATCTCAAAGGCTTAACACGATAACGTTAATTTCTTGTTTATGTAGCAGTCCAGGGGTTCCTGGTCCAAACAGCTCTTGTTCTGTTGGTAATTCGGAGGTTCAGGCTCCTTCTGTCTTGTCACTTTTTCGTCTTCAGCATGTGGTTTCCAGGTTTGCTGTGCTCATGGGCAGTGATATATGAGAAAGTAGAGAGCATGGAGAATCACACAGGAAACGTTTAATGGGCCAGGGTTGGAAACAGTGTCCTTCATTTCTGCTCACATGTCACCGGCTAGACCTCAGTCACACAATCACACTCAGCCACACAGAGGAGGCAGAGACTTGTACTCTGGTGGCTGTGTGTCCAGCAGAAGAGGGAACGGGGTTGGTGGTTAGCTAGCGCTCTCTGCCACAAACTGCTGCCCCATCCCACCCGCCCCCCCCAAAAAGAAAGAAAAACAGCAAAACTTCCTTTTGAGAGCAGTCATAGCCACCTCTGCACTGGTTTCTTCAAACCCACCTGAGAAACTTGTTCTTTCATTGGAATTTAAAAATCAAAGGAACGTGCTTTTTTTTTTTTTTTTGAGTGTAACAGGGGCAATGTGTCTGTGAGGGATCAGGGAGACGAGTACCGTGGTATCGAGCTTGAATAAAAGCTAATAAACAGAAATCAGAATTGATGAAACAGAAATCAGGTAATAATTATAAATGAAAAAAATAGAGATTCTCTTGCTTGTTTTATATATTTATCCAGTGACTTTAAAATGGGATTGTTTATGAAAAATAGATCTGCCCCAGTTTCCTTTTGTGTGAAGTACAGGTGTAGGTCACAGTTGTCTGAGCAGCGGGCACCAAAGGAGGGTTAGATTTATTGGGAGAAATGCTAGTAAGGTAACATGGGGAGAGAGATGGAAGAGAGGGAGAACTCTCTGCCGTTCTGATGGTGAGAGGGAAGGAAGGAAGGGAGGACGGGAGGAAGGAAGAAGCAAGGTCTTAGACGGCAGTTCCATCTTAAGACTGTTTCAGCAAGGCTGGCAGGGAGTCCTCCAGCGGAAGTCATCCCATCAGTGGACAGCTGCATCTTACAGGAGTTCAGTCATCTGCTGGGAGCTGTCGTGGCAGGTGTAGCCCTCACACACAGTGAGGATTTCAGATGCAGCTACCTGAGCCATTGCCAGTTGTGCTCCTTGGAGCAAGAGAGCTGAGAGGTGCCTTTTCATGGTTGCATAGTAAGCCTCTGTTTCTGTGGCACAATTAGCAATTAGAGAGTGGTTTAGAAATATTTAGTGGCTATTACAAAGGGCGTTGATGCTCATTGACTCATTTTCTGTTATTATCTACCTGCCAGAGGAGTAGTTTGAAAAATCCTTGCTAGGTGGAATTAAATTAGTTTTTGTTTTTGACCTAGAAACATGATTCAGTGCCATAGGAGAACGTCTGATGATCACCTCACTTCAAAAGTAATGAGACAGACACACTCTAACTTCACATCTCAGGAAGAGTTAGCCATCCCATTCTATTCTGTTAACTGCTTTAAACTCCATTCTCCTGCTAAATATGAAACACATCGTTTCTCAGACTAGGTTTCAACTCTACCTCTGCTTGCTTTTCTTATATTTTTGTTGTTTGTGTTTTATCAAGATGCTGGCAGGAACAAATATTCTCAAATATAAATAGTAGTTTCTTAACAGAAATAATTAGGAGGATGTGAGAGATTAAGATAAATTTGGAGCAATGACTTTTTTTCAATTGCACATGTGAAAAAACGCTTTGTGACATTGGATTAATATCTAGTTTTCTTTTGAATTGTTTAGAACAGAGAGATGATTGAGAAGGGAGAATTCAGAATGCTGTGCCCTTGAATTGCAATCTTATTCAATTTTATTCTAATTCATGTGATACAAAAGAGAAAATCTGAAAAAGAATGAATACATGTATACGTATAACTGAATCACTTTGCCATACACTTGAAACTAATGCAACATTGTAAATCAACTATACTCCAATAACCTTTTTTAAAAAGAGTTTGAAATTCAAGAGAATTGTAGGAAAATGTCTTGGTATGTCTATTTTAAAAAGGATATTTCTTTTATTTCCCCCATTAAACTGTTGGATGGATAGAAGTAAGGATAGTAATCCATTCAGATTAACAGACAACTCTGCAGTGATTTGGATCTTAAGCAAATATGTGATTGGTTATAGGGTAGGCTTGTGGGAAAGTTGCACTGTGGACTCGATTGGCCACACCTGTGTGACTGAGCTGCCTTTCCAAATTTCCTGTGCTGGTTCTGTCACCTCACAATCTTTTACATGGGAGAAAAGCACAGTGCATTTAGTCATTTTAGAGAATCTGAGGAAGATCAGTTTGCCTGCTATTATTAGTGATCTTCCCCGTCATCTTTGTGCTCATGGTAGAGAGGATAAATGGATTGAGTAGGAACACACTTATTGGCAGTAGAGGGAAAACAGCCCACTTAAAATTTCAAATGATGTAAAAGCTATAACTGTACGTGAAGACTAGAGTGTTCTGGTACAGGCTGTGAGGAAATGGAGAACAAATCATAGTTTCATAATAAAGGATACAGGATTCCACGAAGTAGATGGGAAAGAAGTTAATGTAAAAATGTAATGGTGCTAAAACATATTCATCTGATCATTCGTTCGTTCATTTGGCATTTGCTGTTTCAGGTGCTGGCCGTATAGCAGAGAACGATAAGATAACGGTGTCAGGGAGAAAAAATCTTATTCCTTATATCCAGACATTTGGGCTCATTGTAATATAAGTTTCAGACCCGAATTCCAGAAAAATCAAGATGATAATGCCAACAGTAATGTCTAGTTATAAGCATCATCTTGAAGACTCTGTACTAAACATTTTATGTGCATGATTTCATTTGCACATCGACTTTACCAGTAGGCAGTTTCGTTGCTCTCATTTTATTGGTTGAAGAAATTGGGGTTTAGAGAGATCTGAGGACATTTCCAGTTCCATTTGCCTTCAGAGAACAGCGTGGCTAGTCTGTTCTTCATTATGAGTCAGGAAAAAGGAACTTTTGGTGTGCTTTACTCAAGCTTATTTGGAGAGCCAATTCAAGTGTCTTTGGTGCCTTGTTTTGGCCAATCCTCCATATCCAGACCCCTGGTAGTGAAGACTGCCTTTGTTGAGATCTTTGAAGATTCCTCAGCAATAAATGCTCTTCCATGGAGTTTCATGAGCTCTGCCACCATCTGAATGGTGCTCGGTAAATGTGGTGAGTTCTGGATACATGCCAGAGTTCTCATTTGCCCAACTCTGCGCTAACTCTGCATCTGGGGTGTGCAGACTACAAGCTCTGAGGTTCTTTAAGGAATTTTTCCTGGTTTCTCATCGAGATGCAACTTGTAAAGAGAGGACAAAAAAAAAATGAGGTGATGAGAGCTCGGGGGTTATATGTGTTGGGAGCATGGCTGGGACTTCCAAAGTGGAATATGTAAGCATTAGAACTGTTTGAAGAACACTGACGAGTGACACTGAACAAATCACATGTCATATTTGGTTCTCTTTAGCTACAAAAACCGAGTCCAGTCTCTGAGAATCCCTGGGGTAAATGTTCACAGGGCAAACACAGAAATCCCTTTCAGTTTCCCGATGAGAGTCCATTACTTGCTGCCCAAGACCAGGGTTCTAAAGATGAAGGTTACTAAGAAGCAAGTTAGCCTTCTCTTCATTCTTAATTTGAAAACAGCAATAGTAACAGCAACCACCACTACCACCACCTCCCAGTTAACATACTAAAAAGAACACTGTATGGAGATTTAGGGAAAAAAATTACGTATCCATGTTGAAATTTCAATTCAGTGGTCATATATGGATTTAAAGTTTAAAAAAGTAAAATGTGTGTAGGTGTGTAGGCTTGAGTTGTACACATGTTGTGGATCAGTACACACTGAACCTAGAAAGCTTTCCTTAGCATAGGGAATTAGAATTCAGTATTGCTGTTGGAGGGGTGACAACAGAGATTTTCACACAAACATCTGCATTAATGTTGATTGTTTTTTACAGTGAACTCATGTACTCCTGAAGCCGAATCCGGCCTCTGTACCCTAACACCGAAATCCCTAAATCTCAGAGACAGAGTTTTTGGTGAAGGAGAAAAGAATAGCTTTATTGCTTTGCCAGGCAAAGGGGGCCAGAGTGGGCTAATGCCCTCAAAAACTGTGTGTCCCAACCTGGAGGGGGTAGTGAGGAGTTTTATAGGAATGGTTCAAAGAGGAGGGCGTGATCGGCTCATAGACATTCTTCTAACTGGTAAGTGGGCGTCAGCATCATCAACCTTCTGGTTCTATCTGGTCTGGGGTCTCCGTGCTTGTGGGCAGCAGACAGTTAACTTCTCCCACCTGCTGGGGGTTTCAGTACCTGCAAAACAGCTCAAAGATATTGTTGTGTGTATCCCTTGAGGGGGAACCAGCACCCTGCCCCAAGGCTACACTATTGTTTCTTTTGAATGTTTCTTCCTTCCCTTATTAACAACTGTTTGAACCTGCTGATTGGAACTCAGGGAAGGTCATGGAGGCTGAATGAAGTCTATTTCCTGTAATCAAAGACATGGGGGACCCAGAAAGTCTTTTGTGCCCAGGAGCCCCACAAGGTACTGCTCAGTTTCACTCCCTATATAATAAAAGAAAAAATATCTAAGACTATTTCACAAGTAACATAATAGCCCACGATGCATTTATCTTGGGATAGTTAATTTTTTTTTGCAGATCATGCACATTGGCATCCTCCCCAGTGGTGATTTTCTCTTGTGGGCAGTTTTATCCTATGTGGTCATTGTCAAGGGCCTTCAGTGCCATGACTTATGGCTTGAGGTAAAGAAAACATCTGGGTCTCTGAATGACAGGAAGTAACATCAAAAATGTTGAAAACTTCTCTGGATATTAGTAAGGAGGCTATCAAGGAAATGGCATTTTGGAAAACATTGCTATTTCAGGTCACTTGAGGATAATACTAATCTACATAAAATAAGTGAATTACATTTTGATTATAAAAAGTATTGCTTAATATGTGATTTAACACATCCTCCCATATTTTATCTGGAACCAAATGCATCCAAGAGGTAGCCTGGTAATTTCAGCCATCTAATCAGTCTGACTACCTGTTTGGCCATATAGTGGTTGATTATTAGAGCATCTTTGAAAGGCTCCTTGAGCACATAAATAGGTATTCTAATTCCATTTCAGGAAAAAGTGTCTGATGAGGAGGAAATGGTATAAGACAGATTCTGTACCAGGTGCTTATTTTTTGAAAAATCTGTATTCATGGGAGAATTCCATGCTCTACAGTTGGTATATTTAAGGTGGAGGACTGCCTTCTGGTAGGTGTTGGCTTGTCTAAATGGGTAGTATTAAAGATTCACTTTCTTACTTCTATTAATAAAATGTTGATAAATGTCTTTAAAATTCGAATGTTTGAACAGTATAGACGTTTTGGCATTCCTAGTAAAGTCATATATGCCTTAGGAAAGGTCACTTCGTGTTTGTTTAAAATGCTAACAGAGCAGTTTATGAAAGTGCATGGGAAAGGAATCCATGCCTTTTACTTGACATAATTTTCCCTCTCCTGAAATTGCTTAATGACTAGAAAGAGTCTCAAACACTTTGAATTTGAGCTCAAGACATTTTTGACACAGTTATCCATGAACATTAAAAAAATAATTTTGTGTGTGTGATTGATAAGATATTCTTTGGGTTTCTACTATGAGCGGGGTACTCTGTGCTTGGGAATCCAAAGAACGAAGAGATATGTGGTTCCTACATTACTATTCTCTTGGAAAATTTCCTTTATCTCTAAATAGATGTGTTCAAACTACTAATTTACCACTTAGGAATTTAACTAATAAAATAGGGAACACATTTTTTATTTGTACTATTCAAGTTAGATTTTTTTCTTAATTGAACAGATTCATTTTCTTGATTCTAATGTGAATGGAGGAGAACTTTCGGGAAAACTGATTAGGTCTGAGTGGTTAAAATTGTTTAGCGCTTCTGTCTTAAATTGTGTAATGGCTGTAGGTGGTAACCACCATCCAGTGAAAAATGGTGATATAAGCTGATCGATGGACAGTTTCAGGAATTTGCCTACATATTACAATGGAACTTGCTAAAAGATGTTAAAGAATTGCTATTCTGTCATTTTGCGCCTCATTCTTTTAAGGATATTTTATTATTTTTCAAGTTTGAGATTTTGAGGGAGACCTGAATAAAAATGAGAATTGTAGGTAGGTACTCTAACCAGAGAGGTAAGGATTGAGTTGGGAGTGGAAAGGGATGAAGCACAACTATTTTGTTCAGTTTGCTATCTCTTTTTCTCTCCCTTTCTGATCAGATTCTTGGGGACCTCAGTGATATGCTGAGAAAACGGGGTTCACGAGAACTGGCCACCACAAGCGGTGTGGACAGAGAACCAAATGACAAATGTTACAATCTCTCAAAAAGTAATAGAAGGGAAGACATCAAGGTAGGAAGCAGGGTGTATAGAGGTTAAGGTCATGGACTCTGGGGTCATACATACCTTGGTTCAAATCTTGGCCCCTCCATTTACAAATGTGACCTTGGTTAATTTATTTCACCTCTTTGAACTTGGTTTTGTTCTTTGTAATCTGTGGGTAATAATAGTAGCCACCTTATTATGAGGAGTAAAGGAAATAATCCAGTGAGTACATAGCACATGGTAATCACTAAATACACGTAAAATGTTATTACTATTTATTATTAGGTACATAGGAATGCCGTGAATATAAAGGAAGGCTGGGAGGAGCAGGAAAAAGAGCTGTGATTTGAAATGAGAGGTAGCTCTATCTACCTAGCAGCCATTTTCAAAACTGTCGTCAGGTTAGAGCATTATTACTGATTCCTTGCTGTGTTACAGGGATTGTTTTGTAAGCAATACTTAGAGGGTTGGTCCTCTGGGGCCTTACATTATTAATGGAGTTCACTGCCTGTCGCCTGTTCTTTTGTGCTAAAGAGCTCCTGAGGCATGAATTGTTGCTCTGCCCCGTGCCCAGGGTATCGGTCTTTATCCATTTCATTGTTAATGAGGCTCAGTGTCCCCAGAGGAGTAGATATCTTGACACAAGGAAGATTGAGGGGAATATTTGGGGACAATTCACTGCAGCTTTAGATAAAGATCTTTGGGAAAAAAAGAATTCCAAACGAATGCTATAGGATAGGTCTAAAGGGAAGGAAGAGAGAACCAGATCTGCAGAGGGACCCTCTGATAAGGGGAAAAGCCATGGCCCTGGATAAGGACAAGATGAAAGAAGAGGAAATGAAATATTGGAACGCAGACAGAGGAAGTTGATTAGATGTTCTGTTTCAACCTGAGAGATTTTTCTTTAGAGTACCCCGAAGCCAGTACCTTATTTTTAAAATTTAAGTAAGTATTTCATTTCCCAATAGTTTTAGATTTACAGAAAAGTCACAGAATAAAACAGGGCGTTTCCATATTCTCCTTGCCCAGTTTTCACTATTGTTAACATTTTATCCAACTATGCAACATTTGTCACAAAGAAACCATGTTGGTACATGATTATTACAACCCTTGCTTTCAGATGTCACCAGTTGTCCCCTAATGCCCTTGTTCTATTTCAGGATCCCATACAGAATATCACATTACATTTAGTTGTTGTTTCTCCTTAGACTCCTCTGGTCTGTGACAGTTTCTAGGTGTTTCTTGTGTTTGATGACCTTCACAGTTTTGAGGAGTATTGATCAGGTGTTTCTGTAGAATGGGACAGTGTCTGAATGTTTTCTCATGGTTGGACTGAGGTTATAGGTTTTTGGGAGGAAGACCATGAGATCTTCCTCCCCAAAACACGCCATTCTGATCACATCCTATCAAGGGGACACGCTAACAACATGACCTATCATTGATGTTGTTGACCTTGACCATCTGGCTGAGGTAGTGTTTGTTAGGAAACTGTCAAGTTCAGTTTCCCCTCTCCATACTCTATTCTTTTTAAAATTTTTATTTTATATTGGAGTACAGTTGATTTCCAATGTTGTGTTAGTTTCAGGTGTACAGCAAAGTGATTCAGTTATACATATACATATATCTATTCTTTTTCAAATTCTTTTCCCATTTAGGTTATTACAGAATATTGAGCATAGTTCCCTATGCTATACAGTAGTTCCTTGTTGATTATCTATTTTAAATATAGTAGTGTATATATGTCAATCCCAATCTCCCAATTTATCCCTCCAAGTCTGTGAGTTTGTTTCTGTTTTGTAAACAGATTCACTTGTGTCATTTTTTAGATTCCACATATAAGTGATATCATATGATATCTGTCTTTCTCTTACTTCATTTAGTATGATAATCCCCAAGTCCCTCTGTGTTGCTGCAAATGGCATTATTTCCTTCTTTTTAATGGTTGAGTCATGTTCCACTGTATATATGTACCACATCTTCTTTATCCATTCATCTGTCAATGGACACTTAGGTTGCTTCCACATCTCGACTTCTGTAAACAGCACTGCTATGAACATTGGGGTGCACGTATCCTTTCAAACCATGGTTTTGTCTGGATATATGCCCAGGAGTGGCATTGCTGGTTCCTATGGTAGCTCTATTTTTAGGTTTTTAAGGAACCTCCATACTGTTCTCCGTAGTCCACTCTTTGAAAGCAGGTCACTAAGTCCAGCCCTTCCTCAAGAGGAGGGGAGTTAACGCTCCACCTCCTTGAGCACAGAGTATCTACATCATTTATTTAGAATTGTTTGTCCTAAGAGATTTGTCTCTTCTCTCCCGTATATATGTATATATATGGCACATAGGTATGACATACAGGTAAGTTCCTTGTGCTTCCCCTAGTCAAACGTTCCTCCCTTCCTGAACTTCTGGCAACCATTGATCTACCCCCTACTCTGGTGAGAAAGGACATCTTAGCTTTGCTCCTGATCCTAGGGGAAAGATTCCAGCCTCTCACTATTAAACATCATGTTAAATATGGGTTAATTACGTATGTAAATACAGGAACCCCATAAAGATATGAGACTCAAAGAAGTGACCAGAGTTTTCGTACCTTTTAGGCAGAAAATTAATTTGTGAGAGAACTGACAAGGCAAAGAGGTTTGGGATAGGGGTAATAAAATGGTGAAGGAGTAACACGATTTGTTTATACAGTCTTCTTGGCCCTAAATTCCCTATCTCTGGTGATAAGGATTCCTTCTACCCTCCTGGAACAGGGAGGGTACCTTTCACATGGGAGACTTATCTCCTGCTTTCAGGGGGACAAAGGAGGGTGGAGTGTCCTTCTTGAGCCAGTTGTTTCTCAAGTATCTTTAATTCAAAGTAATTACTATGCCAGAGTGGCCTATTTCGGGGCCACTACACTGGTTTGTGAATCCCTACACTGGTTTATGTTAAGTAGACTCTTACAGTGGGCTTTGTCGTTCACAGCTTTCATGTGACTATTAACCTTATTTCAAATTGTGCCAATGAGATTTTGGATCAAATTTGTATAGTTTCTTTAAAAATGTTTCTCCAGATATTTAGAGCTCAATGAATCTAAACTTGAACATAATCCTTTTATAAACTAAAAAAAAAAAAAGCTTCGTCCAGATTTGTTTCCCATCATGACTTCTTCCTCTCCAGTCAGCTTATCTATAATCAAGCAAAACGTGTACCAGTTAACAATTTTCCTCCTTAATACACCACTTGCAGGCTGCTTGTTTTAAAAAAGAGTTAAATGCGGAACACCCTTGGCCTTTGGTATTTTACCTGGAGAGCCTTGGTCTCTTCCCATTCCTTGATTTCAAGTGGTGATGGCTTAGATTGGTGTTTCCATTGGGTGATCTCTATCACAGGTACAACTTTCACCCACTGAGATGTATCTTTGTTATGTTACAAAAGCCCATTTCCTTTGAAAACAATGCCTCTGTTTTCTCAGGGTTGTCTGTGTAGTGCTGAATTACTGCCCCTTACAAGCTTTTCACTTGATTTCCTTTCTGGAAGAGGCCGGCATGCCTTAGAAATGCTACTTGGGGCTCCAAAGACAATTCTTTGACTTGTGTTTCCTTTGAACTTAAAGAATGTTTTTTTTTCCTTCCCTCAAAAGTATTTTCCAGGAAAAATAATGGTAATGTCTCTGAAATATTAGTTTCTGCAAACTGGTACACCTCACCATTGCGTGTACATTTTTAGTGTTATATATTTTTTTAATTACATATATTTTGAGCTATGATTTATAAAGGGAAAAATAATTAATAATATTGATATATTAATTACTAAACATTGTGAATTCCTCTCATATGTGATATTAAATCAGCAAAGAAGACATTTATTGTCACATTATTCTAATGTCAGTGAAAATAACAAAATCCATTTTAATATGGAGTGTCTGTTCATACTGTGTATCTGCTTTTAATGTACATTTCACATAAATATATAATTCTTTAATTTAGAATTTATAAATCAATTATTTTTTAAAATGATACTGTATAGTTTGGGTAAATCTATTGTTGTTGGCAGATGAGGTTGGAAGTTTTTTTGTAGTTGATTCGTAGAGCTCAGATTTTCTCTGTATAAAGCGCTGAATCAGATGAGCCCAAATACCAAATCAGAGCAGCCCAAGTACCAAATTCTCTGGGCTACAGCGTAGTATTTTTTTAAAAAAATTTATTCAAGTAGAGTTGATTTACAATGTTGTGTTAATTTCTGCTGTACAGCAAAGTGACTCAGTTATACATATATATATATGTATATATATTTTTTATTCTTTCAAATATTCTTTTCCATTATGGTTTATCACAGAATACTGAATACAGTTCCCTGTGCTATACAGTAGGACCTTGTTGTTTATCCATTCTATATATAATAGTTTGCATCTGCTCATCCCAACCTCCCAGTCCATCCCTCCCCCAACCCCACCCCTTGGCAACCACAAGCCTGTTCTCTGTGTCTGTGAGTCTGTCTCTGTTTCATAGATAAATTCATTTGTGTCGCAGTTTAGATTCCACATATAAGTGATATCATATGATATTTATCTTTCTCTTTCTGACTTACTTCACTTAGTATGATAATCTCTAGGTCCATCCATGTTGCTGCCAATGGCATTATTTCATTCTTTTTAATGTATAGTGCAGTATTTTTAAGCCTAGTTACAGATTACCAACAAAATACCACTCTGCCTCCATTTTGAAATCACCAGTTTTTCCTAATATATTTCAGCTTCCCCCATTTCAGGATCCATTCAGCATTTAAAAGTTAAGTTTAGTTCTCCCGTGCGTGATGTAGGTATTTAGTGCTCTGGAGGATTATTTTTTTAATTAGCATTTCATTGTTAGCATATCCAAAATAAAACAATGAAAGTCTTTTCCTGGATGTTCAGAATGAGCTGTCATGAGACTAAAACAAAATCTTGAGCCACGTAGCTGCTGCATTTGAAAGCCTCCTTGGAACATGCTTTTATGAGCTCCTGGCTGCTCTTCACTAGTGACTGGGAACCACTCTGGCAGTTATCAGAGTTGCAGATTAGAAATTATGCAAAGCTCGCCCAGCCAACGTAGGACATCAGTGCACTTTATTTTTAACAAATGACACCTAAGTGTAAAATATTTATAGTGTTACTTCACACTACCCTGGTAGGTGTCTCCTGTAAGTTTATTAGGACATCTCAGGACTGTGAAATCTCCTTTTAGTTGGTCTTATTTATTAAGTCTGCTGACAAGTGGCGTGACATTGTCTGCTTTCATTATAATTATTAGACTTTAGAGTAATGCACTAGAAGTGGTTTAAACAAGTAATACAGTACCTGTTTTAAATTGTTCAGGGAGTAGTTAGGTTGCTTCTAAAATGTTTTCTTAATAAGTGTTGGAACTGAAAATAATTGCAAAATACTTACTAGAGTGTGGTAAAGCAGAGCTCATTTTGGAAAGTACACTAATCGATGGAGAATAATATATTCCTTTCTTAGTAAATTATCATTTTTGTATATGACTATTTTTATAATGAGTATCCCTGTTGGGTCTGGCATTTTGACCTGTTTGTATTTTGGTACCAACCAATAATTAAGGGAGAAGAATATCTCACTTAAGCATCATTCTCTTCTGGGATCTTGTCTGTTGAAATTAGAGTGTTTCCATTTCTATTTACTATAAAATAATGGTACAAACTTCATTTTATAATAGCTGTCATATTGGTCTTTCTTTTGAAGCTCTGAGCGTGTCTCTTCCTTGCTCAAAGATCTGCTTTCAGTGTCCCTCGTTGCCTATAGAATAAAGTTCAAAGCTCTTACCCTGTCCCTTTCATGATTCGTATCCTAATTCATGTCCTGTTTTCGACTTAGACTGCTCCCTCTGCTTGGAATGCTTTTGCCCGTCTCTGTATATTCAAATTTTATCGATTCCTTCAGGGCTCCATTCAAAAGCAAGACCTTCCATCCTTGTTCCTTTCAGTTTCCTCTGGACCCAAGAGTCTACTTGCTACAAGTTTCATCCTATTCCAGGCACTTTACACGTGTGATACATAATATTTTAAACATATCGGACTGGTGAGTTTCCATAGTCCTCCTCTATCTGGTTGGCTCGTAGCCTTCTATTTCAAGGTAGAATCATGCGGCTTATTCCTGGTGGTAAGGAACAGAGGTATTGGTCACAGTGAAGCCTAAAAGGTGACCTCTTGTTTTGGGAAAATGATCTTTAAATCGAAGCTTTGGAGAGATCTCTCAGTTCCAAATGTCCTCCTTTACCTAATCAAGAGCCACGTCTGTGTCTCTAAATCAGACCCTTTTTATATGCTAGGGTCTGAGGGAACTCAGTGTGATATGAAGAAGGGAAAAGTTCATCATGTCTGGCTGGGGTGTAAATACAAGGAGTGGAAGGAGAGACATACAGCAGAAACAAGAAATAGGGGTCTACGTTTTTCTCCCTCTCAGGGTAGGACCCAGATGAGGTGTCAGATGGTAGAAATAGCCAGCTAACTTTGGAGGAGCATGAAAATCTTAGGAGAAGAGTCCAGTGGTACGTTTCCTCAATAAACCTCTAGCAGAAGCTCCACACTCAGCACGGCCCAGCATGGCACAAACTGGATAAAGTGACGATTGACAGAGAAGACAGGCTCCACAGATGAGGCAGAAGAAGTTGTCCTAGCTTCCCATGGCCCATGGAGAAGGCAGGGGATTCATAGGTGCAGAGCACCCCAGGGAAGAGACCAGGTATGGAGAAGGTGCCAAGGGCAAGGATCAGATCAGAAGAAAATGGCTTCTGATTCTCATGATCAGAAGGAAATGGCTGGGACGAGGGTTTCAGCTGAAGGAAACATCATGGCAGCCCAAGGGTCAAATGGGGCCATTGCATACCAGTGTCATGGATTCGGGGAGAAGACCCACCCAGCCACTGCACAAAAGGAAACAAAATTTTAGAAGCTCCCTTCTCCACATCTACTACGGAGACCCCACCCACTGCACACCCACGCCATCTTGGTAAGTAGAAACAAGAGGATAAAGAACTGGGAGAAAGGACGGCAGTTTGAATTTGAAGGAGTCCTTTTCTTTTATCAACCAATTAAGACTGATTATTAATTGTGCTTTTTTCTTAAGGTGTTTCCATTTTCCTTCCACCATCATCTAGCAGGTTAGAGGCATGTGAGAAGATTAGAGTAGTTATGAATATAAAGCAGCTATACATTTTGTTTCACTTAGTTTTGGCCAATCTGAGGTTAGTGAAATTGGACCTTGTCGCACATTTAATTGTCATAATAACCCCGTATCTCTCAGAAGTAGATCCTAAGACTAAGATTCCAGTGAAAGTCATTTATTTTGGGAGATGATTCCAGGAAACAACAGCAGGGAAGTGAGGTGGGGAAGGGCAGGAAACCAGTTAAGTATAATTAAGCAAGTTAACATTACCTGTATCTCTTAGTTTGGTGGGCCCAAGTCTGTCAAATAGCCAGTGAGTGAGCCTAACTGACTACTGACATTTGCAGCTGAAATGGAGCAAGACCTGGCAGGGCCTTCCCAGGTACAAAATCCCTTCCATGTCCCCTGTCTCTTGCTTATAGAAAAGCTGAAGTCTCCCAGGCCTCCCTGAGTCACAGAAGAGCAGGCTCAAGCAGTTAATGATCAGGACAGTAGAGTCACAGAATCTTTCGTTCCTCCCTGAAGGACATAGATGACAGCTACACAGATTGCTGAGTTGTTTCTCAGATACTATGACTGGTGCCAGAGGGAAAAAGCTAACCGCATAATGACCAGACTGTAGTCGTGACGTAAGCTGCTCCACCTTGAGCAGTACTGAATCTAGGGCTTACACAATTCCAGGAACTGGCCTCAAGAGAATGGGAACAAACTGACCCTGGAGTTGAAGATTAACTGCACTTAAAACAGTCAAGATGATGCTGACCAGACCACCGCATTACCAGTTTCAAGACGACTGTCAGAGCTAAATGTGCTGTTCTGCACATAGCCCCCACCTACTGCTCTTACATAAATACCTTCTCACAGGTTGAGACTAGTATTGAAAAGATTAGATGACAGGTCACCTGGCTGCAAGAGACTTTAGACCACCATACTCCCCTATTTCAAGGTAGATGAGATTGGTTTACTAACGAATTTTTTAGATTCTTTCTGGGATTAGGTCAATGCTTGAAGGAATCCTTAACTTGGGACTCTTCTACTAATTATTGTGGGGTTTAATCTTCTAGTCAAGGGGCTCATAATTGGAATGATGACTCTTTGCAAAGGAATTACTAAAAAAGTTAGCAATGAGATGCCTCTTTTGGAATCCCAACCAGCACATAAGGGAACCAAAGAATATATCTTACACCACATCAAATTCTTCCACTGTAAGAATCCTTCATCACCCATGCTAAGCTTTAAGAAGTTAGAGAAGATGGACCTTTGTCCCTTTTCCATAGAGACGGAAGGAAAATCTGACAGTGGGGATTGTAACTGAGGCAGTGAGACCTAACTGGGGACACTCAGCTCCTCAGTATTACTTCAGATCTATTTCTTAGTTACGATATGTCCGTGATTTTTTAAAAAAATTTTATTGGAGTATATTTTATTCACAATGTTGTGTTAGTTTCAGGTATACAGCAAAGTGAATCAGTAATACATATACATATATCTACTCTTTTGTAGATTCCTTTCCCATATAGGTCATTACAGAGCATTGAGTAGAGTTCCCTGTGCTATACAGTAGGTCCTCATTAGCTATCTGTTTTATATACTGTAGTTAGAATATGTCAATCCCAATCTCCCAATTGATCCCTCCCCCCTTTACCCCTTGGTAACCGTAAGTTTATTTTCTACATCTGTAACTCTATTTCTGTTTTGTAGACAAGTTCATTTGTACCTTTTTTTAGATTTCACATATAAGCCATATCATACGATATTTGTCTTTCTCCGTCTGACTTACTTCACTTAGTATAAAAATCTCTAGGTCCATCCATGTCACTGCAAATGGCATTATTTCATTCTTTTTTATGGCTGAGTAATATTCCATTGTATATATGTACCACATCTTCTCTATCCACTTCTCTGTTGATGGACATTTAGGTTGTTTCCATGTCCTGGCTACTGTAAATAGTGCTGCAGTGAACATTGGGGTGCCTGTATCATATGCTGACTCTGCTGGACTTCTCCCTCTGGTCCACCATTAACTTAGCTTAGCTTGATGCTGATGGAGAGAGCAGTTGATGCATATCACGACTGAAGATCAGTTGCTCTGTAGGCTTCACCCTTGTTCTTTTTTCTCCAAGAATAGCTAACCAAAGATTTATGGCTCAGATAGTGTTCCAACCACAAGCAAGACGTGACAGCTACTTGGAGCTGCATGGTCCAGAGAGTCATCTCTGAAAACAGATCACCCCCTCCCTAGCATGTAACCCCTTCCTCTCTTCCTTACATAACCTCTGAGCAAAATCTGGGGAGTGGAGAGTCAGTTCTTTGGGACATGAGTCCACTTTCTCCCCAGGATTGCTGGCCTCCTCAACAAAGCTATCTTTCCCTTTATCCAACCCTGTCTCTCAGTGTTGGATTCTTGAGTGATGAGCAGACGAACCTGAGTCCGGTAACACAACTAAATCAGTCTTTTCTCACTTAATATGATCCTTCCTTTTTGACTTGGATCATATGGCCTGACGTCATGCACAGGACCTATTGTTTACTGCTTGTCAGTGTGGAGATGTATTAGGGATTAGGTAGGAAATATGGGGGGGGATTCTTCTTCTTGACTTAGGTGCAGAAGGCAGTGTCAGGGAAGAAGAAATGTTCCTTTGCCATTCTAGGTTCTTCTGGCTGGTCCAAGAGTTAAATTGACATGAGACTGATTAACAGGAGAAAACCACACAGAAGTTTAATAACATGTATACATGGAAGAGACCCAGAAAAACTGAGTAGCTCGCAAAAATGGCCAAAACCCTCACCTTAAATGCCATCTTCAGTTAAAGACAAAAGAGAATGTTGGGGGTAGTGGTTTGGGAATTTAAAGGGAAGGAAGGCAATTGACATGGAGATGGTGATGGGGTCAGGGCGGGCCTCCAAGATGAGCCACTCTGGTATTTGGATTATTTTGAGCTGAAAGCAAGCAAAGCCTGAAAGACTCAGGAAGATACTTTGAAGTTCCCCCTTACTGTCTAAAAGAATTTAAGAGAGGAAGCCTGTCCCAGAGCTATCACCACGGATAACTATGTAAACTATTAGGAGTGGTGGACGGGGCGAACCTAGCAAAGCCCATTTCATCAAAGTCCTCGCTGTGTCTCACTGTCTTTGGATGGCCCAGCAAACATTTATTTACCAAACGTTAGTTAACTCTTTTCATCTTCCTGTGAGTTATACCTTCCTTCCCCTTGAAGCCTCAGGCCCCTACCTCTTTCTCCTTAATCCAGAATATAGATACCTCACCTTGCCTTGCTGTCTTTGGAATTCTTCATACTTATGTGAATTTCCTGTGGGCAAGTAATAAATTCAATTTTTTCCCCTGGTAGTCTGCCTTATGCCATTTTAATTGCCAGCCAAAAGAACTAAGAGGGAAGAGGGGAAATTTCCCCTCCCACAAAACAGAAAAGCAAATGTTTGGTAAACAAATGCAGAAACAATGGGACACAGAGAGGAATTTTGACAGAGACTTTGCCAGGTTCCTCCCTGTCTACACACCTAGTTCATACTGTAGTTACCTATGGTGATGCTCCCTTCCTGGAACAGGTCCTTTATCTACATTCTTTAGGCAGTTAGGGGGATGGTCAATGGTTCTTCCAGAGTTTTCTGGGCCTTGATTGTTTTCAGCTCAAAATAATCCATGTGCCAAAGAGACATTTTGGGGTTACAAATTTTGTTCCCTACAGAAGACAGTTTAAAATATCTAGAATAGCTCCTTCCTGCCGTAGGGGATTATTTTGAATTTCACTTGAGTCACAGGAAAGGCAGGAAGGTCAGGATTAAGAGAAGATGCAGATAAATGAGACATATTTGCAGCAAACCTTTGGAGAGACTGAGGGGAGGGGAAAGATTCTATCTTGCAATCAGCTCTGCAGTGGTCATCTCTACTGGCTGCAAGAAATAAATATTAAAGCACTCACTCCCAAACCTTTGTCATGAGAAAAATTGCTAGGAAGAAACACTGATCTTAGTTCCTCTCTGACAAGAACCCCCATCCAATGGTCCAGGAGGATTCACCTCATCAAAGACAAATAATAACAAAAAGTATTCATGCAGAATGTATGCAGTGGTGCTACAAGACAAAAGGAGGAAGTTTCAATGAAAGGATAAGAAACTTACCAGAAAATTGTTTCCCCAGAGTAGGAAAATATTTGTGACTAAACATATCACTGTGAATTTAAAAATGATAACGAAGTAATCACTACGTAAAGCTAAGGACCAAAGTCGAGGTGTAGAAGATCAGGACCCAAATAAAGGGGGAAAAGACCTTCACTTGCATGGCTCTCCCTGTGTCTTGTCATTTCTAAGTCATAACTATTTGTTCAGCTTCACTTAAAATAACCTCTGCACTTGAAACCTGATCTGATTCCTCCAGACCAGGAGTCAGTTGTTCTGGGGTGGGAGCTGAGAATTTGCATTTCTAAAGTGTTTCCAGGTGTTGAATTCTGAGGCTCCTGGTCCAGGGATCACACTTGGAGAACCACTGGGCTAGTTTTTCTTTCTGTTTACTTCATTTTTTTTTCTATTTTATATAAATGCTCAGGCTTTGTCTGTACTCTTCATATCCTGGTATCAACCCCCCTTTGGCTTGTGGCCCACTGGGTCTTTCTGAAAACCATATAGGTGGCATGGAGGGACAGGAGTCAACATGGAACCATTCTGTAGATACTAGTTATAATTCTCTGATTTCTAAGCCACTTACAGGAGGATCTAACAGTTGAGGCAGATCAAGGCTTCTTTTCCTTTAATTCCTGAAAGGGGGAGGAATTATTCCAGCTAGATAGTATTTGATACTTAGCCTTGCTTTAAAAAAAGATACGGTCCCAGTTCTGAAGTTGGTTAAGATATACTTCTTAGAATGATAGGTCTGCACCTTTTGGCAATGAAGGTGGTGGTGTTATGCTAATTTTAAGTGGCTACCACTCAGGTGATCATTTTCAGATCCCTAGAAGGAAAGATATACCTAGGGGAAAAGGTATGGTTTGATACTCCTCACTGCTGTTAGATTTCTCTTTTTCTCTTTTTGTTCATTGTGTTTACCACACAGCACTTGAAGTGAAAATGAGCGTCACAGAGAGAAAAGGATTGAAGGAGAGTATGGCAGGTAGGAGGAAATAGAGGATGACCAGAGGAGGAAGGATAAAAGACAGGTCATGGGAGACTTGAGGGCAAAGGAAGGCCCTCTACCCAGGTGGCATTCCAACTGGTGCTGCAGGTGTACCAGGAGCCTTGCCAGGAACTCTGTCATTCACACCAGGCAGACCTACCCTGACTTTGATAATTTCTGGCAAAGTTTGATCCCCCTAGAGACAGAAACAGGGCTCTATCCATTGTGCTGTGATTTAAGGGTCAGAAAGACTACATGCCTAGATGTTAAACTGATTGCCTGCCACAATACCTTAATTCTGTTCAGTGAATTAAGACTTGTATTTCCAAAAAGGTACATGTAAACCTAAAATGCATTCTTACAGAGGGAGTAATAAATGTCGCCTATGGTAGCCATAAATACATGTGGGTAAGTGAATAAATGATATTTATTGAGCTACTACTAGATGCTAGACAAAACTAGCCATTTTTGTACTAGGCACTGCACTCGGCATATTTAAAAATATAATAAACTCATCCCCACAACAACTTTGTCGAGTTTAGAGGTGAATGAATAGACTTTGCCTTTGGCATTTTCATTCACTCAGCATATAATGACTGCTTATCCCAGCGTAGGGCCAAGCCCTGGGGAATGTAGTTGTGGATATACACTGGACTTGAGAGCTAGTGAGGGAAAGTGAATTTTAAAGAAGATAATTACCATATGTGATAAGTCCATTTATGAGGGAAGTGGAAAGTGTCAAGGGATCACATACAAGGGCAGCAAACACAGACTTGGGGACTAAAGGAAGAACCCCTTGGGGAGAGACCATCGGAATAAGAGTAAAGCAGGCAGAGAGGTCAGTGACGGGAGTGGTGCTGGCAGCGGGAACAACACAGAAAAAGCCCTGCAGATACAGAGATGTTACAGGGCAACTGAAAATGATGTGTTACACTAAAATGTAGGGAATGAGGAAAGAGTGATATGTTTAGCATCATAGGGCCTGTGTGTAGTAGAGCTGGAGCATTACCTCAGTATTTTAAGCTCAAGGACCCCGCTCTTGACCATTCTCACATTCTTCCTACTTCAGCAACTTACTGTGGGACTAGATAGCAGGGACTTGAAGAATTGGATCCAAAAGGACCTGTGAGGTGAAGATTGTGGAAGACAGGACGAGAGCTAATCCCAGAGGTACCCAGATAAGACAGGCATGGGTGGGGTAAACTTTGCATCTGGTGGACTTTGATGGTAGTGATTGTTTTGAGTAGCATGAAAACAAAGGCACAGAAAGGACAGAGTTGTGGGACCCAAAAGAAAAATTTCAAATTTTCTAAGCTCTATGGAGATCATGTTTCAGTGGCTGGAGTAGCCCCTGGTGATGTTACTTTCTCTCAAACTGGATGATATCTGAAGGCTTCTGTTTATGGCCGTCTCATTCCAACCCACTCATATATACAGAAATGAATAAGAGGTTAGCAGTCAGCTGGTCTAATCTCTACACCAATAGTGTGAAAGTCCTGGTATGAGAAGAAGCATGTCATGTCATGTTTAGGGAACTAAAGTAAGCCAGTGAGTTTGGAAAGCAGTGAAAGGAAGACCGAGCAGCACTCTGTCACAAAGGGAAGAAAGAGGGGTGGCCTAATGTCGAGTTTGTTAGCCAAATTAAGGATTGAAATTTCCCAGAGACAGCAATAAGAAGCTATTTAGTAGAGCAAGGCTGTCATGGCCTTGAAAATCACCGCGGATATGATGGAGAGAATAGATCGAAGGGGAACAGGAGTGGATGGGAGTAGACAAGATGGGAGATTATTAGGGTGGTCTGGGCAGGGCATGATGATGGCTTGAACTAGGGAGGGGGTAGCATGATGGAGCCTTGAGGACAGAATGGGGAGATATACACAAGGTGGAATTGGCTGGTCTTGGTGGCAGTTCGGATGTGTCAGTGGGTTGGTGAGGAGGAGACAGATGTTAACGACAGCTCCCAGGTGTTCTGAATTTTATAGTTGACTACATCTTAATGCTATCACCAAGGTTAAGAACACTGTTTTGGTTTTGGATGTGTGGCCATTAGAGAAGCATTCTTGATAGAGCCAGATTCATTGCTGGAAACTTTTAAGTGTTAAAAGTTTCTTCTTCATATCCGGGATCTGACCTCTTACAGTTTTTCCATTTTTAATCCCTGGTTCTGTGCTCTGAGCCATGCACAGCGCTGCCATGAGATTCTGCCCTTGGAGCCCAACCTGATGTCTCTTCTCACTGCAAAGAACTCTTTGCTTTGTGGGGGGGAGGGGAGGGGACTTGCTGGATCTTGAGCTAAGTTTTGCCTGTGGTTAATTTTATGCAACATTATCTATTGGGTTTCTAATCCATAGCACTGGGTTTGGCACTATGGCTTTTTCTTTTTTAATAGATTTATTTATTTTATGTTATTTATTTTTGGCTGCGTTGGGTCTTCGTTGCTGCACGCGGGCTTTCTCTAGTTGCGGTGAATGGGGGCTACCCTTCGTTGTGGTGCACGGGCTTCTCATTGCAGTGGCTTTTCTTGTTGAGGAGTCCGGGCTCTAGGCGTGCAGGCTTCATTAGTTGTGGCACGCGGGCTCAGTAGTTGTAGCTCGCGGGCTCTAGAGCGCAGGCTCAGTAGTTGTGGCACACAGGCTTAGTTGCTCCGCGGCATGTGGGATCTTCCTGGACCAGGGCTCGAACCCGTGTACCCTGCATTGGCAGGTGGATTTTTAACCACCGCGCCACCAGAGAAGTCCCAGCACTATGGCTTTTACAAACATGGTAATGTATAGTCCTGGCTTTCAAAGGAATTTTTTTTTATTGGAGTATAGTTGATTGCAATGTTGTTTTCGTTTCTGGTGTACAGCAAAGTGATTCAGATATATATATATATATATTTGGACCTTGTTATATATCTAATTTATATATAGTAGTTTGTATCTGCTAATCCCAAATTCCTAATTTATCCCTCTTCCCCTTTCCTCTTTGGTAACTGTAAGTTTGTTTTCTGTGTCTGTGAGTCTGTTTCTGTTTTGTAGTAAGTTCATTTGTATCATTTTCTAGATTCCACATATAAGTGTTAACATATGATATTTGTCTTTCTCTGTCTGACTTACTTATTTCTCTAGGTCCATCCCTGTTGCTGCAAATGGCGTTATTTCATTCTTTTTTATGGTTGAGTAGTATTCCATTATATATATATATATATATATATATATATATATATATATATATATGCCACATCTTCTTTATCCATTCATCTCTTAATAGACATTTTGGTTGCTTCCATGTTTGGCTACTATAAATGGTGCTGCTATGAACAATGGGATGCATGTATCTTTTTGAATTAGAGTTTTTGTCTTTTCCGAATATACACTGAGGAGTGGGATTGCTGGATCATATGGTAACTCTATATTTAGTTTTCAAAGGACCCTCTCTACTGTTCTGCATAGTGGCTGCACCAATATACATTCCCACCAACAGTCTACAAGGGTTCCCTTTTCTCCACACCCTCTCCAGCATTTATTATTTGTAGACATTTTTAGCGATACCCATTCTGACTGGTGTGAGGTATAGTTTTGATTTGCATTTCTCTAATAATTAGCAATGTCGAGCATCTTTCCATGTGCCTGTTGGCCATCTGTATGTCTTCTTTGGAGAAATGCTTATTTAGGTCTTCTGCCCATTTTTTGATTGGATTGTTTGCTTTTCTGATATTGAGCTGTGTGAGCAGTTTGTATATTTGGAAATTAAGCCCTTGTCGGTCACAATGTTTGCAACTATTTTCTCCCATTTCTTAGATTGTCTTCAAAGGAAACTTTTATATTACTGTGGATCCAAGAGATGGCTCTAGGAAAAATCATAGCAACAATTCATGGCATTTCTGTGCATGGGTTAAGAAAATGAGGCATGGAGGTTCATGTGGAAGTCCTACCTTTTCTTTGTACACAGAGGACACAGTCATCTTTCATGAACGAAATTGGAGACTTGTACAAAAAAGACACTTAGAGCAGGAACTATATGGCATGTGTTAGGAAACCAACAGAAGATTTAGAAAATATCATGAAGCCCAGCTTTTAGAGCGCAGGCTCAGTAGTTGTGGCGCCCGGGAAAATTCACTTCTGGAGGTGAACTTTTTTCATTGTCTAGGATAAATCCCAGAGATGAGGGAAAGCAAGGGCACAGCAGAGAGGACCTATATTATGAAATGGTTTTGTTTTATTCCCAACACCTAATGATACATGTTAGAAGAAAATGAATAATGGAGGTATGGATAAATAGATGAATAAATGGTGGGTGGATGTATGGGTGGATGGATGAATCAATGAATGAATGAACTGAGGTAGCTCACTCCAGGCAAGGACTCATGTATGGGACCAATCAAGTAGGAGGCACTGAAGGCTGAGTTCCCAGGGGTGACAAGATTACCCATGGGGACTATTGAGAGTTTGTTAGGGAAGAAAGCTATGAACATCTAAATGTCATAGAGGCTGACTTCTTTAATTGATTCCTCAGTTTTAGAGGGTATCAAGGGAAGGTAGCTGTAAAAAAATCCCTAGACTTTGACCTGTAAGATTTTGGTACTCCTGACAGGCTATCTCGTTTCAGATGTCAATATAATTCAGACATCTGCTCTTGACAAAGATGAATAACTACACCTGATTATACATATTGTAATAAATGCTCTCTGCCTTTTAATGGGACAATAAGTGTGCACTTTTTGATTCAGATGATCATTTCTGTGTTACTTTCAATCTTTGCTATTTTTTCCCACTGGAATGAAGTTTCTGACTTGTTAATAAAGGCCAAGACCTAGATTTTGGCACTTTTCTTCATGTCTTCATTTTGAAAGACTTTCATTTTTTATTTATCTCTCTTCCCTCGGTGACAAGAATAAGAGAAGAGTAAAGTCCACCAGTGAACTCATAGAATGCCAGAGAATTAACATTGATGTGTGACGTGCAATATGACATTTTAATTTCAGATTCAGGATATATTCAAATTCTATTTTCTTTAAAGTAGAAAGAGCAAAACTTTAAGGTGATGTCTCCTTGATTTGTGGCATTCCTCTGGTTTCCCTGATAGCCCTACTTGCAGCAGTAAATGGGTCAGATGCCACTTTAGTACAATCTTTCATATCATCCACGAGCATTCTAACTCAGCTAGAAAAATAAATAGAAAATGTCAAACTGAATTTGCTGTCTTAACAAATGCAAAATACTGCTGACCAAGGATTAATGACTTGCTTTGTTTCTGGAAAGACTTCTAACCTCTTGAGAGGAGGGAAGGGGGACTTTGCACCCTCTAAGTCCCAGAACATGCTGGTTTAATCTGACTTTTGCTCAGTTTTGTCAAGGAGTAGGTTAAGTGCTTGTGGTAACCTGAAGTTTTCCCGTATAAAATAGAGAGTAAGAAATAGCATAATCATGCGTTAAAGTAGTTCTTTTTCATTTTTTCCCACAAATCTCTCACATCGTATCTACTTTGATACCAACAATCCATGAGAGACAGGTGTGGAAAATAATCAGCCTCATTAAGGTGATAAAACAAGTAAAACATATCTTTATGTGACTTGAAAATTTTTACGTACTTTCACGTATATAACCGTGTGATATCCTTGCAACAAAGTTGAGGGAAGTGAATGTCAGAGATAAACCAAGGCAGATCAGAGTAAAAATGGAAGCACAGGTTAAAGAAATGGTTTGATCACAGTGTCAGAGTATCTTCTGTTTCTACTGGCTTCCCACTTCTAGGCAGCGCTAGCAGACGTTTGTGGAAAACCCACAATGTGCCAGGCACCATGATAAGTGCTTTACACACCTGAGCTTATTTCTATCCTTCCAATAACCAATCACACTCCCTTTTTATTGCCACAAAAACTGGACCTCTGGGAGAGTAAATAACTTGTCTAAGTCCTACAAAGTCTTGGCACTCAGAGTTGCTGTCCTTGGTCCTAAAAGTCCAAATTGATATCAGTACTTTTTGGATGCATCTTTGTCCCAGCTTCCATTGTTCATACAATTTGTGAATTAACTGAGTTTGCTTTCTAGCCTTCCTCTCACTTCACATGCTCTGGGTGATTGTGGTAGAATAAGCAGGGACAACAAGGTGAGATCCTCTCTTTTGGTGGGGTCAGCAAAAACCATCAGCTTGTGAGAAATATTTATGGGCATTTGTCTCTAGTGACGTAATCCCCACAACTGCCTAATCCCAGAGAGCTCCTGATATATGTTTAGTCATTTGCAGTGCTGAGCTGATGTCTTAAAGATCTAGCTTTGTGACTTTACCCCAGAGTGACAGACCTGCTATCACAGTAGGGTAGTAATAGAACTCTCTGTGATGGTGAGTGTGTTCTCTGTCTGCACTGTTCCGTTGGTTGTCTCTTGCTATACGTGACTCTTAAGCCCTTGACATTTGGCTAGTACAACTGAGGAGCTGTTTTTTAAATTTAATCAATGAAAATCTGCATTGAATAGTCACCTGTGCCTGGTTGCTATAATATGGGATGGTGCAGCTTTAGAAGAAACGACCAGGAGACACATGTCAAGTCTGGCCTTTTACCTAACAATCATAGTAGCCCAGTGAGAAAAATGAATCTTTTCTCCTTATTCTTTGAAACATGGTGGATTTTGAAACAAAGGTAATCCTATGCTCACCTCTCAGTGAAGAACTAGAATTCTTCACAGCTGTAGCATTTCACTGAACTTCAGAAGTAGTGAGTGAGGGAGATCCCATTCCTTATACAGGCACAAAGTTTAGGAGAATAATCACGTGTAAAAATTCTTGGAAGGTAGAGACCCTATCTTAATTTCCATTGTATCTCCTGAAAATACTCATGTGTCAGACAATAACTATTATATTATTAATGAAATAACTAGTACTTACTGGGTGCTTATTATGTGCTAGGTATTGTTCTAGGTTGTTACATATAACAGCTCATTTAATTCCCAGAACCAGTCTACAAGTATTGATAGATACACTGTTTTTATTTCACACAGTAAGCTCCCAGACAACTTTTTTTAACCTTCTCTCCTCTTTTGTACTAGTACATCAGCGTCAGCAGTCAGTGTTTGTCAAGTGCATAATAAGTTCTGATTTACTGATGTCAAGGCCATCATGTGGCACAACTCTGATGGGGAGGCATTCATATGGTGATCTGTATGAATGGTGCCCCCTGGGGTGTGCAGAGGACAGACTGGGCTGTCCAAAAAGCTTAACTAGAGACAGTTTTTCCCCTTCTTCATAGAGTTTCTACATGCTGTGGTTAAATTGGAGCGCATCCAAATGGAGGATGCCATGCCCTGTAAGGTTCATTGTAAGGAACTACTTTCTAAGGAGTTTCCCATAATCCAGTGAGCTATTTGAGAGATGATCCATCATCAGTGGAGATATTTATGATAACATTTAAGTCACCCTTTACTCCATCATCCTCTGACATCACAGCAGTGAGGCAACATGGGAACAGCATGGGTTTTGGGTTTGACAAAGCAGATTTAAATCCTTAGCACTACTACATTACTAAATAGTGACTCTCTGAGGGTCTGTTTCTTAGTTGTAAATGGGAATTACTTTTTCATAGGGTTGTCACAGGTATTAAATGAGATTGAGTAACTAGAAGGCAGAACCTAGTGCTTGATGACTAGTGGTGATTAATGAATAGCAGCTATTATTTTTATTACAAATACCATTTCCCAATAGGTATGTGGGGTTACAAGGATCTTAATAGGGAAAATGAGATAAACATAAATAATTGCAATACAATAGGGCAGCTACATGTGATGGGTATTCAAAAACAGGAAAGAGATTACTTCCAGTCAATTATCAGGAAGAATTCCTCAGAAAGCAATGATGGGTTGCTTGGCAGAAGCGTTTTAAATGCTGTCTTTTAAGCATTTAAATAAATAAATAAAGCAAGCAGATGCCAGTAATGTTCTGGATCTTGGCTACTGGAAATTCGCACTACCCCAGACCTTCGAAGTTTTCAGCTTGAAATTCCTGCCATGCCCAGCACTTTCTACACTCTTTGCTCTTTCAGCCCTTCCAGAATTTTATAAGCACTCTTACTGAATTCCTTCCTGCATGAGTGATTTTTGTTTCCCTGACTGATGCATTGTGGCTTTAGAGCGTGAAGCTTGGGGATTCCAACATCAGTGTTCCATGGGCAGGCCAAGGTTGTTGAGGATCTCTCTCCAGCTTTCAGAAATCTTCACACAGGATTTTGGAGTGCTGTGTGTCATGGCTCCTGAAGAGTGTTAAGAGTGTTATGTTGTGCTAGCAAGAAATCTTTATCACTTTTATTTTTTTAACTCATCCGGCGTCCTAGAGTCAGCTTCCTGTACTCAAACCTAAACCATCTACAAACTCTATGCCTGGATAGTGCTTACTTGGGGCCAAAATATTGGCCATCCTGTAAATGGTAAGTTTATATTTACTGAGTACCAGTAATGTATTCAATAGAAAACTCGCAGCTATTTACAGATGCACCAAACAAAACCCAGCAGTGTTCCCATCCAGGAAGCACAAGAACAAGCTCTTTAGTGTTCCTGCCTAAACATATCATAAGGTCATAATGAGTGATGATGAATCCACTGGGCAACAATGGAGCTGGTATTCACCTCAGGTTATGCAGCCCTCCAGGCTTGTGGCAATGACAATGAATTTAATTGTCTCTTTTGGAAAGAAGCAGTTCAATGCAGTAACTCTCGAAATGCATGCTAAATGCTTATTATAGTCTCCTTTACCCCTTGGGACCTTGCCAGCATATTTAAAAAGCCAAATTTGAGATCACTATGCAATACTCACTACTGACAATATGTGTTCTTTTCCAGGCGATGATTAATAAACATAAAGAATTGTTAGCTGGGGGAAAAAACTTATTTAATCTTTAAGGATTTTCATCAAGCATTTTCCAAAGCCTGGCAGATCAACCCTAAATGGAATTTGTGGGAAAAAAATCAAAGCTGGGTATGAGTCGCTGCATCAGTCATCATATATTGATATTTCATAGAGGCAGTAGGCATTAAGAAAAGAATAACAAAGGCAAGTGGTAGCCTCTTGTCCCTTTAAAATGAATACAATAAAAGTTATTTATTTGCTGGAATGGCATGAAGATCCAGATCTTTCAGTCTACCAATTTTCCTCCATCATTTAGATCCACCAGACATGACTTTGATCAATTGGTACGGAACTACTACAAGATGGTGGCTTAAAAAGTTAACTTCGATTAATTAATTGTCTCAATTAATAATTAAGACAAAATTGTTTTACACTTCACCCCAGAAACACATACATCACCTATATAGTTCTTAAAGGATCTTAAAAATCAAGTTGTTGTGAGGGTTTCACAACTGACACTTAGTGATCTCCCAAAGCAGCAGAGGCCTTGGGAGGGTGCTGACACCTCCAGATGAAGGCGATTATTGGATGTGGGGAACTTTCCAACCCTAGGAGGTTTGTTGCCCATTAGGCCTTTAGACGCAGCTCTAGGATGTCCACACCTAGACTTGGGGGCCTCCCAGTCTATGAACAGCTCATAAAATGGACAACTCTTGAATATTATACATGCCTGAGGCTCATTCAATCACCAGATACTCATTAATGTCCTACTATGAACCTACTGTAATTTTCCTAGGTGTAAAGCCCAAAATACTCTGTAACTTCTAGTCCGTATTTCTGCAAGAAAAGCAAGTCTCGAACGAGGGTATGTAAGTTTTCTTTTAATAAATGCTAAAAAGTAGTGTTTTTTTTTTCTGGTAATTGTTATACAAAGACAAATTCTTTGAATTTGAACCCAGTCATGAAAAACATAAATTACTGACTATAGAGGAACCCACTAGTGAGTGTTTCTTATGTCAAGTCCAGATACTTCCCTTTTCTTTTTGTTTTTTCTTTCAGCAACTCTCAGGGACTCAGCTCATTTCATCCAATTATCATTTAAAAATTTTTGCTTCCCTACAGGTTGAATTTAGACTGAGACACAAGTAAGACTGTGTACATTCCTAATCTTGCTGTTCCCGAGGGCATGCACTATTTTCTGCACATTGCTTTCAAGAGGTAACTGCAATCTACCTGCCAAAGTACAAAGTGCTGAGGAAAAGACTTACGCAAGAATATTGTGCTCAGCCAAGTTGCTATCTTTACATAGAGGAAATAGGCAGACATTTCCAAACATGCATTCAGATTCTATAGCTCTCATGAGCCTTAAAACACACACACACACACACACACACACACACAGAGTAATGGAATAACTTCAAAGCAGGCATAAGTGGAGAAGGTTAAACAAATACTCAGGTAGTGAAGACTGAATCCATGTAAAAATAGATCTGTTTCATATCTTTTTCTTTCTAGTTGACATGATTTTTATTCCACAAACTTAGCTGTGCACAATGTGTTCCATTACTCAGTTTTCTTAAGTAATTAAACCTGACTGCAAGAAGCTATGTTGTCTGGATGGTAGGAATTCATTGTCCATTATTTCCTTATTTTTTGATGCTTTGTTTAATTGTACAGTATGAGCATGCTACGTGCAGTGTTCTGCACTTCCCTTTTTTTGTTTTTTATTAAGACTATTTTTCCAGAGAAGTTTTAGGTTCATAGTAAAATTAAGAGAAAGGTACAGAGATTTCACGTATACCCCCTACCCTGACACATACATAGCCTCCTCCATTATCAATACCCCCATCAAAGTGGTACATTTGTTACAACTGATAAACCTACACTGATAACATCATAATCACCTAAAGTCCATAGTTTATATTACAGCTCACTCTTGTGAACATTCTATAGGTTTAGAAAATGTATAATGACATGTATGCATCATTATGGTACCTAGAGTATTTTCACTGCCCTAAAAATCCTCTGTGCTCTGTCTGTTCATCCTACCCCGGCCCCCAATCCAGGCAACCACTGACCTTTTACTGTCTCCCTAGTTTTGCTTTTTCCAGAGTGCTGTTTTTTTGGAACCATGCAGTATGTAGCCTTTTCGGGATGGCTTTTTTTCACTTAGCCATACGCGCTGAAGTTTATCCCACATCTTTGAATGGATTGATAGCTCATTTCTTTTAAGTGCTGAATAATGTTCCACTGTCTGGATGCACCACAGTTGATTTATCCATTCACCTGCTGAAGGGTATCTTGGTTTTTGGCAATTATGAATAAAGCTGCTATAAACATCTGTGTGCAGGTTTTTGTGTGGAAGTGATTTACTTTTATTTTGTCTGTTAGGCGCAGGCATAATGGAGGATTATGAGTTCATTGGAGGATTGCTCTCAGGTTAAATCCCTGTGATTCACCAGCGATCCCCTTATTATCCAAGCCTACCTAGTATTTTTGAAGCCAGAATTCTTGCTAACTCAGGGGTGAGAATTTTTGTGAGGGCTGTGAGCTCATAAAAACAACCCCACCTAGCTTCTAAGACCCTACCAGCTACCTTCAACTGTAAGCTCTGTCAGGATGTAAATTTCTGTCTGTTTTGTTCATTAATGTATCCCCAGCAGCTATTGGCTCATAGTATGTGCTAATAAATTAACAAATGACATCATGTTGAATGCTGTCAGGGAGAGGGACATGCATTTCTGCCACTCAGCTCTCAGGAGCCTTGAGGAATCACTTCCTAGTTGGCTCTCTTTTCCCACTCCCACCCCACCTCCTCTCTCAATCCTCCTCCAGACTTGCCCCTTCCATATTTTCGAAATTTTCTCCAATGAACCTTTAATTTTGTAATTGGAAATAACTAGATAGACATAGGAATATTTATGCAATAATAAAGAGAATCTTTTCTCCATAATTTTTTTTCTCCTTTTCTGTGGATTGTTGTCAAATTTGAAAGCCGATGTTTTATGTGATTATCTGTTGCTATATAAAAAGAACTATTAATCAATCCATTACATTTCCCTTACTGTCATTGATATTGTGGGCAGTTAGGAATTGCATTCATGTCTATATATTTAGATTGTTTCACAGCAACCAAATGAATATGTGGAATATTATTTTTCTAATTTTGGTAAACAGAGTGTTTGAAAAGAAACAAAAATTCTCCAGCCCTGTGGTTTTAGTAGGTGTCCAGCTGCCAAGAGCCTGGACACCTCCCTTTGTCTTCTTTTGTTTTCTATAGCTATTTGGAAAATAAATTCATAATTTAAAAGAATACTTTCTCACCTTAAGTGATGCTAATTGCAGACACATTCAGTTTTTATTTTAAGAATGAATTTAATATCATCATACTAAAAACAGTTTTTCTGGTGTTGCCATCTCAGTTTGGAGACCAAAAGGTACATTGCTGCTTATTCATTTAATATAGAAAAATGGTTTCCAACATCTTAGAAATTGGAATACATTTTATTTTTAAAATAGAAATTGGTTTCCACATGTAAGTGGTATCATATGGTATTTCTCTTTCTCTTTCTGACTTCACTCAGTATGACAGTCTCTAGATCTATATATGTTGCTGCAAATGGCATTATTTCATTCTTTTTAATGGCTGAGTAATATTCCATTGTATATATGTACCATGTCTTCTTTATCTATTCCTCCTAAAAAGAAATGATACAAATGAACTTATCTACAAAACAGAAACAGACTCACAGATTAGAGGACGAACTTATGGTTACCAGGGGGGAAGGAAAGCAGGGAGGGTTATTCAGGAAGTTTGGGATTGACATGTACACACTGCCATATTTAAAATAGATAACCAGCAAGGACCTACTGTATAGCAGAGGGTACTCTGCTCAATATTAGGTAACAACCTAAATTGGAAAAGAATTTGAAAAAGAATAGATATATGTATATGTATAACTGAATCACTTTGCTATACACCTGAAACTCTCACAACATTGTTAATCAACTCCAATATAAAATTTAAAAGAAAAGAAATTGGAGTCGATGTCTGCTGATTTCCAAGATTTCCTATTGTCATGGCTTCAGATATATTACCTGTGGGGATGAAGTAAATATGAAAGCATGACCTGGAGGCTGGAATCTGGGATAATTCAAAATAACCCCAAATTCTGATTTGCAATCTGACCCATGATAGGGAGAGTTGGGCAGTGAGGTTGTAACCTCTCCTAGATATTAGATCATAAAAGTTGGAGTATTCATCCTAGCTGTTTTAAAACACAAAGCCCAAACCTCAGGGTCTTGACAAAATAAAGCTTTGTTCTCAGTCAAATTACAGTCCGATTTAGATGGATGGGATGGTCTACCATCCAGGCATTCAGGCCTCTTTACCCTCTAGGGGCAGATGAATTTGGTGAGTTCTAAGTGAGGCAGTATCAGGGACAACTGTCCGATTGTGCATCTGAAGAGATGTCATTTGTCGAAATGGTAACCTTGGAGGCCTCCACATGGAACTGTCAGGGAGACAGCTAGTAGGCTGTCCATCCAACTACAGCTCAGTTCCCAGGGAAGCAAGGTCTGGCACCAGCCTGTCCAGCTGACTCCAGTTCAAAACTGAGTGTGGTCCTATGAGACGTGTACTAGGATGGCCAGCTTCTCAGCGGCTTCCTCAGGATTTAGTTGTAGAAATGAAGAAGAATGAGGGGGATGTATACACAAATGATTCACAAAGTGTGGTCACTGGACCAGCAGCAAGGTATCCTCTGGGGCCTTACTAGAAATGCAAATTCCTGGGTCACTCCAGCGTTGCTGACTCAGAAACTCTAGGGGCTGGGCCCCAGCATCTGTATCCTAACAAGTCCTCTGGGTGGTTCCGAGGCAGTGCAAGTTTGAAAAGTGCTGTCCTAGATAATCCACGAGGAGGATTTCAAGAGCTCCTTTGTGACTTCTTGTGCCGGCTCATTCGTTCAGACACGATTCCAGGTGCCAGCTGTGCACCAGCCCCTGCCAGATTTTTCATGGGCAGGACTGTCAACTGTTTGCTCACCGTCTCCACGCCTCAGTCCCCTCGAGGCACAATTTCCATAATCATCCAGGGGAGGCACACTGTGGAATGTAAATCAGATTTAATACTTGCTGGAATTTCACAGGTTAGGAACATAAATCTGCTAGAAAACGTGCATGAAGCTCATTCTAAATAAAATACAATGAACTCTGCATTACTCACCAGTTATTTTTATTATTATCTTCACTAATATTCTCCCACATGTGCACTGGTAGTTAAATGTTGCCTGAAAATTAAATGTTTAGATTTCAGGTTCTGTGAAAGCAAATATGGTCTCCTCTAAATTTTGCAAAGTTAGCAAATTTGTGTAAATTAAGCTGGTGTTACCTGTGAAAAGAAAATCAGCTGAGCAAAATTGACAATTCTTGTAAGCTTTTCCGCCTTCCCCTTCCAGCTGTGGTTGGCAAAACGACAGGAAATGTGTAACAGAGTGAGTTCTTGAGAAACAAATTGGTGCCTTGTTTTTTTTAAAAATATTTATTTATTTATTTTTATTTTTGGCTGCATCAGGTCTTAGTTGAGCCACGTGGAATCTTTCACTGCGGCACACAGGGACTTCTCTCTAGTTGTGGTTCGTGTGCTCAGTAGTTGCAGCACATGGGCTTAGTTGCCTCATGGCATGTGGGATCTTAGTTCCCCTACCAGGGATAGAACCCACATCCCCTGCATTGGAAGGCAGATTGTTAACCACTGGACCACCAGGGAAGTCCTGGTGCCTTGTTTTCTAATGAACTTGTTCTTTTAAATTTTTATTTTATATTGGAGTATAGTTGATTTACAATGTTATGTTAGTTTCAGGTGTACAGCAAAGTGATTTATTTATACATATACATATATCTATTCTTTTCAGATTCTTTTCCCCTATAGGTTATTACAGAGTATTGAGTAGAGTTCCCTGTGCTGTACCGCAGGTTCTTGTTGGTTATCTGTCTTATATATAGTAGTGTGTATATGTTAATCCCACCCTCCCTATTTATCCCCCCACCACCACCTTTCCCCTTTGGTAACCATAAATTTGTTTTCTAAGTCTGTGAGTCTGTTTCTATTTTATAAATAAGTTCATTTGTATCATTTTTTAGATTCTGTATATAAATGACATCATATGATACTTGTCGTTCTCTGTCTGACTTACTTCACTTAGTATGATAATCTCTAGGTCCATCCATGTTGCTGCAAATGGCATTTTTTCATTCTTTCTTATGGCTGAGTAATATTCCATTATATATATGTACCACATCTTTATCCATTCATCTGTTGATGGACATTTAGGTTGCTTCCATGTCTTCGCTATTGTAAATAGTGCTGCAGTGAACACTGGGGTGCCTGTATCTTTTCAAAGTATGGTTTTCTCCAGATGTATGCCCAGCAGTGGGATCGCTGGATCACATGGTAGCTCTATATTTAGTTTTTTAAGGAACCTCCATACTCTTCTCCATAGTGGCTGCACCAATTTACATTCCCACCAACAGTGCAAGAGGGTTCCCTTTTCTCCACACCCTCTCCAGCATTTATCATTTGTAGACTTTTTGATGATGGTCATTCTGACCAGTGTGAGGTGATACCTCATTGTAGTTTTCTCTAATAGTAGTGATGTTGAGCATCTTTTCATGTGCTTTTTGAACTTTTACTCCTCTCCCTCACAGGAAAGGCAGCCAAGGTATCGTCTTCTTGATTTCTGGGCTTACTTGATACAAAGGTAGTTAGTAGTTTTTAGTATTTCTGGGGAAAAAAGAAGTTGCCACACTTTGGAGACATCCCCAAATAATGTTTTTGCAAACTGTTCTTGCTGTGTGCTCTCTGGAGCGCCTACTCCCAAACACTTGAATAACCTGTGTTTTCACATGACTCTTTGAGGTTTGAGAACAATTGGTCTGACCCCATAGAGGATGGATCATGTGAAGAAGTTGCGGGTATGGTTGGTGCTTTGAGGGGAATAAGGCCTGGTCTGACCACAGAGCAAAAGAGTGAGATTCCAGGGGACTGAGAGAATGGGGATTTCCAAAGGTGGTAGAGAACTGTGATCTCTTAGTACTGAGAAATGGAATATTTCCTGCCATATCAGTAAACAAAGGATGTCACGGTCATCAGCAATTGCAGCCCTCCAACCTGAGCCCTGAGGAAACTCAGGAAGGAAAGAATACCTGCCATATAGCAGCCATCAGACTGCAGCCACTCCCTAGGGCGAGCCTTGAGGAAACTCAGGATGTGAAAACACAGGATGCTGATGCCAGAGAGCTGAGGTGCACATCAAAGGAATGATTCAGTGAGCCCAGACTCTTGCATCTTCCCATACATAGAAAAGCACTAAATTCCTTAACTTGAGATATCTGGTTTTCTTTAATTTACAATAATCGGATGTTCCCAACCCCCTGCCCTTTGTTGCAAAACTTCTATATTCCCTGGCTCTCCCCCTCATCTCCTTGGAGCAGTTCTCTCAGGGTTATTTGAAGTCCTAAAAATTTCCGCTGAATAAAACATAACTCTCAACTTTTAGGTTGTGAGCATTTTTTTAAGTCCACAGGACTAAGTACCCTAGACCTTTTACGGTGGTGACTCCGTGGATGGCTGTGTTCTAACCGCTTTGCTGAGGACTTGGGGCCTGTAGTAATGCTGCCTGTGGCAAAGTGTGACACTGAGGAATAGTTGACTTCAGGCTGGCGTCTGTAAATGGACCAGCATGACTGGGGCAATGACCAGTTTTCCGTAAGACAAGATGAGGGCCTCATCAGGCGCTCCCATAATTTTCTTGTGTTGTATGAGTCCAAAGGTCTTGGTACAACCCAAGGTGAGACAGCAAGCTATGAAAATTGACTGACTTTGAACTTCACACTCACTTTTTGAGTACGGCCTCAAACCTAACTTTGATTTGATTTAGAAAGGAAAATAAAAGCATTTCTTGTACTTTATCTTAGAGGAGTTCATGAATTTGCTCAAAAGATTTACTTTTATTCTGCCTCCTGACATTCTTTCTGTCATATTTGGGAAACTCATTTCATCTTGTTTTATGGTTTCTACCATCCTGTTTCATACCTTAAGTTTGCATTATGTTTTCCTAGGTGAAACGTAAGGTTCAGGTCTTTCTCTCCCCAGCAATACAGCAGTGGACAGAGAACCAAGCAATCGAGATGGTCAGGCTAATTTTAGGGTCCAAATTATGTAGATTGGCTTCTGTATCGAGCAGACTCTTGATGCCTCCCTGACATTCCTTATCTGCATTCAGGCCTGACTTCTAAAGACCAGCATTTGTGTGTGTGTGTTTTAGATTTTTGTTTTTCCTAAGGGCTTTCTCTGTCACCAGATTCTGCTTTCTCCATGCCCAAGGCAAGATGGAAGTGTGTGAAATCTACACGTCCTCCCATTCCCAGTGGCTCTTACCCAAGGTCAGTAGGAGTCAGAGTATAAGTACCCCTGCTCCCTCGCTCTGTAGGCACGGTAACTACTGCACATGCTATGCATTGGCTCCTGGAGCTGCCCAGTGGTTAAGTTCCAGGTACTGCCTTGATAACCTACTTAATAATGGACACTTTATTGGCTCCCTTCCTTTCCCTCCCTTCCTTTCCCACTTCCCTACTGGTATTTCCCACTATCACCTCCCAAGTGAATTATTTCCGCTCAAATTCTTGTCTCAGGGTCTTCTCCTGGGAACACCTAAACTATGAAACTATGTCCCTTTCATTCTGGCTTATTTATCCATCAGGGCTCTTTGACTTGTGTCCAGAATTTCAAAAATGAAGAAAGGGTTCAGTCCTCTTCACTCTTGTGTGCATGAGCATAAAGTCTCCTAGGAAGAATAGTTGTTAAGTAATTTGATCTTATGGTTCAGTTTTTAATTTACTAATTTGCAATTGAACAGAGAAAACAAAAATTTTATTCTCTTAAATACAAACATTGAGTGCCTGATGAACACAAAATTGTGAAACCAAGCAGGACTCTGTGGGGCTCCTGGGCACAAAAGCCTTTTTGTGTCCCCCATATCTTGATTACAGGAAATAGGCTTCATTCAGCCTCCATGACTTTCCCTGAGTTCCAACAGGCAGGTTCAAACAGTTGTTAATCAGGGAGGGGAGGGGATGCAGAGACAAAGGAGGAGCAGTCAAGACACAACAGTGCAGCCTCGGGGCAGGTCCTGGTTCCCCCTCAAGGGATACACGTCCCAATATCTTTGAGCTGTTTTGCAGATACTGAAACCCCCACCAGGTGGGAGAAGTTAACTGTATGATTCCCACAGGCATATAGACCTCAGACAGGTTGGAACCAGAAGGTTGATGATGCTGACTCCTGGTTACCTCACTACCAACCAATCAGAAGAATGTCCTCAAGCTGATCACACCCACCCCTTTGAACCATTGCTATAAAACTCCTCACTACCCCCTTCAGGTTGGGACACACAGTTTTGAAGGCATTAGCCCCGTGTGGCCCTCTTTGCTGGCAAAGCAATAAAGATATTCTTTTCTATTGGGTTGGCCCAAAACTTTGTTCAGGTTTTTCCATAAGATGTTATGGAAAAACCCGAACAAACTTTTGGGCCAACCCAATGATTCACCCAAAACTCTGTCTCTGAGATTTAATTCGGTGTTGGAGTGCAGAGGCCGGATTTGGCTTCAGTTGTACTAGGCAACACGGAAGATGTAGAAACTTTGACTTAGAAGTCCCCATCGCGGGTCAGGAAAAAGGAGATGCTTCAGGTGACATAAACGTAAATCCCAAGGGCTATGGGATTCCTGTGTGGGTACAGTGTAATAGTCTTTGAGGATGGCTTTAGTCATGGGAAGATCTCGGAACAAGTCAATAGTTTAAGAGATGAGAAGAAAAGGGAGGAAGAATGGAGAAATATAAACATCACAATCAGAATTTGTGTTAACAGATGTTGGTTCAAGGGACTGAATGGGATACAAAACAATTTTCTTAAAGTGTCATCTTTTTATATTTAGCCAGATCAGAAAGCAGGTGCCACTCAAACCTTTAAAATCTGGAAGCAAGTCAATTAGCACTGTTTAATTCCTTTGTATTCTATTTAAAACAATGCCAGCGTATTCGAATGGGATTGATGCTAACAATGGCTAAAAGGACAGAGCACAATTTGGTGGTTGATTCAGATCTCTCAGCGTTCATCACTTTTCCTCTAGGGGAGTAGCGTTGAGACGGTGTATAGGGGAGCAAGCAAAACCAACACCTCCCACGTCTTTGTTTCACTGAATTAATCCTCCTTGTGAAGAATGAGGTGGCTCCCTGATCCGTTAATGGAATGTAGCACATTTCCCCTCCGTGTCCTCGGCTGAGAGCAAGTCTGCTCAACAGTGACCGAAAGTCATCCTGTTGATTGATTTTACTAATTGAAGAACTTATGTGCCTCTCTAGATGCTTGGGCGGAAGGATCAACAAGTAATTTGTGTTCTAATCATAAAAATAGTTTCCGATTAAAGTAGAATGAAACCTTTTCATCTTTTTCTTTTCCCTTTTCAATCTTTGCCATTTTTCTAGGAACCACTAAATTGGCTTGAGTTCAGGCATGACTGCCTTATGCAAATACAAACTAACTGAGACCTTATAGTAGTTGAGACCTAGGGATTTTGAAATGAATGCTAACATATTTGTCTTCTTGGCTTGGAAGTAAGAAACTCTAGTCTCTTATTTTTGGAATTGTCACAGGCTTATTGTGAAATGTCTTGAGAGAGTCACTTATTCTCATTCCCACCCCTCCTAGCCTGATTCTTGAATTCATGTGGAAGGAGTATTAAAAATCCAAATTCTTCTCAGACCCAAGCTTCTTGTTTGTAATTTAATATACCTTCTCAGGATTAAAGTGCCTTTTGTAAATAACTGTTTAGATCACTGTGGACTGAAAAACATTGCACAACCTAAAAGCTAAATTATGCTTAAATTGGCAGACTTTCTGAGGATTTAAGCCTGGGAGCCAGCCTCTCAGATCGCTATAAAGGTCTGCTCCGAAGAGATAAGGGGCGAGCCAGGATACATAGAAGTTTTTCAACAAAAAACAGGTAGTTGGCATATCAAATGTTTACTGTTAATTAAAGAAAAACAGGCATCTCAAGTTGATGAATTTAGTGCTCTTCTGTGTATGAGGATGCAGGAGTCTAGGCTCATTCCCTTTGATGTGCACCTTAACTATCGAGGGCCAGTATCCTGTTTTTCTCCACCGTGAATCCCCTCAGGGTGCACTGTCAGGGGCGGCTACAGTCATTGGTGGCTTGATGGCCACAACATCCTTTGTTTACTGATACTGATACGACATTTTTCGCCCACAATGCCATCTTTTTTAGATAAGAATAGATCTAATTTTAAAAGCCTCCCAGAAAACTAAATTCATCCTTAGAAAAACAAATCTTTGTTTAACCACCATTGAGTTCAGTAAATTTTCTTATCTTACTCACCACCCTGCAGAAAATGGGAGAATAAAGGAAGAGGCAAGATAAACCATGGCTGTAGAGGGCAGCTCGGAGTTAATTTGAGGGGTGGTGGTTGGGTGGTGGTGGAGAGGGCTTTGTGGGTGTGACCAGAAGTAACACTCGTTATTGAAATTGATGTTAAAGCCTGCCAAAATTCAAATTCAAGGTTTTCACATGTCAAGTTCTATATTTCAACTTTTGGGACTTCCCTAGTGGTGCAGTGGTTAAGAATCCACCTGCCAAGGCAGGGAACACGGGTTCGAGCCCTGGTCCAGGAAGATCCCACATGCTGCAGGGCAACTAAGCCCGTGCACCACAATTACTGAGCCTGCGCACCACAACTACAGAAGCTCATGCGCCTAGAGCCCATGCTCCGCAACAAGAGAAGCCACCGCAATGAGAAGCCCGTGCACCATAATGAAGAGTAGCCCCCGCTTGCTGCAACTAGAGAAAGCCCACGTGCTGCAATGAATACCCAACGCAGCCAAAAATAAATAAAATTTTAAAAAAATTTTCAACTTTGAACAAGCTGCAAATAGACCCGATCCAAGTATGACAACTCTGGAGTAAGGCTAGGACAGAAGGAAGCAGATACAGCAATTGATATGTATCCCAGATCTGGCCCAGCTTTTGCTGCAGGAATGTCAGATAGTGAGTGGCGTTGATGAAGGAATTGAAATCTGAAAATAATTCCAATCCCCAAACCACAGTGGATATCAGTAATTAATTTCCTTATATCTAACAGCTATGCCCACTTCTATGGTAGACCCTTCATTATATACCCTTGCCCCATCCTTGGGAGTGGACTTCCTCTCCTAGTTGCTAGGAGTGTTGCTGCAAGGCTGCCCTCAGCTCTCAGACTCTTGGAGAGATGGACTCAGCTGTAGAGACCTGCCTCATCCAAGTTCATGCTCTATTTTCAGGGTCCTCCTCCAGTGACTGATGGGTATGGGGTGTAAAGATTTTTAAGCTTAGTCCTTGTTTAATAAACACTTCACTTGATGTCAAAAGCTCAGTATCTGTGCACCAGCACTGAATTGAACCTCAGAGATAGAGTTTCGGGTGAAGTAGAAAAGAATAACTTTATTGCTTTGCCAGGCAAAGGGGGACACAGCAGGCTCCTGCCCTCGAAATCCATGTGTCCCAACCAAGGGGAGTTTGGTGAGAAGTTTTATGGCAATGGTTCAGGGGTGGGTTTGCTGATGAGATTAGGGTGTGTTCAGGGCCTGCAGTCCTTTAATCTGGTTTCAGGTAATCTTCTTGATGAGCTTCTCCAGTTCCTTTAGTCTGGCCTCAGGTGGTCTTTCTCATAGAAGAATGCTGACATCTTCCATTTGCTGGGTTTTAATTCTATATAGGGTTTAAAGACATTGTTATGTGTATCCCTTGAGGGGGGACATCACCCTGCCCCAAGGCTGCACTATTGTTTCTTGACTGCTCCTCCCTTGTATCTCCATCCCCTCCCTTCCCTGATCAGCAACTGTTTGAATCTGCCCTTTGGAACTCAGGGAAGGTTGTGGAGGCTGCATGAAGCCTATTTTCTACAAACAAGAAATGGGGGACACAGAAAGGATTTGTACGCAGGAGGGTCCCACAGGGTCCTTTTCCAGTTCATACAAACGTGTGAGTTTGTTTTGGGGTTTTGAGGAATTTTTTCCCATTGACCTGCTATGTCTCTCTCTATTCCAATACCCCACTGCCTTAATTACCATAGCTTTGTAACAGGCCTTGATGCATGGTAGGTGACTGAACTCTCTTTTTCTTTCTTCAGTGATTTCTTGACTATTTCAAGTCTTTGCACTTACAAGTAAAGTTTAGAATGAGCTTTTCAAGTTTTATTAAAAGTCCTATTGGAGTTTGATAGGAATTAATTTAGATCTTGTGATACAGCTGGAGACATTCCTCAACTTTACAATGTTGTCTTCCTCTTTATCGACATATGTCTCTTCAGTTATTTGTCTTCTGTAATGTCTTTTCATCAGCTTTATAATTTTCTCCTTAAAGATTTTGTATATTAGACAGATTTATTTTTATGTTACTTATATTTTTGAGCTACTATAAACAATTATGTTTATTATCATATTCTTTTTGTTTGTTACTGATGTCTAGAATAATACTGATTATTGATTTTATATTTATTCACCTTGCTGAGCTCACTAATTAATTTTCATAATATGCCTGCAGTTTCTTTTTTTCTTTAATAGACAAGAGTATTATCTGTGAACACCATCAGCTTTTCTTTTCAATTCCTCTGTCTTTTATTTATCTTTCTTACTCTCTGTGTGAGATAAAAATTCCAGTGCAGTGTTTAATAGAAGTGGTAATAGGATGCACTCTTATTTTGTTCCTGATTTTAAAGGAGATGCTTGGAATATTTTTCCATTAAGTAGGTATTTGTAAGGATTTTTTTTCTGCTTATTATTTAACATACTAAGAAAATTTCCTTCTATTTATAAATCAGTAGGAGATTATAGCTTGAACAAGTGTTGAATTTTAACAAAGGCTCTTTCAGTAGCTACTTAAATAATCATTTGGTTTTCTTCTTTTATTGGTTAACACAGTAAATTATGTTAATAAATTTGTCTGATGTCGGACTAACTTTGAATTCCTGGAATAAGTCCAGTTTGGTCATGATAAATTGTCTTTTTATAAAACTTGCTGCTAAAATTTAGCTTAGGCTTTTCATATGTGTGCTTTGAAGACCCCCTACAGAAACAGCATGGACCCTCACCAAAATTTGGTTCAGCAGTGAAGACTGATGATGGCATGTTTCCGATGTCAGTCAGTCAGGAGCGAATTGTAACAGAGAATCTGACTCCATCTTTTGATGTTTGGTGTTTGACTCATGGCGATGTTTAAGTCATCTCTCCATCTTCTCCTCTGTTCTGCATCTGGGCAAACTGATAAAAAAAACCTGGGTGCTTCTTCCTCTGGAGCAGCTGGGGTATTAAACTGCGCAAGCTTTTGCCTGTGTGTGGAAACCCCCACTCCAGCCCACTCCCTATCCACAGTGAAAACTGCAAGCCAGCCTCCTTTTCTTGTTCTCTCAAGCCGTTTTTGGACCAGTTGGGGAAGCCTGCCTTGCCCTCTCCTAAAAGCCTCACTGTGTGAATAATTAACGTTTTCATACCCTCTTGGTGTGTGTGGTTGTCATCAGTTTTTACATTAGAAAGAGATTTTGAGTAGGGGTCCATCCATCCTGCATCTCTATTTTGGACACAAAATAATGTGTTAATGAATGAGATGGGATTGTAATTTTACTTTTGCTATCTTTGCCTGGTTTGAGTATCAAAGTTATACTAGACTTATTAAATGAGTTGATAAATGAAAAAATTCCTTCTAGAGAGGAGTTTATGTAAGATTAAACTTATCTGTTCCTTATTTTTGGTAGAACTCATCTGTAAAACCTGGATAAGAATATTTTATGGGTATTTTTTTATACTATGAGTTTAATTTCTTTAAGGATTTTAAGGTGATTCAGGTTTTCTATTTTTTTTCATTTTGAATTTTATTATATTTATTTTTTTATACAGCAGGTTCTTATTAGTCATCAATTTTATACACATCAGTGTATACATGTCAATCCCAATCACCCAATTCATCACACCCCACCCCCACCCCTGTATTTTTTTTCAATATGAGAGAATTTTCAAATTTCCTGGGTTAAAATGTGTGGTTGTAGTGGTGGTATACAGGCAGGAGGGGAAAGGGGTCTGGGGTCTCTTTTATAAGGGCACTAATCCCATTCATGACGGCTCCATCCTCATGACCTAAGCACCTCTCATAGGCTCTTTACTTTTTTCAAAGATGTTTTGTGATTTTTGGTGTACAAGTCTTATACATCTTATGTTAAATTTATTCCTACATATTTTTTGATGCTGTTATAAATAGGATTGCTTTTTAAATTTCATTTTTGGATTGTTCATAGCTAGTGTATAGAAATACAATTGATTTATGTATATTAATGTTATATCCTGCAACCTTGCTTTTTAGTGAGTTCCTTATGTTCTTCTATGTATAAGATCATGTTCTCTGAAAATAAGGATAGTTTTTACTTCTTTTAAAAATATAGATGCCTTTTCTGTCTTTTTATGAAAGTTACTAATTTTGGACTTAATTTCTTTAATAGATATAGGCCTATTCAGATTATTTCTCCTTGTATTTTGGTTGTGTGTCTTTTAAGGAATTGGTACCTTTAAGTTATCAAATTTGTGGCAATAGCATTGTTCATAGCATGCCTTCAGTATCTTTTTTTTTTTTTTTTTTTGTGGTATGTGAGCCCCTCACTGCCATGGCCTCTCCTGCCGTGGAGCACAAGCTCCGGACGTGCAGGCCCAGTGGCCATGGCCCACGGGCCCAGCCGCTCCACGGCATGTGGGATCCTCCCAGACCGGGGCATGAACTTGCATCCCCTGCGCCGGCAGGCGGACCCTCAACCACTGCACCACCAGGGAAGCCCCTTCATTATCTTTTTAATGTTCATGGAATAAATAGTGATGACCTTTCTTTAATTTTTCATATGTATATCTCTCTTTATTCTTGGTTTCTTCTTGGTGTTTTCTCTATTTCTTGGTTAGCCTGGCTACAGGCTACTCAATTTTATTGTTCTTAAAGAACCAGCTTTTGATTTTGTTGATTTTCTCTATTGTTTTTGACTTCATTGCTTAATTTTAATTATCTTATCTTCTTCTTGCTTAGGCTTAATTGAGCATTTTATGTGATTTTATTTTTTCTCCTCTTACCATATCAATTATACAGGCATACCTTGTTTTATTGTGCTTTGCTTTACGGCAACCCTGCATTGAACAAGTCTGTTGGCACCATTTTCCCAACAGCATTTGTTCGCTTCATGTCCCTGTGTCACATTTTGGTAATTTTCACAATATTTCAGACTTCTTCCTTGTTCTTTTATTTGTGATGGTGATCTTTGATCAGTGATCTCTGATGTTACTATTGTCATCGTTTTGGGGTGCCGCAGACTGTGCCCATCTAAGACAGTGAACTTAATAAATGTGTGTGCGTGACTGCTCCATCTACTTGCTGTTCCCGCATCTCTCTCCCTCCCCAAGGACCACCCTAGTCCCCAAGACATAACAATATTGAAATTTGCCAGTTAATAACCCTACAGTGGCCTCTAAGTGTTCAAGTGAAAGGAAGAATCACGTCTCTCACTTTAAATCAAAAGCTAAAAATTATTACCCTTGGTGAGGAAGGCATGTCAAAAGCCAAGATAGGCTGAAAACTTGGCCTCTTGCACCAAACAGTTAGCCAAGTTGTGAATGCAGAAAGTTCTTGAAGAAAATTTAAAGTGCTGCTCCAGTGAACACACAAATATTAAGAAAGCAAACAGCCTTATTGCTGATATGATGAAAGTTTTAGTGGTCAGGATGGAAGATCAAACCAGAACCATAACATTCCCTTAAAGCCAGAGGAAGGCCCTAACTCTCTTCAATTCTATGAAGTTTGAGAGAGATGAGGAAGCTGCAGAAGAAAACTTTGATGCTAGCAGAAGTTGGTTCATGAGGTTTAAGGAAGGAAGCCTTCTCCATAACATAAAAGTGCAAGGTGAGGCAGAAAGTGCTGATGTAAAAACTGTAGCAAGTTATCTAGAAGATCTAGGTAAGATAATTCATGAAGGTGAATGATTCTAAACAATAGATTTTCATTGTAGATTAAACAGCCTTCTACTGGAAGAAGATGCCATCTAGGAATTTCATAGATAGAGAAAGTCAGTGCCTGACCTCAAAGCTTCAAAGGACAGACTGACTCTCTTGTTAGGGGCTAATGCAGCTGGTGCCTTGAGGAAGAAGCCAGTGCTCATTTACCATTCTGAAAATCCTAAGGCCCTTAAGAATGATGCTAAATCTGCTCTGCCTGTGCTCTGTATATGGAACAACAAAGCTTGGATGACAGCACATCTGTTTACAACACGGTTAACTGAATACTTTAAGCCCACTGTTGTGACCTACTGCTCAGAAAAGAAGCTTCCTTTCGAAATACTACTGCTCATCAACAGTGCACCTGGTCATCCAAGAGCTCTGATGGAGATGTACGATGAGATTCATGTTGTTGTCATGACTGTTAACACAACTTCCATTCTAAAGTCCATGGATCAAGGAGTAATTTTGACTTTCAAGTCTTATTACTTAAGAAATACATTTTGTAAGGCGATAGCTGCCATAGAGAGTGATTCCTCTGATGCATCTGCACAAAGTAAATTGAAATTGTTCTGGAAAAGGTTCACCATTCTAGGTGCCATTAAGAACATTCATGATTCATGAGAAGAGGTTAAAATATCTACATTACCTGAAGTCTGGAAGAAATTGATTCCGACCCTCTTGGATGACTCTTCATTGGAGGAAGTAACTGCAGATATGGTGGAAATAACAAGAAAACTAGAATTAGAAGTGGAGCCTGAAGATGTGATTTAATTGCTGTAATCTCATGATAAAACTTGAATGGATGAGGAGTTGCTTCTAATGGATGAGCAAAAAAAGTGTTTTCTTGAGATGAAATCTACTCCTGGTGAAGATGCTGTGAAGATTGTTGAAACAACAAAAAAGGGTTTAGAATATTATATAAATTTAGTTGATAAAGCAGGGGCAGGATGTGAGAGGATCAACTCCAATTTGAAAGAAGTTCTACAGTGGGTAAAATGCTATCAAACAGCACTTTGTGCTACAGAGAAATCTTTCGTGAAAGGGAGGGTCAATTGATGTGGCAAACTTCGCTGTTGCCGTATGTTAAGAAATTGCCACACCCACCCCAACCTTGAGAGCAACCAGCACCCTGGTCAGTCAGCAGCCATCAACACTGAGGCAAGACCCTCCACCAGCAAAAGGATTATGACTCACTGAAGGCTCAGATGATGGTTAGCATTTTTTAGCAATAAAATGTATTTTAATTAACATATGCACATTTTAAGACATAGTGCTACTGTACGCTTAATAGACTGCAATATACTGTAAACATAACTTTTATATGCACTGGGAAACCAAAATATTTGTGTGACTCACTTTACTGTGATATTCATTTTATTGTGGTGGTCTGGAACCGAACCTGCAGTATCTTCAAGGTATGCCTGTCCTCCCTTAAAAATTGTTTTGTTTTAGTTTTTGTGTTATAGTTTCTAATATACATGGCAGAGTGAAAACTTTCTCTACCAGTAGTAAGCTGGGGCAATTTTAGGGCAAATATTCCTTATTTCTCATCTCTGGATACCAGTATCTTTTATTGCTTGATGTCCAGTGGCTTGAAAACCTTTGCTTCATATATTTTTTCTGCTGTAGTTTTATAAACTGTTTTAGATGCAATACTTGTTACTCCATCTTGGGTAGAAGTGGGATTTTGTCAAGTATATATATCGGCTTCAAATGAACATGTTTTTATTACTTATGCTTTAGTAAACTTTATGTTCTACATGGAAATAAATTTGAGAAGCTCCTAGTTATACAGTCAGCCTCGTACACTTGTGGTTTTGATTCCATGTGTTTATTTCAAGAGTAAGTTCCCAGTGATTTGAGACCATTCAAGCTTCCTTCAGGTACAGCTGAAATTCCAAATCCTGGGATAATGCATATTCCTGCCCTTAAACAATAGGTTGAAAATAAACAATGATAACATAGAGATTGTAAAAATGAAAAAGCAGAACTTGAATTGCTTTCATTCTGTTATTTTACATGATAACTTCAAGTTTTTAATTTGTGTTTAAAATCTAAAAGAATGAAACAGATGTGACCTGTAAGGGATAACATTCTTATTTGGCAAGTATAAATTTTAGTTCACATGTGAAATATTTTACTATTTTGAGTAGTATACTTTACACTAAAATTTAGTATTTTAAATCTATTCTTTTCAAACTGAGGAACAAATAAAAATATTATTGCTTATTATTTCATGATTACTAATGAAAATCTCATTTTGAAGAGGGGATTGTTTGAAAAATAATACACTGTGGTTGTCAAATGTCTTAGGTTTGTCACTGTGCAAAGGATATGTCCAGTTAGATCATGGCAGTCAAGAAAGTCCAAAGCCATGGCTTCCCACTAGGTATTTATAGTTTATTTAAAATCATCTAAGTAATAAAATATTTTATCGATAAGGGGTCATTTCTGTTATAACTGATATTTAAAAAAAATTTTATCGTATGGTTGATTTACAATGTTGTGTTAGTTTCAGGTGTACAGCAAAGTGAATCAGTTATACATATACATATATCCACTCATTTGTAGATTCTTTTCCCACATAGGTTGTTACAGAGTACTGAGTAGAGTTCCCTGTGCTATACAGTAGGTCCTTGTTGGTTGTCTATTTTGTATATAGTAGTGTGTATATGTTGATCCCAGTCTCCCAATTATCCCTCCCCACCTTTTCCCCCCTGGTAACCATAAGGTTGTTTTCGAAATCTGTGAGTCTGTTTCTGTTTGGTAAGTAAGTTCATTTGTACCACTTTTTTAGATTCCGCATATAAGCGATATCATATGATATTTGCCTTTCTCTGTCTGACTTACTTCACTCAGTATGACAATCTCTAGGGCTGTCCATCTCACTGGAAATGCCATTATTTTGTTCTTTTTAATGCCATAACTAATATTAAATGGTGACAAATCTGACATTCTATCTTCATCAGGTTTCCAAGGAACATACCTAGAAAGTTCGCTCAAGATCAAATTTATCCATAGAATAGGACAAAGTGTTACATTTACCCTTTACCAAGATGTGGGTACATAAATATTTATAATTTTATGAAAATGTGTGATAAATACCCAGAGTGAGGTATAAAATTATGGGAATTTGTAGAGTGGTGATTATTCCAACTGGAATGATGGGAGAAGGTGAAATCTTCCTAGGGGGTGCGAAATTTAGTTAAAGCCTCGAATAAATGATCAGGAAGATTTCCAAGGGTGAAAAAGAGAGTTCTTAGATGCAAGTGTAGGCTGAGGGGGGTCCTGCCTGCTTACTACTAAAAAATAAGTTTCCTTTGAAAGCTGTATTTACCCTTAAAGTTTACTTACGCTTTCCTATGGGAATGGAATAGTAGGAACAAAGGTTATTAGATGATCTTTTAAGGTTTCAATCGGTGGATTATTAATCTACTTTCAGAATCTAGTGTCATATTCCATGAGATGAAAAGAGTCATCCCAAAATGGACTATTCCGCTTTCTCAGATTTTTTTCAACTTGAACTGATATTAAGGGAGAAATTATGATGCATTCTTCCAATAGAATTACGACCTGCTTCTATTTTGAATGATTTCTACATTTCTAGGCAGCACAAAGTCACCACAGAGCTCTTTCCTAGTAAATATTAAACGGGATGGCAACATGAATTCTTTCCGTTTTTGTTCGAAGAGAAGGGTAACGGTTTCACAATTTTTTTTCTTTCCCCCTTAATGGAAGTCATCAATTACACAAGAGGATATGATGGGTTTTAGGAATCTAAAACCATGAAATTAAATATAATTACCTTGTTCCTTTTTCTTCTTAAAGCCATTTGTGTTAAAAAGTTAGAAATTAAATTAAATGACTCTAAATTAAAAGGCATGCTTTTGGCATTTTTGTAAGATGAACAAAAATTCTTCTAAGAAATAAATGCTAGTTGAATGGGCAGGGCGGAATGGGGAGGCACTCAGTGTGCCCTGTCAATGTCTGTTTCACTGCTATCTCCTTTATATTTCAACTCACTACCTCAAAGTTTTGGACAGCTGTAAAATGCACTGCTGATACTAAGTGGGCCACCTACTGAAGTGTAGTGACTGGAACACAATTATTTAGACATAAGTGCAGACTAACACATTTTCTCCTTGGAAATAGACCTCCTTAGTGAAGATAAAATTGAACAGAGTTTTCTACATTAAAAAAAAAAAATCAAGAAATTCTCACGTAATTTTAGAAACAGCAAATATTTCTCCTTGGTGTTTCCAAACATCAGCAATACAAGGAGAAGCTAGAAGGAGGCACTGTGAGAGTGGTATTTTTTTCATTTTTAATTGAATCGAATTCTTATGTCTTGGAGGAAGAACAAACCTGCCTTTTATTAGCCTGCCCTAATAAAAGCTTTAATTATCTTACTTAACCAACAATCTGCTTCTCATTATTAAAGACAAGGGAGAAATTAACCCGTGGAAGCTCTTTCTCCATTCTTGTCATCATGAATGTTGAAATAATTGCAATATTTCAGAAGACAAATGGATGTGTGGCATTTAAACAGATATTAAAGGAAGAACCCAGTCCTAGTTGAGTTAATTGGCCCACAGAAATTCAGAAACTTTTTAAAACAAATTTCAAATGACTTCATTAATATGAAAGCTTATGTGTTTGTAAGTTATATACCAGATTCCTCAGTGATTTGATGACAAGTCAAAATTCTGTTGGATTCCATCATGACCTTGTTTTCATTAGAAGATGCTTTGTGTGAAGGGGTGCTTCTTCTCTTCTCTTTGTAATTAGTTAGGAATCTTAAACAGCTCAGGAGAAAAAAAAAATCTAAACTACCTATTGGCTTCAAGGCTTCTCTTAAGAATAGGTGCTTGTATTACATAATTGCAGCACGCTTTTTTCTTTCATTATGTCATTTCTTGAAATGTGCACAAAAGTTGGGCCCTGTAAGACTGCTACCTCCCAGATATATGTGCTTGAAGGATGATACAAATTTAATTGAAGAGTTTGTTTTTACATCTGTGTAAATGTAAGCAGCAGCAATATATTGTAGTCTTTAAGTACACATCTCCTGGAATGTTTGACCTGGATTTCTTTTTACTCATTATGTGCTTTGGCTAAGATAATTAATGAATTAATCCAGTATTTCAACACCAAGTATCTGTGAGACAAAGGATATACCTCCTGGACCTAATAGTCCAAGTATTTGCTAACAGACAAAAAATCCAAATGACAAAACAAAACCCATCATTAGGACTGCATTTGTGCTTTGAAGGAAGTATACATGGTGATGTGAGAGTGTATAAAAGGGAACTTTGTGGGTTTTGAAGAGTCAGGACAAATGTTTCAGAAGGAAGCATTTCAGTTGATAACTGAAGAATGAGAGGGATTTATTACTTTGGAAAGATTGGGGGTGGGAACTTTCTATGCAGAGTGAAAAACACATGCAAAGCTTTGGAATAATTTTTAATATCCCCTCTCCCCAAACACACACTCACCTTCATTCTCTCTCTTTCTCCTTAAAATGTCCTACTTTTGACAGTACATTTTATGGACCTTTTACTTATAATTCATGTTAAGGATGAAGTCTTTAAGAACAATGGGAAATGTTCTTTGTTTTGAAGCAGGGGCTTGTTATGTTTATATCTGTATTTCATAAAGAAAATGCTCAATAATTTGGAAAGAAATTCATCCATTGCTAATTGGCCAAGGGGATGACACCATTCCAAGGGAGAGACAGATGGCAGCTTGGGGGAGGGAAGTTGTTATTAGTGGAGATGAGAAGACGTAGATGAACCAAAGACACAGTCAGGAAATAAAATGATGAGCTTGTGGTGGTAGATGGCACAGGTTGGAGGAGAAGGAGGTATTGCGGATGTCTACTGAGTTTCTGGATGAGTGCCATTTGCTAAGGTAAAATGCCAAGTGATAGAACCAGGTCTGGAGGGAAGGCCAAGTTTGTTTTAGGAGAGTCTGAGTTTGAAGTGCCTTTGGAGCATTCAAGTAAGAGAGGTACACTTTGGGCTTCCCTGGTGGCGCAGTGGTTGAGAGTCCGCCTGCCGATGCAGGGGACACGGGTTCGAGCCCCGGTCTGGGAAGATCCCACATGCCGCGGAGCGGCTGGGCCTGTGAGCCATGGCCGCTGGGCTTTCGCATCCGGAGCCTGTGCTCCAGAACAGGAGAGGCCACAACAGTGAGAGGCCTGCGTACCGCAAAAAAAAAAAAAGAGAGAGGTACATTTTGTTATATGTGTCTGAAACTCATATCAGGCACAGAGATGTGAATTTGCTGCTAATGGCAAGGAGCCTAGAATTTAGATGGGATTGAATAGAACAGAGTTTCTCAACCTCAACACTATTGACCTTTGGACCGGCTCATGCTTTGTTGTAGGGGATTGTCCTATGCATTGTAGTCTGTAGGGCAGAATCCCTGGTTCTATCCCCTAGAAGCCAGTAACATTCCCTTCTCAGCTGTGATAACCAAAAAACATCTCCAGATATTGCCAAATGTGCCTGGGGGGGATGGGGGGATGAGGACAAAGCTTCCTCCTATTGAAGCCTTAGCTAATACCCGGATTGGACTGTCAAATCAGATTTGGACATATATGATATCATACCCACTGTCCAGCTTTGCAAATAATTCAAGAATATAGGTAATCAAGGGACTAAAACAAATGAAAGAGCTCTGACACATCCTGCACAGTTACACTGGCTCATTCTTCCTTCACTGGTCATGTGTGCTCTGGTTAAGAGTCATAGGTGAGGGTACCTGGTGAGCTTTGGGGGTTATTACATTGCTTAGCAGAAAGCACTTAATAATACTGATTATTTTATAACACTGATAGTTATACAAGTTACCTGACATTTCCCAGACAGCCATGCTCCACAGGTGCATTGTTTTTAGATAAGTGATCTTCAGTCATTCTGCTAAGGCCACTGTATATCTAAGGATTCATTCTACAAAGCAAAATATAATTAGTTTATTTACCCAGAAGTCCAACTGAAAAGGAATTTAGACCAGGTCACCTGCCTTCTTTTTTTTCTTTTTTTTCTTTTTTTTCACTTAGAGGAAAGAAAACTTGTCGTGTAAGCAAGTATGAGGTGGAGAGTAGGACTGTAAGACAGATGTCAAAATCTTTTCTGAATGATACACAGTGAACCAGAAGTTTGTAATGACTGCAGCTAGGAGGGATAGTGGGAGATTAAGTCACATGATGTCTTTGTATCCCCAGAGCTTAAAAACATGTTGGCATTACAACTGGAGCTCTGAAGGATTTGTCGAATGAGTTCAGGCTTGAATGAATGAATGAATGAATGAGTCTCAGAGGGACAGAATTGTCAACAAGATGGTGAGCAGAGGTGTACAGCAGTGATTGGGAGGGAAGAGGATACTAGTCCCTCTCCTGGAGGTGCATGCAGGGCACAGACTAAAGGTCCTCTGCTTTTGAGAGCTGTAGGAGAAGCCGCCTGATTGGGGGAGAGCCAGGTTTCAGTTGAGGATCGGAGCAGAGACCAAGCGCTCCGGTGGCGTTCCAGGGGGCAGAGTGGAAGGCGTGGCAGGTGGAAGGAGGCAGCGTAGTGAGTCAGGTGCAGGGATGGGCAGCACCTACGTGGATGCTCAAGCTCAAGAATCAGCTTCCTGGGGGAGGACAGGGCTGGCCTTTCCTCCTGGGGTTTCTTCATGGGAACAGGCATGGCTGTCTTGGTAAAGCTATCTCGCTGCATACACAGGTTTTGGCGATCTCTTCCTCAGTTCCTAATCCTAGACATTTATTTGCTTAAATTGAGAGGAAGGAAATATGGTCATGGTTCAGCAGAGTAGAATGATTTAGGATTTTCATAATGTCTTTTTACCTAAAGCAAATGATGCCTTCTCAATGAGAGCAAATGCATTTTCTCTGATCCACGCCAATATCAATTTCCATGGTGCTATGCTTAGCTTAATTAAAAAAATCCTTCCCCACACTCACTGATGTAGTCACACAAATGTTCCTTATTTATAGATTAAGAACACCACGCTTGGGGCTTAGTAACTGCATGTTGCTGGGTGATCATTGAAACCTACCGAGTCTCAGCTTTCTCAGTTTTAGAATAGGGTCTGTTACCTTTAACTGTTAAGATTTAGGGGAGACATATAAATAAATTGTAAACACAGAGTCATTAGAGCAGTACCTGTTGTATAATTAGTATTCTCCCACCTTTAGGAAGATTTTATATTTAGCAGATATACCTGAAGTCCCTTCAAAAACATTTCCTTCTGTATCTCTTCTTCTGGGGGTCGGAGAGGACAATATGGGATGGGCCTTAATTATTCTTATGATTAAATGGTTTATCCTCAAATTATTATTATTTTTTTTTTTGGCCATACCTCATATGGGATCTTAGCTCCCCACCAAGGATCAAAGCTGTGCCCCTGGCAGTGGAAGCGTAGAGTCTTAACCAGTGGACCTCCAGGGAAGTCCCTATCCTCAAATTAGCTGCTATGGAAACATCACAGGAAAGAGAAAGGCGTTCATGAGAGAAATCATCTATTTGTGTAATACTCTCTCTTCTTAGGGGTTTCATGGATGCTTTTCTCCACCAAACTAATGACTCTTCGAAGAGACACAGACTCTCAGGGAGCCATAAGAAGCCCACTGTTCTTTTCTGTAAGCCCCAAAGAAGATGGTTATTTAATAGGAAGCGGTAATGACTTCTTTCATGTTCTTAATGAAAGAATAAATTTTACGTCTCAGGGTATCCCTATTTTACTTTCTGTGGCACTTTTAAGAGTAGATAAGTGAAGTTTGACATTTGGCGATTTTTAAAGGGGAAAATAGCTATATGTCAATGTATCATTGCTTCATATACTACTAGATCTATACACATTATAAGGATAATAAGCTTTCATTGGCTTCAAGTTACCAAAGAGAATATCATGTAGCAATTTTCTCCTACTGTTACCTACGATACATTTGGATTATGGAGAAATTTCCTGCTACTTTTAGCAAAACAATCAGAGTTAATTTCATTAAAGTAGGTGGTAGTTATAGACTGCCCTCTCTCTTTGAAGTTAATGCAGTCACAGGAGGGACTAAATTTAATTCAAGTCCTTAGACGATACACAATATTCATGGCACTAATAGCTGTCATTATCCTGAAGCTCTGTGTTTCACCCAGTTACGTTCCACAAAAGCAAAGTTGGAGATTTATATATATATATACATATATTTAAAAAATATATAAATACTAAGGGCACTCTTTCTCAGACAGAACTTTGGAACACTTCGTAAAGGCAGAATGTTTCAAGGAGGTTGTGTGGTAACAAAGCTGTACTGACAACAAAGTTGAAATCAGTCCTCAAAGCATTGCCTAAATATTCTATTCTCTTTTGAACTAAAGCCAAACAGATTTTAGTCTTCATCACCTTTTTCAAAAAGCCGTCATCAAAATCCCTAGTGACTGTAATACTGACAAATCCAAGGGCTGATTATTGGTCCTCATCTTTCTTAACTTTTCAACCCCATGTGATCTGGTTGATTCTATCCTTGCAGCACGTCCTCTGTTCAGCTCCTCACCACCAACTCTCTCTTAGTTTTCCTTCTCTCTCACTGCTTGCTTCTTCTCTCTCTCTCTCTTTTGCTGGTCCTCCTTCTTCCCTCCCCTTCCATTTCCTTGTCTTCTCAATGTTGAATAACCACTAAGCTCATTCTTTGAACTGCTTTTCTTTTCAATCAACGTCAGGTAATCTCACTAATTCTTCTAGCTTTTAATCTGATTGATATGATGATAGCACCCGATTTATTTATATATTCAGCCTGAAACCCTCTGATATCCAGGATCTAAGTGCGATTGGGCCTGAATGTGTTTATCTCTGCATTTAATGGTTATTCCAAATGTAACATGTCTGAACTGAATTCTTCTTTTTTCCACTCAATTCTGCTTCTCCTGTAGTCTTCTCGACTCCATAAATGGCAATTCTAGCCTGTCAGTTGCCTAAACCAAAATCAGGAGCCATCCTGACTTTTCTCTTTCTCTCACACACCGCATTTAATCCCTTGGCGAATCTAGGTGACTCTACCTTGAAAATACATTCAGGGTTTTACCACTTCTCTGCCAGCACTGCCACTACTCTGGGTCAAGCCACCATCATCTGCCTCCTGGACTTTTGCCACCTCCTCCCCAATGGGTCTTCCTGCTTCCATCTCTGTTGAACTGAGTCTGTCTTGTACACTTCCACCAGAGTAATTTTGCTCAGATATGTCAGGTTATGTCACCCTCTGGCTAAAAACCTTCCAATGATTCCATATTCCACTCAGAATAATCTCCGAAGTCCTTATAGTGGCCAGTGGGGTCCTGTGTGTTTTGGACCCCTGCCCTCTCTCTGACCCTGTCCTATCACTCGCTCTACTCCAGTCACTTCGGCATCCTTTGCTGTTCCTCAGGCAGTCACCAGACACATGCTTTCCTCAAGCCCTTTGCACTTGCTCGCTCTTCTGCCTGGAAAACTCTTCCCTCCAGGACCTATGTGACTTAATCCCCCACTTCCCTCATGTCTTTACTCACACTTAATCTCACCGCTGAGTCTTCTCTGACCATCCTATGTGAAATTCAACCCTTCCCTTTATTCCTACCCCTACCCTTGCCACTCCCGAAATCCCCCTTTTTTTTCATAGCACCATCATACTAAGTACTTGCTCATTTCCTTGTTTATTACCTGTCTCCCTCATTAGAATGAAAACTTGTTGAAGCTAGGGAACTTTGTCTATTTTGATCATTGCTCTCTCCTTGTGCCTAGTGTAATGCCTCATTTATAGAAAAAAAATCCAATCCATATTTGTAGAAGGAATGAAATTGAGAGCAAGCCGTTTTTTAATGTGTATGATGGTTAACCATGACCTCATGACTTACACTTTTCAGAGTCTTTCTCCGATTATTAATTCTCCTGGTCCCTAAGGCAGCTGCATTGTTTGGCTGTAGAGCTTAGAAGGGTTGGATGGGAGATTTTTGTTGTTGTTATCATTATTAAAGGGCCAGGTTGGGAATGATTGGCCCTAGAGATTAGACAGACGCAAATGGACAGGGCAGAGGTTGGGCTAGGCCCCAGAAGGATGTGGAGGGAAGAGGTTTAGGGAGACGGTTTATCTCAGAAGTCCAATCAGAGGTGTCCCTGACTGTAGGGAGAATACAACATGAACAGGGGAAAGAAGCACTTCAGGCAGACAGTTTGGATCAGGAAGATCCTGCTGCAGGTGGGGCCCAGCCTTAGAGCTGAGGGTCAGAGCAGGCCTCGAGTTCCGCAGAAGGAAAGGCATGTAGGAGACACAGACTCGCGGATGCGAGTTTTTCTGAATTGAGGAAAAGGCAGTCCTCAGGTTGAAGGAGCATGTAGAGTTCTGGGTGAGGTAAGTAAGAACCAAGGAAACGAGACAGAGGTTAGACATGGAAGGAATAGATGTTGGTATTTGTCAGAATGTCAAAGGCCCATTTATTTTAGAATCCTGCAGGTTGTTTATTACAAATGCAGAATCCTCCTGTCTCATCTCTGTTTATTGAGTCAGAATGAATGGAGTGAAGTCCTGGGCTGCTGTGGGAGCATGAGAAGGATCACCCAATAGCCATCTGATAAGGAAAAGGATAAAAGAGGAAGAGACAACAGACACAACTAGGTATTAAAAGATTGTGATCAGATGTGGTACATACATACAATGGAAGACTACTCAGCCATAAAAAAGAATGAAATTTTGCCATTTGCAGCAACATGGATTCAACTAGAGATTATCATACTAAGTGAAATAAGTCAGACAGAGGAGGACAAACACCATATGATATCAGTTATACGTGGAATCTAAAATATGACACAAATGAACCTATCTGTGAAGCAGACGCAGAACCACAGACATAGAGAACAGACTGGTGGTTGCCAAGGGGGAGGGGGTTGGGGGAGGGATGGAGTGGGAGGTTGGGATTAGCAGATGTAAGCTTTTATATATAGAATGGATACAGAACAAGGTCCTACTGCATAGCACAGGGAACTATATTCAATACCCTATGATAAACTATAACGGGAAAGAATATAAAAAAATGAATGTATCTATATGTATAACTGAATCACTTTTCTGTACAGCAGTAATTAACAAAACATTGTAAATCAACTGTACTTCAAAACAAAACAAAACAACAACAACAACAACAACAACAAACAGAAAACCCCCCAAAACAAAACAAAAAAATAAACCCTTGTGTCAAAAAAGAAAAAGATTGTAATCAGAGATTTTGGGAATATGACACACTCTGTGAATCCTCTCAAACACTGAAGAGGTTTCAGAGGGTTTGTTGATTGTACAGTAAGAGCCAGGTTTGCTTTATTGGGAGCGCCATTGTTCACTCCCAATTCAGGCTACAACTAGGGAAGGATTACATACACCCATTCATATACACACATAGGTATGTAAGTATATATGTATATCTTATTACTCTTCATATGAAACATGTTATTTATGATGACATTTTCTGTGTGTCTGTGGAGGTAGGCATTGTTGAAAATATGTGTGTTCACATTGTGCATTGGCAGAAACACTTATGGTTGCCCCTTATCCATCTGATTCTAAAGGAGAGTTCAGAAACAGGTGACTGGGTAGGCATCTCTAACTTGTAAGTCATTTATTCACTGAACAGTGTCATGATTTTAGAAATTATAAATTTATTGACAACTTAAAATTTGGGGTATCTTGCTTAAAAATCTGACTTAAAAATCTGATTTCTGACTTTTTAAAAAAATATTTATTTATTTTTGTCTGCATCGGGTCTTAGTTGCGGTGCGAGGGCTTCTCTCTAGTTGTGGTGTGCAGGCTCCAGAACACGTGGGTTCTGTAATTGTGGCACACCAGCTCTCCAGTTGTGGCTCGTGGGCTCAGTAGTTGCAGCACGGGGGCTTAGCTGCCCTGCGACATGTGGGATCTTAGTTCCCTGACCAGGGATTGAACCCAAGTTCCCTTCATTGGAAGGCAGATTCTAAACCACTGAACCACCAGGGAAGTCTCAGATTTCTGACTTTTGATAAATCTAAATTTATGACAAAGCTAGTCTCCAGGTTTCACAGGAGGACTAAGGATGGTAGCTGTCTCCTTTGACTGAAACCTTCCTTTTTCAATTGGCCATAGTTTCCTCTTTCCCGACCCTTAGTTCTCTCATTTGAGTTAATTGCCTGGTCCATCCATATGCTAAAATAATTTAATTCAGGGACTTGATTAATTCTTCAATCAACTAATTGGTCCACTCAGTCAAGACAGATGATTAAGTAGACCTGTATAGAAATACTGTCTGACTCATGTTCTCAACAACTTTTTCAATTGAACCTTCTGTTGATTATTCTGCCCTTGGGCCTTTAAGTAAATTAAATCCAACTTCCAGGGAAAAGATGTTGGTTTGAAGAGTTAATGTACCAACTTCCTCTTATAAAATAAGAGAACTGTCCAAAGAAAAGAAAGTATAGTGAATGGTAACTTTAGTGATTTTTTTTCAGATAGGATACAGATGTCTCAATATGAAACAGGATACAAGAAGCTAATTCATCTTTTTTTTTTTAAATTTTTACTTGTTGGCCACACAGCATGCGGGATCTTAGTTCCCTGACCAGGGATCGAATCTGTGCCCCCTGCAGTGGAAGCACAGCCTTAAGCACTGGACCACCAGGGAAGTCCCCAGCAATTCATCTTTTTTAAGAGAATAGAAATTCACTTCATTCTTTAAAGCATTATGTAAATTCTGGGTAAAATTTTTTCATGATGAGCATTTATTGTATTATAATTCTTAAAATCCCACAAAGTTTGAAGGATGGAAAAAAGATTGGACATAGTTGGGTTATCAGCCAGAGGACAGGTTTTCACTGACATAATTCAAATGGACTCACATATGCAGTTAAGATATCCTGAGAGATTTAGCAAGTAGTAGTTACCTTACCAGTTGGTATGCTGCCATTACATCCAGCCTAGATTTAGTATGTGTATAAGGACCTCCATAAATAGTGCAGCAAAGCAGTGACTACAGATGAACTATTTGACCGTCCTTGGGTAGTGGGAGGGCGCGCAGGCTGGCCAGGCTATATTAGTTCCCCCTGAGGAGCGCTAGACTTCTCACCATCATCAGAGAAGCTCTGGGGACAGAGAATGATTTCAAAATGGTAAGATAGAGCATGCTGAACCTCAGAGCCAGAGAAGTATTAGGAGGACCCAAGGCTTGTGTTAGAAACCAAAGATAAGAATTAAGGAGAGATAGAAAAGAAAAGGAAACTTACATCATCAGAGCAGTAAAGTGGCTCTAGCCAGGTATTGGACGGACAACAAAGAGTTGCTGAAGATGAATTTATTTATTTCCCCAAAATATGGGCCATCAATAGGAAATGTGATAATGAACATGTAGATATTGTATTTTATTGGCCTGGTAACAATTGTTCTTTGTATGAGAATTTGTTAGTCAGCTGTATAAAGCCATTGATCAGAATATTTAACATCATTTATAAATAAAGCACTCATCTTTAAATGAAAACAATTGATTTTTTTCCCAAAACAAGGGAAAAATCATCTGTTTTAAGATGAAATTAATGCACTTGGTCACTTGACATGGAGGAACTGCCAAACCACAGTCGCATAATCCTAGTTGTACTCCTCACACCAAATCAGGTAAAAAGTCCATCCATTTGGGGGAAGGTAATAAAACCAGACCAGAGGTAAACGATTCAATATCAAGCTCAGAGTGAAAGTAGAAGAGGAATTGGAAAATTCCTGTCAGATGATGCTGTTAGCTGTTTTATAATATAAAATGCAGTCAACATGAAGGTACAAGTACTTTCATGTGTGTATTAGCAGATATTCACAGGGAGATGAAACCACAGCAGTGGCTCCTTTGGGTCAGTTCCTGGCTCTCATTGATGACGTTTTGTTCTCTCTTTCAATGAAACCCTGTGCTCCCAGGAGTTAATGATGTTTTCTTTAAGTTACGTTGTAAATTAGCAATTTGTTTTTGGGAAGCAGTGAAAAGACAGCACTAGTTGTGTGCAGAGAGGGATGGGTGTTACTATAAATAAAGGCAGATGACATGGATGCCCATCCGTAGACCAGCTGGTTTACAGAAAACAGCTGGCAATGAAAGTACTTATTCTGATCTTGAGCCAGCCTTGAAGGAAATGGACATATTTTAATAAGTTTATTGTGCAGCCAAATGTGGATATATGAATATTTCAGGTTGGAGAGAAAAAATACACACACGAGAATTTAAAATGGGGGATAATTTTTTTAAAAATTTTATAACAGTGGTAATGCCAGTAAAACCATATTCGTGTTCTTCAATCAGTGTTTAGAAGTCTTGATAAAATACCATAATTAGTAATGAAGATCACATTGTGATAACACAACCAGGGATTGTTTGATTTTAAAGAACTGTCACTCTCTTATATTTTATGATTTTCATTTTTCTTTGAATTTTATTTTGTTTATTTTTTTATACAGCAGGTTCTTATTAGTTATCTATTTTATACATATTAGTGTATACATGTCAATCCCAATCTCCCAATTCATCCCACCACCACCACCCACCCCCGCCACTTTCCCCCTATGATTTCCATTTTTCACTGAAGAAACAAAACACCGACAGATTGGACATCTTTACAAACAATATCGAAAGCTTGCTTTAGATTACAGCTATAAAAAAAGACCTTCTAAAGCCAAATGCAATCAAAACACAAATTAGGAAGCCAGTCTCCATTATTTCGCAAGTAGGAATAGGCAACTTTTCCCTTTGGAAGTGTAGTATACTCATTAACTTAGCATCTGCTGGTGCTCTTAAAGTAGTGTAATATGAAGACATATTTTTAAGACATAATTTCTAAGGCCGTGTTTGGGCCATTGCTGCCAATGATGATGACATATGTAAATTTGAAGTTTCACATTTCACAGAAATAAAGAGTAAGAAAAGAAATTGCAACTGTCTGATTAGAAAATCTGACCTATGCCTCAAGCTGTTCATCACGGCTTCACATACAGTTGCTCTGAAAAATTTGCTGAAAGAAAACTTTACTCTTCATCACCGTTAAACTAGTCGTACAAGTCGTACAAGTTTCCAATAGTGCTTTATTGTTTTCAACAGACTTTAAAAATTATATAAAATTGGTGATCTATCTGTACACCAAATGCTGAATAATTGGTCTGTGGTTGCTGAAATGTTCAAAAACATTGAGCTAGAGAGCAAATCACATTTAAGGGCTGGATGTAGAGCCAAGAGGGAAATGGAGCCAGAAGCGTGGAAACAATCAGTGCCAAAGAGTGTGAGATAAACAGCAAGGTGACACTACTCACAACAGCCAAGACATGGAAGGAACCGACATGTCCATTGACAGACGAATGGATAAAGAAGATGTGGTACACAGATACAATGGAATAGTACTCAGCCATAAAGAAGAGTGAAATAATGCCATGTGCGGCCGCGTAGATGGACCTAGAGATTATCATACTAAGGAAGTAATTCAGATAAAGACACATATATGATATCACTTAGGTGTGGAATCTAAAAAAATGATACAAATGAACTTATTTATAAAACAAATAGACTCACAGACTCAGAAAACAAACTTATGGTTACAAATGGGGCTAGCAGGAGAAGGAGGGAGATAAATAACAAGTTTGAGATTGACATGTACACACTACTATATGTAAAGTAGGTAAACAACAAGGACCTACTGTATAGCACATGGAATGATACTCAGTATCTTGTAATAACCTATAAGGGAAAAGAATCTGAGAAAAAAAATATATGTTATATATATACACACACACATATATATATAACTGAACCACTTTGATGTACACTTGAAACTAACACAACATTGTAAATTAACTATAGTTCAATAAAAAAATAAAAGAAATAATTTTAAAAATACCCCCAGCAACGTGTAAAGGAGTTTAGAAGATCCAGGACATCTTCTATGCGTAAACTGTGTGGTTCAGGACTAGCTCCTACTGCATGCTGGGAACATCACTTTCTGTTAAAGGCACTAAGTTGGGCTGATCAGTTGAAGTTCTCACTGAAACTTTGACTTTCATCATAGGATATTACCTTAATTATCTCTGAGCCTTTCTTTCACAGTGCCCCTCACTTAATCATTTAATCCTGAGTCCCCCAACCAATAAATTCCTATATAACCCAAGATAAGGCATAAGCCTCTTTTATCTTTATATTCTTTCCATGGATGATTTTATGTACTTCCAGTTTTAACTAGTAATTCAAAGCAAATGGCTTTTAAATCAATATTTCTGCCTCATCAATCTCTTAACTCGTGGCCATTTTTCAGCTGCCAGGGGCTCTTTCTTCTCAGAGAGAACCTTCTCCCCAAAGGTGGGTTTCCTTAAACCCACAGACAAAAGTGGCCTTCTATTTTGAGCTCTCATAGCACGCTGTTCCTCTGAAATGATCACTACCACATACTTGTAGTTAACTAGTTATTCATCATGTATGTGTTGAATCCTTCATACCTTATTTCTATGCCCCTTGAGTGCTAAGACTCTTCTTTATTTGTTTATCTGTCAACCCTACTCATCCTTATTGCTTGCTGTGGTGCACACAGTGGATGGTACGTATAGCTGTTCCAAAATGTTGGTTAGAGGAATATATGAATGAGTGAACCATCTCGGATTTTTTTTTTTTTTTTTTTTTGGCTGCACCTCACAGCTTGCGGGATCTTAGTTCCCTGACCAGGGATTGAACTCAGGCCCCCGGCAGTGAAAGCACCAAGCCCTAACCACTGGACTGCCAGGAAACTCCCTCATCGTGGATTCTTGTGTCCCTCTTTCTGACATTTCGTTGGTCAAAGAGAAATGAAATGACAATGTAAAACAACATATTTTTCTTCCTTTGCCTGCCATAAGAGAGACTATTCTTAGAACATAACACTTAACAGATTTCTTAGTGTTCCTTTTTAAAACGAGACATTTTCACTACAATGTACTGAGACCAGACTGATATGCAAAGTAAGATACAAGGCTAAAGGCCATAAGGAAAGCAATTTTGCAAAATTTAGTAAGAAAGTAGAGAAAAGAGGCTTAAGTTTATGGTAATCATTGTTAACTATTGTAAATAACCAAATATTTAATATCAAAAGAAATAAATGTATGTAAGTTGTGGGCTTTGGAAGACACACATGTCAAGAACTGATATGTTAGACAGTCTTATTACCTTAGTGACTTGATAAATGTCCTCTATTTAAAATTCTAATAAACATGTAATCATTTAATGGGGTCTGTGCATCCTCTGTTGTATTTTCATTTTCCTTGCTCAATTTACTCATTTTTTTCTTTCTGTCTATATAATAGATTTTATAAAACCCATTGTTGGTTGTGCAGTGTTTTGGACATAAAAATTTGTGAGCTAATTACAGCCTTAAACATCTTTAAGTGAATCCATTCATCTTAAATGGGCTTGATGAGCTTGGGTCCTTCATTTGTCTGTCTCACACACACAGACACAAACACACACATCCGAAAATACAACAGTTCTTGAAGTCCTTATAAGATCCTTTTATCAAGATTCTTCCCCTATAGTAGGTAAGAAGAAAGAGAACTGGAATACACTCACACAGATACACACTTATATACACACATACGCTTGCACACATGCATGTAGTACACATTTGTCACGCTTTCTACCCTATAGTCAGAATGCATGGGTGAGGAACCAATGGGTGGAGGTGGCAGTGGCAACTTTCATTGTCACACCTAATGATCCACTGTACGCATTTTTGTTTGCTCTTTGCTGGGCCCATGGGCCCAGTGGGTTTGGAGGTCCTAGTGCTCAAGGGAGGAGTACTTCCACCAAGTAATATAGTTATGGTTCCCATGAATTGGAAGCTAGAACTGCTCCTCTCTACATACTGGGCTTTGTCTGCCACTGAACCAACAGGTAGAGAATACCATCGTTGTGTGGAAGTCGATCCCAGTTATCAGAGAGAATTTGGGTGGTTCTTCTATGGTGGTGGCAAAAAAGACTATTTCTGGGAGCCGAGGAGTTCACTGGAGTTCCTTTTGAGACTCTGGCTAATAAAAAAAATGTGGCAACCCAGTAAAGATAAGACCACTGATTCATTTCCCACAGGGATGAATCTTGTGGAGTAGAAGAAGGAAGCTCTAATTAAAAACTTAGGTCTTAGGAGCCAGGCGCAGAAAGAACAAAACGATTGTTCATTTTTCCACTTTTTCCTTTTCCCTTACGTGAAGAACTCCAGCATCGGCTAGCATATGAGGTTTGCGATGGGAGTATGACTGAGTCGACGTCACCCTATTATACAATTGCCAGTGGGACTTCAAACATTTCCTGTGTTGGGGACGTGAATTTTCAACCTGGACAAAGGGTAAGCATGAATACTAAGAGGAAAAAGGGGTTAACTGTGATAGGTAATTTCACACTTCATCTCAAGACCCACACTTTCTAACCTTTTTCTGCCCCGGGAAACCAAGTTGTAAGGCTTAAATGTATGGTCTTTTTTTCCCTCTACCTTCTGGTTGGGTTTGGCCAATAGATCACCAAGGCTGTAGATCAACAGGTGGGAAAAGAATGAGGTATGTTCACTTTTCTGGCTCAAGTTGCCTCTGACTGGCCTCTTTGACTAACATCCAATATCTCCCTCAAAGTATACGCTTCCACATGACTCCTTCCAAGCCCATGGGTCATTGTCGTTATCCTGGGTTGGTTCAACAGCACATTCTGGTTTTCCTGTACACAGTTTGTAAGCTCCTCTCATATTATCCTAACTTGCATGAGCTCCTGCTTTCTGTTAGGAACCTCACTGATATAATCCTTTTATAGCTCCTGACAGTAAAAAGAAGGTAGGCCATGAATACAAGAGGTAGGCCACCTCTTGTTAAGAGGAGGAGAAGAGGTTATGAATTGTGGCTTGGGGCTTTTAGAAAAAGGAAGAGGAAGATCTGGGGCTTAAGACTGTAGCGAATCACTAGGAATCTCTTTCTTTTCCCCGCAAATATCAGTAGGTTGCCTTGTCTTGCCTTCCCTTTTCCCTTTCCTTTCCTTTTCTTTGTCCCTCTCTCCCTCCCTTTCTTTTTTTTTTTATTATATCCTTTTCTTATTGAGGTATAATTGACAAATAACATGGTATTAGTTTCAAGTGTACTTCGTCATTATTCAGTATTCATATATACTGTGAAATGATCGATACAATAAGTCTAGTTAATATCCATCACCACACTTTTTCTTACAGTTTCTTTTCTTGGGATGAGAACATTTACGATTTAGTGTCTCAGCAACTTTCAAATTCACAACAGAGTTTTATTAACTATATTCACCATGCTGCACATGACATCCCCAGGACTCACTTTCTTACGGCTGGAACCTCTTCTTGTATAGCAGACTGCTTGAGGTCTGTCTTGTCATAATAATAATGTCAACATGTTCTTCTTCAAATTGTTACAATTCATGATTTAGCCTAGAATCAGGACCAGTATATAATTTATGGGGCTCAGTGAAAAATGAAAATGTGGAGACCCTTGTTAAACAATCCTTAGTAATTGCAGGACGGCAACAGCAGAGCCATGGACCAAGTGCAGGGTCCCTCTGGGTGCCAGGTCCTGTGCAGCTGCAGTGCGCACTCTTGTGCAACCGGCCTGGCCTGAAGGCTGCGGATACACAAGAGAGACGCTACCAACTAAGAACAGCTAAAGCGACTATAAGCTTCCAAGACAGAGATACATCTTAAGTAAAATGTACATTTTGCCATAATGTGTAAAGGCAGAGAGAGCTGCTATTGTTCAAATTTTATTCCTTCCTGGGGCTCCTTACAAGAAGATAGAGGAATTAGGAAGGGATGCCATGAACTCCGAGCTTTGGGCCTTTGAGTCACACACACAGTGACTCTCAGTCAGTGCTGTCTGCTCAGGAAGGTGTCCTGAGACCCATGAAGTGTCAGCAGCTTTCCAGGCGATACTGATTTGTTGCCTGGCTTGTGAACTACTACCTTAATTTTTGTCCTTCAGAAATTGTTAGAGGTTTAGTCACTTCTAGAGAGAAGTTGACACTGCTTTTGCATTCTAAGGAGAAAGGTGAGGGAAAACATTAACGTCGTATTTTAATAAAGCAAGGAATCCTCCAGAGGATTAAGAAAATATAACTGAAGAAACTGAAGTTGGAAAGATGAGGCTTCTCTTTGGGCCTGGGCTTGACTTTTCTTTAAGTTTATCTTCAAACTGTGTTTTCAGTGCAAATTATTACCATTTGGGTATAACTAAGTGTTCAGTCAATAGACATCGTGATATTTTAATTATATATATTCTTCCTAGATAAAGCATTTCTCTCGGATTTGTGTACACTAGTGATTGTCATAATGTAATGTAGAGATCTTTTCAAGGGGTCTGTGAGTTAAAGCTATTTTCCTAGTAATATTTCTAAGACGTTATTTGCCTTTTTCACTCTCATTCATTTATGTGTGTGCAGTGGAGTTAATTCAACAGATTGACCACAGAAGCAGGTAGAGGATTTAGTCTTTTAACAAGTCAGACATTAAAGGGATTTGCAAAAATTTGAAACAATGGTACTCTCCTCAATATATTTTCAAATAAAAATGTTATTTTAATTCATGTCATTTTACTGGTATTTTTAAAAGAATGAATAATTAAATATTTCATAAAATGATCAGCTTTAATTGCTAGTATCACTAAATAGTTATAGGTATAACCTACATAAATGTGTTTTGAGTTTTTCAATAATTTGTGAGAGTGAAAGGAGATCCTGAAATCAAAAATTTAGAAAACTTCTGGTATGCACGATGTCATTTTTGAGATTAGGCCTCTATTTTCATTCGAGCGTCTTAACTTGCTTTTGGCGCCATATATGAAGCACTTCTACCACCTTGAACTACAGGCATAAGTGCCTGTAAGATAATAACTATTGAATAAATCTTTCATTTATTCATTCATTTAACACATTTTTGATTGTGTCTACTATAAGCTGGATATTGTGCTAGTTCTTGGGCATAGAGCAGAAATAGAGACACAGTCTCTGCCAACATAGATCTAACTTTCAATGAGTGGAAAAGGGAGAGAAACATCTAATAGATCAACACAAAAAAAGTAATTAATTACACTTGTGATAGGCAGTTGACAAGAAAGCACAGGGTGGAGTGAGAGTATGTACGGGGATTACTTAACCAAGCAGGAGTCCGTAAGGAAGTAACATTTCAAGAAAACAGTATAGGCTAGAGTATGCCAGGAAGAGAATATTTACTTGTTAAGCAAAGAAAGAACATTGAAAGATGAGGCTAGAAAGATAGTCAGGGGCCAGATCACACAGCATCATGTGGATTATGTTAAAGAATTCAATCTGTGTATAAGGATGTGTGTGTGTGTGTGTGTGTACATGTCTGTGTGTAGGTACATGCGTGTGTACAAGTGTGGACAGCTGATAGACCCAGTTAAATAGAGATGGCACTTTTAATATTTATTTAACCTCAAACCATAGAAGTTTAAATTATTATACATTAGTGTTTATTATTATGCATTAATGGAATATTGCAAATGTCATAAGTATATGTGCAAATTTATTGAAGAAAAGCGATTCATGATCTCTTTTTTGGCCAACATTTATTTTATTTGATTTAAATACTTTAAAATTCATGATTATTGGTGTATAGTTCTGAGTTTTGACAAGTGTATAGAGCTGTGTAACCACCATCATAATTAGGATACAGAACAGTTACATCAGTTCAAATAATTTCTTCATGCTACCCTTTTTTAGTCAACCCACCCCCTACTCCCAAACCATAGCAATCACAGGTTTGTTTTCCATACCTATAGTTTTGCCTTTTCCAGAATGTTATGTGAGTGGAATCATGGATCATTTCTTTTAGAGCTGAGTTATATTTCATTGTATGGGTATAACACAGTTTATATATCCATTTTTCTGTTGAAAGCTTATTCCCAGTTTTTGACAATTATGAAAAATGCTGTGATAAGCATTTACACACTGGTGTTTGTGTAAACATACATTTTCACTGAGTCGCATAGTAATTGTATGTTTAACTCTATAAGAAATTGCCAGACTGTTTTCTGAGTGGCTGTAAAATTTTACATTCGCACCAGTAACATGTAAGTTCCAATTGCTCTGATTCTTCACCAGAACTTGATATTGTCCGTTTTTTTCCCAGACATTTTAATAGGTATGTAAGTAGTATTTCATTGTGCATTCAATTAGTATTTCCTTAAGGGTAATTGTGTTGAACATCTTTTCATATGTTTATTTTCCACCTGTATATCTTGTTTGGTGAAGTTGTGTTAACTGTTTTGACCTCTTTTTCTTATTTTTTTAAATTGAGCTTTGAGGATTTTTTTAATATTCTATATAGAAGTCTTTTTTCAGATTTGCAACAATTTTCTCCCACCCTGTAGCTTGTCTTTTCATTCCTTTAACAGTGTCTCTCATAGATCAAAATTTTTAATTTTGAAGAAGTCTGATTATTTTTTTTCTTTTGTGGGTTGTGCTTTCAGTGTTGTAGTAAGAACACATTTCTAACCCAATGTCATGAAGATCTTCTCTTTTCCTTTTCTAAGTTTTTATAGTTTTGTGTTTTGTAGTTTTATAAGTTTATAAGTTTTTATAAGTTTATAAGTTTTTATAGTTTTGTGTTTTGTAGTTTTATAGTTTTGTGTTTTGCATTTGGATCCATAGATCATTTTGAGTTTATTTTTGTGTAAGGTGTGAGACATATAGATATCCAGTTGTTCCAGCATTGTTTGTTGAAAGAACTATTCTTTCTCTGCTGAGCTGTTCCACCTATGACAAAAATCAATTGAGTATATTTGTGTGAGTTTATTTCTGGATTCTCTAGTCAGTTGCATTTGTTTTTGTGTTTAGCCATCTATCCTTTCACCAATACAATATAGTTTTGAGCTATATAGCTAGCCCCCAAATCAAGTAGTGTTAAGCAAGCCCCCAGATCAAGCAGTGTTAAGTTCCTGAACGTTTTTCTTCATTTCCAAAATTGTTTTGGCTTCTAATTTATTTGCTTTTCTCCATTAATTGTAGAATCAGCTTGTCAATATCTACAAAAAATTTTTCTGGGATTTTGATTGGGATATTATGAAGTCTATAGATCAATTTGGGAAGCGTTGACATCTTAGCAACATTGAGCCTTCCAATGTATGAGTATGGAACATTTCCTCATTAATTTAGGTTTTTGGTTTCTTTCATCAGGGTTTTTTAATTTGTAGTACATAAATCCCACACATATTTTGTTAGCCTTGCAAATATGAATCCCATTTTTTGTACCTATTGTAAGTTATGCTTTAAAATTTTTTCAATTTCAAATTATTCATTGATGATATATAGACATGTGATTGGTTTCTCTATATCAATCTTTTATCTTGTGAAAACTCAGTTATAAGAGTTTTTTTGGAGCTTTCTTGGCATTTTTCTACATACTCAAGCATGTTATCTGTAAATAGAGACAATTTTCTTTCTTTCTTTCCAATCTGTACAGTTTTTATTTCTTTTTCTTGTCTTATTCCCAGATATTTTCTGCTGAATGTAGAATTCTGGATTGACAGTTCTTTGCTCCCAGAGCTTTAAAACTGGTGTTGCACTGTTGTGGCAGGCAGAAAAATAGCCCCTCAAAGATATGTCAAACAATAATCAGTATCAAGGCTGCAAAGAACAAGAGCTTTATTTGGGGTCTTAAGAACTGCAATTTGGGAGACACATATTTGGGTAAAACAGACTGTGTTGTAGGGAAGAGAAAGAGCCAGAATTTCATAAAGACAAAAAATCACAAGGTTGTTAAAGTTGCTCAGTGTGAATTGTGATTGACTCTGACTCAAGTCAGGAAATAATTGTCCTTGAGGAATCACAAGTTATTTAAGGGTAAGGGTCTGATAAGTATCTTGAGTTTCTGGCAGATCTGCTGGATGCCTTTGTTAGGACAATAAATGGTCAAAAGGTCAGATTCCATCCAGGCTGAAATGTGCATAAGTCACACTTCTTCACTGGCCTCCTGGCTCCACTTTGGAGGGCTCCCTTAGCAACGCGGACTTCGTTTTGATTTTCTTTCTAAAGATGTCTGCGTTCTAATGCCTGGAAGCTGAGAGTAGGTTACCTTATTTACAGTGTTGCAACTTAATTGCAATTAAGGACATTGAAGTGGAGAGAGAATTCTGGATTCTCCAGGTGCACTCAATTTAATCACATGTCCCTAAAAGCAGAGAATCTTTTTCCAGCTGTAGTCCAGCTGTGGATAAATGGTTGGAGAAATGCAGCGTGTCTGGCTTTGAAAACTGAGGAAAGGGGCCACAAAACATGGAATGTGGACAGCTTCTAAAACCTGGAAAAGACAAGGAACTGGATTCTAACCTAGAGGCTCCAGAAAGGAATGCAACCCCACAGACACGTTAATTTTAGTCCAGTAAGACCCCTGTGAGACTTCTAACTGGAAAACTATAAAATAAGAAAATTATTTTAAATTATTTATCATTTCAGTTCTTTAAAGCCACTAAGTTTGTGGTAATTTGTTACAGCAGCAATAGAAAAGTAATGCAAGTATCCTGTTTTCTGTTCTGGTTTCGTTTCCTGTTTTCTTGTGTGTTTTTTGTTGCTGTTGTTTTTAGTTTGTTAGTTTGTTTTTACCAACTGTCAGTCATCTGAATTGTTACTTTTTATATAATGTGTTATTTTCTCTGTAGACCAATTTGGGATGTATCACCATCTTAACACTATTAATGTCTTAACATCGATGTCTTCCCATTTGCTTAGGTCTTCTCTAATTTCTTTCAACAGTGTTTTGTTGCTTTCAGAGTATAAGTTTACATTTCTTTTATTAAATTTATTCTTAAGTTATTTTTATTGAGACTTTAAATGCAATTTTTTTTAATCTCTATTTCAGTTTACTTACGACTACTGTATAAAAAATAGATTTTAATATGTTGATTTTATATCCTTCAAACTCACTGGACTCCTTTATTCTAATAGTTTTATTACTTCATTTTATTTAAAATTAAAAAATTTTTAGTAGATTCCTTAGAATTTTCTATTAATGTGGTGTATCACCTGAGCTGAGTTTTGGATATTGAACCAATTTTGCATTCTGAAGACAAATCATACTTGGTCATGGCATATAATAATCCTTTTGATACGTTACTAAGTTGATTTACAATATTTTGTTGACGATTTTTGAATCTATATTCATAAAAGATACTGATCAATAGTTTCTTTATGGGGGGATGTCTGGAGCCTGAAAGCAAGCCCTACTGAGTTGAGGTACAAGAAAATCTCCCTCCCCTGAGTGCTAGCACTCAGGCTAAAGGGAAGAAACCTGGAGATCCAGGGGTCATGGCCAGAAGCAAATCAGGTGGTAGGGTGACCTACTCAAAAAGTGGCTGGAGGAGCTGTTGATCTTATGTGGAATACTCTGAGATTATTTCTAAACTTTGCTTTCTTGCCAGGGGAAGACTAAGTTCTTCCTGGTTCCAGGACATGGGTAGGGAAGTCTGGAATTAAGTAGGTTCTCATGAGATGTAGGGCTTGAGTAAGGAGGAGGCTGCTGGTGATATTCAGGCACACTTTATCCCCATCTGTCTCCCACTGGGGAATGAGACGCCAGCCTCCTTTAACACATTAAGTGCTCCGTGCTCCAAAGGAAAGCCACCAACCCTCCTGAATTGCCCTGGAAGTTTCCAGAACATGAGACTTCCAGTGCTAAAATTGGGAGACACCTGGCCAAACTGGGACACATTGGTCACTCCATTTCAAAATGACCTACTTCTCCAGTAAAAATATTAATTCTCTCTCTACTTGATTAGCTAGATGGGAAGAAGAAAGCCATGTTATTGGAATAGCCCACACATGAAGACTGGGGTCTGGGAGTTTGTGTAACATGTTTTCACAATTCTCTGTGGAAATAATGATATTATTACTTTTATTTCAATTAAAATAAAGTTAAATGTAACATTTTTTTTTCCGTTGCATCTGAGAATGTCTATCTTATAACAGGATATTGCTTAGAAATTTCAGTGCCTGAAGTTTTGGCTGTTTGAGTAGCACTGCATCAGTTGTCAGGTCCTAACAAGTAAAAAACAAAGTTAACCAATACCAGGTGAAGGCCACATGTCTTCCCTGAAGGTTATTCCAACAAAGATTTCCCAGTTATTCCATTAGAAAAGAGAGTTGAGAGAATCGAATCATAGCAAAGCAACAAGTAGTGAAAAGTGTAGAACTCAAAATTTTCTCTCTGCCATAGCAGTTAGTAGCATATTGGGTTGTGAGTTCTGGATTAGTTTCAGCAAAATAACATCATCATTTGTGTTACATTACTGTTGCTAATTAATTATATTTTTGTTGGTTTGGTAACTTTTTTGAGTTTTAATTTGGTTTTATTGTTGAATGAGAGCAATAGTTATAAGTAGCTTCTACTATGATTTTTCTGTATATATAAGTAGCATTATAATAAAGTCAATACTGGCTCTATAAAAAGAAACATGTACAGGTTCCCAAGGGTTTCCTGATTTAATGCAGATGCATTATGATTTATAAGACTTTAGGCTCTATAGAGGGAGACGGAAAGGGTTAGATGGGAAACGGGAAGGGGTGAACAGGAAGAAGGTGGTCAGAGTGTTTAAGGAGCCAATATACTCCTTCAGGCTAACTTCTTATCTGATTTTCTGACATTTTTTATTGTACACTTTAGAATCTACAACTTCTTAAAATCTCTAAAGATCTCTAAATCATGACTCCCATGATTTTATTTGTAAGTTTTCTAGGGACATATAATACTTACATGGAAGTCATTTTGGAGAGGTAATTTGGAAATCAGGCATAGGTAAGATGAGAACTTTCTGAATGTATAATAATAATGAGAATTGCAATATGTCATACTTATATTGATCTCCTCTATGTCACATGTTGTTCTTAATGTTTTCATAGATTGTTTTATGTGCCACCACTATCTAGGAGTTAGCTATTAGTCTCATTTCATAGAAGAGAAAGCAGAGGCACAGAAAAGTATAGTAATTGCAGGAGGATGCGTAACTAGCAAGTAAAGGATCCTGGGTTGAAACTCAGGTAATCTGATTTCAGAGCGCACATCCTGAGACATTACGCTAAGCAATGCAAGTGGCAATAAAATGATCTGTGATCTATGATAGAAAAGAAATTTGAGATTCTAGGTTAAGGCATGGAAGTAAGTGGTAAACAGTCAACAGATACCCATTATTTATAATTAATCAATAGATCTTTAGTGCTAGTATGTTGAAGATCACTAGTTACTGTATCTGACATTTACAGAGAAAGGGGGCTAAAAAAATACACTGTCCCTGGAGACTCCATTTGATTTCACATTTATAGTTGCATATTATATAACTGGTGATAAACTAGAATTTATTGGGGTCCTCAAGCATAAATCAAGAATGATAAATCAAGAATGATTTCTTTATCAACTAAGATCTCAAAAAGTTAGACGGCAGCATTGTAAAAGATTTGGGATGTTGTGTATGACATGGCCCCTTTCTAAAACTGAAGATTCTAGGGGAATACATTATGTTCTGTTGGAGTTTATATTTCTAGGAGAAAATATTTTGTAATTTATAGGCTTAGGTTATACAAGAACTGGAATTTCTGAACCACGTAAAATTATTACTGCCATCAGTAAAGGTTCTGTTATCAGAGATAATTGAGAAAAAGTGACCAAAAATAACTTGAAACATTTAATATTCTTTTTAAAGTCAACAAACTCCATTGGAATGATCAATATTTTCTTTTACTAAATGTATTTATTTATTTATTTTTTGGCTGCATTGGGTCTTCGTTCCTGCGTGCAGGCTTTTTTTAGTTGTGGCGAGTGGGGGCTACCCTTCTTTGCAGTGCACAGGCTTCTCAGGGCAGTGACTTCTCTTGTTGAGGACCATGGGCTCTAGGCACGTGGGTTTCAGTAGTTGTGGCACGTAGGCTCAGTAGTTGTGGCTCACAGGCTCTAGAGCACAGGCTCAGTAGTTGTGGCACACGGGCTTAGTTGCTCCGCAGCATGTGGGATCTTCCCACACCAGAGATCGAACTCCTGTCCCCTGCATTGGCAGGCGAATTCCTAACCACTGCGCCACCAGGGAAGCCCTTGATCAATATTTTTTCCAAGGAGTTTATTTAGATCTGAACTTAAATAGATCAAAGCAATATTTCTTCAGTGAACAGCATAATGGGAAGCTTCAGTTTTGGTTTTTAAGGCAAAAGCAGGAGAAATGTAAATGGGTCACTTAAATGAAAAGAGCAAAGATAGCGCTTACTTTAGATGTAACCGGATGTAAGAGTTTAATCAATGTCATCAAGATTAAATTTCTTTTCCACTTTGTACATGAAGAAATTTTGAAGGAAATGGAAATTAGAATATACTTGATTTCCTCACATATTTGAAGAGCAGCAGTGCAAAAGATTAATTTTGTATGACTTCAGAAGATAAGATAGATATAGGATAAAAGCTTGAAGGAGACAAATTTCAGGAAAAATTTAATTTCTAAAAATAAAATTGTCTATCGCAAAATGAGTTCCCTGTCACTGGGGGTATTCAAGTAAAATCTCTATGATAATTTGTTGAAGAACTTCATGAGGAATTCAAGTATTTATGGGGAGTTTTAGTAGAACGTAGTTAATGCCTTTAGCCTTTAAATTTTTTGACACATCATTCAATTAAAACATTTCAAAATACAAAAAAAATTACATTTTTTTATTTTGTAAGATTTTCATTCTGCGTGCTTGGTTTCATGTTCAGACAGGCTTTACGTGAGTCAAAAATAGGGGCCATCATTTCAAGAATTATATTGTCTTTATATATAGTGATAACAGAGACACAACAGTGCTTCTTAGGTAGTGTCAGGAAGGCCGTCCAAATGGTTTTTAACGGTTTTGACTCGGTTCCTGTCACATCTCAGATTGAATTTCTAGGGTCTGTAATGGGGAGCTCTGATTGGCCAGCCTGGGTACTTCTGATGGGAGGTAGGGCCATGTGATTGACAGAACATCATACAAGGGGATGGCCCTGTGACTAAGGTGTGGCCAAAGGAGGATAGACTCTTGACAGAAGCTTGGATAGTCTTATATGAGGCCTCTATTTGGGGCAGATGTACCTGGAAACATTATCTTTTTTCTGATACTATTGTTAAATTGGTAGGATGTAACCATGCATAGCCAGTGGCCCGCTTTGCTTGACATGTGGATAGAGCCTGTTTACAAAACTGTGGTCAACCTTAATGTTCTTAGAGAATCCTTTAGGCTCCCTGACTTTGAAGCGCACAGTATGTCTGCATTTCCAGGACTCCTCGTGGTTGATGGCGCCATGTGATTTTCTCTGGAAGTAAATCCTGGGTGGAGGATTTAATTACTGATGTGAGATTCTGCGGAGCTCTTTCCCTTCAGCACAGCACTTGACAGCATTTGAGATGTGGTTACTTCCATCAGTCTGAATTACTCCTGAGTTATTGTTGTGATCAGGGCCTCCTTGTTGGATCCCAATAGAATGATGTAAGCAAGATATAACGTGATATATGCAAGAAAAGAATCTTTGATCAGTTTTAAGTCAATTAGATTTTAGGGTTTTTTGGTCAGTACACTATGATCTAGCCCAGCTTGATTGTTCTAAGATTATGTAAATTTCCACACCAGCTAACTGCATTCACTCGTTCTTACAACTATCGTATGGGTTAAGTATTGAGGCAAGTATTGCCGATATTATTATCGTAACTGTTCTCATAATCAGCTCTTTGATTCTTATATCAAATGTACATAGATGTTTTAGTGATCAGTTGCTCTACACTTTCCTGAAACATATGTTATTGACTTCACTAAATTCCTTTTTACAAAATGAAGTATAGTTTATCTATCAGAAGATAGTAATATTTTTTCCCTACACACAGCCTCAGTACCTAAAAATTAAAAGGAAGTAAACTTTCTTCCAAACTTGGGTTTGGCTTAAAAAGTCTGAATGAAAGGGTTGTATACTCTAGTGCAACATTCTATATAAGCAATACATCAGAGATCTGACCCTGGACAATTTCCCAAACTCTTTTATTATGTTGAAATCATAAGATTTATTGATTTATAAGCTGTACGTATCTCCTTTCTTTCTTTGGGGATTCTTTTCTCTTGCAGCAGAATGTCAAGGAAACAGCAAGTTTCTGTTGCTTATTAACCAAAAGTACAAGAAAACAAAAATTGCCCGAGTGAAATATTTAAGAATGACATTAGGGTAATATATAATTTTATGTTTATATTTCTGGAACTGGAAGTTTCAGATGAAGAATTAAGGTATAACACTGAGGAATTTCTAATCTGAGTTACAAAATCAAGATGCAGATTTTCATAATGCCATCTGCAGCAACATGGATGGACCTTGAGATTATCATACTAAGTGAAGTAAGACAGACAAAAATAAATATCATATGGTATCATTTATATGTGGAATCTAAAAAAAAAGATACAAATGAACTTATTTCCAAAACAGGAAGAGTCTCACAGACATAGAAAACAAACTTATGGTTACCAAAGTGGAAAGGAGGGTGGGGTGGGGAAGGGATAAATTAGGAAGTTGGGATTAATATACTATTATATATAAAATAGATAATCAACAAGGACCTACTGTACAGCACAGGGAACTCTGCTCAATATTTTGTAGTAACCTATAAAGGAAGAGAATCTGAAGAAGAATATATATTTGAATCACTGTGCTGTACACCTAAAACTAACATGATATTCTAAATCAACTATATTTCAATAAAAAAGATGCAAATTTTCAAAGAAAAAATTAAGTGTTTTCATAGCTCTATGATGACTATATCCGAAAAGGGCGGTACAAGAATGAGATTGTTGAAATATTTTCAAAATTTGGTGGAAAGGATTTCTTTGGTGTAAGGTGTACAGTGATCCTTGCCCTTGCCCTTGGCAGGGGATTGGGAGCATACCTAGTGAAATGTGCTTCATCAGGACCATGGTGATTTTGAGATGGAATTCTTGTAGCACAGGCACAGAGGACCGGCATCTGATCATTCGTTTCTTTGTCAATAGAGTTGCTGTGACTGGGTTTGGACTGGTCTGTGCTCCCAGAGTTTCTCTGGGCAGAGGGTGAATGAGTTTTACCTATGGGTCAGAGGATGGGCACATGGGAGAGCCAGCTGGGAGCCATTTGAATTCCAGCCAAAAAGTCTCTTGGAAGTTCTGTGGGCTCCCCAAAGAGAGTCTGTGTGTGATAAGTAGCTAACAATCAATGGGCTAAATGGGAACAGTGGGAGGATTGATGTCTTGGGTCTTGGGAAAGAACAGAATGTACCCAGTTGGGAAATCTCTGAAGAAGTCACAAAATAACTTAACAGTGAAGGAATTATCTTTAAACATGTGCCAGGCTCAAAATGCAAAGCTAGTTTAAAATACGGCCAGTTAAGTAAGAACTTTCCTATTTCTCTTTCCTTTCTCATTACTTTGATCCTCGTGGTTTCAGGAACAGTGATGAGAAGTACTTCTGCAAAAAATCGGTCTCTAATAAGGGCTAACTCAGGGAGACGTTACAGCCTGCGGGTCTAGAGTATGAGATGTGGTTGTACTCTTTAGCTACAGAATTGAGATAATGCTTGGGAATTAAAGTTGCCTAGGCTTTTATCTTTTCTAGGAGTAAGCAGGGGTGAACCACTAGGTCAGCAGGTTTCAAGAGACTGGAGAGTAGCTCCTATGAGCACACATCCATGGGATGTGTTTGTTGAACTTCCTGGTTGTGTTCATTAAGGCTTACATTTGAATAAAGAACACAGCCTCTCTAGTCTCCAAATCATGCTTTTCAATGTATTTCTTTGATTCTAAGTAGCACTAATTTTTCACATATTTAAAATTGATAAGTATATTTAATGTGAAAATTTTTGTTTTCTTTCCAAAAATGTTTCCACAATATTAATAATACATTGTACAATTGCTCTATTCCTAGAATTTAGGAACTGCATTATTATGAGGAGGCTATGCATTGTTTTTACATGATAGTTTACACAATTATATATTAAATATTAGAGAAAGCCACTGAGGGACTAAAATGGTCTTTTAAATACATGCAGTTCCAATCTAAGGAAACTATAGTTTAGAAAACTAAAATTCTGATCTTGGATTTTCCACATAATAGTTAGCATAGCATTATTTTTTATAAATTTATTTATTATTATTTATTTTTGGCTGCGTTGGGTCTGTTGCTGCGTTTGAGCTTTCTGTAGTTGTGACGAACTGCGGTTACTTTTTGTTGTAGTGCGTGGGCTTCTCATTACAGTGGCTTCTCTTGTTGTGGAGCATGGGCTCTTGGTGTGTGGGCTGCAGTAGTTGTGGCACGCAGGCTCAGGAGTTGGGGCTTGTGGGCTCTAGAGCACAGGGTCAGTAGTTGTGGCACACAGGCTTAGTTGCTTCACGGCATGTGGGATCTTCCCAGACCAGGGCTCGAACCCATGTCCTCTGCGTTGGCAGGTGGATTCTTAACCACTGCGCCACCAGGGAAGCCCAAGCATAGCATTTTTTGAAAGACCTGATCATTAAGAATCTTGCTTTCAAAAAAATGCCTGAGCAGGTAACTTAAAACAGTAAGTTGTTTTTTTAATTGCAAATATTATGATCTGAACTATTACCTAACTTGTAAAGGCCTCAAAATTCATTTTATTCTCAACTTTGTTGAAATATGAGATGCAGGATGTTTGGACTTGTTTTACATGAGAAGAAATAAAAGTCTCGATATTTAGGTTATTTGTTTTAGACCACATAAGTAGCTGAGGGAGACTTGTATTCAAATGCTAATCTCTCAAGTTCTAGTCCAGTGTTGTTTTTCTACTGCTCTGAGATACATTAAGATGTATCAGAAAAATATAACAAATATTTTTGGAAAAAATCTATATCCACACTGACAGCCCATGTCAATTATAAAATACATTTCATTTCTAGACATATAAAAATAAGTATTCAGAATCAGGAGAATATAAGTATCTATGCTGTAGGATATTAATAATTTAACAAATGACTCCATCATGTTTGTTGAACCCTGCTATCTTCAAGGTGTAGAAAAGGAAATCTTATTTATTTATTTGTTCGTTTGTTTATTTTTGGCTGCATTGGGTCTTCGTTGCTGTGCACAGGCCTTCTCTAGTTGCGATGAGCAGGGGCTACTCTGTTGTGCTGCGTGGGCTTCTCACTGCAGTGGCTTCTCTTGTCGCGGAGCACGGACTCTAGGCGAGTGGGCTTCAGTAGCTGTGGCACGTGGGCTCAGTAGTTGTGGCGCACGGGCTTAGTTGCTTCACGGCATGTGGGATCTTCCCGGACCAGGGATTGAACCCGTGTCCCCTGTATTGGCAGGTGGATTCTTAACCACTGCGCTACCAGGGAATCCCTGAGAAGGAAATCTTCAGTGTAGAGAAGAATATACAGAAAGTGTAAGACACAATTTCTACTCTCAAGGAAATTAATGTTTTATCTGGAGAGAGATCTGAAGAATAGCAGGCACGTGGGACTCCATGGTAAGAACCTAAGGGCAGGCACAGATGATAAATGCTGAGGAATCTCATCATTCTCATAGCTTCAAATACCATCTCGAGAGAGGTGATTCTGAAATTACTGTTTCTAGCCTTGACCTCCTCAATAAGTTCCATCTTTATGTTCTCCATATTTTCAACTACCTCTTAGATAGTTTCATCTGACATCCTTCAGATGACCCAAAGGAAGCATAATCTTCCCCAACAACCTTGCTTCTGCTTCTGTATTTCTCATCTTTGTAAAGGCATAGCGATTTCCCAGGTGCCAGTGCTGGAAAGCTCAAAGTCATTTGAGAATGCTTGCTCGCGATTACACCTCCACACCTGCAAATCTAATTATCACAAAGACCTGCTGGTTCTTGCTGCAACATCTCTTGAAAAGCCAAAGCCTCATTTTATGTGTACTTCATTACTGGTTCAGGCTCCCAACAACTTTCGTCTTTGTTAGAGCAAGAGCCTCTTTTTTCCCTACGTTTCATAATTTCACATGTTTTCTCTCAGACTATGGCTTACCTTATCGTTTTCTTACAATACTTGGAAGAGCAGAGTTTTTAATTTTATTGAAATCCAAATGATCAATTTCTTTCATGCTTTTTGCTTTTTGTGTCATATCTAAGAAATATTTGCTTGGCTCGAGGTCATGAAGATTTTCTCCTGTTTGTTTCTTTTTGCAGAAGTTTTATAGTATTCCTTTTTACATTTAGGTCTACGATCTATTTCAAGTTAATTTTTGTGTACATGTGAGGAAAAGTTCATTAGAGTTTCATTATTTATTTAAATTGAGATACAATTGCGATATAACATTATTGAACATTATATAGTTTCATTATACAGCATATTGATTCAATATATCTATATATTGTGAAATGGTCACCCTAATAAGTCTAGTTAAAATCCATCACCACACAGTTACAATTGTTTTCTTGTGATGAGAACTTTTAAGATCTACTCTCTTAGCATCTTTCAAATATGCAATACAGTATTATTAACTGTAGTCACCATGTTGTACATTACATCCCAGGAGTTATTTTATAACTGGAAGCTTGTACCTCTTGACCACCTTCACCTATTTCACCCACTCCACATCCCCCACCTCTGGCAACCACCAATCTGTTCTGTCTATGAGTCTGGACTTTGTTTTTTCTTTTTCTTAGATTCCATATATAAGTGAGATCATATGATATTTGTCTTTGTCTGACTTATTCACTTAGCATAATGCCCTCAAGGTCCATCCATGTTGCTGCAAATGACAAGCTTTCCTTTCTGTGGCTGAGTAATATTCCATTGAATATACATACCACATATTCTTTATCCATTCATCTATTGATGGACACCTAGGTTGCTTTCATGTCTTGACATGGAAGCCAAATAATGCTGCAAAGGACATGGGGTTGCAAGTACCTTTTTGAGTTAGCATTTTCATTTTCTTTGGATAAATATCCAGAAGTGGAATTGCTGGATCATACGGTAGTTCTTTTTTTAATTGTTTGAGGAATCTCCACACTATTTTCCATAGTGGCTGCAGCAATTTACATTCTTACCAATAGTGTTCAAGTCTTCCTTTTGCTCCACGTCCTCACCAACACTTATTACTTGTTGCCTTTTTGGTGATAACCATTCTCACAGGTGTGAGGTGATATCTCATTTGATTTTGATTTGTATTTCCCTGATGATTAGTGATGCTGAGCACCTTCTCACGTGCCTGTTGGCCATCTGACAATGTCCTCTTTGGAAAAAATGCCTACTCAGGTTCTCTGTCCATTTTTTAATTGGATTGTTTGGGGGGTTTTGCTACTGAGTTGTATTAGTTCTTTATATATTTTGTATATTGATCTCTTATGAAACACATGATTTGCAAATATTTTTTCCTATTCCATAGGTTGCCTTTTCATTTTGTTCATGGTTTCCTTTGCTGTGCAGATAAACTCTTAATTGATTTTCTTCATCTTAGTTCCCTGCCTGTCAATTCCATTCTACTACTCTGCCACCAGAATTATCCTTTTATAACACAGAATTCCTCATTTGACCCTCTACTTAAAGACTGCACTTATTGGTTTTCAAAGTTTGACCACTGCAAACTGTTGAAGTATGATTTTGTGTTTTTCTTTCCACCCTTCAAGTGCACTGTACTGTAAACACCCAATTACAGTAGACAGCGGTTAGCCATGATGTCTGGCTCCATTCATATATTTGTTAATTCAATAATTCACGTATCAATTGAACAGCTACTGCATTCTCAATTCTCAATAGAGAATTTAGGTTCTAGGGGTAAAGCAATGAACAATAGAGACAAAGTATCTTAACTCCAAGGCTTACATTCTGACATGAAAAAGACAACAAAAAGTCTTAAAATAAATAACTATATATCAGTAGACATATACACACACATTCGTGTGCTTTTTTTGTGCATCTGCATCTATAACCTCACATACATTAAAATGTTTTCGAGAAAAATAAAGGAGTAGGTTTATTTAAAAATAAAGGGCTATGCCTCAGTGCTGAAATTGCATTTGAGACATGAACTAAAGGAAGGAAGTGAGTGAATCACATGGTACAGAGGAGAGCATCTGGACACAGGGAAGGGCAAGTGCAGAGACCCCAAGTTCACTGATCGCTTTCTCTGCTGTGTCTAACCTGCTGATAAGCCCATGGAATTAATTACATTTGTTTTCATTTCATTTTTTTTAATAGTTTCCTTCTCTTTGCTGAAATTCTGCATTTATTTATGCACATTCGTCATCTTTTCCACTCTATCCTTTAACATACTTACCTGGGCCAACTTCTGGGTCTTCTTCTATTGACTGTTTCCTGTGTTGGCCATGGGTCACATGACCTCGCTTCTTTACATATCTTGTAATATTTTATAGTATGCTGCATATCTTGTATAAAGTATGGTAGAGAATAAAATATCACCGTCATAAAAGGGCACTCCTCTTCTGTCATGTTTCCGACATGCTGAGTTAATCTAACCTATAGTTGACCTGAGTTACAGCTTTGTTGAAGTTTTGGTTAGAAACAGCTCACCATTAGCTTCAATTGTGAGGGTGAATCAAGACTGTTCCTTCAGCAGATTTTGGGATCTGATCCCCAGTGAAACCCTGCAAATAATCCTTGTGTTTTATAGCCAGGCTGGTAGTTTTTTGGGGAGCTGGTCCATTCTTTTAACTCTCCAGTCCTGCCTCCAACTTTTGCTTCTCAGAAAATCTCTCTCTGCCCTGATGATCTGCCCCACGCCTTCCAAGAGGTGGCTCCATGCCTCAGACAAAGGTGTCTTTGCTCTCCTGCCTCAGCTCCAGCCTTTGGCAGCTGTCCTCTGACCCACGTGAAGTCCTGTTGTGCTCAAGCAGATTTGCCATGCCAAGGCTGCAGCAGGCGTTTCTTTGTCTTGCACTTGTAGAAGGCCCTGTGCACCTCAGGGAGATCTCTCGGCAATTCTGCCCTTGATTTTGTGCACTTGGTGAAGAGCCAAGGTGGGGAACCGGTGGATGGAAGAGCTTTGCTCTGTTGCAGGGCATCCACTATTCTGATCGGTCGTGCTCGTCCACATGCAGCCATGACAGATTCCACTGGTGTCTTCTTCCTCCTATTTATGGTGGATTTCTTCTCCCACTGCTTCTCTGGGGTAAAAGCAGTGGCACCCTTCTCTCCTCAGAAGGGAGTTACAACTCAGTAAATGGAGTTCCCTTTTCATTCTCTGCATCCTCAGTTCTCTGGAACTTTATGCTTTCGTAGGCTTTCTGGTTTGTTCTTGTTTTAGGGTAAGAAGGATACTCTCTCTTGTGGTTTTCTACACGCTGACCGGAAATGGCCATCTTGCAACCAAATCTGAGACATCATAACTGGTAGGAAAAGGCTTAGGTGAATTTTGATTTAAGCCAGAAAGAAGGTCGACCAATTATTAATTTTTCATTCTATGGTTTTGCATCTCCCTAATGTAAGTCAGGGATTGTTCTAGGCCCTGGAAATACAGAGATGAAGAAGACAAATGTGAAACTTACATATTTTAGGGGGGGTGGACAAAAAAAATAAATATGCTAAACATTTAATTTTAGTTAATGACAAATATATTGGGGGAAATGAAGCAGGGTAAATGGATATATTAAACCCAGTTTATGCACCGTCTTGGGTTTGCTTAGCCTTACCTAATGGTATACCCATTCTGGCTGTTTACTTCATTGGCTGGATTGGACCTAACAATTGCTTACACCATCTTGGAGTCATAAAGCTACCACAGCCACCATCACAATCCAAAGACACCCTATGCATAGTACCAAGGCCCTTGTCTATTCCCTACCTGGAATGGTTGTTTGAATCCTCTGGCTTTTGGGGATTCCCTGGCAGTGCAGTGGTTAGGACTCGGTGCTCTCACTGCTGGGGCCCCGGGTTGGATCCCCAGTCAGTGAACTAAGATCCCGCAAGATGCGTGGTGTGGCCAAAAAAAGAAAGAATCCTCTGGCTTGTTCAGAAGCTTCCTGAAAGAGCTGCACCACACAGCCTCCAAGTGTGGAAAAGTTAAAACCCTGTGGGACCTCAACCCATTAAGATGGGTACTATTAAAAAAAAACTCAGAGAGGGCTTCCCTGATGGCACAGTGGTTAAGAATCCACCTGCCAGTGCAGGGGACACGGGTTCAAGCCCTCGTCCAGGAAGATCCCACATCGTGGAGCAACTAAGCCCGTGCACCACAACTATTGAGCCTGCGCTCTAGAGCCCGTGAGCCACAACTACTGAGTCTGCATGCCACAACTACTGAAGCCCACGTGCCTAGAGCCCATGTTCCAAAACGAGAAGCCACCACAATGAGAAGCCCGCTCACCGCAACAAGAGTAGCCCCTGCCCACCGCAACTAGAAAAAGCCCGAGTGCAGCAACAAAGACCCAACACAGCCAAAAATTAATAAAATAAATAAATTTATTTAAAAAAAACAGGGCTTCCCTGGTGGCGCAGTGGTTGAGAGTCTGCCTGCTGATGCAGGGGAAACAGGTTCGTGCCCCGGTCCGGGAAGATCCCACATGCCGTGGAGCGGCTGGGCCCGTGAGCCATGGCCACTGAGCCTGTGCGTCCGGAGCCTGTGCTCCGCAATGGGAGAGGCCACAACAGTGAGAGGCCCGTGTACCTCAAACAAAACAAAACAAAACAAACCCACAAAAACCTCAGAGAATAACAAGTGTTGGTGTGGATGTGGAGAAATTAGAATCTTCGTGCATGGTAGGTAGCAATATAAAATGACACAGTGGCAATGGAAAACAGTACGGCAGTTACTCAAAATTAAAAATAGAATTTCCATATGATCCAGCAATTCCACTTCTGGGCATATATTCAAAAAAACTGAAGTGGGGTCTTGAAGCCCTGCATCATTATTCACAATAGCCAAGAGGTGGAAGCAACCCAAAAGGCCAGCACTGGAGAAATGGATAAACAAAATGTGGTTATAAATACAGTGGACTATTACTCAGCATTAACAAGGAAGGAAATCCTGTCACATGCTGCAACAAGGAGGGACTTGAAGACGTTATGCTAAGTGAAATAAGCCAGACACAAAAAGATAAATACTGCAGGATCCCACTTATATGAGGTACCTAGAGGAGTTAAATTCCTAGAGACAGAGAGTAGAAAGGTAGTGGCTAGAGGCTGGGGGAGGACGAGCTGGGGAGTTGTTGTTTCATGGGTATAGTGTTTCAGTTTTGCAAGAAGACAAGAGTTCTGGAGAGATTGGTTGCAAACTATGTGAGTGTACTTAGCAGTGCTGAACTGTGTGGCTAAAAATGGTTAAGACGATAAATTTTATGTCATGTGTATTTAACACAATTAAACAAATCAAAACAAAACCTTATAAAGTAGTCTTTAAATAATGACAGACAGGCAGTTGGAAAGAGCTCGAAGATAAATGAGTCGTTCTTTGTCTCCCTGACCCCTCTAGTGACAGACTGTTAGGAGACTCAGTAATTTCACAGAGCCCTTCTGGAAACGCTGTAAGACCAAGTTATGGTTTGTATTTTTCTTTTTTTCGTTTTTTTTTGGAGAAACCATGATCAGCTGAATAACACTCTCCTGGCATATGTTTTCTTTTATTCACCATCCCACTTCCCTTTTATATCCTTATTTCCTTAGGATTTCAACCCCGCTCCCTCCCCTCCCAATAATGCATTTTAGTATTTAACTCTTGCATCAAGTTTTATTTTCTAGGGAACTCAGGCTCAGGCAGTGGGTTTGTACTCTGGTTTCTTCAGGGTAAACGTTTTAGGACAGATGCCATTTGAGCTGAAGCTTCAATAAGGAAGTAGAATGTGGAGATGTTTGGGAAGGGCATTCCAAACAGCAAGTACAAAGACCCTCCCATGGGAGCAGCTTGGTGCTTTCGGGGATTGATGAGAAGGATAACGTAGTTGGCATGAAGTGAGAAAGAAAGCAAGTCATGGGGAAGGAGATGAGGGAGAGATTCATGTCTCCCATCTCCTAGGGCCTTGGAGGATTCTGATTTTTATTCTACATGATGGGAGCCAGCGGAGGGCAGTTAAATCATCTGAGCTACAGTTGTAGAAAGATCCTTTTTAAAAAAAAGACACGTGTCGGTAAAGATGTGGAGAAACTGGTACCCTTGTAGGTTGTTGGTGAGAATATAAGATGATACAGCTGCTCTGTAAACCAATTTGGTAATTCTTCACAAAGTTAACCATATGGCCCAGCAATTCTACTCCTACGTATATAGCCCAGAGAATTGAAAATAGGTGTTCGAAAAAAACTTTTACACAGATGTTAACAGCAGAACGATTCAAAATTGTCAGAGGTAAAAACAACCCAGATATCTATCAACTGAAGAATGGATAAACTAAATATGGTATATGCACGTACGGTATATATGTACATATTCAGCCATATGAAGGAACGAAGTTGTGATACATGCTATAACGTGGATGAATCTTGAAAACATGATAAGGGAAAAAAAACAGACCCCAAAGGTAATCTCTTTTATGATTCCATTTACAGAAATATCCAGAATAGAGACAGGAGGCAGATGAGTGGGTTGTCAGGGGCTGGGGAGAACAGGAATGCAGAGTAACTGCTAATGGGTGCAGAGCTTCCTTTTGGTGTGAGGAAAATGTTTTGGAACTGATGGTTGTACAACATGTAAATGTACTAAATGCTGAACTGTATGCTTTGAAATGATTCATTTTATTTTTTTAATTAAAAAAATTTTTTTTGATATTGCTGACAGACTCAAGTTTTATTAGGTTTGGAAGTAGTTAAATTTTTTTTTTAACCAGAATAGTTTTCCTTTCTTTTCTTTTTTTTAACATTTTAATTTAATTTTATTTTATTAATTTTTATTAGAGTATAGTTGCTTTACAATGTTGGGTTAGTTTCTTCTGTACAGTAAAGTGAGTCAGTTATACGTATACGTATCGTATATCCATTCTTTTTTGGATTTCCATCCCATTTAGGTCACCACAGATCATTGAGTAGGGTTCCTTGTGCTAAACAGTAGGTTCTCATTAGATATCTATTTTATATATAGTGGGCTATATAGGTTAATCCCAATCCCCCAGTTTGTCCCACTCCCCTTCTCCCCTTGCTAACCATAAGTTTGTTCTCTACACCTGTAACTCTGTTTCTGCTTCGCAGATAAGTTCATCTGTATCATTTTTTTAGATTCCACATATATGCATTTATATACAATATTTTTCTCCTTCTGACTTACTTCACTCTGTATGACAATCTCTAGATCCATCCACGTCTCTGCAAATGGCACTATTTTGTTCCTTTTTATGGCTGAGTAATATTCCACTGTGTATATGTACCACATCTTCTTTATCCATTCCTTTGTCGATGGACATGTAGGTTGCTTCCATGTCCTGGCTATTGTAAACAGTGCTGCAACGAACATTGGGGTGCATGCATCCTTTCAAATTATGGTGTTCTCCAGATATATGCCTAGGAGTGGGATTGCTGGGTCATATGATAATTCTATTTTTAGTTTTTTAAGGAACCACCATACTGTTCTCCATAGTGGTTGTACCGTCCCACCAGCAGTGTAGGATGGTTCCCTTTTCTCCACACCCTCTCTAGCACAAGATGATTAATTTTATGTTACATGATCTTTCTGGTTTCTTTGTGAATGGACTGCAGGTCAAGTGAATACTGACCTGGATGGGTGTTAAGGAAGGCATTCCTATGGCAAAGAATTGAAATCAAGAAGGAAATCCAGTTAGGAGCATGTTGTACCAGTTCAGGCAAGAGATGATGGTGGCTTGGGATAATGTGGTAGTAGTGAAAATCTCATTTCTTGGGGAGGGTCAGGGAGGAAGTTTGAAGAACCAGATGGAAGGCAATGAGATGGATTCTTCCTAAATGGGGCCTAAGAACATTGTACACCCACTCAGCAGCTTCATTTTTGTGGGCCCCTGTACATTTCACTGGACTGAGGACCACGTGGTTGGCCCAAGCATTGAATGATCTAAAAATAGGCAACCCGGTTTCCTCACCACTCTGACCGCTGCCTATTTCACTGTTGATGATTTTTTCATGAGTCTTACTGTTAGAGGAAGAGGAAACAGAGAATGTTTAACAGTTCCAATGCTCCTCCTGCCTTTTATGGACACAGTGGAAACAGCTTATGGTTTAATCATTAGATGTTTTACTGCTGCCTAAAATGGGTAAAACCTTTCTTAAATGTTCCCTTCGCTTTGGAAATTCATTTGGTGGCCAGTTGGCTGTTTTGCAATTTCATGATGATTCTGATGACTCTTATCATGTGCTAGGGTTTTGCTGGAGGGGGTTCTTCCTCCCTTTTACCATCACTAATGACTTTTTCTCCGGAACTTGGACTGGCCTTGAACAGGCTACATAAACCATTTTGAGTCTCTGCAAAGCAGAGTCAGGTTAAAACCTCAAGCAAGGCTTGAATTATCCTATATTTCTTTGAGTTTTATTGTCAAAAAATAAAAAATATATAAACCATAGCCTTTTAAGAAGTCAAACCATTTTGTGTAAAAGAACTGGCACCAGAGAATTTGAATTCAGTAGCTTTTCCATTTTGGTCAGCTAATTTTGTGTTACATTAGGTCAATTGTACTCTCTTCCTCAATCAGGATTGTGAGGCTTTTAGGCAAGCCTAGATAAATGTGAGTGAGGTGAAGTAGTAATTGGGACAGTGAAAAGCCTACTACCCTGCATTTTCTGGAAGCTAGACAGCTCAATTATCTGAACAGTATTCGTGTAATGGAGTTGCAAGTGGAGTTAATAGTAACCTGGGCGGGTGCTAAGGAAAGAATTCCTGTGGTAAAGAATTGAAATCAATGCGCTCACTTTTTCCTGAGTGCAAACGTTGGTAGCTTTGTTCAGTGTTATTTGTTTTTATAACAGACATAATACTATTCCCACAAAAGGGAACAAATTAAGATCAGAGACCATGCACGCACTGTGAGTGTAGGTGATTTCCAAGCTGACAGAAGTTAAGGATCACCTCTGGGCTACAATGCATTAAAGACTTTTTCCATCTCTCAAAGTTTCTGAAGATCAATGAGTTCCTCTGTACAATGGAAAGTATCCCATAAAAAGGAAACCTGGATAGAAAGCTACTGGTAAAAATGTGTTTTATTGGAAAATAACATGCCTAGGCTCTGTAAGTTAGCACTTTAACTTTTCAGTGTTAGAATATAAAAATAGGTCAAGAGATATATTAAAATAGATCATGGTGAGGCTGTTCCAATGACTGTCACGGATAAGCCAGCAGCAGCATGTCATAGAGAATATGGGTTTTCTTCCTAGGAAGGTTCAGCTATAACTAGATAGGTTCAAAGTGGCAGTCATTCATAAACCCATAGGTGGTAATGGAGTTCTTTTCAGTCTGTTTCTCCTTTCACTCAGTCTAGTTTGCCACCTTCTTTATAGCCCATTTCATCTTAATAATCAACACTTGGGAGGAAGACAGGTGGTCGCACCTCTTAAGTACCTATACCAGTTGCTTCCTTGACAAAGTGCTGGTTACGAAAGCTGCTCTTCCATAGCTACTACCTTAGCTGTGTTGAAAATTCTGGAACAAAATTGAGTACAGTAAAATGGAATGAACCCTAAAAGATTAAATTAGAAACAATATGTTCTCTATCTAGTGCAGTATTTTTAAAACTCGAATTGGTTGCCAATATTTTTAAATTGGAAGATTATATTGGTATACACACACACACACACACACACAAATACACAAATCCTGGATTCCCAATGTCCCTTTAAGAATTGGAGAATTGACTCCTGGGCATATAACCGGAAAAGACAAAAACTCTAATTTGAATAGATACACCCCAGTGTTCAAAGGAGCACTGTGTACAATACCCAAGACACAGAAGCAACCTAAATGACCATCAATGAATGGATAAAGTAGATGTGGTACATATACACAATGGAATATTACTCACCCATAAAAAAGAATGAAATCATTCCATTTGCAACAACATGGATGGACCTAGAGATTATCATACTAAGTGAAGTCAAACAGAAAGATATCATATGATATCACTTATATGGGGAATCTAAAAAAATGACACAAATGAACTTATTCACAAAACAGATATAGACTCACAAACATAGGAAAAAAATTTAGGTTAGCAAAGGGGAAAGGGGAAGGGAGTGATAAATTGGGAATTTGGGATTAGTAGATACAAACTACTACATATAAAATAGATAGGGCTTCCCTGGTGGTGCAGTGGTTGAGAGTCCGCCTAACGATGCAGGGGACACGGGTTCGTGCCCCAGTCCAGGAAAATCCCACATGCCGCGGAGCGGCTGGGCCCGTGAGCCATGGCCGCTGAGCCTGCGCGTCCGGAGCCTGTGCTCCGCAATGGGAGAGGCCACAACAGTGAGAGGCCCGCGTACTACAAAAAACAAACAAAAAACAAAAACAAAACAAAAAAACCCCCAAAAAACAAGAGCCAGGCTGCTTGAGTTCAAGTTCCTGATCATAGAATTTTTGGTTTTATGAGCTTCAGCAAGTACTTAGCTTTTCCATACCTTAGTTTCCCCACCTGTAAAATGTCTGTGTGACAATACTTACATCATAGGGTTGTTGTAAGGATTTGCTGACCTGAAACAAAGAGACTGCTAGTTATTTCTCCAGCAAAGAAGGGGTCATTTGGGATCAGCAGAGAATTGTCCAGCATCCGCAACCACGATGAGTCACGATGCAAGTCCCTGCAGGGCAAGAGAATGAGAAAGCTTTAATAAAGAGGAAAAGGGAGTTGGGAGGACTGTAATAAACAAAGAGTCCGTGGCTTTTCATTGGCTGAGTCTTTGCTCAGAAAGAAGAGCAGTCTTCCTTTTTCCTGTTGGGCTCTCTTATCATCACAGGGCATGAGAGCTCCCCCTTCTAGTCTCCCAACTCTATTTAAGTGAGATTTCTGTTTATTAATTTTACAGACTAAATAAGTTAATATTTTAAAGCACTTAAAATAAAACCTAGTTTATTTTAGATGCTCTCAGTGTTTACTGAGTAGATCAAATATAGTATGAGCAATTTAGGCTAGAGATGGCAATGACATTTTAAAATTTAAGTTGCAAAGTTTTGAGGGTATTACTTTGCTTCCTTTGGATTTTTGGAGTGACAAAAGACAGTCTGTAGTCCATTGTACATTATGGGGTAGGTCAGAGTTATTGGAAGTGCCATTGACCACTTGGTGACAGTGTATCAGAAGATTCTAGAATCTTCAAGAGCTCCCCAAGGACAGGATAGGACTCATGAGCATTGCTAGAGGAGTTTGTAGTGCCGCTTTGACTGAGAGTGATTTAGTTTAACGGATCATCAAAGTAAAGGAGGACGTAAATTCGGATCAGACTGCCAGGATGCATATTTTGCAACAAAAGAATCTGCAAACATTAGTTTAACAGTCAAGGGGCAATGTTCTGGGGCCAAAGTTAAAAAACAAAAATTCTTGTGAGAGGTTTTCCTAACCGCGTACTAAATAGATGAGATTAGTTTATATGCACAGGCCTAGGGGCTGTAAGGAAGGGAGTATTTTCACTTTAATGGAAAATGTGCATTTCCTCACCCACAAGTATTCCTGGGTCTGAGGCTTCTTGCCCTTAAGGAGCTTAGCACAACCATCCTCTGACTTTGCAGCTAGAAATTGCCTGACCTATTATAAGCACTCAATAAATAATTGTTTTAAAATAAGTGATAAGGTAGCTAGCATTGATATTTTAGGTAAATAAGCAATTTTCATTCTAGAAATTCCAAGTAAATAAGTTCTAGTTTCCGCGTATTGGTCATTGCCAGCTTCCCAAGCTTGTAACCATTTGACTAACATCCCCTCACCCTTCCTCCCAATTCTAGGCATAATTCTAAAGTTAGGAAGTAGATCAAGTACATCTATCTCAAAGCTAAGGCTTACCATCAACATTAAAAAAAAATAGCACTTTTGAACTTGCCAAACAAGTGATCCCTCATGTTATTTGCATGTGCTCGTCCTTCTGCTGAGAATACTCATCTCTAGGCATTTGCATGGTGCCTTTGGGTCTCTGATCAAGTGTCACTTTATCAATAAGAACTCTTCCACCCATGTTATATAAAAGGGTAACCCCTTCCACACACACACAGATGCACACACACATACACACTCACATGGAGGCACTCCCTGTATCTTTAACCTGGCTTTATTTTCTGCCAAGGCACTTAGAATTTTCCAAAATGTCAAGTGTTTACTTGTTTAGGTGTTTATTTTGGGTCTCTTCCCATTAGAATGGAAGCTTCAATGAGGACAGGGACTTGATATGATTTGAATTCCCAGCACTCAGTTCAGTACCTGGGCTCAAATAAATACTTGAATAAAGGTACAAATTAGTGAATGACCATTTATTGAGAGCCTAAGATTTTAATTTGTTCTGATTACAGACGAAGCATTATCGCAGGTTATCTTCAAAACATCGCTGGGAGGTGAGAACTATTATTGCAGATTTTTTTTCTTTTCAAAGATGCTATTGCAGATAAGGTTTTATTTGTTTTATGAAAAATAGTAATACAATAGAGGTCCCAGAGTCCTCTTTCCTTTTACCAGTGTAATCTCGATGCCAGCTAAGGATAGCTGTCCTTTAAGATCTACTTAAATGTAGCTCAAACCCCTTTTTCATTCATAGAAGAAAACCCATCCCCTACAAGGAAGTTTCCAAAGCAAAATATTATCTTGATGACATGTTATTTTAGTGGAGAGAAAAATTGCAGTGATTGTATGTTTCTTTACACATATAACGTGTACATACATATATCTGTTATAGTTGCTTTCACTCGATTGAAATAGTTTTTTGTTTGTTTGTTTTTTTGTGGGTTTTTTTTTTTGCGGTATGCGGGCCTCTCACTGCTGTGGCCTCTCCCGTTGCGGAGCACAGGCTCTGGATGCGCAGGCTCAGCAGCCATGGCTCATGGGCCCAGCCGCTCTGCGGCATGTGGGATCTTCCCGGACCGGGGCACGAACCCGTGTCCCCTGCATTGGCAGGCGGACTCTCAACCACTGCACCACCAGGGAAGCCCTGAAATAGTTTTTAAGTTAAAAAGAATGACTCAACTAGGATGGGAAGGCAAACCGACCCTCTTAATATGGGTCTTTTTCAAAATAATTGCAGCATTCATGCGGCTGAATTTGGACTGGTCTGATCTTGTCGTGATTGGCTCACTGGGTTGTATTTGTCGTGTCAATGAGTGTTTATGCTCTTTATATTAAGCGAAATTGGTGGCAGAGGAGGGACTCAAATCTGAATATTATAACATCCCAAAGTGGCACACTCAGTCGGTCCGAAGTCATGGAGAGAACTGTGAATTTTATCTGAGTGCCTTTCCTCTGGTCTTGCTCATGTTCAATCCATTACCATCAGCCACATCAAACCTTATCATGTCATTTCCCTCCTTGAAATCCTCCCTTTCCTGACTATTGCTTTTATTTTTTATTTTTTAATTGGGGCGTAGTTGTTTTACAATGTTGTATTAGTTTCTACTGTATAGTGAAGTGGAGTTCCCTGTGCTAGACAGCAGGTTTTCCTTAGTTATCTATTTTATACATAGTATCAATAGTGTATATATGTCAGTCCCAATCTCCCAATTCATCCCACTCCCCTTACCCCCCTTGGTGTCCATACGTTTGTTCTCTATGCCTGTGTCTCTATTTCTGCCTTGCAAACAACTTCATCTGTACCACTTTTCTAGATTCCACCTATATGTGTTAATATACAATATTTATTTTTCTCTTTGTGACTTACTTCACTCTATATGACAGTCTCTAGGTCCATCCACGTCTCTAAAAATGACCCAATTTCATTCCTTTTTATGGCTGAGTAATATTCCATTGTATATATGTGCCACACCTTCTTTATCCATTCATCTGTCTATGGGCATTTAGGGTGCTTCCATGACTTGGTTATTGTAAATAATACTGCAGTGAACATTGGGTTGCATGTGTGTTTTTCAGTTATGGTGTTCTTTGGGTATATGCCCAGTGGTGGGATTTCTGGGTCATAGGGTAATTCTATATTTAGTATTTTAAGGAACCTCCATACTGTTCTCCATAGCGGCTATATCAATTTACATTCCCACCAACAGTGCAGAAGGGTTCCCTTTTCTCCACACCCTCTCCCTCATTTATTGTTTCTAGATTTTTTGATGATGGCCATTCTGACGCGATACCTCATTGTGGTTTTGATTTGCATTTCTCTAATGATTAGTGATGTTGAACATCTTTTCATAGGTTTGTTGGCTATCTATATGTCTTCTTTGGAGAAATGTCTGTTTAGGTCTTCTGCCCATTTGTGGATTGGGTTGTTTTTTTTTAGTTTTTTTTTTTTGTGCGGTACGCGGGCCTCTCACTGTTGTGGCCTCTCCCGTTGCGGAGCACAGGCTCCGGACGCGCAGGCTCAGCGGCCATGGCTCACGGGCCCAGCCGCTCCGCGGCATGTGGGATCTTCCCAGACTGGGGCATGAACCCGTGTCGCCTGCGTTGGCAGATGGACTCTCAACCACTGCGCCACCAGGGAAGCCTGGGTTGTTAGTTTTTTTGATACTGAGCTGCATGAGCTGCTTGTATAGTTTGGAGATTAATCCTTTGTCAGTTGCTTCGTCTACAAATATCCTCTCCCACTCTGAGGGTTCTTTTCATCTTGTTTATGGTTTCCTTTGCTGTGCAGAAGCCTGTAAGTTTTATTAGGTCCCATTTGTTTATTTTTCTTTTTATTTCTATTACTCCAGGAGGTGGGTCAAAATGGATCTTGCTGTGATTTATGTCATAGAGTGTTCTGCCTATATTTTCCTCTAAGAGTTTTATAGTGTCTAGCCTTACATTTAGGCCTTTAATCCACTTTGAGTTTTTTTGTGTGTATGGTGTTAGGGAGTGTTCTAATTTCATTCTTTTACATGTAGCTGTCCAGTTTTCCCAGCACCACTCATTGAAGAGGCTGTCTTTTCTCCATTGTGTATTCTTGCCTCCTTTGTCAAAGATAAGGTCACCATAGGTGTGTGGGTTTATCTCTGGGCTTTCTATCCTGTTCCATTGATCCATATTTCTGTTTTTGTGCTAGTACCATACTGTCTTGATTACTGTAGCTTTCTAGTATATTCTGAGGTCAGGGATCCTGATTCCTTCAGCTCTGTTTTTCTTTCTCAAGATTGCTTTGGCTATTCAGGGTCTTTTGTGTTTTCTCTAAAGGGCCAGAGAGCAAAGATTTGAGGCTCTGTGGGCCTCATGATCTTGTTGCTGCTACCAACTCTGCCACTGTAGCACCCAAGAAGCCAAAGACCCATAAATGAGTGAGCTTGACTGTGTGCCAGGAAACTTTATTTACAGAAATAGGAATGGGCTGGCTTTCACCTGCAGGCCATACTTTGCTGACCTCTGTTCCACTGTCAGCTTGGCTTTGGCGAGAACTCCATTTCTCACAACCGCATCCCAGGACGGTGTTAGGCTAGAATTGGTTGGGGATTTGGGAGGCAAAAGTGAAGCAGCATCCGTCAAGCTGTGAAGGGCTTTGGTGGGTGGAGATGGGGAGAGGGTCCAGTTCATCCTGCTGAGCGTCCAGCTCTTCTCCTTATGGCCAGGGGTTTGTCCAGCTATGACCCCGCCCACTCTGAGACACTTTGCTGTGAAAGCACCAACAACTGACACTTCCCATGGAACCAGACACAAAGTTTCCAGGTGTCTCTGAAAATGGAAACTTGTTCATCTGCCCCATCGCTAGGGAGAGTTTTTCTCCTTTCTTTGTAATTTTCCTTCTCCAGCTCTTCCAACTAAGACCTAAGATCTCACTCTTAGAATAAGCCTCTTATTTCATTGCACTTATAGTGCTTTCTCGATGGTGCTGTCCTTAAAGGATAAAGTCCAGAAGGGAATGAGGTTTTCTTAGATGAGCCCTCAGCGTTCACTACCAAGCATCTCTCCCACTGACTGTATCCCTTCTTTTCTCCTCTAGCTCATTATTGCCTACTCTGTCTTTGAGTGCCCTTTAGTTTCATTTTCATTGTTATCTTACAATGGATTTAAACCTGGAGATAGGTAGGGTATTTTTGATTAAAAAATTCTACCAAACTATTCATCAAGGAAGACAGACACACTCTTGCCAACAGCCAACGTGTGTTTACTTTTCCCTTGCCCTTGTTGTAAGACCTGATGGAGGCCCCGGCTTGGGTGAGGTACCAGCCCTGGGTGTTCATATCAGAATGATCCTGATTCAAATCTTCTTGCTCTCTGGGTAAGCCTGGGAACGTTACTTACTATTTTAGAATCTGCATTAGCTCATGTGTTGTGAGGAAAACAGTACGTACTGGGGGATGGTGGGAGGGTGGAGTATCATTTTTAAATGCATCTACAATGTATAGAGGGTTCTGATACACACCCCTGGGAGGAAATGATAGGAATTCCTGTACCAGCAGACTACAGTATTTCTAACTGAAACAGGCAGATGTAATTGCTTCACTCGGAATGATTGACATGGAACCCATTCTTCAAAGAATCAAACCTTACCTGGCCAAATGCTACTTCTTCCATGCATTCTTTTCTGATCCTTCCAGCTGTAAATTTCTCTATGAAATCCATTTAATACTGGATTGTTCTCTTATGATACAAATCCTTTACACTAATAGATTGTAGCATAGCAGTTAAAAGTAGGGGTTAAAGGTTAAAGTTTGTATGCCAATTTTTTAGTAGATACATAAATTTGGGAACAGTTACTTTCCCTTAGTCCCAGTTTCCTCATCTTGAAAATAGAGATAATAATAGAACCTATTTGCTTGACATAAGCACTCATTACACATTAGCTGTTACTGTTTTTATTATGTGGTTAGCTATATTCTGTCCCCCCCGCCTTGTATGTGAATTCTGTAGGAGAAAATCTGTGTTTGGTTTATCATACCTGTGGTTTTGATCAGTGTTGTGGAATCCCAAGTCATGTCTGCTGAATGGCTAAAAATATGAATGTGCTTAGTTAATCAGATAAAAATGATTCATCAGGGAAAGAAAAACAGATCAGTGTACTTGGATACACCTGCTTCTTGAAGACATGTATTTAGGACTGAAAATACCTTGTAGTGTTTTCAATCACATAACTTTAAATATTTAAGGTCCCAGATTGACCTTCTGTTGTGCTTTCTGCCTCTTGCCCTCAGAACTTACTTCTTACCCCTTCTGAGCTAACCCCTGCTGGCATCAGTCCCATAAAAGAAAATGGATGTTCTTATTCCTAAATGAATAATAACACTGTTACTAGTTTTTTTCCACAGGGGATTCTTCCCTTGTCTTATTGCAGCAGTGAGACAACACAGAGAAAGGGCTTTGACGTTTTTCTCTTGAAATGGGAAGAGACATCTCAAAAGCAAATATTTCATATTTGTTTTGGGTGCTACTGACACGTCTTAATTTACAGTTATGTGGAAGCTCTAGGTTACAAAGCTGACATCTGAAGAAAAGACCTGAAATGGGGAGATTTGGCAGTCTCTGCCTTTTCCATTACCCGATGGATAATTTCATAGTGATGACAGCTTGAGACATAGTTCTAGAAATTCTCTTCTTGTCACATATACATTAAAACTATGTGTGTGTGCATTTATTTTAATATTTTTTCTCTTCCTTTTCTCTAAGTGTTGAATAGTGTAGCTCTCTCCATTGGTATTTGACATCTGTAAGAAGGTGGGACAGCAGCAGAGAATTATTTGAACATTGTGTGCCCCATTATGATGGCAAAATGGCACCTGAGGGAATTCCCTGGTGGTCCAGTGGTTAGGACTCCGCACTTCGACTGCAGGGGGTGTGGGATGCATCCCTGATCAGGGAACTAAAATCCCTCATGTCACGTGGAGTGGCTGAGAAAAAAAACTGGCATCTGATTTTAAGAGTGTAAATACCACATTGAACTTCACTGTGAGGGTTTCATTCTTCCCTTGGGGATTACAGCATTATGGCTCATCAATAAAGTGCAGCAAGAATAGTTAAAACCTAGGAAATATATGTACAGTCCATCATGCATAGGGTTCCCATTTCTTGAGAAAGAAAGCTTTTTATTCATGCAATATATTTTCATATTATTTCTTCTTGTTTATGGTCAAAATTGTGTTTTAACATCATGATTCATCAACGTAGACTTACCACGTTGACCCTTGGTGACAGATATGTAAGGTAGAAGGGAGCTTTGGAGATCATCTAGCCATTTACACTGGGGGATATCCAGGCTTAGAAGCTGTGTTTTGGCCTGGAGCTAGTTGATGACCAGTAGAAGCAGAAGAAAAATTCAAGTTAGCTACTACTAGCAATACAAATCCTATTGCTTATTTCTAGTGAAAGCTGTCAGAGCATTAAGAAGCAGTAGACTGATAAGTTGTGATGACTACAGAATTACGGTATGACAAAGATGAGGATGGGCCCCATTGTCAGACTGATTTAGTTTCAAATTCCATGCTCTCTAGCTGGATACTTTGGGCAAGCTACTTAATTCTCTCTGCGCTTCTACTTCTTCAACCATAAGAAAGTATAAAGTAAAAGTGTTTTCTGAAGTAAAGGAATTATGAAAGTTACTGCCAGATATCAAGTCTGCAATAAGTTTTAGTTGCATGTTGTACTGTTAATATTATTATTAATAGTAGTAGTACTATTACTTAGTATAAATACTACTTACTATTATATTACTATTTTAAAAAAAATTTGTTTATTACTATTACTATTTTTTAAAAATATTACTTACTATTTTTAAAAAATATTTATTTATTTATTATTTATTTGGCTGTGCTGGGCCTTAGTTGCGGCATGCGGGATCTAGTTCACTGGCCAGGGATCCAACCCGGGCCCCCTGCATTGGGAGTGCAGAGCCCTGGCCACTGGACCACTAGGGAAGTCCCTACTTATTATTATTAGTGTTTATATTTCTCTTTCTTGGACTAATTGTTCCTGTGGTGTTTTTGAGACAGTAAGTTATAAAAGTGGTTAGGGACTTCCCTGGTTATCCAGTGGTTAAGACTGCACCTCCACTGCAGGGGGCGCAGGTTTGATCCCTGGTGGGGGCACTAGGATCTCACATGCCGCGGGGTGTGGCCAAAAAGTAAAAAAAAAAAAAAAAAAAAAGTGGTTAGAGAGGGCTACTTTATGAAGGGAGCAGCCTGTACCATTCTGTCCATAAACCTGAACGATGTTGTGTGGTCTGCAAGACTCTGCAGACCTGAAACCGTTGAAGGAGGTTTCCCATGAGAGAAAAGGGGAGGACATTTTAGAATACGAATTGCTAAGAAGCATTCCCTTTTAAGCTGTCACCAGCAGCCAAGTTATAACCCTGGGTGTGCAACATCAGTTCTCCAGGGTGATAAGTCTGAGCAGGAGGTAAGGAAAAGAGAAGGGAGGGTAAAAGAAACTTGTAAGCTCACCAAGAGTTATTACACTATTCAAGTCAGTGGTGAGAGGCATATCTCAAAAATAAAGGATATCCACTGTACTTTCCCTTACTTGTTCAGACATTGGAGCATGGCAAAAATGGCTAAGGTTTATTGTGTCAGAAGAAGCAGTTTGTCTTGTTTTTAAGTGGAGAGTGCACGAGTCACCTTCATGTTTGAATTTTAATGTGTAGATCCTAACTAAAACATAAATGCCTTGAAAACCAATACCTGTCCTTTTGTACACTGTATTGACTAAAGATTTGTTAGATGCTGTTTAGAGTTTGAAAAAGGATGTATATCAAGAGGAAAGAGCTTTTATCAATACCTGTCTTTTTTTTTATTCAAGTATAGTTTTTTTTTTAAATTGGAGTATAATTGCTTTACAGTGTTGTGTTAGTTTCTGCTGTACAGTGAAGTGAATCAGCTACATGTATACATATATCCCCTCCCTCTTGGACCTCCCTCCCACCTGCCCACATCTCACCCATCTAGGTCGTCACCGAGCACCAAGCTGAGCTCCCTGCGCTATACAGCAGGTTCCCACTAGCTATCTATTTTCCACATGGTAGTGTATTTATGTCAAATCTAATCTCCCAATTCGTCTCACCTTCCCTTTCCTCCCCTGTGTCCACAAGTCCGTTCTCTATGTCTGCATCTCTATTCCTGCCCTGAAAATAGGTTCATCTGTACCATTTTTCTAAATTCCACATATATATGTTAATATACAATATTTGTTTTTCTCTTTCTGGCTTACTTCACTCTGTATGATAGACTCTAGGTGAATCCACATCTACAAACGACCCCAATTTCATTACTTTTTATGGCTGAGTAATATTCCATTGTATATATGTACCACATCTTCTTTATCCATTCATCTGTCATTGGACATTTAGGTTGTTTTCATGTCCTGGCTATTGTAAATAGTGCTGCAATGAATGAAATCCTTTTGCACTGTTGGTGGGAATGTAAATTGATACAGCCACTATGAAGAACAGTATGAAGTTCCTTAAAAAACTAAAAATAGAACTACCGTATGATCCAGCAATCCCACTATTCAGGTATAGTTGATTTACAGTGCTGTGCTAGTCTCAGGTGTACAGCAAAGTTATTCAGTTATACATATATATATGTATTATTTGTGTATAATATATATGTTATACTATTTTTCATATTCTTTTCCCATATAGATTATTGCAAAATATTGAGTAGAGTACACTGCGCTATACAGTAGGTTCTTGTTGTTTATCTATTTTGTATATAGTACTGTGTACCTGTTAATCCCGAACTCGTAATTTATCCCTCCCTTACCCCCTTTCCCCTTTGGTAACCCTAAGTTTGTTTTCTAAGTCTGTGAGTCTATTTCTGTTTTGCAAATAAGTTCATTTGTATCATTTTTTTTTTTTTAGATTCCACATATAAGTAACATCATATGATATTTGGCTTTCTCTGACTGGCTTCTCTCAGTATGATAATCTCTAGGTCCATCCATGTAGCTGCAATTGGCATGATTTCATTGTTTTTTTATGGCTGAGTAATATTCCAGTGTGTATATGTGCATATATATATATATATATACACATATATACCACATCTTCCTTATCCATTCATATGTTGAATGGATAGGTTGTTTCCATATCTTGGCTATTGTAAATAGTGCTGCAATGAACATTGAGGTGCATGTGTCTTTTTGAATTATGGTTTTATCCAGATATATGCTCACGAATGGGATTGCTAGATCATATGGTAGCTCTATTTTTAGTTTTATAAGGAACCTCCGTACTGTTCTCCAAGTGGCTGTACCAATTTAGCTACAGTAATCAAAACAGTATGGTACTGGCACAAAAACAGAAATATAGATCAATGGAGCAGGATAGAAAGCACAGAAATAAACCCATGCACCACCTATGGCCCAATTAATCTACAACAAAGCAGGCAAGACTATACAGTGGAGAAAAGACAGTCTCTTCAATAAGTGGTGCTGGGAAAACTGGACAGTAACATGTAAAAGACTGAAATTACAACATTCTCTAACACCATACAAACAAAAATAAACCCCGAATGGATTAAAGACCTAAATGTAAAACTGGATACTATAAAACTCCTAGAGGAAAACATAGGCAGAACAATTTTTGACATAAACCACAGCAGTATATTTTTGGATCCGTCTCCCAGAGTAATGGAAGTAAAAACATAAGCAAACAAATGGGACCTAATTAAACTTAAAAGCTTTTACACAGCAAAGAAAACCGTAAACAAAATTAAAAACCTACAGAATGGGAGAAAATATTTGCCAACGATGCAACTAACAAGGGATTATTCTCCAAAATATACAAACAGCTCACGCAGCTCAATATCCGTACCTGTCGTGACTCTCATATAACCCAGAGAGTAGCCCATGTGCCTGTATCTATCCTGCCAGCTGTGCTAGACTTGAGATGACCAGGAGAGTTAACTGTGACCATGTGTTGGCACAGTCCTGCCAGGAGAGCATATCTTAATGGTACTGAGCTCACAGCCCCAAACTGTGTGAGCTGTTCCATGTTCACTTATCCACACCTCTGGTTTTCCTCCCTTTGGAGATTGCATTCTCAAAATATGCAAAGATATAATAGCTGGTTGCAGGTCTTGGAATATGTTGATGTTGGAATGTAACCACACACACCGAAGCAGGACCAATCTGAGTTTTTTTCTCTCTGTTTACTACGCTATTTTTTAAGTGAAAATAGCAATGAGCCTATATTTCAGGGTTCAAACTTCTATCTCACAGTGTTGTAAGGATGAAACACAATAAAATATGGGGAAAATATTGAAAACTGTAAAGAAAAGGGATATTCTGGGAAGACAACATCTCCTTCTCTTTCAATCCTATTTCTAACCTGTCTTTCCCACATGGACCAAATGACTACTGAGGCTGAAGGAAGGTCGTTGTAAGTGAAGCTTTGGTTCTGCAGGAGTTATGGTGGGTCAAAGGAGTAGGAAGCTTTTTGCCTTCATTGGTGGATGCGATCCTAAAGACCAGTATCAGAGGGAACTGAAGTGAGGATTAGGATTGCCAAGGCTTGAGAAAACCATGACCTCACCTTAGTGTGTGCCCACTGATAGAAGGTCAACATCTCCGTTGTGGGGGGGCGGCGCTGGACTCATGGTGCTCAGGAGGCCAAGAAGAATTGACTGGGTGGATGGTCCTCCTTGCCCCTGAGGGTGAGTGAAAGCAGCCAGGGATTGGGCAAAGGGTTCCTTGTGATGCCTTCACAGACTCATGGAGTAGAGAGCATTTAGCTTTTCACTGCTTCCCGGACTTCAGAAACTCCAGGTATTAAACTTTAGACTCTATGGAAAAATAAAATTTAAGGTGCCCAGAAACTAGAAAGATGATCAGTAAGAACAACCCAGAATGCACATCTAGTGAAACAGAGACTGGAGGAGTCATATGACAACTTGAAAAAAAATAAAGCATTCAAGGCAATAGAAGAGTAGATTTTCTGGAGTTAAAAACAATTTCTGTGCAAAAGTTTTTGGTTTAATTGAAGGAGAGGATGGTCAGAGTTGAGACTGAATTGGTAGTCCAGGAAATCAATTAGAGTAAATATCTTAAAACATAGAGCAAAAACCTAAAGAGAAATTATGACGAAAAAGATAAATGACATGGAAGATAGACCCTGGACATCTAAATGCACATAGAACTTAAGAAGGGAATGTCTCTGAAAGACCCAAGTCACAGAGTGAAAAAGCATATTTAAGTCCAGGGGTATGGATGAGAAAAGACAGGTGCATAAGCACACCTGGAAATTCTGAGAACCTTCATATGGGAAAGATCAAGTTACACATAGAGGGAAAAATTAAGACTGTTATGCTATTTCCAATCTGCAATACTGGAATCTAGGAAACAGTAGCATAGTTCTTAGAGACAACAGAAGGTTCAGGAATTCAACCTGAGAATCTCTTACCCAGAAAACTGTAATTGACCTGGCAGACCAAACAATTCAATTAAGACTTTATAATAATTTATAGAATATAATCTCTAAGGAAAACACAGTGTTCTAGAAGAGATTCTAAATGAACAAGTGAAGAAGAAATGAGTAATCAAGCCAAGGAAATGTGAAATGAAGTAGAAATTGTGAACAACAAATCTGAGAATGAACAAGTGCTTATTTGTGTGTTTACTTAGACAAAGATGGATAATGATAGACTGAGAATATGTGATATAAATGCCAAATATGATAAATGTGACAGAGAAAGAGACACTGCAATGGAAATTCAACTAATAGTTAAAACTAAAATTATTAACTTCTCAGTAAATCCTAGGACTTGAGCTGAGGGGGAAAAGATCGAGGAAGTAAAATCATTCAAATTCTTCAATTTTGATGGAAGGGTCAAAGAAAGAAATGTCTGTATGCTAAATGTGTAATCTATGGAGAAGTGGAAAATGATAGGACATGGAGCATTTTATTGGGGGAAATGGTTTTTACTTTTACTTCAAATAATTGTAGAGAAATATTGATAAGGTAATCATTAAAGAATTGGGAAAATCTGTTGGTAAAATTTCCAAATGAGCATAGGAAAAGAGCAAATAGCAATAATCTTCAAACCAAAAAAATAAGACAGAAAAGTAAGTAAAATGAATGTTGAAAGTAAAGGAGAAGGAATAAAATTAAGTATGTCAATGGTTTCACTAAATATGAGAACTGAATTCTCTGATTAAAAGTGTCAAACTGACTTAAAAAATATAGTTAACTGTTATTTGCAAGAAAAATACTCAAAATGATTTTAAAGAGTCATATAAAGAAAATGCAAAGAAAAAAGAAAGCACAAGAGGCAAAGGGAATATCACTGTAGAATTTAAGGTTAAAAGAACTAAGTCATGAGGGGTAACAATTAAAGGTACAGTTTATGAAAAACATATACCAACCAGGAACTGGAATGCTCTGAACAACTCAATAGCTCTTAAGAGAGGTAAAGAAAAACTTAAAAATATGAGAACTTGATAAAAATATAAATATATTGGATTACTTCAATATACCTCATTTTGAATTATGCATATCTTGTACACACAAAATAAGCAACAGCATAGGAAAATAAATGTAATAAAGAAAGATTTTAAACATCTTTCTAAAGAATATACTTTCTTCTACACATCTATAAAATATTTCAAAAATTTATCATTTACTTGGCCCCAAGAAATTTTGCATATATAGATTTTTTTTTTTTTTTTTTGCGGTACGCGGGCCTCTCACTGTTGTGGCCTCTCCCATTGCGGAGCACAGGCTCCAGACACGCAGGCTCAGCGGCCATGGCTCACAGGCCCAGCCTCTCCGCGGCATGTGGGATCTTCCCGGACTGGGGCACGAACCCGTGTCCCCTGCATCGGCAGGCGGACTCTCAACCACTGTGCCACCAGGGAAACCTCGCATATATAGATTTTATAGGCCACCTTTTCTATCATAATATAACAGATATTAGAAGTTGAATGAAACAGTTATTAAGAATAAATGACATAAAACTAACCCCAAAATTTTAATGTATAGCAACTAAGAATGCATTTCTAGATAGCTATTAAATGAAACTGGGAATTGAAAGAAAATTGCAAACTGGAATAGGAAGCAGAGCAAACTGGAAACACATGGCACAGCCAAACCTGTACTCTTAGCAAATGAGTGTAGCCTTGAACACTTTTAAAATTAAAGAAGAAAGATGAAAATTAGAGGGAATTAACTTATTACCCATTTTTAAAAATAAATTAGAAGACATAGGAAATTAATAAAGGTAAAAATGAAAGTAGTGGGGCAAAAACACAATATGGGGGAGGATCAATAAAATTACTGATTTTGAAAAAACAAAACTAGTCAAACCACTAAGGAGTCTATAGGAAACAATGAAAAGGCAAAATTATAAAAATATGGAAAGGAAAGGAACAACCATGCAATAGAAAAAAAACTGAAGAGCTGACTACAAGAAGGGTCTTGGTAGCAATTTTGAAAAACTAGACAAATGTGATACTTTCTTAGAAAATTATAAATTATTTTTCCAAGAAAATGTAGACAACTGAATAGTTGATTAAAGGTGGTAGAAGGTGCTAAATTTAGCCTTGAAAAAGGCACCTGTCAATAGATTTCAAAAATAAGTTGTATCTAATATTTAAAAATAGATTATTCCAATTTTATTTAAGGTAGTCCACTAGTATGAGATAGAAATTACCCCACTTTATTCATGAAGATAGCATCATATTAATGGTGAAAACTGATAAAGAAACGACAGTCTAAAGAAGGAAACTTATGTCATACTCACAAACATAAAGGCAAAACTTCCAAATAAAATCGGTGAGTAGAATCCAGTAATTGATCAAAAGTTTAAACCATCATAGCAAGGTAGGGATTAATATAGAAAAATAGTGGTATATAACTTTAGGAAAGTTATTATAATCCTATTAGATATTAAAAGCTGCTAAAAATATTTAATATCCAGGAGCCACTTCTATCAAAATTAGGTAAAAGAGTATTAGAAAGAAACCAAATGTAATGAAAATCTATTTACCAAAAAACGATGGTAAATATTATCCTAAATGCTGAAACAATAAAACTGAACATTAAAATAAAGTCAGCATTAGATAGAAAAACCTTTTATTATTTTTATTCAATATTAATTTAGAGGTCCAAGAAAATGAAGTAAGAGAAGAAATGAAGGAACACTGATACAAATACTGAAGAAGGAAAGATAATGTTATGTTTTTGCCAAGATTTTATTGCTGTAACACCATCTTATCTGCTAAGATTTGACAGCAGGTCTAGAAAACCAAAGAGTAAAAAACTACTAAAATAAGTGAATTTGGTAAGGTGGCAAAAAGCACATATTCTCTATTCTAATAATTAGCATTTAGAAATGGACTTGGAATATTATCTTTAAAATAATGACAAAATCATATTAGGAATTAGCAGGACAGACACAGGAGTTATAAAGAAAGAAAGAAGAAAATTATAAAGACTAATGTAAGGATAAAACCAAGAGCTAAATGGTAAAGTATTATATGTTCTTGGATGATAAAAATAGAATAACATGAAAATTTTAATTCATTCAAAAGTGAACACATAAATTCAATGCATTTGAAATTAGAATTACAAGGTTATTTTGAGGAAATGCCCAAGTATAGCAACATAATTGCACACACATTTTCACAAATGCTATATATATTTATATATATAAATGTATATACAAAATATACATGTAAACGTACATACACATATAAGTACATACACATTTGAGTAGACACACATGTATATACACATTAATATGTATGCAATATACAAGTGTACGTACATATATATTTCATGTATTAGGGATATATATGTGTATATATATACATACATTTTATATATATGAAAAAGAAGGTGAGCTATCTTTCCTTCCAGATACTGAATCATACTATAAAGCCATATTGCTATGATGTTGACATTGGAATGGAAAGTAGATGCATGGAACAAAATACACATTCCAGAAATAGATCTTAATTATATATGAGAATATATGACAAAGGCAGTATTTTAATTTAGTGGGAAAGGATGAATTATTTAATAAACTGTGCTGACTCGATGTTCTATGCATATGGAGGAAATAATATTAGACTCCCATGTACATTAAGTACAAAAATAAATTCCAGATGGAGTAAAGATCTTTTTTTTCTGAACAATATGAAAGTCAATGTCTTTTTACCCCTAAACACTTCAGTATGTATTTCCTAAAAACATTTGCAGTACAATCAAAATCACAACCAAAAATCAGGAAATTCCATTTGATAGCATATTGTCATCTCATCTATAGTATTAGGTAATCACCAGTTGTTCCACTGATGTCTTATTAAGCAGAAGAGGAATAGTAATTTCCTTTTCTTGTTCAGGATTCATTTCAAGATATCATGTTGCCTTTGATTGTCATGTCTTTCTATTCTCCTTTAAACTGGAAGAGTTCCTCAGTCTTTCTTTGAATTTTGCAAAGTTTTTGAGGAGGACAGACCAGTTATTTTGTAGTCCATCCCTCAGTTTGGTTTGCTTGTTGTAACTGAAGGCATCCTTAACAATGCTTTTTTTTCCAAGTATTTCTTGGAGTATAGTTGATTTACAATGTTGTGTTAGTCTCAGGTGTACAGCAAAGTGAATCAGTTATATATATACATAAATCCACTCTTTTTTTTAGTTTTTTTTTCCCCATACAGGTCATTACAGAGCATTGAGTAGAGTTCCCTGTGCTATACAGCAGGTTCTTATTAGTTACCTATTTTACATATAGTAGTGTGTATATGTCAATCCCAATCTCTCAAGTTATCCCCCCCCCGACCCTTATCCCTTGGTAACCATAAGTTTGCTTTCTACATCTGTGACTCTACTTCTGTTTTGTAAATAAGTTCATTTGTACCCTTATTTTTAGCTTCCACATATGAGTGATATCATATATTTGTCTTTCTCTGTCTGACTTACTTCACTTAGCATGATAATTTCTAGGTCCATCCATGTTGCTGCAAATGGCATAATTTTGTTCTTTCTTATGGCTGAGTAGTATTCCATTGTATATATGTACCACATCTTCTTTATCCATTCATCTGTTGATGGACATTTAGGTTGTTCCCATGCCCTGGCTATTGTAAATAGAGCTGCAGTGAACATTGGTGTGCATGTATGTTTTTGAACCATGCTTTTGATTGATGTATTTTTTTCTATAGTTAGCAGTGGCCTATACACTGATTCAAGCCCTCTCAATGGAAGAAATGGATGGAACCCTGGGTCAGGGATCTTCCTTTCAGGGCTACCTGAGGACAACAATCAGAAGATCTCCTGCTGTCAGTCACAGTCAAGAAGAAAATCCATCATTTCCATATTACCTAGAAATCTTAGACTCCCTGTACTCTTCTTAGATTCACATTCTTTATTGTTTATAAACAACGAGAAAAACTTTGCATACTTATTGGCCACAATGGTAATTATATTTGAGGCAACAGTCTTGTGAAAACCTCAGTCAGTGAGTCACATAATTGAATTTTACACTCAGCTAAATCAGGCCCTCATGACAAGTCCACCCAGAAAGGAAAAGTGCTTTGCTTCATAATTCTTCTTAATTCTGCTGTTTCTTTCTTGAACTGGCAGGTAGTAGTTGTCTTTGTTGTGAATACTAATATTTTGGGCCAGCTGGCAATATCATTTTTTTTTGCATAAACTCTTTTGGCCTTCTGCCCCTCTTTCAACACCTCAAAGACTTGGAGACAGATCTTCAACTGGTCTAAACCAGCCTTTCCTTTAATAAGTGTAATTTAATTTCCTGTCTGTTTCTTTGCACAAACACCAACATTGTCACTTTCATCAAAAGGCTTGTAAACTGGCTGCCTGGTTACTGTGAACTGGCTAAGTGAAAAAAGCACTGCCCTGGGAAATCAAAGCTCTGGATTTTCCCCAATTTTTGATTATTGTGGTTAGGGGTTAGAACTTGTGATACTTCCTAGATAAGACCTTGTTTCCACTACTTTACTACCCATCTGACTTTGGGTACTTTAATTAATATCACTGTGTCAGAACTTCATCACTTACCAAATGGCAATAATTATGTTACATATTTCATAGGTGCTTATATTAATGTGAGGAAGAAATTAAACAATGATTCATGGTGCATAGCGTACATATAACAACATTTAGTAAATGTGTTACTGAACCAAACTTGGGTCCACTCACCCGCACACAGTAAAGCCAATCTGCTGACACCAGGTTGTGGTGAAGGAAAGTGCAGTGTTTATTGCAGGGCACCAAGCAAGGAGAATGGGCAGCTTGTGCTTAAAAGACCTGTTCTCCCCAGTGGCTTTCAGGGAAAGGTTTTTAAAGGCAGGGTGAGGGAGGGGTGGTTTGTGGGGTGTGGTCAGCTCGTGGACATTCTTCTGATTGGTTGGTGGTGAGGTCATCAGGAGTCAACATCATCAACCTTCTGGGTCCAACTGGACTGGGGTCTACATGCTAGTGGGCAGCAGACAGTTAACTTCTCCCACCTGGTGGGGGTTTCAGCTCAAAGGACATGGCTCAGAATATTCTCTATAGCTCTTGAGGAGGAACTAAAGGTCCTTGACTTTGTTTAGTGGCTAAATCACCATTATTTTATCTTGCTTGGCTGTTTCCTTTCTTTCTGCATTTTCTCACATCTCTGATCAAGTTTGCTCTTTGGAACTCAGGGAGGGTCTAGGAGGCTAAAGATTTTCTACAGACAAGAGGCAGGTGAAGGACATGGGGTCGGGGGGGGGCTTTCTCTTGGGAAAGCCCCATAGGGTCCTGCTCAGTTACAAATGTTGACGATAGTTATAACTAGTTATTATGTCACTTTGGTAAAGCATGTAAATGAATGTTTTGGGTATCAATTATGTATAACAAACTACCCCAAACCTTCTGGTTTAAAACAAAAACAACTTCATTGTGCTCACAATCTGTAGGTCGAGAATTGAGCAGGGCTTGGCTGTGTGTAGCATCACCTGGTGTCACACAGTCATTTGCAGCTGGTAGCTGGGATGGTTTTAGGTAGTCCAAGAAGGCTTCACTTGTTTGGGGTCTCACTTGCCTGGTAGCTTAGGAGGGGCAGCTGGAAGACTGGTCTCAGCTTAGTCTCTGTCCTCCATGAGTTCCAGCCTTTGCAATATGGTCTTTCCAGCAGCTGGAGCATTAGACTGCTTACATAGTAGCTCAGGACTGTAGAATGAGTGTTCTAAGAATCCAAAGGAGAGCTACAAAGTTTCTTATAACATAGTTTCAGAAGTCACCAAGTGTCACGTGTGCTGCATTCTTTTGGTTTCACAGGACTAGCTCATATTAAATGTGGAAGGGGACTCCACAAGTGCATAAATACTGGGAAGCATGATTCATCGGGGTGGGGGGCGGCATGTTGAAGACAAGCTACCACAATGAATAATAGCGTTTCTTCCAGGAGTATTCATTTATATCTCTATGCAGACTAATGGTTATTCATTAGTTGGGCATGTGTCCAAGGTGTTTTATTACAACAAAATGCTTGAAAAAAGGATTACAGGCTCATCACATGGAGTGGCTTGAAATTTTCTGAGACTGAGTTTTGGGAAGGAGCTTGGCTTGGGAGATCAGAGGAAAGTATAAAAAGGAGCAGACATCTCTTTAGAGTTAATATTTCCTAATGTTTCATTTATTCTCGTTGAAATTATTTGAAGATTGGGGAATATATTCCTTGGTCCCTGCTCTGACTGCACTATATTAAAAGCCACACCTTAATCTCAGTGGCTTACAATAATAAATGTTTATTTCCTGCTCTCCTGTCTATAAGTCAGTTGTGGCTCTGCTGGGCTTAGCTGAGATCCTTTGCGGTCAGCTGGATTAGGACTCAGGCTTTGGGTGGATCCAGGTAGGTCCCACGTGTCTCCTCATTCTGGAACTGTGAGAGAGTTCTGGACTTATGGTGAAATTCAGGAGGCTGAAGCAAAACATGCAAGCAATGTAAGACCTCTGTTCATCCCATGTCCACTTACATTCCACTAGCTAAATCAAATCACATGGGTAAGCCCAAAGTCAGTAGAGCTAGGAAGTCTATTCTACCCACAGGAAGACCACAGGGGAAAGGAATAATCATGAACAGTCAGTATTCTCTACCATGGAGAGTCTAGGCATAGTGGAATAAAAAGCCAGTTCCCTGGACATTCATATTATGCTGAAAGGATGTGCAATTTTCTGTTTGTAAGGCTCTCTCTCGCACACAGTAGACTAGAGCTTCACCTTCTGATAAATTTTTAGTACTCAGAGTTCACTCTAAAGCATCAGATTTTAATTTATAATATACAGAAATTACTACCCTATTTTAGGACTTTCTGTTATTTATATTCATACTGTGTTTTTGAAACACGAACACCATATTTAGCTATTGACAATGCATAAGAAATTGTTCTCTGCCCTGAGGAATTTATTTCAGAGCAATTCAAGCTATTTAAATCAGTGTCAGCCTCTCAATTTTGAACAGACAGCTGTGGAGAGGAGATAAGCTTTTGAAGATGCAGCAGAAATGGTGTTTAGAGGGAATGAAAGAGGGAGAGATGATAGGCAACCAAGAAAGGGAGTTTATCCAAACTTGCAAAACGAATGGTAGGAGAGGAAAAAAACCTAACAGTTCAGGTGATGGAACAGAAGAAGGCGAGGCTCCAGCTCAGCTTTATTTTCTGCATTTTCAGAAGTCCTGAGGAATTTAGACATCAACTGGATTTATTATTTGACAGACAGAACTCTTGAAGTTTTGACTTCAGGTTTATCATGTCTATCTCATACTTGTTCTGTGCTGATAACACGGAGTAGTTCTTCTTGAGGTTGGTGAATGTCTCTCAGTCCCTGTGGATATGTTGTTAATAGAAAGATTGATACACTTGAGTGATTTTCTAACTCAAGGAAACACTTGATTGAAACAGTAACTTCTAATATGTTATAATTTGAGGGTTCCCAAAGGCATCTATGGCTTCAAAATAATTTCTGCAACTAAACTCGCCATGTGCCTGATAATCTTAAGTTACTTACTCATAAACGTTTCTCTGCATTAAGGAATTAAAGATGATAAGTAAGACCATGATGCCTCATAGATATATAGAGTAGCTCATTGGATAGACATATGTCAAGGGAGGTTTGATAGAAAGATCCAGCCTGGTAAAGAGCCCCCTTGCTGCCGTGATCTGTCCACTCCTCTATGCAGTCGTCTCCAGCCTCTATAGTGGGTGTTTATGTTTGGCTGTTCAGAATCCATGGACTTTTCCCCAGTATGATCCCATCATTGTCTTTTGGTAAATTATCTTTCCCACATTGTGGGTAATATTTGGTGAGTCTTTAAACTGCCCTGTTCCGCTCCTCCTCTCCTGTGATGGCCTTTTGATGTGTCAACTTGGCTACCATACTGTCTTCAGTTATTTAACCAAATGCTAACCTAGGTGTTGCTGTGAATTTATTTCATAGATGTTACAGAAGTACAGAATCAGTTGAATTTAAATAAGGATTATCCTCAGTAATCTGGGTGGGCCAGATTCAATCTGTGGAAAGGCCTTATAAAGGGAACTGAGGCTTCCCTTGGGGAAGAAAAGAATTCTGCATGTGGGCTGCAGCTTGGAACTGTGCCCAGGAGTTTCAGCCTGCCCTTCCAGATGGCCTGAAGAATTTGGATTTACTTAGCCAGCCCCCTCAATCATGTAAGCCAATTCTTTGCAATAAATCTCTTAATGTATATCTCCTGTTGGTTCCGCTTCTCGACTTGAACTCAGGTTGATACACTTTTCCATATCTGCTTTCTCATAAATGAAACTAAAGGGATGCCCTCGTAGCTCTTAGCTTCCTTCTACCAAATCTTTCCTTTTGCTGCCATAGTAAAGCCAAGGGTGGTCATGAAGCTAAGCTTGGCCAGCTGGCAACTTTCATAATCCTTTCCTTGAGAATAACACAAGGAATAAAAACAAGACAAACAAACCCCTGGCACTTTAGAGTTTTTTTCTTTTCAGTGAAAGTGCCCTTACAAGACCCTCTAATCGTTCCTTCTTACTTTGTTTTTGCTCTATTTCCAATCCTGGTTCATAGCTATTGTATTCTCTTAGTAAATTTCTCTTTTGCTTGGCCACAGCAAAAGGATGACTGACAAGCCCAGTTGTGTCGCTTGCAACAAGAACAAAAAGCTTAACTGATACAGCCCATGAGCATTCTGACGGACAGAACTTGGATTCATTGAAAACCTGAGCTCCCAGAATATATAGAAACAAACAGATAAACCCCTGAAACGCCCCATAATCAGATTGAATCTAATTTTTCTTTTGCTTTAAGTCAGGGGTGGGGACTCTATTAAAATGTCAATAATTTCTGGCAGGAGTAACAAGTTAAACAATTATCATCACATGTATTTTACTTTTTTTAGTTTATTTTTTAAACTTTTTATTTTATATTGGAGTACAGTTGATTAACAATGTTGTGTAGGTTTCAGGTGTACAGCAAAGTGATTCAGTTATACATGTACATGTATCTATTCTTTTTCAAATTCTTTTCCCATTTAGGTTGTCACGTAATATCGAGCAGAGTTCCCTGTGCTATACAGTAGGTCCTTGTTGGTTATCTATTTTATATACAGCCATGTGTACATGTCCACACATGCATTTTAGTTTAACTTAGCCTTTCCATGGAGCCAGGATGTATGGAAACCAGAATGAAAGAGGGAGACAGCATGTGAACTGTGATGAGAGTGCTGACAAGAAAAGGGGTGGAACATGAAGGAATCCATGAAAGATAGAACCTCCTGGAGGGTGAGGGTGTGGGAGTAGGTAAGATATGGGATAGAAAAGTAAGGAGGGCTGGGGGGGAGGGAACTGGGATTGCTGCACCGTTATAGTGACTAGCTAGGATCACTCTACGTGGTAGGAAGGATAATTGCCCCAAAGGTGTCCATATCCTAATCTCTAGAGCCTGTGACTATGCTACCTTACGAGGCAAGGAGGAATTAGGTTAACAGTGGAATCAAGCTTGCTAACAAACTGACCCTAAGGTAGGGAGACTAAGCCTCAATTTTCTAGGTGACCCAGGCTCTTCAGATGGGTCTTTAAAAGTGGAAGAGGGAGGCAGAAGAGGACTCAGCATCAGAGGGATGCTATGGAAGGAAGACTCAACCAGCCATGAACGTGAAAGGGGCTGAAAGCCAAGGAATGCAATGCAGTCTCGAGGAGCTGAAAAGGCAAGGGACCGGATTCTCCTCTAAGGCTCCAGAAGGAATGCAGCCTGTCAACGCCTTGAAGTAAACCCAGTGTGACCTGAAGCAGAGTTCTGACCGACAGAACTATAAGATGATAAATTTGTGTTGTGTTAAGCCAGTACGTTTGTGGATAATTGGTTACAGTAGTAAGAGAAAACTGTTAGACTCTATAACCCATGAGTATAGTAGAGAGAATAAAGGAGTTGTGCCATAAGACCTGGAGGTGGTCTGTACAGTAGGAAGGTACAGATCATTTCTCTGCTCTCCCATTTACTGGCAAGGTTCTTAGCCTCTCTAAACTTCAATTTTATTATCTCCAGAATGGGCAGAAGATACCTGCCTTTCAGGATTTTTGCTATAAATTAGAGATAATACAGGGCTTAGTTCTTAACATCTGAACTCTCTTCCTGACTGACCAAGTCTGGGATTCAAGGGTGCACCTGGTACCACTGTGGAGCAAAGAATTGCTTCTGGCAGACAGAGAAATGTAGAACAAAGGGGAAACTGGCGTTTGTAGGTTTCCAGGTCAATATGGGCTCAGGAAGAGAGTAGGTGACATGAAACCCAAAGTGACAGGGCAGATAGGCAGTGACTGAGAAGAAAGCTAGCAGTCTGGCCTGGCGGGATTGAGGGAATGTGTTCAGGAATGGAGATGCTGGAGTGGGAAGCAGGACCCAATGACTGCGAAGGGGCTCACTAAGGAGGCTAGATAGTTTGGACACCTAATGGTAGTACAGTAAATATATATCCTAGCTATTATTTCCTTCAATATTTTTTTCTTTCCCTTCTTTCTCTTCTCCCATTACACGTATGTTGATTTGTGTGTATGGTGTCCCGTACTCCTTTGAGACTTGATTTTTCGTCAAACTTTTTTCTCTCTCTTCTTCAGATCACATCATCTCTGTTGATCTGTCTTCAGGTTTGCTGATTCTTCTGCCAGCTGCTGGTATTTACTGCCGAGCTCCTCCAGTGAATTGTTAATTTTGGTTTTGTATTTTTCTATCTGGTTCTTTTTAGTAATGTTTATTTTTTCATTGACCATCTTTATTTGAAGAGACATTGTCATGATAGCTTTATTTCTTTAAGCATGGTTTCATTTTTCTCTCTTAGCATCATTTTAATAGCTTCTTTGAGGTCTCTGGTTGCTGAGTCCACCATCTGGGCCTCTTCAAATGCAGATCTTGCTGCTTGCATTTTTTCCCGATGTATATGGGACACAGTTGTCTTTTTCTTTACAAGTCTTATAATTCTTGGTTGAAAACTGGACATTTTAGATACTATACTGCAGCAGCTCTGGATACCAGTCCCCCCCCCAGGAATTGTTTTATTTGCTTATTTGTTTGTTTATTTGTTTGGTGACTTGGCTTTGGTTGTACCTGCCTGGAGTAAAGTGTCTGGTGGAGAGGTCTGTACACAGAGCTGGATAAGAAGGGTATGTAAGAGAGTGAGTCAGAGACTCATAATTCTTACCAAGATTTAGTAGATTTTCATGAATGAATGTTTCTCCATTTGATGTATTCTCTTAGGACACTTTCTAGAGACTTCAAATGGTTAAAAAATTTTTTTCCTCAGTTAAATTTTTGTTTTTCTGTGAAGAGTTTTCACTGAGCTCCTTGTTCTGCCATTCTGGAAGTCCTGCCTCTTCTCTTATTTTCAGTGTATAGTTAATTAGAAGATATCCTCTTGCCCTTTAAATAGGTGAACGCAAATTATTGCTGTGACACAATTCCAACATTAACTTTGATAAAAGAGAATTTTTGAAATGTGCCCGACTTGGGATTAGGATCATTGACACCAACTTAGTTTATTTTCCAGCAAGAGTCCGTAGTGTCTGGGAAGCAGCAGTTTGAAAGCTGGGCTTGTCTCTGAAGCACTGCTTTCCATACAGTGATGGATTGTGGCTCCCATTAAGAGATCTTTGGAAGAGTCTGGAATTGCAAGAGTTGGAATTTGCAGAGCCGGCCCTCCCAGAGGTATCCGTGGGCGCTTAGTAGAATTTCTTTTCATCTAGTAAGAAAAAAAGATGATAAATGAGCTAACAGATCAAACTTTCAGGTTTAAAATAGAAGGCTTAAATGTCAACAAAAGAAACACAGGTAAAGATCAGAGTACAATTGTGGTTAATAGTGTATGTTAATCAGTATGTTGAGAAAATAAAAAGGTTTTTGAAACTATTTTGAAGTAGAGGAAGGAAGATCATTAAAGTGATATGAGAGAATATCATGGATATTTCATTGTTGTCATCACGCAAGAGAGAGCAGCTATGTCTCATTCCCTCCTCCAGTGGGTCACCAGGAGACTTTCAGGTTCACGAACTATTATTTTCATCTTTGTATATATAGTGTTTGTGTTGTTACACATAAATAGAAGGCTTCCATTCATGTTTATTGAAAAAATAAGTGCAGGGTGTAGGGATTAATATCCAAAATATATAAGGAACTCATACAACTCAATAGCAAAAAAAGAATCTGATTTTAAAATTGGCAAAGGACCTGAATAGACATTTTTTGAAAAAAGACATATACATGGCCAACAGGTACATAAAAAGGTGCTCAACATCTCTAATCATCAGGGAAATGCCAGTCAAATAGACAATGAGCTACCACCTCACACCTGTTAGGATGACTGTTATCAAAATGATAAGATGTAACAAGTGTTGGTGAGGGTGTGGAGAAAAGGGAACCCTCTTGCACTGTTGGTGGGAATGTAAATTGGTGCAGCCACTGTGAGGAACAGTATGGCGTTTCCTCAAAACATTAAAAATAGAGCTATCATATGATCCAGCAAACTTACTTCTGGGTATATATTCGAAGGAGATGGAATAACTATCTTGAGGAGATATCTGTACTCCTCCATGCCCATTGCAGCATTATTCACAATAGCCAAGACATGGAAACAACTTAATTATCCATCATAAGCGAATGAGAGCGAATAAGAAAATGTGGTATGTGGTACATGTATGTGCATACACACACACACACACACACACACACACGTTGGAATATTATTCAGCCACAAAAAAAGAAATTCCTGTCATTTGTGACAACATGAATGAAACTTAAAGGCATTGTGCTATGTGAAAAAAGACAGAAAGACAAGTACTATACAGTTTCACTTATATGTGGAATCTTCAAAAGTAAAAATCATTAAAACACAATAGATTAGTGGTTTCCAGGGGCTGGGGCATTGGGAAAATGGGGAGATGTAGGTCAAAGGATAAAAACTTTCAGTTATAAGACAAATAAGTTTTAGGGATCTAATTTATAGCATGGTGACTAGAGTTAACAATACTGAAATATATACTTGAAATTTGCTAAAAGAGTAGATTCTAAATGTTTTCACCACACACACACACACTAAATGGCAACTATGTGAGGTGACAGATGTGCTAACTAACTTTATTGTGGTAATTATTTCACAATATATACATATGTCAGATCATCATGTTATATACCTTAATTGGCAAATAACATTGTGTAAGTGTATACCTCAATAAAGCTGGGAGGGAAAAAGACCAGTTCATTGCTGCATCAGTCACTGACCAGTCATGTATATATGGAATGGGTAAACAACAAGGTCCTACTGTATAGCACAGGGGAGTATATTCAATATCTTGTGATAAACCATAATGGAAAAGAATATGAAAAAAAATGTATATATGTATAATTGAATCACTTTGCTGTACAGCAGTAATTAACACAACATTGTAAATCAACTATACTTCAATTTTTAAAAATCGATAAAAAATGATTGATCTCTGGGCTTCCCTGGTGGCCCAGTGGTCGAGAATTCGCCTGCCAGTGCAGGGGACACGGGTTCGATCCCTGATCCGGGAGGATCCCACATGCCACAGAGCAAATGGGCCCGTGAACCACAACTGCTAAGGCCTGTGCACCTGGAGCCCGTGCTCTGCAACAGGAGAGGCCACCACAATGAGAAGCCCACGCACCGCAAAGAGGAGTGGACCCGGCTTGCCACAACTGGAGAAAGCCTGCGTGCAGCAGCAAAGACCCAACGCAGCCAAAAATAAATAAATTAAATTAATTAATTAATTAAAAAGACTGACCTCTGAGCAGAAGTTGGGTCACCTTAAACCTAGAGTGCTTACCCAGTGGAGGAAAGCGAACACCCCAAACATAAGCAAGACTTGATCCGCAAGAAGGAGCTGGGTAAGGAGTTTTGAATGGGCAACGAATAGCGTCCATTCTACTAGACATTTCAGATCTTGTACAGCTTAGCTTGGTAATACTGTAAGTGCGATAGTCAGAAAGAAGAGCCTAGGTGCTTCTACCTGCTACCTAGTGAGGGTCCTAGTTAGCAGTGTACTCCATCCTGATGCTTTAGTGTAAGTAGGCTACTCTTAGAATAGCGTAACTTGTTCCAAAGAAGTAGGCTGATTTCCCTCAGGTGGAAATGGATTGTATTTGACATATTTAAAATAGCATCTAGGGCTTCCCTGGTGGCGCAGTGGTTGAGAGTCCGCCTGCCGATGCAGGGGACACGGGTTCATGCCCCGGTCCGGGAAGATCCCACGTGCCGCGGAGCGGCTGGGCCCGTGAGCCATGGCCGCTGAGCCTGCGCATCCGGAGCCTGTGCTCCGCAACGGGAGAGGCCACAGCAGTGAGAGGCCCGCGTATTGCCAAAAAAAAAAAAAAAAAAAAAAATCATTAAAATAGCATCTAACCATTTATTAGGAATAGGGCTTCACAATTTTAATTTTTTTTTTGCCAAAGAAAAATTAGAAGAGGTGCTGCTGCATGCTTCACAAATAGGGTGAGATTGCAGCTTCTCAGAAGGGCAGGGGGAGCATGGTGTGACCAGGAATTGTCATCCACAGAGGCACGATTTTCTGTTCCACATCCTTCTTTCACCCCTTTTGTTCTTTTCCTCGCTCTCTTTGTGTTTTTCCCAAATATGATAACAAAAAGACTGGAAATTTGGATATTAGGAATAGAGGGAAATTTCAACAGTACTCTGAAAGGGAAAATTACAGATGAACTCAGTATATCTCTTGCAGATCCATCTATTTATGAATTTCTAAGACTGCCTTTGACAGACGTGAGAACTGACTTCTGTCTCCCTGTGTAAGGTGATATGAAGCCCATCATGGTGAGATCAAATGAACTCTGGGCCTTTAGAGAGGATATCTTAACACTGATGATCTAGTAAATTGTAATAAAATAATTAGGAAATGGTCAGTTTTGAGTATTTGTTACCTTTGCTTTTAAAAAAATCTTTTATTGAAGTATAGTTGATTTACAGTGTTGTAATATAGCTCCCTGCGCTATACAGTAGGACCTTGTTGTTCATCCATTCTATATATAATAGTTTGCATCTGCTAATCCCAAGTTCCCAGTTACCTTTGTTTTCAACATAATGTATTGCAAGTTCATATAAATTGATTTTTAATATAGTTTATTTAACCGGCTCACAAATTTCCTGAAGACTTATGAGCTAGTAGGAGCCAGCTCTAGTACACCACTGGATATATTATACACAGGGAGGTAGTTTAGACCTGTTTAAGCCAAGGCCAGTGGTATAATTGCTTCTGTAGGATCTCCACTTCATTGAAGATTCTGCTGCTGAAATGAATTGGCATTCTAAAAGTATTCCATTTCTACCAACTGCAGCCCATTCAGGTCTATATGACCCCATGGTAACCCTGTCTTCTAATGGCTCTGAGTATTCTAAGTAATAATCAACCATAAGTCATAACGTTCCAGGACAGGTGACAATATCAAACCCTGCTTAACCCTTCTGCACATGTGTACAAACTCCTCTGACCCACAGCTACACATCACCCAGTATTGTGGTTCCCCTTTGTTGGTCCTCAATCATCGTTTGATTCAAGCCCAAGCTTCCCTCTTCATGTAAGAGTGAAAACAGGAAGAGAGGTGAAGTCGTTGGTTGGGTTAAGGGAGATCAGAGATTACATATAGAACTATATTTTTCTTTGCCTGATCTCAAAATAACTTTGTGAAAACTTATAGGGTAAAATTGTTACGGCAACCAGCTTAAAGAAAAAGGACTTCATATTTTATTCCCTCATACATCAATTATCATAGTTCTGTATCTTGGGAGCCAGAAATTCAGCAGGTATGTTGAGATTTGACCTCTCATTATTTGACCTTTAAAGAAAATCAGCATGACTCTCGTCTGCTTCCTGTTGAGCTTCTAAAGTGTATAAATTGTGCAGACAATGGAGCATCATAGATGAGCTGGAGCACAGACTTGGAGAAGCCAGCATGTGTGGTTTGGTAACAGTGTATATACGTGTGTGTGTGTGTGTGTGTGTGTGTGTGTGCGCGCACATATACAGTGGTTAGCAAAACCTAACCATTAGTTAGAAGGAAATTTGGCATGATGGTTTATCCTCAGGTCAAGAAAGAGCAGTGTTTCCAAGGAGCCCTGGCTGTGTGGTCCATATGCCTGCATTCTCTATTAGGAAGAAGGCGACGCATAGAATGACAGAGGTGTATCACAAGCCTAAGCTCCTCTGGGAAACCCTCTGACGCCGTTAGAGGTTTATAGTGGGTTGAATGGTGCCCCCCCCCAAAGATCTGTCCACCATGTCCTGGAATCTGTGAAGCTGACGTTATGTGGGAAAAAGTGTCTTTGCCGATGTAATTATGTTAAAGATCTTGGGATGAGATCATCCTGGATTATCCAGATGGTCCCTAAACCCAATAACAAATATTTTGCTAAGTAACATATAGGGGAGAGACGCAGAGAGAAGATGATAGTGGTGATTGGAGAGACACCCTTACAAGCCAAGGAACAGTTGGAACCACTGGAAGCAGGAAGTGGCCAGGAAGGATTCTTCCCCAGCACCTTCAGAGGGAGCATAGCCCTGCTCATTCCTTGATTCTGGACTTGTGGCCTCTTGACTGTTGTAAGTGACCCAGTTTGTGGTAACTGGTTACTGCAGTCCTAGGAAACTAATACAAGTAACAAAACTGAATGACAAAACGAATGGCTCTGGGTTACAAAGGAACCGCCCAGCTCTGCTATGGGATAACTTCTAAAGACGGGCCACAAGAAGGGGTGTTAACTTTCCACCTGGAGAAGGAGACAGTGGAAATTCACAGACAAATAAGGATGCAGCTCTATATGCAGTGGTGGAAAGTATCAACACTTTTAAAAGGTATTGTCAGCTAAGTGTGTCGGTGCAGCTGGTTCCCTGGCTTGGGTGGAGCTGAAATAGTGTGATGGGCAGTAGATGGGCAGAGCCAATTGCAGACTTTGGAGATAGTGGCTGGCCAGAGCACTGGTGAGGCAGTCCAGGGCTGGGCTTGTCTATCAAACGTACTCCTCCCTGTGACAAACAAAACCACGCTGCAAGGGGAACGGTCAGGGTCCTGTGAGTTCACAGGTCGGGAGCATTGATCCGGCTCACTTGGGAACAAAATATTAAAGTAAACTTCCTAGGAGGGTTCAAAGGGACAATTCGGTCACATCTATTTTATTTAAGGTTGAAATTTTATTTAAGTTTGATTATTTAAGAAATAACCACAGTGCTACATTTTCCACATTCCTATGGGAATAAATTATTTATTGCTCCCACGTCTTTTGATTTCTGTTGCCCCTATGGACAGAACCTCTAGTACAGGTACTAGGAACACATTTTCCAAGGTAAAAAGCTGAAAACATCTCTGACCGTAACGTTGGGCCACTTTAGGCAGTAAATGGCAGTCGGGGACATGTTGTTTGGATGACAAAACGCAAGAAATTTCAAATCGTGATGGGAATGGGTGATTCAACGTAATCCATAAAATTGGCATTGTCCCAGAACACCCAGATGGTAGAGACAAGGCATTAGCAGCTCTTATTTTCTTAGCTTTGGGTAACTAAGACTAGAGAAAAATCAACAATGCTTTTGTTTTTACGAAAATGTAATTCTAGGAGAAATGAGTGCTATTCATTACATCTCTAATTAATGATACTCAGAGTGCTGTGGTTTCTCAATGAGAAAGCACCTGGATGAAACATGGTACCCTCACCACTCAGGGTTTATGCATTCAGAACCGGGTGAAACTTGATGTGGCTACAAGGGCTGTATGATTCCATCCCCTCATTTTGTGGATGTGGGAACTGAGGCGGGAGAAATGTTACCCGAGGGATGGGTGCCCGAGGCTGGAATTGAACCTGGACCATTGAATTCCCATCTGCCGCCCTTCTCACCCAGCCGCACTCTTCAAGGGCTCTTATCTAACGCTGGCTTCCCTCTGCTGACAGCATCATCCTTAGACACTTCTGTAGCTCTGGCTCCTTATCGTGGGTTTCAGCCTTTTCCCAGCTTCTTATCAGAGGCAAAGCTTTAATTGCCTCAACACACAGTCAATTCTACTTGAAAGATGAGACCGGGCAGGGAACTCAGTTCTTCAGCGTTCTCAGACATCATGAACTGTCTTCCTCGGAGAGCCTCCAACTCCAAATCAGTCACTTTAATGACAAACTTTCCTTTCTCTAGAAACATTTACCTAAGACTTAATTTAAACACCTTTTGGACAAAAAACCCAAACCCAAAACTAAACCTAGGCAGACACTGAATTTTCAGACACATTGTGGCAGAAAACCTGGCATATACAGGCAATGTAAGATTTTGGAATCGAGAAGACGTTAATTCAAATCCCAAATCAACCACTCTGTCTGAGCTCTGGGCTACAGTTTGTATCAGTAAACTGGGAGACGTTTTTCTCTATAACAGGATAATGCAATGGAGTAATTAATTTTTTTGTGGGTTCATCAAGATAAAATGGAGGGGGTGGAAGGGGCGTTGGGCAGAAAAAAATGTAGCCCTCACACCGTACTTGCCATCTTTCTTTCTCTCCTGCAACTCCTGGGGCCAATAACAGCAGAAAGCCTCTAAGAAGGTAATCTCTGGCCTGGGAGTAACATAAAGACACCCTTTCCTATCTGATGATTTATATAGTTTGGGAGCCTGGGGATATTCCCGGTTCTCTTCCAACTGCATACATGCTTGCAGCCAGGGCCGAAACCAGGAGGATGCTCTTCTAGGTGACAGCGTTCATAATCCAAAGACCTTGGAATGCAATTGCTTCCTCTTTGGGGATTTATCCCATTCTTCACTTCCAGAGCCAGATGCAGACTGCATCCCAGTGACTGCTCCAGGAATGTAGAATTGGGAGCCAGACAGGTCACCAGAAGGTGCTGGATTCCTGGCCAAGATTCAGGCTCAGATTTATTGGGAAACGTACAACCTCAAAGGGCTGGTTGTGGGAGACCACTTTCCATTCACCAGTAGGACCTCACAGTTTCCACCAAGCACGTCACCCTTGGGAAATGGATGTGGGTGAGGACAGTGGCTGACAGGGCTCATAACCCCTCTGAGTTCCCTCTCAGATTCTTCGTGAACTTACAGGTAGTCTGTAAAAGCCCCAAGTGTTTTCATTCCAGAACTCGGGTAATAATTCCACACTCTGCTTCCTACCTAGCAGTCATTTATTTTAAACATAGTTGATGGGTACCAGCTATGTGCCAGGGCGTCCATAGCATCCCCCCGGCCGACGACGGGGTTTCCAGTTACCGTCCTGTTGCCTCTGTGCCTCTCTCAGCATCACCAACAGCATCTACCATGTCTATTTAGCTCCTTCAGATCTGCCTGTCGTTTTGGTTCTCAACTCAGCCCCACTTCTTTGTTCAGTAAAACCCAGAGGTTTCAGTCTCAGCTGGAGCCTGAACTCCCCAAACTTAACCAACAGAGGAGTGAATTTTTGATAACTCTCTGTGTATGGACACAAGCCAAACACATTAGAAATTCTTGTAACCATGGTAGGTTTGAAATTCATTCAGAGGAACTCAGCCATCTCCCTCTCTCCTTTCCTCAAATAAAATAAATATCAGCTTTTAAATATTCTCTGCTATTTCTTCTGAAACTCCCATCCCTGCTTATAAGCAAGAAATGCATCAGCACGGGCCACCACAGCAAAAACAATACATTCTAAGCTTGTTCATTAAAGGTATATTAGTTTAAAATTGTTTCTTTTTGGATAAACTCTGTTTCTTTCAGTTTAGGAGGCTCCATTTATAAGCACAATTTCTTTCTGAATAACATCTCAGTCTTGCACGGCCTTTTCCTCTCTCCCTTTTCTCTCCTTTCTCTTATGTTGTCAACGTGTAGGAGGGATCTTACCCTACTTCACACCGTGTGCCATGGGGGCCTTGGGTCCCTTTGTCGGCAGCTGTGGACGGCCTTTGGTTGAGGTATAGGTCATTTAAGCTGAGTCTTTGGGTGTTGGCATCTGACCCTGCTGCGTCTTCAGATTTCGGGGCTGAATGATCGCATCGTCTGAATTTCACCCTGACTGTGCCCGGGGAACTTAGGCCTCTCCCCCCGCTGCCTGGCTCCAGCCTAAGCAGGTGCTGTGGACCCTCTTGTGACTCAAGTGCTTCATGTCCCTCCTGGTTTCAAGCTGTCGAGGAGCCTGGACTGTAGGAAACTCTTGCCCTGGACCACTGCTATCCTTCCGTAGGCACATTGATTCTCAGATTTTCAGCTACCTCTCGCATTCTTCTTCCAGTCATGCGGGTATTCCTGAACCTTTACCATGCTCTGAGCTAGCATAGGGAAAGAGGGAGGCAGTATTTCTGGACCATGATCTAGACACTTCAGGAAAATGTCATACACAACCAGAGCCCACTGTTCTATCAATCATGACATTCTTATCTCAGAACACAGAAATTAAGTTATTAACGAGTACCATGTGGAAATCATTCTTTAAATATTCAATGTACTTCCTTAAGAATGATGAAATGTATTTGGCTCTGCTCACAGTTCCCCATGAACAATACTCTGTCTGCCTCATTCTCACAATATGTTGGACATGAGAGAGAGGAAGCAGAACCCTTCTTGGATTCTCCTTCGGGCTGTAAGGGATTTGGTTGTTGAGTTTCTATCAACAGGAATCTATTGTGCTTCTGGGCCCATGTTCAGGGGGTTAGGACACTGAGTTCCAGAGAAACAACCCTTTACCCTGGTCTTATCTTGTCAACATTTCTTTCTATAATTAACTGTGTCCTCCCAGAGGCCAGGAAGATTTGTATTTTTCCAATTCTCCCTGTTCTGTAGAGTAAAACTGTGTGCTCAGACCTCCAAGCTTTGCTCTTGATATGTAAAAGCAAGGCTTTGGAATATAGCAAAGTATTTTGTCTTTAAACAAAGGCTGAGCTCTTCAAGGCTGTTCTCATGCTAAGGACTCAAGAAAAATTTTTTTTCGAAGTTTAAAGCTGAACAATGATTTTTCTAGGCAGCATCTGACTTCCCCCAGAAATGAGGTCATTAAAGCAGAAGCCAGTGGCAACATGATTTATGGAGATGGAAAAAAAAACACTGTTTCGGACATCTCCAAATAGAATGCTCTATAAAGGGCAGGGATCGTGTTTCATTTCTGAATGCCTAGTGCCTAGCTCGGCATCTGCTACACAGTAAGCACACAACAAATGTGTCTTGGATGAAAGGAGAGTCCCTTTAACTTTTTTTTAAATTAATTAATTAATCTATTTATTTTTGGCTGAGTTGGGTCTTTGTTGCGGCGAGCGGGGGCTACTCTTCATTGCAGTGTGCGGGCTTCTCCTTTCGGTGGCTTCTCTTGTTGCAGAGCACGGGCTCTAGGGGTCAGTCGTTGTGGCGCGTGGGCTTAGTTGCTCCGCGGCATGTGGGATCTTCCAAGACCAGGGCTCAAACCCGTGTCCCCTGCACTGGCAGGCGGATTCTTAACCACTGCACCAGCAGGGAAGCCCGTCTTGTTAACCCTTATTCAGATTATTCTCCATAGCACCCCTCTGGACATCCCAGCTCATGTGAAACCCACTGGAGGAGGTATACGAATGAATGAGATATGTCTGTACTGGACCTGGTGGATGTGTCTCCCCATGTTTACTCAGTCTCATCTAAGCCCATGTGCTTACGCTCCTGTCACCTCACCCCTGACACGAGAATTCTCCCTATGTGGCATCTGGATAAGGGGTGTCGGCACCACCGGAGCCCCTGTAATAAGTGCAGAATTGTATGCCTCTCCTAGACCTGCTGAATCAGAAACTCTGAAGTGGAGTCCAGCAATTTATGTTTTAATAAGTCCTTTAGGGTATCTTGATGTGCGCTAGAACTTGAGAACACAAATTCATCTAACACCTCCATCTGGTTCAGCCTCCCCTATGGATGAGGCCAGGATTTATCGGGGCCTCCACTGAAGCTGCCTGGGAGGAGCCTCAGCCTCTCCCATGTCTAGGTTCTATTAGATCAGCTGCTCAGAGGGTCTGGCTTCCCAGAAAGACCAGGGAACACAACCCAAAAGTGTCCAGGAAGTTAATGTCTTGTACAGATATCTATGTTGACGTGATGATGAGAGTCTATGTGAAAACTCAAGTCAATGCGCTTGCGGTTGAGATGAATTTAAGGCTCTATGAGGGTGAACATATGGCTGAGACCAACCTCAGTGTTCACACCTCAGCAGGACATGATTTGGTGATGGGGCCTCCTGTCCCTCATGACCAAACTCTTATTGCTTTTGTTAGTTAAGTCAATACATTTCTGAAACACATAATAAACATCTTAAATCAAGACTTTTAAAAGACAATAAGAAGACCTGGAGTAATTAAAGTTTTAGGTGGAATATATAAGGTAAAATTCACCTAGCATTTCAAGTAAGCATGATTATAAATTATATACAGCAAACTCTTCCAACATATAGTATGATGCTGATGTTAAATTTTTAGTGCATTTTCCGTCAAGAACTGGTGAAAACCTTAGGGAAATATCTCTGCCCTGCTATTTTTTTCTTGTTCTGGTTTTTAGTCATTCAGTGAGTCTCTTCTAAGCCCCATCTGTTGCTGGTCCCAAGATGTCTGTGTTTGAATGGTCTCACCCTAATGGCAGAGACATTTCAGCTCTTTGTTAGCAGTGTTCAAAGTTCATGCTGATAGTACAGCAACTTCACTAACTGTATGTGCATAGCTTTCTTCTTTGATTAATACCTACTGTTCACTTCACTTCAGTTCTGGAATTTAAGGAAGTTTGCTTTTCTAATGGCTGTTTATCTGTTCCTCTGAGGACCTTCCTCTCTGAGCGTTTTATCAAAGCTATTTCTCTCTCTTTGTTCTCAATGCTTGCAACTCTGAAATCTGTCCCTCTGCGTTGAAAAACAGTGGTTTTTCCTTTGATGGAAAAACACTTTCCAATAAGATACGATTATGAAAGGGCTTCTCTCTGTCTCCCCTGCATAGAAACGATTTCTTGATAATTCTTATGCTATTGTCCTATATTTCCCGCCTCATGTATAATGTATTTTTAACTCTTCTTACGTATAATTATGTAAAATCACCAGAAGAGTTAATTTCATTAGTAACAAAGGAAGATATCTGCTGAAAACAGAACTGTAAAGGGGATTATGGTGGGCCTTCAGAGGGAGAAAATTTGAAGTAGCAGGTTTGGGTAGCAAGCCAAGGATTTAATGTGCACTTGCTAAGAAGATCAAGGTCTGGGTTAAGATGAGATGGCATGGATAGAATGGACTTTGGGTGCCTGGTTTAATCAACCCATTTAGTAAAACTGTGATCGCTGGGAACTGAGACCAAGACTCAGAAGCCAGATACCTGGTGGAAGATGTAGAGACTTCTGAAAGTCATAGTGACTGAGTTGGTGCTCATGGAGCCCAGAATGGGGAAGAAGTTAAGGAGAATCAAGGAGAGAGCGGTTGGGAAGGAGAGTTGACTGAGCAGAGGCCAAAGGGAGAATTAAAAGTTAGCTCATGTTACCATAAACCCCTTCAAAACCCTTTGATATTACCTTATTACTAATTATAGACTTCTCAAACTTTAGAAAATCACTGCTGTTAAAAATTCCTAGTCTGTGCCACAGATTCTGATTACGTATTTGTAAGGTCAGACCCAGAAGTTTCATCTTTATCTAGTAGCCCAAGTGATTTGCCCACATTTTCAGAAATGTTGAACTTCAAGTCCAAATTCCCGACCATAAAAATGAGTGTCCTCTAGATTTTTCAAGGCTGTTTAAGCATTTGTTCTTTTCTATTAAGTAATTCTTGATACCACTGAGATTGAACCTTTCCCTTTATAAAACATTGCATCCCACAGCATTATGATAGAGCTTCTGGAAAATAAGAACAGCTATTCGATTACATTTCTGTCCTCTTCTACAAGATAATGAGCAATTTAAAGATAGAGAGTAGCACTTGTCTCTGATTCCCCAATGCTCAGCACAGTGATTAGTACAGAATACACTCTCAAAAATCAGTTCTATTGTAACCCTCCTACACTGTTGGTGGGAATGTAAATTGGTGAAGCCACTATGAAGAACAGTATGGAGGTTCCTCAAAAAACTAAAAATAGAACTACCATATGATCCAGCAATCCCACTCCTGGTTGTATATCCAGAGAAAACCATAATTTGGAAAAGTACACACACCCCAATGATCATAGCAGCACTATTCACAATAGCCAAGACATGGAAGCAACGTAAATGTCCATCAACAGAGAAATGGATAAAGAAGATGTGGTACATATATAGAGTGCAATATTACTCAGCCATTAAAAAGAATGAGATGATGCCATTTGCAGCAACACGGATGGACCTGGAGATTATCATACTAAGTGAAGTAAGTCAGACAGAGAAAGACAAATATCATACACTATACCTTATATGTGGAATCTAAAATATGATACAAATGAACATATTTACAAAACAGAAACAGACTCACAGACTTAGAAAAAAATTTATGGTTATCAAAGGAGAAAGTTGAGGGGGAGGGATAAATTGGGAGTTTGGGATTGACATATGCACACTACTACATTGAAAATAGATAACCAACAAGGACCTGCTGTATAGCACAGGGAAGTCTGCTCGATATTCTGCAATAACCTAAATGGGAAAATATTTTGGAAAAGATAGATATATGTATATGTATAACTGAATCACTTTGGTGTATACCTGAAACTAACACAACACTGTAAATCAACTGTACTCCAATACAAAATAAAAACTAAAAAAAAAAAATCAGTTCTGTTATATCCATAAATGTAACCAAGTGAAGTTATTCCCATCGCTTTGGGTTAACTGATATTGCTAACTAATATGAAAAGATACATTATTCCCCCCCAAATCACCAAATTATACCATGTTACCACCATTGCTTTCTTTTCCTGTGATGTTGTTGTCTGGCTTTGGAATCAGGGTAATCTTGGCCTCACAAATTTAATTGGGAATTTAATTTTCTCTATTTTCTCAGAGTTTGTTTTGGATTGGCATTATTTTTTACTTAAATGTTTGTTAGAATTCACCAGTGAAATCATCTGGGCCTTGAGTAATAAAATATTCATTTTTCATTACTAATTTTTTTAATATATGTCTATTCCGATATTGTTTCTTCTTGAGTCAGTTTTAGTAAATTGTGTCTTTCTAGAAATTTCTCCATTTTATCTAAGCTGTCCAATGTATTGTTATAAAGCTTTTCATGATATTCCCATTTAATCTTTTTAATTTCTCTGTGCTCTGCAGTGATATACCTTTTTCTTTAATTCCTAATTTTGGTAATTTGTATTATCTCTCTTTTTCTTGGTCAGTGTAGATAAAATTTTATTAATTTTGCTTTTCAAAGGACTAAATTTTGGTTTCACTGATTTTCTTTATTGTTTTCTGTTTTGTATCTTACTGATTTCTGTTCTGATCTTTATTTTTTTATTTTGACTTCGATTTTCTTTTCTTTTGGCTAGCTTCTTAAGAAGCAAGGGTAGATTATATTCTTCCAGTCTAATATGTGTTTAATGATATAACATTACCTCTAAACACTGATTTAACTGCATTTTGTAAATATTAATGTGACTTATTTTTGTCCAGTTGTGTTTATATTTAGTTTGGTATTTCAAAATTTCCCTTGTGATTTCTTCTTTGAAATATTAGTAATTTACAACTATGGTTTTTAATTTTCAGATAGTTGAGGATTTCTCAGATTTCTTTCATTGTTGACTCATAAGTTTATTCCATGGTAGTCAGAGAACATTCTTTGCATGATTTAAACCCTCTTTAAAAATACTGTGACTTGTTTTATTGCCTAGTCTATGGTCTACCCTAAAGAATATTCAATACTTGTTCGAAAATAGTATGCATTATATATTCTGCTGTGTTAGTGGAAGGTTCTATGTATGTCAGTTAGGTCAGGTTGGTTGGTGGTGGTATTCAAGTCTTCTATAGCCTCACTGATTTTTCTGTCTAGTTGTTCAGAGTAGGTGTTTTTTGCTTCTTGTTTTTTGGGTTTTTATTATTAGTGGCTCACAGAAATATCAGTTAGACTGTTTTTCCATAAGAAACCAAGATCTCTATGATGATTCAGGATACAACCTAATAGAAAAGGAAAGAAATCTTTGTTAAAAGTTAGCTACACCTCACATAAAATTATAAATGCATAAAAATAGTTTTTAAGGGGCTAATTTTAAACCGGCTTTTGTTAGTAAGGGCAAAAAGATAATTTTGGGCTTTATGTAAAATAGAAGTATCAATGTGTATATGTTACAGGCATGTACCATGAGATGTGCCAACTTGGCTGGGCTATGTTAATCAAAGACTAGTCTAGGTATTGCTGTGATTAGCACCTGCAATCAAGTCATCGTAAGTAAAATGAACTTGACAATGTGGGTGGACCTCCTCCAATCAATTGAAGGCCTTTAGAGCAAAAACAGAAAGTTTCCCAGAGAAAAAGAACTTTTACCCTCAAAACTGCAGCATCACCTCCTGCCTGAGTTTCCAGTCTGCCAGCCTGCCCTACAGATTTCAAACTTGCTAGCCTCCACAATTGCATGAGCCAATTTCTTAAAATAAATCATTCTCTACATGAGTATATATATATATACATAAATATATGTATGTGATACATATAATGTATGTACATGAATACACACACACTTACATATAATCTCTTTTTGTGTTTCCCCGGAGAACCCTGACAGATACATTCGGTCGCTTCTTAGCTCTCTGGTCCCATGGTCCCATTAGACTTTATTGAGGTATAATTTGATTATATTAAATGCACACATTTTAAGTGTACAGCTTGATGAATTTAGACAAAACTATACACTGGTATACCCCAATCAAGATATGGGCATTTTATTCTTGAATGTGGCAGATTGTTAAAATAATAAAAACACAGCCTATCAAAAGTTATGGGATGCAACTAAAACAGCACTTACAGGGTAATACGGCAGTGCAGAGGGGCATGGAAACAGTATTTCCACTCCTCCCATTAACTAATAAAAGTTTATTTGTCCAACTTCTTGAAACTGGGCTGGTCTTGAGTCTTCCTCTGATAGTGATGAAAGTTTGGGTTGAGTTCTGAAGCTTCTTGCAACTTCTGCCTTCCCACTCATGAAATCCTGAGACCACTGTGTTCTGAGGAAGCCTGGTCTAATCTATTGAATGATGAGAGTGATGGAGAAGAAAAGGGATGCAACTCAACCAATACCCAGACAGACGCCAGACATGTGAGTGAGGCCGTGTTGGACCGTTAGCCTCGCCAACCCTCTAGCTCGGGGGTTAGCAAACTTTCTCTGCAAATGGCCTGACCGTAAATAGTTTAGCTTTAATGGTCCCTCCACTAACCTAATACTGCCGTGTGTTTTAAGTGCCCCTTCTAGGTGCTCTGACAGACCCTGCTCATCTCTGTTCCCACTATGTGCCCAGGTAGGCGTCTAGGAACTTCCTGTATTTCCTAGTGGATGTCAGGGTTCATGGGGTCAGTGATCATATTTCTTCAGTTTACAATTGCACTCGAGTGTCTTGCATACTGCCTGGCATATACTCTGCAAACAATACATGTTTGTGAATGAATGAATGAATGAATCCTTCTTTTTTAAAAAGCTAAGGATGCTGTAGGGGAAAAAATGTATTCACACTCTGTTTCATGAGATATTTAGAGAGAAATTTTTAAAAATGGACACTTAACTTGGCCTCTTGTTAGGTTATAAGGTTACAAACCGAAAACATTTTCTGCCTTTAAAGAAGTAGAAGAAAATAGACCTAGAAACAGATATTATGACTAGCAATAACAGAAACAACAGGAACACCACCAACCATCACAACCACCACGGCAACAACCATTGCTAAAATTGGTTTATCAAATAGACATTGAATTTGAAATGTACAAATAGAAAATGGCTTTATTTTCTTCCAAAAAGGCCTTCAAACACACTGTACTGGATCATAATTCCCAGTCCCTGGGTGACTTTTAGTAATAGTAATTGGCTTTTGGTGCAAATGACTCATCCATCCTTAATTAGGGTAAAGGATAATCTCAAAGCAGGTAAGTGCTCAAAGTACAAGACACAACAAGCAAATTATACAAAGAATCTCATTTTACATACACTGAAATGCTACAAATACATACAAGTAGCAGTATGGAAATTTTAGAGCTAAAATGGTCTTTATAAAGTACTTATTCCAATTCCTTTTTTATTACTGGTGAGGAAACTGTATAGCTCAGAACATTTTATTCTTCCCTGAAGTTGTCCTAGGAGTTGTTTCACTCCATTAATTTTAGTAGTCAGCAGGCAACCCTTCCAAACCGATCAAGCAGATAGGCCTAGTCACAACACATTTTTTTGTCAGTGCTTCCATACACATAGAAAAATTCACTGTCCTTCATTAAAACAACAGAGAAAGAAAAAATAATAAACTTTGAAGGGCTCATGTTATCTACTTCTGCAGTTTTTGCCTATAAAATACATATGTTCTACCCAATAACTTTTATTGGTTTAATTCACACTGTGTTTTGTAGTAAGGGGACCTAGGTGTTTTGAGAATGGTACTAACATTTTAAAAGAGAGATTAAGAAATAATACTCAGTACAGATACCAGCACAAACACATCTTAAGCAGCGTGAAGATATTTTCATTTTTGTTCCCTCATGAATCCACACCTCAAACTCAACAAAAGTATGGGGCTACTATATATGTTTCAATATAATGATATCCTGAGCATAAGTAAATTCACTCTATTCCAAGTGAGAGATTAAAGGAGATTTTTCAGCTAATTATATTTACTCACTCAATAAACCTTTATTGAATGCCCAGTGTATGCCAATCACTGTCTGATGCACATGGTATCCAACAGTAAACAAAATATACAAATATCTCTGCTCTCGTGGAAATACAAACTTTAAGTAATGTAGATGGACTCTTTACATTAATATAATATTTAATTCACTTAGTTACATATGCATATTTAATATTGCATACATTAGTAGCAATTTTGAATATTGCCTTTTCCAGTGTCACATTTCAAAAACAATTTTATTCCAACTTTTACATGCAATTTTTAAAGCAATTTAAAAAATTTAAAAGTCGTGACATTCATCTAGCTGTTTTACAGTGTAAGAACACGGTTTTCATACTTCTTTTTACATTCCCATGACGTATTTATTTTGTAACTAGAAGTTTGTATCTCTTGACCCCAACATCCTTTTCACCCACTCCCTGTCCCCAGCGACCACCATCTGTTCTCTGTATCTATGATTTTGGTTTTATTTTGCTCTTTTGTTTTGTTTTTTAGGTTCACATATAAATGAAATCATATGGTATGTGTCTTTCTCTGTCTGACTTATTTTGCTTAACATAATTCCCTTTAGGTCCACTCATTTAATTCGTCAAGGTTTAGTTCTTTTTTAATAGCCAAGTAGTATTCCCTAGTATATATATATATATATATATATATATATATATATATATATATATATACTTCTTTATCCATTCATCCATTAATGGAGACTTAGGCTGTTTCCATATTTTGGCTACTGTAAATAATGCTACAATGAACATGGGGGTGCAGATATCTTTTTGAATTAGTGTTTTCATTTTCTTTGGATAAATATCAAGAAGTGGAACTGCTGGATCATATGGTAGTTCTATTTTTAATTTTCTGAGGAACCTCCATGCTGTTTTCCATGGTGGCTGCACAAAATTACATTCCCACCAGCAATGTGCTAGGCTTCCTTTTTCTCCGCATTTTTGCCAACGTTTGTTATTTCTTGTCTATTTGATAATAGCCATTCTAACAGGTATGAGGTGATATCTCATGGTTTTGATTTGCATTTCCCTAATAATTAGTGATGTTAAGCATCTTTTCATGTGCCTGTTGGCCATCTGTATGTCTTCTCTGGAAAAATATCTATTCAAATCCTCTGTCCATATTTTAATTTGATTATTTGTGGGATTTTTGTTTTTTGCTATTTTTTGGAATTCTCTATATATTTTGGATATTAATTCCTTATCAGATATATGATTTGTAAATATTTTATCCCATTCAGTGGGTTTTCTTTTCATTTTGTTGATGGTTTCTCTTGCTGTGCAGACCTTTTTAGTTTTATGTAGTTGTCTATGTGTTTTATCTACTTGTTTATTTTTGCTTTTATTGCCTTTGCTTTTGGAGTCAGATCCAAAAATTCATTGCCATGACAGATGTCAAGTAGCTTACTGCTTACATTTTATTCTAGGAGTTTTATGGTTTTAAGTCTTATTTTCAATCTTTAATCCATTTTGAGTTGATTTTTGTGTATGGTGTGACAGAGTGGTCTACTTTTATTCTTTTACATGTACGGTGTACAGGTCTTTCACCTCCTTGATTAAATTAATCCCTAGGGTTGGTTTTTTTTTTGGATGCAATTGTAAACAGAATTGTTTTCTTAATTTATCTTTCTGATAGTTGTTATTTGTTAGTGTACAGAAACACTATTGACTTTTTTTTTTTTTTTTGCGGTATGCGGGCCTCTCACTGTTGTGGCCTCTCCCGTTGCGGAGCACAGGCTCCGGACGCGCAGGCTCAGCGGCCATGGCTCACGGGCCCAGCCGCTCCACGGCTGTGGGATCTTCCTGGACCGGGGCACAAACCCGTGTCCCCTGCATCAGCAGGCAGACTCCCAACCACTGCGCCACCAGGGAAGCCCACTATTGACTTTTGTATATTGATTTTGTACCATTTCATTTTACTGAATTTGCTTATTAGTTCTAAGTTTTTGGTGGCATCTTTTAGGGTTTTCTATATATAAAATCATGTCATCTGCAAAAAGTGAGTTTTACTTCTTCCTTTCCAATATGGATGCCTTTTATTTATTTTTCTTGCCTAACTTCTCTGGCAAGGATTTCCAGTATTATGTTAAATAAAAGTGGGTGGCGTGGGCATCCTTGTTTTGTTTCTGATCTCAGAGGAAATGCTTTCAGCTTTTCACCAGTGAGAATAATGTTAGCTGTGGGCTTGTCATATATAGCCTTTATTATGTAGAAGTACATTCCCTCTACATCCACCCACTTTGTTGAGAGTTTTTACCATAAATGGATGGTGAATTTTGTCAGATATTTTCCTGCATCTATTGACATGATCCTATGATTTTTTACCCTTCATTTTGTTAATGTAGTGTATCAGGTTGATTTATTTGCATATGTTCAACAATCTTTGCTTCCCTGGAGTAAATTCCACTTGATCATGGTGTATGATGCTTTTAATGTATTGTTGAATTCAGTTTGCTAATATTTTGATGAGGATTTTTGCATCTATGTTCAGCAGGGATATTGGACTGTAATTTTCTTCCTTTCTTTCTTTTTTTTTGTGGTGTCCTCATCTGGCTTTGGTATTAGTGCTATGTTGGCCTCGTAAAGTTTGTTCGGAAACATTCACTCGTCTTCAATATTTTGGAAGATTTTGAGAAAGATAGGTATTAAATATTTGAATGTTTGGTAGAATTCACCAGTGAAGCTGTCTGGTCCAGGACTTTTGTTTGTTGGAAGGTTTATGATTATTGATTAAATTTTCTTACTAGTATTTGATCTATTTGGATTTTTTTAGTTTTTCTTGATTCAGTCTTGGAAGATTGTATAATTCTAAGAATTTATCCATTTTTTTCTAGGTTGTCCAATTTGTTGCCATATAGTTGTTTGTAGTAGGCTCTTATGATCCTTTGTATTTCTGTGGTATGAGTTGTAACTTTTCTTTCTTTTCTGATTTTAATTTGAGCATTCTTCCTTTTTTGTCTGGAGAGTCTAGCTAAAGGCTTGTCAATTTGATCTTTTCCAAGAACCAGCTCTTAATTTCATTGGTCTCTTCCATTGTCTTTTTATTCTCTATTTCATTTATTTCTCCTTTGATCTTTATTATTTCCTTCGTTCTGCTAACTTTAAGCTTTGTTTGTTCCTCTTTTTCTAGTTTCTTTAGGTGTAAAGTTGGATTGTTTATTTATTTGAGATTTTTCTCGAGGTAGACCTGTATTCCTATGAACTTCCCTCTTAGAACTTCTTTTGCTGCGTGCCATAGATTTTGGCATGTCATATTTCCATTTTTACTTGTCTCTAGGTAATTTTTAATTTCTCCTTTGATTTCTTTGTTCACCCAATGGTTGTTCAGTAGCATGTTATTTAATCTCCACAAATTGTGTTTTTTTTTTCAGTTTTCTTCTTGCAATTAATTTCAAGTTTCATAACACTGTGATCAGAAAAGATGCTTGATATGATTTCAGTCTTCTTAGATTTTATTGAGACTTGTTTTGTGGCCTAACATGTGACCTATCTTGGAGAATGTTCCATGTTCACTTGAGAAGAATGGATATTCTGCTGCTTTGGGGTGGACTGTTCTATATACATCTGTTAAGTATATCTGATCTAATGTGTTGCTTAACGCCAATGTTTCCTTGTTGGTTTTCTGTCTGGATGATCTATCCATTGATGTATGGATTGTTAAATTTCCCTACTCGTATTGTATTTCTGTCAGTTTCTCCCTTTAGGCCTGTTAATATTTGCTTTATATATGTTGGTGCTCCTACATTAGGTGCATATATACTTACAAATATTGTATCTTCTTGTTGGATTTACCCCTTTGTTATTATTTAATGCATTTCTTTGTCTTTTATCACAGTCTTTGTTTTAAAGTCTATTTTGTCTGAGTATTGCTACTCCAGCTTTCTTTTTGTTTGGGCAGGTGGTAGCTTGCCAAGAACTGTCTTTCCAATTGTTACTGTCCTTTGGAGTCCCCAAACTCAAGCCCCTTTGGCCACCAGAGCTAGGTGATCAAGAGGCATCCCCTGTGTGGATTGCACATGCCCACCTGCTTTAGTGAGGCAGCTGGCACACCTGCTGGCTTTATTAAGGCAGTGAGAAAATGCCTTGACTGCACACACCCACCAGCTTTAGCACAAAGATTCTTTGTATATATACCAGCTTTAGCAAGGGACCAGGAGAATGCTGTGACCTCTTGTGCTTGCTGGCCCCAGCCAGGGAGGGGTTGAGTGCTGCAGCAGCCTGCCTTAGCAAGGCAGCAGGAATGTGCTGCATCTGCATACCCGCCTGTGGTAGCAGGTAGATGGAGAGGACAATTATGTCATCGTCCAGCACCTCTGTCTCCAAAGAGGGTCTCAAATCTCCCCTGCCCCTCCAGCAGATGCTTTAAGATTAGCAAATGAATCTCCTCCACATAGACTAAGTGCTTTTCAAACTGCTACTTTTGCATTGGGTTCTAGAGTGATTGAGATCACAGGAAGCCTTTTATAAGGAGAATCCCAGTTCCCAACGGCCCTCTGGGTCCCCTGGACAGAAGCCCCAACAGTTTTCTAAACCAAATGTAAGGAGGTTCATCTCTCTGGTGCAGGTCCCAAGAGTTGGGATGCCTGATGCAGGGCACAAAGCCTTCTCTTCCCTGGGAGAAGCTCAGACTTGTGAGATCCCTCCCTCTTGTGGGTCACTACATGGGGGTGGGGTTTGGATGAGTCCACATCTCTGCCTCTGCCTCTGCCGTCCATCTTGATATGGTCCTTTTATCCTTTGCTGTGCAGGAGCAGTAAAGCCTGATTTCATTCCTTTTTCAGAGGACATTTTTCCATATGCAGCTATACATTTGGCATGTCCAGGGGAAGAGGTGAGTTCAGGATCTTTCCATGCCACCATCTGGGACTGCCCTGTGGTTTTCACTTTTCTCTAAATTGAGATAGTGATGCTATGCTACAAGAACCCATGTGTATATCAGTATCGTTATTATTTACCTTTTCTTACTGTGGGTAGATATACATGGTTTTCACAAAGTAACTACTTATTTATTTATTTATTTTTGTCGGAATATTTTTAGTTATAAAATGAGCTTTCAGGAATAGAGAAGTAGCTGAAACAATAAGGATGTGCTTATTGTATACTTAATGATGAAAGAAATGGCTAGATTCGGTAGCAAAAGCTTTGAGAATAGCCATTAATCTGAGATAGAACACCTATCTTTGAGCCTTTTTTTTTTAATGGATCTTTATCAGAGTGTAAGTGGTTCAAAATACTGTGTTAATTTCTGTTGTACAACAAAATGAATCAGCCACATGCATACATATGTCCCCATATCCCCTCCCTCTTGAGCCTCCCTCCCATCCTCCCTATCCCATCCTTCTAGGTCATTGCAAAGCACCAAACTGATCCCTGTGCTATGCTGCTGCTTCCCACTAGCTAACTATTTTACATTTGGTAGTGTATATATGTCCATGCCACTCTCACTTTGCCCCAGCTTCCCCCTCCCACCCTGTGTCCTCAAGTCCATTCTCTATGTCTATATCTTTATTCATGCCCTGCAACTAGGATCATCAGTACCTTTTTTTGTTTTTTTAGATTCCATATATATGCGTTAGCATACAGTATTTGTTTTTCCCCTTCTGACTGACTTCACTATGTATGACAGACTCTAGGCCCATCCACCTCACTACAAATAACTTGATTTCATTTTTTATGGCTGAGTAATATTCCATTGTATATATGTGCCACATCTTCTTTATCCATTCATCTTTCAATGGACATTTAGGTTGGTTCCATGTCCTGGCTATTGTAAATAGTGATGCAATGAACATTGTGGTACATGTCTCTTTTTGAATTATGGTTTTCTCAGTGTATATGTCCAGTAGTGGGATTGCTGTGTCATATGGCAGTTCTATTTTTAGTTTTATAAGGAACCTCCATACTGTTCTCCATAGTGGCTGTATCAATTTACATTCCCACCAACAGTGCAGGAGGGTTCCCTTTTCTCCACACCCTTTCCAGCATTTATTGTTTCTAGATACTTTGATAACGGCCATTCTGACCAGCATGAGGTGATACCTCCTTGTAGTTTTGATTTGCATTTCTCAAATAACTAGTGATGTTGAGCATCTTTTCATGTGCCTATTGCTTATCTGTATGTCTTCCTTGGTGAAATGTCTGTTTAGGTCTTCTGCCCATTTTTTAACTGGACTGTTTGGGGTTTTTTTGATATTGAGCTCCATGAGCTGTTTGTGTTTTGGAGATTAATCCTTTGTTGCTTCATTTGCAAATATTTTCTCCCATTCTGAGGGTTGTCTTTTTGTCTTGTTTATGGTATCCTTTGCTGTGCAAAAGCTTTTAAGTTTCATTAGGTCCCATTTGTTTATTTTTGTTTTTATTTCCATTACTCAAGAGGTGGATCAAAAAAGATCTTGCTGTGATTTATGTCAAAGAGTGTTCTTTCTATGTTTTCCTCTAAGAGTTTTGTAGTGTCTGGTCTAATTTATTTAAGTCTTTAATCCATTTGGAGTTTATTTTTGTGTATGGTGTTAGGTAGTGTTCTACATTCTTTTACATGTTGCTGCCCAGTTTTCCCAGCACCACTTATTGAAGAGGCTGTCTTTTCTCCATTGCATGTTCTTGCCTCCTTTGTCATAAATTAGGTGCCCATATGTGTGTGGGTTTCTCTGGGCATTCTATTCTGTACCATTGATCTATATTTCTGTTTTTGTGCCAGTACCATACTATCTTGATTACTGTAGCTTTGTGGTATTCTTTGAAGTCAGGGAGCCTGATTCCTCTAACTCCATTTTTCTTTCTCAAAATTGCTTTGGCTATACGGGGTCTTTTGTGTTTCCATACGAATTGTAAATTTTTTTCTTCTAATTCTGTGAAGAATGCCATTGGTAATTTGATAGGAATTGCACTGAATCTGTAGATCGATTTGGGTAGTATAGTCATTTTCACAATATTTATTCTTCCAATGCAAAAGCATGGTATATTTCTCCATCTGCTTATGTCATCTTTGATTTCTTTCATCAGTGTCTTATAGTTTTCTGAGTACAAGTCTTTCGCCTGCTTAGACAGGTTTATTCCTAGGTATTTTATTCTTTTTTTTGCAGTGGTAAATGGGAGTGTTTCCTTAACTTCTTTTTCTATTTTTTCATTGTTGGCGTACAGGAATGCCAGAGATTTCTGTGCATTAATTTTGTATCCTGCACCCTTACCATATTCACTGATTAGTTCTGGTAGTTTTCTGGTGGCATCTTTAAGACTTTCTATGTATAGTATCATTTCATCTGCAAACAGTGAGTTTTACTTCTTCTTTTCCAATTTGTATTCCTTTTATTTCTTTTTATTTTCTGATTGCCGTGGCTAGGACTTCCAAAACTATGTTGAATAAGAGTGGTGAGAGTGGGCATCCTTGTCTTGTTCCTGATCTTAGTGGAAATGCTTTCAGTTTTTCACCATTGAGTATGATGCTGGCTGTGGGTTTGTCATATATGGCCTTTATTGTGTTGAGGTACGTTCCCTCTATGCCCATTTTCTGGAGAGTTATTACCATAAATGGGTGTTGAATTTTGTCAAAAGCTTTTTCTGCATCTATTAAGATGATCATATGGTTTTTATTCTTTAATTTGTTAATGTGTTGTACCACATTGATTGATTTGTGTATATTGAGCAATCCTTGCATCCCTGGGATAAATCCCAGTTGATCATGTTGTATGATCCTTCTAATGTGCTGTTGGATTCTGTTTGCTAATATTTTGTTCAGGATTTTTGCATCTATGTTCATCAATGATATTGGTCTATAATTTTCTTTTTCTGTGATGTCTTTTTCTCATTTTGATATCAGGGTGATGGTGGCTTCATAGAATGAATTTGGGAGTGTTTCTCCCTCTGTAACTTTTTGGAAGAGTTTGAGAAGTATCTGTGTTAGCTCTTCTCTAAATGTTTGATAGAATTTGCCTGTGAAGCCATCTGGTCCTGGACTTTTGTTTGTTGGAAGATTTTTAATTATGGTTTCAAGTTAATTACTTGTGATAGGTCTGTTTATATTTTCTAATTCTTCCTGGTTCAGTCTTAGAAAATTGCACCTTTCCAAGAATTTGTCCATTTCTTTGTGGCTGTCCATTGTACTGGCATATAGTTGTTTGTAGTAGTCTCTTATAATCCTTTGTATTTCTGCAGTGTCAGTTGTGATTTTTCATTTCTAATTTTATTGGTTTGCGTCCTCTCCCTTTTTTCTTGATGAATGTGGCTAAGGGTTTATCAATTTTGTTTCTCTTCTTAAAGAAACAGCTTTTAGTTTTATTGATCTTTGCTATTGTATTCTTCATTTCTGTTTCATTTATTTCTGCTCTTATTGTTATGATTTCTTTCCTTCTATTGACTTTGGCTTTTCTTTGTACTTCTTTCTCTAGTTGTTTTAAGTGTAGGGTTAGATTGTTTATTTGAGATTTTTCTTGTTTCTTGAGATGAGATTGAATTGCTATAAACTTCCCTCTTAGAACTGCTTTTGCTGCCTCCCATAGGTTTTGGGTCATCGTGTTTCGTTGTCATTTGTTTCTATGTATTTTTTTATTTCTTCTTTGATTTCTTCAGTGATCTCTTGATTATTTAGTAGTGCACTGTTTAGCCTTCATGTATTTGTGGGGTTTTACAGGTTTTTTCCTGTAATTGATTTCCAATCTCATAGAATTGTGGTCAGAAAAAATGCCTGATATGATTTCAGTTTTCTTAAATGTACCGAGGCTTGATTTGTGACTCAGGATGTGATCTATCCTGGAGAATGTTCCATGTGCACTTGAGAAGAAAGTGTATTCTGCCACTTTTGGGTGGAATGTTCTATAAATATGAATTAAATCTATCTGGTCTATTGTGTCATTTAAAGCTTGTGTTTTCTTATTTATTTTCTGTCTGGATGATCTGTCCATTGGTGTAAGTGGAGTGTTAAAGTTCCCTACTATTACTGTGTTACTGTCAATTTCTCCTTTCATGGTTGTTAGCATTTGCCTTATGTATTGAGGTGCTCCTGTGTCGGATACATAAACATTTATAATTGTTATATCTTCTTCTTTGCTTGGTCCTTTGATCATTATGTAGTGTCCTTCCTTATCTCTTGTAATAGTCTTTATTTTAAAGTCTATTTTATCTGATACAAGTATTGCTACTCCAGCTTTCTTCTGATTTCCTTTTGCATGGAATTTCATTTTCCATCCCTTCACTTTCAGTCTGTGTGTGTCCCTAGGTCTGAAGTGGGTCTTTTGTAGATAGCATATATATGGGTCTTGTTTTTGTATCCATTCAGTCAGTCTGTGTCTTTGGTTGAGGCATTTAATCTATTTACATTCAAGACTATTATCGATACGTATGTTCCTATTACCATTTTCTTAATTGTTTGCATTTGTTTTTGTGGGTCTTTTTCTTCTCTGTGTTTCCCTCCTAGAGAAGTTTCTTTAGCATTTGTTGTAAAGCTGCTTTGGTGGTGCTGAATTCTCTTACCTTTTGCTTGTCTATAAAGCTTTTGATTTCTCTGTCGAATTTGAATGAGATCCTTGCTGGGTAGAATAATCTTGGTTGTAGGTTTTTCTCTTTCATCACTTTAAGTATATCCTGCCAGTCCCTTCTGACCTGCAGAGTTTCTGCTGAAAAATCATCTGATAACCATATGGAGATTCCTTTGTATGTTATTTTTTGTTTTTCCCTTGCTGCTTTTAATATTTTTTCTTTGAATTTAATTTTTGTTAGTTTGATTGATATGTGTCTTGGTGTGTTTCTCTTAGGGTTTATCATGTATGGGACTCTCTGTGCTTCCTGGACTTGGGTGACTACTTCCTTTCCCATGTTAGGGAAGTTTTCCACTATAATCTCTTCAAATATTTTGTCAGACCCTTTCCTTTTCTCTTCTTCTTCTGGGACCCCTATAATTCGAATGTTTGTGCATTTAGTGTTGTGCCAGAGGTCTTTGAGAATGTCTTCACTTCTTTTCATTCTTTATTCTGCTCCTCAGCAGTTATTTCCACCACTTTGTCTTCCAGCTCACTTTTTCGTTCTTTGGCCTCAGTTATTCTGTTATTGATTCCTTCTCGTGTATTTTTCATTTCAGTTATTGTGTTCTTCATCTCTGTTTTTTTTGTTCCTTAGTTCTTCTAGATCTTTGTTAAACATTTCTTGTATTTTCTCAGTCCGTGCCTCCATTCTATTTCCAAGATTCTGGATCATCTTTACTATCATTACTCTGAATTCTTTTTCAGGTAGATTGCCTATTTCCTCTTCATTTATTTGGTCTTGTAGTTTTTTACCTTGTTCCTTCATGTGTGACATATTTTTTTGCTGTCTCTTTTTTTTTTTTTTTTGTGAGTGGGATTGTGTTCCTGTCTTACTGGTTGTTTGGCCAAGGCTTCCAACACTGGAGTTTGTAGGCTGTTGGGTAGAGTTGGGTCTTGGTGCTGAGATGAGGACCTCAGGAGACGTCACTCTGATGAATGTTCCCTGGGGTCTGAGGTTCTCTGTTAGTCCAATGGTTTGGACTCAGAGCTCCCACTGCAGGAACTTTGGCCCAAGCCTGGGCTCATGAACCAATATCTCTCAAGCTGCCTGGGGTGGCAAAAAAAAAAAGAAAAGAAAGAAAATGACAAAATAAAAAATAAAATTAGACTAGGAAACTAACAGATATGTTAGAAAGAATATAAAAATAAAAATATAGATAAATCAACAACCAGAAGGTACATCAGTACCACAGTAGTAAAAAAGAGGAGGAGGGAAAAGGAAATAAAAAAGAAAGAAGAAAAAAGGTGGGAAAGGCCTTGGCTGTGGAGGGTGGGGCCTATGCTTAGGACCCACAGGGCTGGAAAAGGCCCTGGGGGCTGTGGAGGGTGGGGCTTAGGCTCAAGGAACAGAAGGGGCCCAGGCATGCCCCCAGTCCCTTGTCTCAGAGGGTGGGGGACCTCATCTGGGAACCCAGCAGGCCTCCTGGGCTCGAGTGGTGGCGCAAATGCCCTCCACTCCTCTCCCACTCCTCCCAGAGGGCCCCTCCCACCTGTCTCCCTGGTCTCAGGGGTGCCCATCCTGTCTGGCCTCCACTTCTCCTCACCTCTCAGTCCCCCCACATCCTACTGTTTCACTTGGGGGTTCCTCATATCTCCTTGGATGTCAGGGTCCCCAACCAGTGACCAGTATGTGCCCTAGTTGTGGGGTGACATTAACTCGGCATCTTCCCACACGGCCATCTTGACTCTGCCTCTCAGTAACTCTTATTATTAGAATGCCTTTTAAAGTGATTGTTGAAAAGCTTCTTTACACGTATATCCAATAATGCAATCATAATACTAATTACTAATATTATAATTGCTAAATTTTAAAATCTTTTTTTACTGATTCTGTCAAGTGACCTCTACAAACATTAAAACTACCATCAATTGGTGTTATTTTATGGTAACGTATCTTCCCCAAAGTTTTGTTCTATAAAAATAAAGCAATTCAGAAAGCTTGCCCAGATATTATTACAACTTCATAAAGACTTAAATAAAGGTCACTCCTCTGCTAAGGGAGACTTTCTTGAGGAAAAATAATTCCTCCTACATTTAGCTGTATATGGTAGAAATACCCATTGATATGATTTTACCTTCTTTGTGAGTTTTCTATTTCTCTCACACTCTTTCTTTGGGACATTTTTTACAAAGGGGATTTTAAAAGGTAATGCCATTCTTACTGGTGTGAGGTGATACCTCACTGTAGTTTTGATTTGCATTTCTCTAATGATTAGTGATGTTGAGCATCCTTTCATGTGTTTGTTGGCAACCTGTGTATCTTCTTTGGGGAAATGTCTACTTTGGTCTTCTGCCCATATTTGGATTGGGTTGCTTGTTTTGTTGATATTGAGCTGCATGAGCTGCTTGTAAATTTTGGACATTAATCCTTTGTCAGTTGCTTCATTTGTAAATATTTTCTCCCATTCTGAGGGTTGTCTTTTCGTCTTGTTTATGGTTTCCTTTGCTGTGCGAAATCTTTTAAGTTTCATTAGGTCTCATGGCCATCATGAAAAAATCTACAAACAATAAATGCTGGAGAGGGTGTGGAGAAAAGGGAACCCTCTTGCACTGTTGGTGGGAATGTAAATTGATACAGCCACTATAGAGAACAGTATGGAAGTTCCTTAAAAAACTAAAAATAGAACTACCATACAACCCAGCAATCCCACTACTGGGCATATACCCTGAGAAAACCATACTTCAAAAAGAGTCATGTACCACAATGCTCATTGCAGCTCTTTTTACAATAGCCAGGACATGGAAGCAACCTAAGTGTCCATTGACTGATGAATGGATGCAGAAGATGTGGCACATATATACAGTGGAATATTACTCAGCCATAAAAAGAAATGAAATTGAGTTATTTGTAGTGAGGTGGATGGACCTAGAGTCTGTCATACAGAGTGAAGTAAGTCAGAAATAGAAAAACAAATACCGCATGCTAACACATATATATGGAATCTAAAAAAAAAAAAAGAAATGGTTCTGAAGAACCTAGGGGCAGGACAGAAATAAAGACACAGACGTAAAGAATGGACTTGTGGCCACAGGGAAGGGAAAGGGGAAGCTAGGACGAAGTGAGAGTGGCATGGACATATATATACTACCAAATGTCAAATAGATAGCTAGGGGGAAGCAGCCACATAGCACAGGGAGATCAGCTCGGTGCTTTGTGACCACCTAGAGGGGTGGGATAGGGAGGGTGGGAGGGAGATGCAAGAGGGAAGAGATATGGAGATATATGTATATGTATAGCTGATTCACTTTGTTATACAACAGAAAGTAACACACCATTATAAAGCAATTATACTCCAATAAAGATGTTAAAGAAGAAAACCAACAATGCCTTGTTGGTTGCTATGGCTTTATCATAATTCCCTTTTCTTTGTAGGGCAGCTTAGGACTATCTTCATCAGTGCGTAAGTCGAGTCATCACTTACACTCATGGTGTTGGAGGGGTTTCTACTTCACTAGGAATGCTTCCTTGTGCATTTGGCAGAGAGATGTCCAGAGTCAACAAGAGCCATGCAGCAGAATGAGGACCTGGCTTACGTACAGTTGCTGGAAACACTGTTTTCAGTATAAAGCTGGCATAAGGTTGTTCCATTGACAGATGTTTATTGAGCATCTACTGGGAATAATGTAATTTCTGAGCACTTTAACTGAGTGTTCTGAGCCAAGTCTGTTTTTTGATGCTCCTCCACATTGGCACAAGCTCTTTCCATCTTTCTTTTAAGGATGTTAAAGCATGTAAGCTAAGTGTCCTTCACAATGGTAAGATGTCCCAGGACTCAGCTCTAAAGCCAAAGTATGAATGGCATTTTTTTGTGAACCATCAGTATGATGATTTACCCATTATACGTGATGGAATTAGTCTTCCAACTGCTATTCTTTTTGACAGGTAACTTTACTTGATGAACATACGGTTATAGGAAAACCCCACTATCAACATTGTCAAAATCAAACATATGTCTATTATTTGGAACACTCTAAAGATGATTAATTTGGGAAGAGAATGGGGACATTGCTTGTGAAAATGTAAGCCTTCTCCTTTATCTCAGTATACTGGTGAACCATAAATAACCATTGTCAAAATATATCATCTTGTTGCTGAGATGTTTTGACATCTAGCCCTTCTGCAATAAAAATTCTGCATATATTTTCTTCCATAAATATATATTGCTTCATGCACAAAAACATACAGTTCTGTATTTCATATAGTTTTTTTTTTTTTTTTTTTTTTTGCGGTACGCGGGCCTCTCACTGCTGTGGCCTCTCCCGTTGTGGAGCACAGGCTCCGGACGTGCAGGCCCAGCGGCCATGGCTCACGGGCCCAGCCTCTCCGCGGCATGTGGGATCCTCCCGGACCAGGGCACGAACCCGCGTCCCCTGCATCGGCAGGCGGACTCTCAACCACTGCGCCACCAGGGAAGCCCCATATACAGTTTTTGTATTTCATAATTTTTAGAGTGATGCAGATTTAGGTGCATAATATAGAGTAAAAGTAACATTTTTTTCCTCTAAGTTATAAAACTGGTAAATTGTTTCATAATTTGTCCTTCCTAGAATAGCTTCCTTTGAACTGAGAAACTATTTTCAAGGCTTCTTGTGAAAGTCAAATTATGAGTCAAAAGGGTTTGCACAAATTAGATTAGTTAGTTCTGCATATTTTGAATTATTCTAGAAATAATATTATTCCCTCACAGTCTTTTGTAACAGAATCAAAAATAATGCCATAATTCAATAGAGCAATACAAAGTGACCGCAATCCCCACATGATACATGACAACTTTGCCTCCTATCAATTCGCTAAAAAGACTAAACAAACTAAAATATTTAGGATTACAAGATATGTAATTAAAAATTATACTTCTCAGAGGAATGATGTCAACAGATGAAGATTACACAGCAGAGAAACGAGTGTTAAGTGAGCGTTCTGAAATTAAATTCATTTAACAGTGATTCCCTTGTCCCTAGAAGACCGTCTGGTTAGTCTTGAGACACTTGAGGTTTATTTTCTAAACTCACAACTTGGGGCCATGATTGCCAGGCTTAAACAAAAATTTTGCCAGCACCCAGGTTGCCTGAGGACAAGGTCAGCGTTCTGTGGCTTTGACAGTTGGGCCCCTGTGTCTTCTCTGATGTGGTAATGGTGAGTCAGACAGACCTGGGTTCAAATCTTGTGCCCTGACCTACACTGCAATCAGAAATAATTTCTCTTTCCTCTGAATCCCTGCAACCATAGCACTAGTGTTTCTGTTACCATATAACATTTTACCTTGCATTAAGGTATTTCAGTCCATATCTTGTTTCTCCAACTAGACTGCATTTGCTTGGAAGGGTAAGGATTGTGCCTTGTTCATTGCTCTGACTTTCCACATGGTATGCACTCAATACATGTGGACTGAAGGACACTAGGAAATAAAGGTGCCTTTTGAGAATTAAACAAAAAGACCAACAAAACCCAACAATCAACCAAACAGAAAAATTATCTTTCTACATAGACTATAGCAGTTAAGTTATAGAAGGCTATTGAATTAAGAAATGGGGGTCAGATTGTATTTAGTTCTACCATGACGGCCTGGGTGTATGGAACAGTAATACAATAGGTTAAGATGGTCCTTCCTCCTAAATCTTTTCTTTTTTTTTTTTTTTTAACTACTATACTTTGACTCCACTGTATATAAGCAAGCTAACGTCTGATGCTTTGGGACTCCCATCAGACCTGATGGTGACAGTCAGCGAGGTCTTAGCTGCTCAAAGTGTGGCTGTTTCACCAGTGGCTTCAGTATCCTGTGGGGGCTTGCTGGAAATGCAGACTTTCAGGTGCGATCACAGATCCACTGAATCAGAATCTGCATTCTAACAAGTTCCTCAGGCGGTTAGTTTGTGTATTAAAGTTTGAGAAATACTGACCTCAGACATTTGTCCAAAATACTAATTCTGAGGCCCTCTCTCCCATAGACTCTGATGTACCAGTGAGTGTCTGCAAATCCATATTTTTAGCACCAGTGATTTTTTTTTTCTTAATCATAAAGCAAATTTACAAAGGACCAAACTACTTCAGTCAGGGACACAATGTTTTAAATGATGACCTAACAAGTCTACTTCTCCTTAAGCAGCTCCAGATGGTCTATAGGTAGAAGGGAAGGAATTAAGAAAGGAACAAATATCTGTTATGGGACCCTCGGGCCCACATCAGTATTTACAGATGGGCTGTTCCACATTTCTGAAGAGCAAACCTGGGCTTATGCGATAAACTTTTTTTTTTTTACTTTTACCTCTTTTTGATGGAAATATTCTGACGTTGCATTTTATGTTGCTTTACTTTGGCAATATGATTCATTCTTTAAGGATGATGTTATCAGTTTGACGTGTATATTTATGCAATGATGTTATAAAACAGAGCATCCTGGGGCATCTCAGGTGTGTACTGATGGCTCATAAGGAATGAGCCACACAGATAGAAAATCTATCATATGTATGTGGCTTGTGTGTGTGTATAACTTAATAGATGCATATATATTTACAAACAAAATTTCACATGTACACTTTGACATACGTGTGAATGTATATCCCTAGAAAACACAAAACAGTTTTCTAAAGTGATTGTTTTATCCAAAGCCTTGGAGCAAGGAATGGCTTTCAAGCCAGCTTTTTTTCTGTCAGATTATAAAATTATTTTAAAAACCATAATGATAAATGTATTTATTCAGACCTATTGCCAAAATAATGACCCGAATCAAATATATTGTAGGTTTTCTTCCAGCACTTGCCACAGTGAAAATAATTTGTTTCAAAGCAATTCAATGGCACTGAGGTGAATCGGGAGTTCTGATGACCTAGGGCCTTCCCAGGAAGGATGTTTGGAACTAAAAAGCAGTTAGTACAGAGAATATACTGGAAGGTTTGCTCGTGTAAAAATAATGACCTGACAAAAAAGACTATGTGCTGAGAATGACGCCCTTTACATTTGGCAACAAAGGCTGTATGGAAACAATGCCAAATAGTGACTGTAGACAGAATGTTCTCCTTCACGTCGTCCTCCGTGAAACGTGTTCTGTGTTCTCCAGCCCGCAGTTGTCATGTTGCCAGGGGTGGCCCCAGCATGATGTTAGGAGTTTGTCTGAGTTTATACTTTTGAATACTCATGATTTAAGGCTATTATGAAAGGATGCCTCCAACTTTCTTATTTCTTAAAGAACACTTCCTTCTTTTTTAACGACACACGGTACCACTTGTCTATATGATACATTGTCCTCTTGCTCATAAATATGATTTCATTTTTCTGTAACTGTCTTTCATATATACATATATATATTTTTTTTTTTTGGCTGCATTGGGTCTTTGTTGCTGCGCGCGGGCTTTCTCTAATTGCGACGAGCAGGGGCTACTCTTCGTTGCGGTGCACCGGCTTCTCATTGCAGTGGCTTCTCTTGTTGCGGAGCATGGGCTCTAGGTGCGTGATCTTCAGTAGTTGTGGCACACGGGCTCAGTAGTTGTGGCTCGCAGGCTCTAGAGCACAGGCTCAGTAGTTGTGGTGCACGGGCTTAGTTGTTCCGTGGCATGTGGGATCTTCCCGGACCAGGGCTTGAACCTGTGTCCCCTGCATTGGCAGGAGGATTCTTAACCACTGCACCACCAGGGAAGTCCCCATATATACATCTTAATACTTCAACTCCTTTGAGTAGGGACCATATCATTTAAAACCCATATATTTTGCTTATGAAGTATTCAGTGGTCAATGCACTTTGTCTAGATTTAACAAGATAGAGAGATGCCATCAGGCAGTTAAAGTTCATTTCACAAATATGTATTCAGTAACTGCTGTATAATGTGAACTGACTTAAGTGGTGGAGATACAGATAGATGTGATCCCTTCTCTTAGAAAGATTAATTCATTATTTCAACTGAAGTAAAGTTGATGTACATTGTCGTGTTATTTTCTGGTATATAGCAAAGTGATTTGGTTATATATATATGTATTCATTTTCATATTCTTTTCCATTATGGTTTATTACAGGGTATGGAATACAGTTCCCTGTGCTATACAGTAGGACCTTGTCATTTATCGATTTTATATATAGTAGTGTGTCTCTGTTAATTCCAAACTCCTAATTTATCCCTCCCCGCCACTTTCCCCTTTGGTTACCATATGTTTGTCTTCTGTGAGTCTGTTTCTGTTTCATAGATAAGTTCATGTCATATTCTACATTCCACATATAAATGATATCGTATGGTATTTGCCTGGAAAGCTTAAGCTAATGCTGGGATGGGCAAGTAAGGAGACTACGGAGATAAATATTCTGATGCAAGAAGAGGACAACCAGCTGAGAGCTGGGAACGGAGGACCATTTCCAGAGGAAGTGCTCTCTAAGCGGACCTCAGGGACAGTGGGAGTTAGAGAACAGAAGGCAGTGGGGACAGAGCCCCAGGCCCAGGAAGGAGCACGCGCGGGTCTCCTGTGCTGGAGGGAACCCGTAAAGCTTAGGGACCTAAAGGAAGTGGACTGGGCTGGAGTGAGCATCCTAGTGTGTAACACCTGGCATTTGTATCACGTTTAAATTTTACTGAGAGCTTTCTCTTGCGTTATCTAGCTTATGACTCACAACGTCCTCAGCTGACATAATGAGTAAGGTCCATAGGGATGAGTAAAATTACAGATGCTGAGTGCACATTCTCTTCTATCATTCATTTATGTGTTCTACCGTTGACAGTCAGTGGATATAAACGCTTAATCATCCTCCGAGTTTGGGGAAATCTAGTTCTTTCTTTAGCTGTTACCTACTTTATCTAAGGAAACACCTCTCTCTCTCTCTCTCTCTCTCTCTCTCTCTCTCTCTCTCTATATATATATATATATATAAAATTATATATAATTCTTTTTTTTTTACAGAAAGCCTGTTTCCAGGGGCTTTCAGACACTCAAACCTCAGTTGGGGGGGACACCTGGAGAGGTTAATTGAATTGACAATAGTTAAAACTTTCTTGAACCATAAATCTCACAGAAAAGTACAAACTTAAGGGATGTCAGGAAAGAGCAAATATTTAAGGGGGGACTCTTACCTTAATTATAATTTTAAAGAACTATCCATTATAGAGTTTTATTTACCAAACGATTTTGAACGATCACTTCAATTTCTTTTAAAAATCACAGATTGAAACTACAGGCAGGAGAAACCTAAACTTCAAATGGAAAAGCTCCAATCCTAATGTTTGAAAAATCATGCTTCAGGCAGTGAAGCCAGTGGAAAATGCAGAGGCCTTGAAACCTTTCTGCTCATGTGACATAAGGAGATGACCTCTGAGCCTCAGTTTTGTGATCTGTAGCAAAATCTATCTTCTCAGTTTTTTGTGAGGATCAAATGATTTAAAAAAAAAAATAACCATTTTACATTCATACAAAATCTAGTTACTGGTAATAATTTTTTGAATTTGTTCAGTTCTTCTTGAATTACCCTGTATCTCCTTAAATATCAAAGAAAAATGACACTATTGCTATCAAGGCACTTTGTGACATGTTAACTGTTATTGAAATCTATGTAGAACATGGCCTGGCAAATGGAAGATGCTAAAAAATTATTAGGTGAATGAGTTTCCCATTAACAGAAAGCAGATCAAAGATGTAGAAACTTAAAACATTAATTGGGAAAGAGGGCTCCCTGGGGAAAGAGTGAAGTGGGTGTAGGAGATTCCCCACCTAATTGTGAAAAGAAAAATCACCAAAAGCTTGGAAACAAAACAAAAGGAGGAAGGTATATGTTCTCAGTGCATTGTTTAACAAAGCCAGTCAAAGATTATTTAATTTTCCAGGGAAATGCACTTTGTTTTACTATCTACTGTTGATCATGGCTGGCCCAGACGCCGTGAAGTTACATGCTAACTTGTAAATTTGTAGGGACACAGATTTCTGGTTCAGAGGCAAATAAATGAATAGAGAAACACAATGGTTACAGTTTTAGTGCCCTGTAGAACATTAACCTGTCCTTTCTCTAACCTAGCAAGCCTATTTCAGCAGGTTTTCCCAGACAGACTATATAAATCTGTTTCTCAAATGCTGTTGGAACCAGCTTTATCATCCTTTCATGTCCCCTCACTTGTGAATAAATAAATCTTTGACATATATATTCTACATTTGTAGAATGCCTTTAACTTTTTGAAAATCAAACTTGACAATTCTAAAGAAAATTTACTTACAGCTGTGGATTTTGTGGACAGAAAAAAAAATCCACGACCTAAAGGTGAGAATTATGTTTTATTTGGTGGACTTCCTGAGGACTTAAGCCTGGGATACAGCCTTTCAGACAGCTCTGAGGGACTGTTCTGAAGAGGTGAAGGGGGAGCCAGGATATATAGGAATTTTTGCAAAAAAACCCAGAAAACAAAACCAGGTAGTTGAACATCAGAAGCTTACTGGTAATTTTATAACAAACCCAGACATCTCAAATTAATGAATTTAGGGCTTTTTTATGTATGGGAAGATGCAAGAGTCTGGGCTCATTGAAATCACCCCTTTGATGTGCACCTTAGCTATCTAGGGCCAGCATCCTGTGTTTCTCCATCCTGAATCCCCTCGGGACAGCTGCAGAGGCTGATTTCTTGATGGGCACAGCATTCTTTGTCCACAGTTTCCAAGGACAATGTGAAAAAGAGAGAAAAGAACATATTTAAAGTCTCAACTATTACACACTCTTTCCTTCGTGAACAGGGTGAGTAAAGACAGGAAGCATTGCCTTATTTGTGAAACTTCTTTGGCCTTATATACCCAGCAGAAGGAGAAAATAATATTTGTCTATTAAAAGAAAAAGGTAACATACGCAATTGCTTTGAGAGAATAGTACAAACTAGCCGAATGGGGATATATGAATTGTCTTTTAAAACAACATACATATTCTAGTTATTCTGTGTAACGGGATGCACTCTGGAGATTTACCTTTTGCTTTTATTTCTGCATTTTGTTTTCCTTTGCTCTAGGGAGAGGTGCCAGAAAACCCCTAGCTGAGGGAGTCAGGGGGTTCTGGATGGAAGAGAATCTTGGAAACATTAGAATCCCTACTATTAGAGGTGGCCAGGAAGTGGTTGTTCAGGAAGGAACAGTAACCTGATATTTTGAATACATAAGGTCTGAAAGAAGTAAAGGAGGACACTGGGAGAAGGAAGGTCTATGTGGTCCAGGGCTCTGGATTTGTGGCTACGTGACTACTTAGCTCACTCTTACCAAGAATTCTTCAGGAGGCTGCAGCCGAGACTGGGATGGTACACGGAAGACCATCGAACATGGTGGACCTGCGTGAGTGGTGTTGTGTAAGAGCCCGTCGTTGCAACAGGAATTAAGGAATCAAAACTCCACTTCTTTCCTGTCTCCATCTTTGACACTAAGCACTACTCTGTGGACAGTGCTCCCCCTTGTGGTTTCAGAAGGAGAAGCATCCGAATTCCTTGAATGGCCCTGTTTTTTAAGTGAGTGAGAATCTGGGTTCAGGAACTCATTCTCTGGTCAGGCTTCGTACAACAAGAACTGGAAAGATGATATGGGGAGTGCAGGGGAGGTTAGAGAAATGTCCTTGCTTAATTTATTCTGTAAGAGATCAGAATACTGGGAATGAATGGAAACTTAATATAAAAATTTGTTCAAAAGATAAATGAATGATAAAGGAATGAATCAAAGGTATGAGTGTGTGTGTCCGTGTGTGTGTGTGTGTGTGTGTGTGAGAGAGAGAGAGAGAGAGAGTCTGTAGATTTCCAGGTAAAATGACATGTGATAGGATAAAGGGTAGCTCCTTGATCCAAGGACGTGTTTTATATTATGACAATAATGTATTAGTATTAATTAGTATTAAAAGAGGAGCAGATCCTTTACATTTAACTTCAAAATCATATGAAAATATTAAGGCCTGTGTTAGTTTCTTATGACTACAAATTACCACCAAATTGATGGCTTAAAACAACACAGATTTATTTAATATCTTAGTGTTTGACATTAGAAGCCTGAAGTGGGTCTCACTAGGCTAACATCAAGGTTTTGGCTGGACTGCATTCCTTTTAGAGGCTCCAGGAAAATCTGTTTCCTTGCTTTGCTTTTGCAGATCCTAAAGGCTATCGGCATTCCTTGGCTTGTGTCTCATCTTTGAAGCCACTGTGGCTGGTCCAGTCTTTCTCACTGTGCATCCCTCTAGCACTGACCTTCCACCTCCCTCTTCCACACTTAAAAGGCCCTTGTGAAAACACTGGGTCACCTGAACGAGCCGGGGTAATCTCACTGTATTAGGATTGGCAACCCCAGTTTATCTGCAACCTTAATTCTCTTCTGCCATGTGACATACATGTTTCCGGGTTCTAGGCATTAAGCTATGGACATCTTAACCTTGAAAACATGCTAAGCAAAATATGCCAGACACAAGAGGACAAATACTGTAGGATTTCACTTGTATGAAGTATCTAGGTAGGCAAATTCATAGAAAATAGATTAGAGGTTGAAAGGGGGCTGTGGAGAGGGAGGAATAGGCAGTTACTGTTTAATAGGTACAGAATTTTTGTTCGGGGTGATGAAAAAGTTTTGGAAATAGCGGTGATAGTTACACAGTATTGTGGATGTAATTAATGCCACTGAGTTGTCCCCTTGAAAGTGGTTAAAATGGCTAATTTTATATATATATATATATATTTTTTTACCACAAACTTTTAAAATTTAATGTAATATACAGAAAGCATTGAATTATACACTTTAACGTGTGAATTGTATGTTAAATAAATTTTATCTCAAAAAAAAAAAGATATGGGCACCTTGGAGTGGGGAGTATTATTCTCTCCACCACAGGTTGCAAAGGCAAGGGAAACAAGATCAAAATCAGAGAAATATGGAAAACATCTCAGTGGATGATAAGATGCCATATAAAAATGTGGAACTATGTTGATTAATTTCATTGACTTTTTGTTGTGGTTGTTAGTGCCTCATAAATGTTTGTAAAAATCTGTGATTACTGCTGGGTATTTTCAAGCCCAGTTCATTACGATTTGATATTATGGTAAGTTAATTTTAGACAGATATTTAAATAGTTACTTTTTTCTAGATAGAAATAGCTTAATTGTCCTTTTACTGATTATAAAATATTAACTTCTTTATAAAAATTGTAAGAAGACCATATGTATGTGAAAGTATAACTAATTTGTGGTCCTGTCATATAGAGACAACTCCAAGTGCATTTTAGAATATCCTTCCAGGTATTGGATAAGCCTAAAAGTGTATAGCAATATCTGTTTGTTTAGATAAATGGGATCATCATTTTATCCATGCAATAAATATAGGTCTGCATCATAATTTTTAGCTGCTTTTCCGAATTCCTTTGTACAATGTATATTTAAATAATCTCTTATTGTTGGACATTTCACACAGTTCCCATTTTATTTTTCTAAAAAACCTGCATTTAAAAAATAAACACTCATTAACGTTTTTGTACATACTTGTTTCATATATTTCCTGTCGATTTCCTTAGGATAAATTCTAGAAGTAGGTTAAATGGTAACAGGTATCAATTTAAATTAGGGTTTTTTTCTCAAGGATATAAATGAATAAAACAGCTAACAAGCCTGGAGAATAGAGCTCTTATTATGATAACACTGGATAATTTAAAATAAACTGTATTGGAGAATAGGAAGAATGACTTTTGCACATGAAGTTTAAATATTTATTACTCATATAGTTGCATTGCACTCTAGTATGAATTGATTTTATTAATAATGTTTAAAGCTCACTTTCATTCCTTCCTTGGGGGTTCGAGAATCCTGAGACTAATAGGCAGTGAGATCCTTGCACAGGAAGTAAAAGTGAGCCATAAAAGATGATTCTGCCCTGTTTTGAAAAAGAAAGTGGAAATGTAGCTAAGGGTCAGCTATATGCCTCAGGTCATTGAGGTCACCTCCCTGGGCCTTGTTTGTCAAAGGATGGGGCTAAAGAGATGATTGATTTCCTTCTAGCTCTAATGTTCCTCCAGCCCTTAGTGCTCAGCATGAAATAAAATTACGTTTTGACATTGAAATTACTGGTTTACATTATTTATTTATGTATCCTTTTACTTCCAAAAAGGCTCGTAGCAACTTACAAGAAAAACTTGACTATAATAAGGCCAAGAATCACTGTATGATATCAGTCAAGTTACTCATACTCTTGTGCGTCAGTTTTATTGGTAGAAAGGGAATCTGGATAACACATTACACAGCTGTCGAGCAGATTATATAGAATAAAGTATATAAAATTCCCTGCACTGTCATGGTCTATAGCTCCCATCCTTATCCCCTCAAGTGAAAGAGGAAATGTAGAAAAACATTGTAACAAAACTCTAGGTAAAGAACGCTGCATAAAAATAGGCCCAGGGCTTCCCTGGTGGCGGAGTGGTTGAGAGTCCGCCTGCTGATGCAGGGGACACGGGTTCGTGCCCCGGTCCGGGAAGATCCCACATGGCACGGAGCGGCTAGGCCTGTGAGCCGTGGCCGCTGAGCCTGCGCGTCCGGAGCCTGTGCTCCGCAACGGGAGAGGCCCACAACAGTGAGAGGCCCGCATACCGCAAAAAAAAAAAAAAAAAAAATAGGCCCAAACTTCCTAGCATCTAGAGCAAAGTGGGAAATATGGTGATAGATGTAAGGGACTCTGCCTGGTAGCAAAATTGAAAAAGGGACAGATAAGTTTTTGATCATGAATTCTGAGTGGATCTCATCACAGGGGTCTTTATAAATGACGTTAGATATTCTAATACATATTATAATAAGAATTCTATAAATACATTTTTCGTCTGTATAAAAGGCTCATTGCAGATTTTACAATTCAAAATATAGTATCTTCCAGGAGTGTTGGAAAACTTTTAGAAGCATATTTATCTAAAGTTTTAAGACCACCTATAACCAATAAGTCCTGGCAAACTTCCTTGACGACTGACATTAATTTAATACATTTAAAGGTAACTTCTTATGAGTAAAGAACTTTAAATGTGTCGATAACTATGACCTACTAATTTAGCTCCTAAGAACCCAGTCTAAGGTTAAACCAAATACAAAACCCAGAGAATAGCTTAAGGCGTTAAAATGTTTACTGTAGTTTTGTTTTTAATAGGCAAGCATTAGACTTGGTTAAAGCAAACCAAAAGCCTAATAATGGGTAATGGATAAATACTGATATATATGTCTGACCCAATTAAAAATTTTTTTTTAATTGTGGTAAAATACACATAACAAAAATTTCCATCTTAACCATTTTTAAGTGCGTATATTTTAGTAGCGTTAAGTACATTCACATTGTTGTGCAACTAATCTGCAGAACTTTTCTTACAAAACTGAAACTCTAGATCCATGAAACAACTTCCCATTTCTTCCTTCCCCCATCTCCTGGCAATCACCTTTCTCCGTTCTGTCTCTCTGAATCTGACTTCTGTGGTAGATACCTCATATGAGTAGAATCATGCCATATTTGTCTTTTTGTGACCGGCTTATATCACTTAGTATAATGTACATACTCAGGGTTCATCCATGTTCTAGCATGTGTCAGAATTCCCTTCCTTGTTAAGGCTGAATAATATCCCATCGCTTGTACGTAGCACATTTTGTTTCTCCATTCATCCACTGACAGAGCCTTAGTTTGCTTCCATCTTTTGTCTGTTGCGAACAGTGCTGCTGTGAACATGGGTGTACAAATAGCTTTTCAAGACCCTGCTTTCCATTCTGTTGGGTATAGACTCAGAAATGGAATTGCTGGATTGTATGGTAATTCTATTTTTAATTTTTTAAGGAACTGCCATACTGTTTCCATAGTAGCTGCAGCATTGTACATTTTCACTAACAGTGCACACACAAGATTTCCCATTTTTCTACATCCTCATCAACACTTGTTATTTTCTTTTTTTTTTGATAGTAGCCATCCTAATAGGTGTGAGGTGGATCCAACTGTGATTTTGACTTGCTTTTCCCTAATTAGTGATATCAAGCACCTTTTCAAGTGCTTATTGGCCATTGGTCTCCTTTGGAGAAATGTCTGTACACGTGCTTTGCCAATTTTTTAGTCAGGTTGTTTGTTTTTGTGGTTGAGTTGTAGGTGTTCTTTACTTGGTCCTTTTCAGATATATGATTTGCAAATATTTTTTCCTATTACACAGGTTGCCTTTTCACTCTGCTAATTGTGTCTTTTAATGCACAGAAGTTTTCAACTTTGTTGTAATCTAATCTATCTATTTTTACTTTTGTTGTTACCTGACATCATTTGTTACGTTTCAGTGTTACTTGCTAGTACGTGATGCAAAGTCTCTAAAATCCTGACCAAATTTAGGGCAGAATTTCTTCCAGATTTCATTGTGATAGATCTATGACTGAACTATAACGCCAGGCCCACCGAGTTCCCTTGTCCAGCTAAAAACTTTGTGGAGTCAATGTCACCAAGGCTGTTTAATTTTCTAGTTTAGAGGAATATTAAATAACATCATCTGACAAACTACTGTATATAAAGTAGATAAACAACAAGGACTTTCTGTATAACACAGGGAACTATATTCAATATCTTTAATAACCTATATTACAAAAGAATCTGAAAAAGCGTATATATATATAAGAATATATATAAGAAAAATATATATATAAAATTGAATCACTTTGCTGTACACCTGAAACTAATACAACATTGTAAATCAACTATAGTTCAAAATTTTTTTAAAATACTAATATAAATCACATCATCTGATTCTAGAAAAATAGAATAAAAATTTTCCCATCAGCACAACAGCTCTCTTATCTCAGTCGCTGTACTGGCCGTCTTCATTTCCTCCAGGTGTCTTTTTCCTTGCTTTTGAGGAGGTGCTTCCTGTGGAATGGGATAATTTAATCTCACAGCAGGTGGATTCCTTATCTTTCATTCTTGATTCATGTTGATTCAAATCATCAGGCATTAATTTCACAAATAAAAGAGTTCATTGACTCTTGTGGGGAGGGGGGTTAATTTTATGCATTGTTACCGATTTCAAATATAGTTTAGTGCAAAAGAAATTCAAACACTGAAGAAAATCTACAAAAATAAAAAGGAATTATGAAATAAGTCTTTCACTGTGCACACATGCTGTAGGTGAGCTTTCTGTCCCAATACAGAATGTGTTCTTAGGTAGCCATCTCTCAGCAATGGTACATGTGAGCTTTGATCAGTATTGCAATTCTAAGTTATATAGTCTATATAAATAAAGGGGTCACAAATGAAGCTGTCTTAAGGCAGATACTCTCTATATAATACGATATAAACCTCAGATTAAAAAACCTGCACTCGTAAAATATTTATAGTCTCAGATTCCTAAGAGAAAAACTGATGTCATTTGGTTCTCCCCACACCCAACACAGCTTCTTAAAGAAAATACACACTTATTCATTAAAAATGTAAATGCGGGCTTCCCTGGTGGCGCAGTGGTTGAGAGTCTGCCTGCCGATGCAGGGGACACGGGTTCGTGCCTCGGTCCGGGAAGATCCCACATGCCGCGGAGCGGCTGGGCCCGTGAGCCATGGCCGCTGAGCCTGCGCGTCCAGAGCCTGTGCTCCGCAACGGGAGAGGCCACGGCAGGGAGAGGCCCGCGTACCGCAAAAAAAAAAAAAAAAAAAAGTAAATGCGGTAAAGTAGCACATTGGAAGGTGCAGATTCAGCAGAAATATCTGTAGGTCCTGAATTATATGGAAGTAGATTGAATTATATGGAAGTAGTATTATTGGGAAAACCAGCAACAAGAAGAAGGGGCAAAGTTCTATGTCATCTTTTTTTACTTTGAATGTAAGTAATTCATGTTTTACTTCTCATTGAAAGGAAGAAAATATCATTTTTATCCCTTGTGATTTCCTGCAGTTGTAAAACACAAACTACTAGAATGTTAGAATGGACAGGAACAACAGACTTCCTCTCTAGCTTTCTTGTTTCACAGATGGGAACAGAGAGCTTTGTCATGAAGTGTCACGCAGCCAGCCTGGCTTTGATCTACGTCTCCCATTGCCCATTCTCTGGGTTTTTTGCATAGCGGAGAGTTCCGTGTGGGTCCTGGGGACCCACTTTTCCACTTTTCAGCCTGTCCCGAGGAGGACAGATGTGGAGATGGCTATATCTGTAGCCTGAATGTCGTCTTTTCACTGCCTGTTGTAGATGTAAGCTACTTCATTTGTTCCCAATGTCCTTTATTTTCATGGTAAATGAATGATACCTTGAATGCTCTTTTATATTTTGGTTTTACGTTCCACTCCCACTAGTATATACAAATTGTAATCATTCGCAAAGCGTCTAAAGGTCTCCATTCCATCACAAAAATTGAGGCTGAGAGGCAGTTTAAATCTGCCTCTGTTAATTTTTATTTTTCTATTTTCTTTATGAGCAACTTATCACGTTACAAGCTGATTGTCAGGAATGTTTATGGAGCTGAGGTTGATTTTCGGAGCTGACCAACACAAAAATGGTTGATTGAAAAGTCAATGCATGTGAGTTCAGCACTGGGCAATCAGCAGGGTGGTCAAAGGTGCAGGAGTGTTTTTTCCAGGTTTGGATCGCATCTGGCCTGTGTGTGTGATTCTCAGCATTTGTAGTTGAAATATCGTTGGGTCTAAAAGGCCACACGAACATTACCTGAACCCTGATTGCCACCAAATGGGAGGCAAAACAGCATGTCTAAGGATTTGAGAATCAACCTTAATGGTTTTGGTGGTTTGGGAGGTTTGTTGAATGTTTATGAATGTCAGTACATCTTGGAGTCTAACTCAAAATCCTAATGAATGAAGGAATGCACAGATGTACTGCTGTTTACATTTCACTTTATACTGAACAAAAGCAGCAGTGCCTTGTGCTCAGATGAGGTAGAAGGGGAAACACAGGTAACTTGCAAGTCACAGTTATGAAATCCAGGAGCAGAATGTAATTTACTTTCTCACCTTTTCTGACTTTGTGTTTGGAGGTTGGCAGGTTGAGGTGTTGGCCTGTGCACAGATTTGTTTCCTCAGGCTACAGGGCAGTAAAACTCATTTAGTCATCATCTTCACCACCAAAATCACCACTGCTACACTGCCACCAGACGTCAGTGGTTTGTTTGAGAACCTGCCGAACTGGACGCAGCATAAGCAGCATGAGTTGGTAGAAAGAGCTTATCTTTCTTTAGACTCGAATGGCTGTGCAACTGGCTAAGTTACAATAGTATGAATCTGGGGGGGGTTGGCAAGGTGGCTGGAAGCAGGACCTTGGTCCTTGTCTTCTTTGAAGAAGGAATTCAGCAAAGAGACCAAGATTGTGAAACAGATAAAGGTTTATTAGAAGCAGAGTACATGTGGAAAAGCACATAGGCAAACTCGGAGTGAGTTGCACCCAATGGGGGTGGGTTAGGTCACTTATATGGAGGCAGTCTTCTGGGTTGTCTCTGGCCAATCATCTTGCTTGTGCCCATACTTGACCTGACTCAGGGTCCTTCCTGGGAGCGCATGTATCTCTCAGCCAAGGTGGAGTCCAGTGTGAAGGTTTCTGGGAGGTTGGCAGGACATATTATGGGCTGGTGTCTCTTTCTCCCTTTGACCCCTTCCCTAGACTGAGGACCTTCTTTGCACATGTGTGGGCTGGGAAAGCCCACTGACTCCAAGAATGAGAAAAATGTGGTCGCTTTGTCTTTCACCCAATCCAGGCCCAATGCTTCTGCTAATATCTTATCTTGAAGCTTCAGGCTGAGCCTGGTTGCAGCTACACAGCCTGGGGCCCATCAATCTCCTACCTCATGACCATCACCCACTAAACCACAGATACACACACACACACACACACACACACACACCCCATGTGGCCATTTAACAAGCAGTTTTTTGAACACCCACTATCTTTCAAGCTCTCAGAGGATATAAACTAATAGTTTTGAAGTGATAAACCCACTGAGTTAGTGCAGTCCAGGAAGTGTCCCCAAGGAGAGGACTTTTGAACTGAGTCTGCAGGGCGTAGGGAGCCATTGTGTGAGTATCTGGGAGATGTCTTGCCAGGCAGATGAGAACAAGGGAAGAACTCCAAAACAGGAGTAAGCTTGAAGTGTTTGGGGGATATAAAGGCCAGGGTGGTAGGACTATTGGAAGCAAGGAAATGGGTGGAGGAAAGTGAGGTCAGAGAGGAACAGAGGAGTGTGGTGCAGTTGGGCTTGTAGAGCGCAATGTGGGTGAAAGATGTCGCCTGCCATGTAGGAAACAAAGGATGTTGCAGCCATCAGGCCAGCAGCCACTGCAGTGGCCCCTGACTGGGTACCCTGGGGGGATTAGGATGGAGAAAAACAGGATACCGCCCTAGATAGCCAAGGTGCCTATCAAAGGAATGATTTCAATGAGCCCAGACTCTTGAGAATCTTCCTATACATAGAAAAGCGCTAAATTCATTAACTTGAGATGTCTGGTTTTCTTTAATTAACAGTCATCGTTTGATGTTCCCACCATTTGGTTTTTGTGGCAAAAACTCCCATATATCCCGGCTCCCCCCTTACCTCTTCAGAGCAGTTCTTAGAATGATCTGAGAAACTGCTTCCCAGGCTTAAGTCTTCAGAAAGTCCACCGAATAAAACATAATTCTCAACTTTCAGGTGGTGCATTTTTTTCCAGCTGACAATACTAAGAGAGGGAGAAATTTTCCTCTACCTTTCTAGGTTCTTCTGGCTGGTCTAAGAATTCAGTTGACATAAGACAGATGAACAGGAGAAAATCAAACAAAGTTTAGTAATGTCTCCATGGGAGAGACCCAGGAAAACTGAGTAACTCACTGAAATGGCTGAAACCCTCACGTTAAATAGCATCTTCAGCTAAAGACAAAAGAGGATGTTGGGGGTAGTGGTTTGGGAGTTCCAAGGGCTAAGAAGACAATTCACAGGAAGACAGAAAAGCAGATGTTAGTAAACAGATGTTTGCTGGGCCAGCAGAGACAGTAGGACACAGAGTTTCCCCCTTCACCCCAGCCCATATTCAGTGCAGAGTATCTCTGGCGACAGCTCTGTTCCTGTAATAGGCTCTCTATATAAATTCTTCAGGGAGTTAGCTGGGAGGGTCAAAGGTTTTTCCTGAGTCTTTTCGGCCTTGATTGTTTACAGCTGGAAATAATCCATGTTACAATTTTGGGGTGAAAATTTTGTTCCACTACAGAATTCATGCTTGGACACCACTGCGCGGAGTGGGGTGGGGGGTTGGTAAAGCAGGAAGACTGAAACAGGATTGGTGTTCTGGAACATTCAAGAACGATGGATTGTAAAGAGGCTGAGAACGATTGTTTCAGGAGGGCAGGGATTTGTATCTATTTTATTCATCGCTGTGTCTCCACCCTCAGAAGGTGCTCAGTAAATATCTTGAGTATACAGACAGGTGTGTGTGTGTGTGTGTGTGTGTGTGTGTGTGTGTGTGTGTGTGTGTGTGTGTGTGTGTGTGTGTGTGTGTCTGTGTTTTCCTATGACTGTTAATAGATTTTGTGAGGCATCCTGTTTGCCCCTAGAGTTCCTCCATCTCCTTTATTTATTGGAAGTTTAACTTATTTTCACAAAGAAATTGATACTTTTTTTGGTTGTTATTTAGTCTACATATTTTATACGTACAAATCACACCTCTCTGAAATTCCGGGCAGGGGCCTGTGCTTTGCGTACTCTTCCATGTGCTGTAAATGATTTTTTTATACCTGTCTTTCTTTTGTAAAACAAAACAAAACTGTGCACGAGGTGACTTTTCCCTCACAAGAGCTGGATTTCTTTTTTTGTTAATTTAATGGCTTAGCCAATAGAAACATCCTTATCAGTTCCTTACACATTTACCTCTATTTTATTTCCTCAATTTCTCTGTTACTGTTTTACCTGATTTTGTAACGGGGTGTTTAAATTGTGCTTCCTTGCCTTGTCTCACCTCTGTAGATGTATTTTAGATTTCTAGAGAGAGCTATTTCTTCCTTTATTTGTATAACAAAGGTGCATATTGCTCGATCAGCTCCTTGAATGCCTGCCTAGGGCCATGACTACACATCTAGTGGTGAAACAAACATTTATAGAGACAATAGGTCTAAACCCTCCTCAATACACACCCTTATCAGCTTCCCTAGAAGCATTTCAATAGCTCCTCTACTGACCTCACTGTAGTTTCTTCTCACTCCAATTCATAGTCCAGTTAAACTCCCAGTTTTCTTAAAACACTGGTTGTGGATGTCCTTTCCTTACTTAAAAACCTTTTCTGGATTCTTTATCTACAGAATGAATTCTAGTCAAAGAATGCACAATTTGAAAAAAAAAAAACAAACAAACACACAATTTGAGGTCTCTTAGCTTCTGACACTACCTACCACGTCAGCTCATCACTTTTTCCCCACTACCTAGAGTTTGGCCTTCTTCAACTACATCCTACTTCACTGAATGCACCATGAAGCCTCATGCTTTTGTTTGCATTTATCTCTTCTCTGCTTTTTCATCTCATCAAAAATCCTAAATTTTCAAAAAATTTATTTTATTGAAGTATAGCTGATGTACAATGTTGTGTCAATTTCTGCTGTAAAGCCAAGTGACTCATGTATATATATACATTCCTTTTCATATTCTTTTCCATTATGGTTTATCACAAGATATTGAATATAGTTCCCTGTACTCTATAGTAGGACCTTGTTTTTTATCCATTCTATTTATAATAGTTTGCATCTGCTAATCCTAAACTCGCAATCCTTCCCTCCCCCCGCCTTGGCAGCCACAGGTCTGTTTTCTATGTCTGAGTCCATTTCTGTTTTGTAGATAAGTCCATTTGTGTCAAATTTTAGATTCCACATATAAGTGATATCATATGATATTTATCTTTGTCTGACTTACTTCACTTAGTATGATAATCTCTAGGTCCATCCATATTGCTGCAAGTGGCATTATTTCCTTCTTTTTTATGGCTGAGTAATATTCCATTGTATATATGTACCACATCTTCTTTATCCATTTGTCTGTCTTTGGACATTTAGGTTGTTTTCCTATCTAGGCTATTGTGAATTATGTTGCTATGAACATAGGGGTGCATGTACCTTTTTGAATAATAGTTTTGTCTGGATACATGCCCAGGAGTGGGAATGCGGCTCATATGGCAACTCTACAGATATTTGAGGAACCTCCATACTGTTTTCCACAGTGGCTGCACCAATTTACATTCTCACAAACAATGTAGGAGAGTTCCTTTTTTCCACACCCTCTCCAGCATTTGTTATTTGTAGACTTTTTGATGATGGCCATTCTTACTGGTGTGAGGTGGCAACTCACTGTAGTTTTAATTTACGTTTCTCTAATAATTAGTGATGTTGAGCGTCTTTTCATGTGCCTATTGGCCATCTATATGTCTTCATTGGAGAAGTGTCTATTTAGGTCTTCTGCCCATTTTTCAATTGGGTTGTGTGCATTTTTTGTTGTTGAGTTGTATGAGCTATTTGTATATTTTGGAAAATTAAGCCTTTGTTGTTCGCATCATTTGCAAATATTTTCTCCCATTCTGTAGGTTGCCTTTTCATTTTGTTTATGGTTTCCTTTGCTGTGCAAAAGCTTGTAAGTTTGATTAGGTCCTGTTTGTTTATCTTTGCTCTTATGTCTATTGCCTTGGGAGACTGACCTGAGAAAACATTGGTATGAAAATCCTGCTCCTCCTTTGAATGTCTCTTCAATGCCCGTTCCCAAACATCTTGGACCAAATTGATGCTCACGGAACTTTGCTTTTGCTGCTGTTTTCTTGACTCTCTCTGTCACACTTAATTGATGACATATCTGTCTTTCTTACTGGTCTATGAGCTCCTTGAAGGTTGAGAAAGAACTTGATCATCATTTTATCACCAGTGCCATGCACAGTCCTTAACCAACTAAGAGCTCAGCAAATACTCTGTGAACAAGTGAGCGAGTGACCAAATGAATAATTATATTTGTAAGCCTGAGTTGAACTGCCTGGCCAGCATCATTCTCCATATCATCGAAACTTTGATGTCATGTCAGGAACTCTGAGATGCTGTTGTTGCTGAAGCAACCAAAGCGGATTGGGTCATCTTGGAACTCCAGCCAGAACAGTTGGGGAAAGTTTTGATCTTAAGTGTCAGGCATCTCAGTTTTTATTCTTTTTCTGAAATGACACCCTCTTCGTAGTTCATGCATTTCCTACAAATTTTTTTTTTTTTTTTTGCGGTACGCGGGCCTCTCACTGTTGTGGCCCCTCCCGTTGCGGAGCACAGGCTCCGGACGCGCAGGCTCAGCGGCCATGGCTCACGGGCCCAGCCGCTCCACGGCATGTGGGATCTTCCCGGACCGGGGCACGAACCTGCGTCCCCTGCATCGGCAGGCGGACTCTCAACCACTGCGCCACCAGGGAAGCCCCTAGAAAAATATTTAAATAAACTTTTCTTTACTGAAGAATAGCATGCATACATAAGTGGGCAGCGTGATGAATTTTAACACAGCCAGGAAGTCAGCACTCAGGCTGTAACAGACATCACTGATGCTCTGCATTGTGTCCCTTTAGTCCATCTACTTTCACCTGCATGTGGGGAAGACAGTGCCTTGCACACTGACTGTTTCTCTTGCACATGGAAGCTTGTCCACGAGAGGGCAAGCCTCAGTCCCTCCTGGGCATGGGAATCTGGTCATAAACGGCTCAGCCTCCCCATCTTCCAGAGGGACAATCTTGAGGTGTGTTCCATGTGGGTTCTCATACAGTGAATAGGTATTTCATGTATTTAGCTCAAGAAATTTCCCACATAAATTTTTGCTAAAAACATTGTGTTAAGTTTTGTGTACAAACACACAAAAATTTTGTTCTACATAAGCATCACACAAAACCATTTTACTGAGAGGTAAATATGGCTTATGAATTTTGGATACTAAACAAGAAGAGATATGACCCTGAGAAAATACTAGCTCAGGAAACAGTCCATTGGTATGTCTGTACACACCATAGGGGCAAAGGTTACAACACCTCCTTGGAGATGCAGTCAAGACCAGATATATCAGTAATACAGTTGTTACCAAACCAAACTTCGGTCCACTAGCCTGTGCACAGTAAAGCCAATCTACTGACACCGGGTTGTGGTGAAAGAAAGTGCAGCATTTATTGCAGGGCACCAAGCAAGGAATCCAGGGCAGCTAGTGCTCAAAACACCTGAACTCCCTGATGGGTTTCAGTAAAACATTTTTTCTTTTTTGTGGTACATGGGCCTCTCACTGTTGTGGCCTCTCCCATTGCGGAGCACAGGCTCCGGACGCGCAGGCTCAGCGGCCATGGATCTCGGGCCCAGCCGCTCCGCGGCATGTGGGATCTTCCCGGACCAGGGCACGAACCCGTGTGCCCTGCATCGGCAGGCGGACTCTCAACCACTGCGCCACGAGGGAAGCCCAGCAAAACATTTTTAAAGGCCAGATGAGGGGGATGGGGGTTGCAGGGTATGTGATGAGCTCATACACAATTCTCTGATTGGTTTATGGTGAGGTAAGAGGGCGATGTCACAGGGGTCAACATTATCAATCCTTAGGCTCCAGTAGGCCTGGGGGCTGTGCCCTTATGGTTATCAAGTAGGTAGCATCTTCCATTTGGTGGGGGTTTTCACATCTGTAATGTGCATTTCACTCAGGAAATGTGCATCAGATACTGTTATCTAGGTACTTCAGAGAGCAGCTAAAGCAGAGGGTATGATGGAGGAGTCTATCCCAGGAAGGCCCCATAAGGTCCTGCTTGGTTATACAATAAATGTAAAACGATCAAATTCACTTACTAAAACAAAGAGAGTTTTAGGTAGGATTAAAAAAAAGCCAGCTATTGTATATGCACTTGATAAGACTGACACCTAAAATCTAAGCCTAGAGAAATTTTGAAAATAAAAGGCTGAAATGTTAACCAAAAATATAAAAGAGCTAAAGAGGAACATCAGTCTGTGTTAAAAGCAATAGTGTACTAAGAATATATAATTAAACTTTTATGCATTTAACAACCTAAGCAGGATTCATGAGACATAAAATGAAGATTATTAGACTTTGGGAGATTTCAGCACAGCTCTTTCAGAAACATACAGATACAGAATGCAAAAAGAGACAACAATATTTGTAAGAATATAACATAATGGAACCACAGAATTAATAAAGTTGAAATGTGTATAAAATATTTCATCCAACAGAGACTACATATTCTTTCCTAGTACTTATTAATCTTGTATAAACTTATTTATGATAAGTCACAAAAGGACTCTCCACAAATTCCAGAGAATTAGTATTATGTAAGTGATATTCTCTTACTGAAATTAATATGGTAAGTATTTGTAGATGTCACTGATAGGAACAGAAATTCTTTGAGGTCCTCAATAGTTTACAAGCATGGAAAAAGTTCATGAAATCAAAATGCTGGAGAACCAGTGACTTGGTCAAACTCCCTGTCCCTTCCTTCTCCCTCTCCTCATCCTCCATCCCCGAATAAAAGGAAAATTAATCAAGGTTCAGTCAGTTTCAGTTTCAAGGCTTCATGAAATAAACAATCACAGTATTTACCAAAGGATTCTATTTTTTTTTATGATGGTAAAACTATGTTAATATCAAAACCTGACAAAGATTGTAAAGGAATGAAACATTTTAAGACAACTCCTTTATGAATGTAGTTGCAAACTGCTTAAATGAAACATAATAAAGTCCAGCATTGTATAAAAGAAACATTGTTACTGAACCGAAAGGTCATAGTTGGGAGCAGAGAAAAGTTTATTGCAGGGCCAAGCAAGGAGAATGGGTGGCTCATGCTCAAAATCCACTAACTCCCCAATGGTTTGGGGGGAAGAATTTTTATAGGCAAAATTTAGGGTGATGGCTGCAGGGTGTGTGACTTTCCTCTGATTGGTTGGTGATGAGGTAGCAGGGTGCTGCTCCAGAAATCTGGTGCTCAGCCTGAAGTTGCCATCTTCCACCTGGGTGGGGGCCTTGGTTTTGCAAAAGAACTCAAAGATATTGTCATGTATACTCCTTGAGGAGGAACCAGCCTCCTGCCCCAAGGCTGCACTATTATTTCTTGACTGCTTCTCCTTTGTTTCTGCATTCCCTCTCTTCTCGGATTAGCAACTGGTTAAATCTGCCCTTTGGAACTCAGGGAAGGTCAAGGAGGATGAATGAAGCCTATTTCCTACAAACAAGAATTCGGGGACACAAAAAGATTTGTATCCCGTAGGGCCCCACAGGGTGCTGCTGGGTTTCAATATTATCAGGTAGAGTTTATCTCACAATTACAAAGGTGATCCACATTAAAAATTAATGTAATCTATTCATTAATATATAAAGGAAATATATATGATCTCCTAAATAGATACAGAAAAGCATTTGGAATAATCCGATAATATATTTGTTAAAAATCTTTTATCAAATTAGCAATAGACCATGATTTCTATAATCTTATATATGGTATATAACAATACATAGCTAGTGATCTAAATTTAGAAAGATCCAGTTAGAATCAGAAACAATACAATGATGCCTGCCATCACCTCCACCATTCAATCTGTTGGTAATCACAGCCAATACAATAAGGGAAAAAAAAATAAAAAGCTTATTTAAAATGAAGAGATACGGTTAGCATTATTTATAGATAAAAAGGTCTACAACATAATCCAAGAAACTTACTAGTCAAACTACTTGATAAAGAATCAATATATAAAATAGGCAATTATTCACGTATACTAAGAATAGCCAGTTCCAAAGAGTAATGAGGAAAATCAATTACAATATCAATAGCAACCAAATTGCAAGTTATCAAGGAATCAAGTGAAGTTATATTCATAAGGCCTTTGCAAAGAAAATTTTAAGTTTTATTGAAAGATATATAAGAAAAGTGGAGAGATTAGCTGTGCTTGTGAATGGAGTGACTGGGTTTCATCACTTTGTCAAGCTAATTTCACTTCAAGCTAATCTATAAATTCATGGTAATTCCAGTGAGTTTTTAACAGTGTTTGCACAAAACTTGACAAAGTAATTTTTAAATTAATATATGTGATGGAATTTCCAATAATAGTTCAGATAATTCTTAGGGAGAAAAACAGAAAGAAGAGAGAAGCCTTACCATACATAATAAAGCCATTACTTTGTAAAGATAAAGTGATTAATATAGTTCAGTATCAGTTAAGTATTAACAAGATCAACAGAACATTATATAGAAACGCAAAACAGATCCAAGCATGTGTGACAAACTGCACAGAACAGAGGTGGCATTCAGACCACTGTAGTGATGGTGATATGGTGAAATGGTATTAGAAAATTTGGCTGGCTGCCCAGTGAAAACAAAATTAGGTCACTATTCAGCATCATATAAAAAGATGATCGCTATAATTTTTAAAACAAAAAAATTCCCCAGTTTGCCAAAGACAAAACAGGGAAATATTTTTATGACTTGAAGGTAGAAAGGATTTGTTAAAGAAAATACACAAAGCACATACTATAGGGGAAAAGATTGAAATTTTTGATCAATTTAATATTTAAAACTCTATTAAAAAATATCATAATCAAAGTTAAAAGTGAATTTTTTAGGGCTTCCCTGGTGGCGCAGTGGTTGGGAGTCCGCCTGCCGATGCAGGGGACGCGGGTTCGTGCCCCAGTCCGGGAGGATCCCACGTGCTGCAGAGCGCTGGGCCCGTGAGCCATGGCTGCTGGGCCTGCGCGTCCGGAGCCTGTGCTCTGCAGCGGGAGAGGCCACAGCGGTGCGGGGCCCGCGTATCGCAAAAAAAAAAAAAAAAAAAAAAGTGAATTTTTTAGACTGAAAAGTGATATCTGCAACATATCTAACAGGATGAGTTCAATATTAAGAACATATAAAGAATACATATAACTCAATAACTAAAAGATGAACAGTTCCAGAGAAAAATGGGCAAAGGACAGGAAAGGCATCCAAATGACCATTAGACATAGGAGAAAATTCACCCTCACTAGCAATCAGAGAAATGTGAATTAACAGTCATAGCTTCCCGTTACATGAACACAAAACCATTAAAATCCGTCGTTTTCTGTAGTCCTAGCGTGTATGGAACAAGCCCAGGGAGTTTTGTCTATTGCACAAATCACTTTTTCCACTCTGTAAGTTGTTTTTCTCCTATACTCATGTGCAATTTTAATTAATAAGAACAGATTTGAAATGGACTTTGCTTGGTTCGTGCCTGTGGGAGACTGAATAATGGCCCAGTGAAGATGTGCACATCCTAACACCTGGGACCCATGACTGTACTCCCTTACATGGTAGCAGGGACTTTGCAGATACGATGAGGGATGTTGAGATGGGAGATTACCCTGGATTTTCCTGGGTTATCCTGAAGTGTCCTTACAAGAAGGAGGAAGGAGGACAGCACAAAGAGTGGAGGTGATCTGAGGATGGTAACAGAGGGAGGAAAGGCAATGTGAGGAAACGAGGACAGCCTCTAGAAGCTAGTAAAGGTCAGGAAAGATCCTCCCCGACTCCAGGGTCTCCAGGAGGAAAGCAGCTCAGCTGACACCTTGAGTTTAGCCCACTGAGGCTGATTTTGGACATCTGTCTTTCAGAACTGCAAGATCGGGACTTCCCTGGTGGTCCAGTAGTTAAGACTCCGTGCTCCCAATGCAGGGGGCCTGGGTTCAATCCCTGGTCAGGGAACTAGATCCTGCATGCCGCGACTAAAGATCCCACGTGACGCGACTAAGACCCGGCACAGGCAAATAAATAAATAAATATTACAAAAAAAAGAAAAGAACTGCAAGATCATATATTTGTGTTGTTTATAACCACTGAATTTATGATAACTTGTTACAACAGCAGTAGGAAGAGAATCCAATGACCTGTGTGGAATATAGGATTTCTCTTCTACTGTCTTGTGAGATGATATCAGAAAATTCCTGATCTATATGAGAGCTCCATCCAGGTCTCTCAACCCAGAAGATCTATTCTCCACTATCTGTTCTATAAGCGCCCAGTGAGAAGAATCAGGTACTACCAGAAACGGCTGAGTTTCTCAGATGAAATCAACTAAACATATGCTGCTTAGTTATTTACCGGTTACTCATACCCTGAGGCATTTTACCCCCACTGGCCTGCTTACATGATATGTGTTCTTGGGCCATCAAGAGAATTAATAAATAAAGATGTAAACCAGTCATCAGGGAGGCTAGAGCTACGTTTTTCTCATCTGCAGGCAAGATGTACCATGGTCCAGAGCGGCAGTGGCAGCAGTGGTAAACACGAAAGAAGAGTTACCTAAATTTTGTCAAGTTTATGTTATTTCTGGTCATGCTAATAAGATACTGACATTTGGAAAGTACCCTGACAGTCACAGCTGCAGTTTTTCCTGTTTTTCCCAGCCCAGCCTCTGCAAGTCAGGCCTGGGGATCTGTTTGGAGGGAGAGGAGAGCTGAGATACGGTTTCAGCCTGTCCTTGAGTAGCCGCTGATCTGTGAGTGATCGGAAGTGCCAAATGGCCTAAGAGTGGATGGCTGCAATTTGCAGTGTTCTTGCTTGCACACACTCTGTTCCTGTACATTGCAGGAGCAAGGCCAGCTCGATACAGCCCGCTTATTTTAACGTCTGTTCGTCTTCGTGTGGGTTGTTGCGCGTATCTGTGGAAGGCGGTGCATTTGTGTGCAGATCCAGGTGTTCTCATGTGATCTGGGTAGGATTATGGAAGCCTGCAGTTTACATCATCATATTCTAGCCAGCTGTAAATAACGTCCATTTAAAATATGGTACCAGGGGCTTCCCTGGTGGCGCAGGGGTTGAGGGTCCGCCTGTCGATGCAGGGGACGCGGGTTCGTGCCCCGGTCCGGGAAGATCCCACATGCTGGGGAGCGGCTGGGCCCGTGGGCCATGGCTGCTGGGCCTGCGCGTCCGGAGCCTGTGCTCTGCAGCGGGACAGGCCACAACGGTGAGAGGCCTGTGTGCCGCAAAAAAAAAAAAAAAAATATGGTACCAATGGACTTCCCTGGCGGCGCAGTTGTTGAGGGTCCGCCTGCCGATGCAGGGGACACGGGATCGTGCCCCGGTCTGGGAAGATCCCACATGCCGCAGAGCGGCTGGGCCCGTGAGCCATGGCCGCTGAGCCTGCGCGTCCGGAGCCTGTGCGCCGCAGCGGGAGAGGCCACAGCAGTGAGAGGCCCGCGTACCGCAAAAAAAAAAAAAAAATATATATATATATATATATATATATATATATAGTACCAAAAAATGTGATTAAAACTCCAAGTGGAAGGTCACAGTGTGAAAGGCAGATTTGTAATTTATTCGAATCCCCTGGTTTGTTTTGAAGGGTAGGTGGCCCCTTGTTCTGCTCGTTTTCCTAAAGTGATCAGTGCCTGGGACTTCAAAGATAAGCTGGTCCTGGGAGATGAAGATCCTACACAGAAAAAGAAAATGTTGTTTTGCCTCAGGTGCAAAAGTGCCCTGACCGGCTCGCCAGGAAGCTGATTTCAGTATTCTGTGCTCCATATGACATCCTCATCTTTTGGCGAAACAAAGCACTCTTTCTCCTAGCCGCCCATAACTGTAACATTCTGCTTTATTCATCTTGGGCTATATTTAATTCCTTTCATCCTTACTATTACTTTTCTAGGTAGATAAGAAAATTGAGCCTTTAATAGGTTAAGAGATTTGCCCAAGGTCACAAATATGGTAAATGGCAGAGCTAATTCTTGAGGTGTTTTTTCAGAGCAGCTCATAGAATTTTTTTTTTTTTGAGAGGATAAATCTACAGAGGTTAGTTACACGGCACTTGCAAGAAATGATTAGAATCTATATTTTATTAATTGATGTGCATGAATTTGTCTGGATATGTTTGGTGCATATGCATAATTTTAGTTTATAGGGATGTAGTGACATGAGTATCTTGATGGTCTAGTTGTTTGCATGAGACTTTTCATACACTTTCATGAATTTTGTTATTGTAGTTGTGCTTTTTTAAGCCACAAGAAGTTGCTAGCACTCAGTTTGGGCTCCTTATTACCACTGGGTTTTGCTAAGCATCAGATAATAACCAAAAGATTAAAAAAAACCTTACTTTAGGCTTGAATTAATAAAATGCAGCATTTTCCACCACATACATTTCAGCAACCATGGTTTGTTCACATTACAGCGGGTACTTGGCGTGTTTTGCTTTTATTATTTTTCTCTGTGTTGATTTTTCCCTGTGCTTATAATTAGACCAAGCCTCAATATATTTTGAATAATAACATTTAAAAAGTTGTTGCAAGGACACAAAGAGGAGAAAGGCAAAGATTTGCAGCATTAATAGCATTATTTCAGTGTCCTTTTCATACGGTTCATAACAGTTGCCAGGTTTAATCACAGCTATTCATCCCCAAGGAACTATTTGGTTTGAAACAATTTTAGACATGAAAGTTCCTTGACCAGATGCTTGGTAGTCTGGAGTGGAGAAAAATGAGAATAAGAAATAGTGTTGTCATATTTTAACATAAAAAATTTCATATCCTGTGAAGCCACCAAGGAGCAGATACATAAAGATTGTAATTTGTACTTTAGTGTGTGTGTGTGTGTGTGTGTGTGTGTGTTCTCGCTTTGTTGCTCATTTTCCCCTGAACAGGTGTGAAGACCAGCCTTGCCAGCAGGAGCCTGGGTGATTCATTAGTTTCTCTTCACTTCATGCAAGGGAACAGTGTTTCACACCTGAGGTGCTTACACTCTGACCCACCAGCCCCTGATGGAGGGCCAGTGAAGCCAGCCTCAAAATAGCAAAAGGGAGGATGTATAGATATTTCCCCTGATGGGTTAGGTGGCCTCCAGCGCTTCTCCTGGGTTCAGGGGCAGGGTGCATTAAAAAGGTCAAGGGTTTGTATCTAAACAAAACTCTATTTGAATCCCAGGTCTTACAATGTAGTAGCTGTATTCAACTGGGAAGGTTATTTAACTGCTGTGAGCATCGGTTTTCTCATTTAGAAAATGCAGTTAACAGTTACCTGCTTTGTAAGTACCTCATTCTTGTCATAAATGAGAAACCATGACATACGCAGTGTGTGGTACATAGAAAGCATTTGATATATGGAAGCTGTTCATATAGATGGCATTGCCTTTGACCTCCCTGTTACATTGCAGTCAGTCTGGATTGTGGCTGTCCTTTTATGAAAGGTGGAGCTAATAGGGTCCAACTTGCTTGGGAATATTGCTTCAAGAAGACAAGCAGCATGTCCAGGGTAGGTTCTACCTGAGAAAACAGATCTAGCCTCTTCTTCTTACCCTACTGAGAGAACCAAAGATTTTTTAAATGGAGGTATAATTTACATAGAAGAAATTGCACAAATTGAAAGTGTACAGCTCTGTGGATATATTTTTGTCTTTATGTAGCTATTTTTAATTGGAGTATAGTTGATTTACAGTGCTGTGTTAGTTTCAGGTGTACAGCAAAGTGATTCAGAGTTTCAGGTGTACAGCAAAGTGATTCAGTGATTCAGTGATTCATATATATATGTATTCTTTTTCAGATTCTTCTCCATTATCGTCATCATTGCAAGATATTGAGTGTAGTTCCCTGTGCTCTACAGTAGGTACTTGTTGTTTATCTATTTTATATATGGTTGTGTGTATATGTTAATCCCAAACCCCTAATTTATCCCCCCTCACCTTTCCCCTTTGGTAACCATACATTTTTCTTCGATGTTTGTGCATCTGTTTCTGTTCTGTAAATAAGTTCATTTGTATCATTTTTTTTTAGATTCCACATATAAGTGATATCATATGGTATATGTCTTTGTCTGACTTACTTCACTTAATGTGATAATCTCCAGGTCCATCCATGTTGCTGCAAATGGCATTTTTTGTTCTTTTTTATGGCTGAGTAATATTCCATTGTATAAATGGATCACATCTTCTTTATTCATCTGTCAGTGGACATTTAGGTTGTTTCCATGTCTTGGCTGTTGTAAATAGACAACACAAGTTTTGATTGTTGATAATAGGCCCTCAATTAATTTATTTGTTTTTGGGTGCATTGGGTCTTTGTTGCAGTGTGTGGGCTTTCTCTAGTTGTGGCGAGCAGGGACTACTCTTCCTTGCGGTGTGCGGGCTTCTCATTGCAGTGGCTTCTCTTGCTGCAGAGCACGGGCTCTAGGCGCGTGGGCTTCAGTAGTTGTGGCACGTGGGCTCAGTAGTCGTGGCTTGCGGGCTCTAGAGTACAGGCTCAGTAGTTGTGGTGCATGGGCTTAGTTGCTCCGCAGCATGTGGGATCTTCCCAGACCAGGGATGGAATCCATGTCCCATGCATTGGCAGGCGGATTCTTAACCACACCGCCACCAGGGAAGCCCCCAATAAATGTTAATGAGAACAGGTTTTATGTTTTATTGGTCCCTTTTGGATAATGGTGTTAAACTTTCTAAATCTCTTTCTTTAACTGTAAAATCACACATATGATATTCTAAGGGACATGTACAGATTTTAGCAAAACCACTTCAGATTTGCAGGTGAATAATGCAGATTCCTATGCACATTTTCCCTATTGGCCTGGCATTTATAAACAACATTTGTAAGCATATGGATCAAAATTATTCATTTCAAGACTTCAAAATAGAAGCTGACGTGCAAGAACAAATGTAGCTATACTCATTTAAAATAAAGTATAGAACTTTACTTTCTTTTGACAAAACAATATTTTTCTTCGATAACATCAATGAGACAACTGTCTATAAAACAATAAGCAAAATAGCTAAATTTTCATGGTTAAAATTAGAATATATTAAATTTATAGATTTGAACACCACTATTAATATGAATAGCATCATTGTCAGTTTCACCTACATCATTAATTTGCCTACTTCTGATATATAAAGTTGCTTTGTCTTTATGGAGATATTCTAGCATTATTATTCCTGAACGGCAACGTGAATATACATGCTCTAGTCACTCTGCCTTTACTTATTTCTGCCGTCTTACTTATTAGCTATTTATCCATGGATAAAATGAAAATGAATTCAGAAATAAATATGAAACCACAGCTAAAAGGCACAATGATAATTTGCAAACGTCCTACTGTAAGGTATGCCTATAGATTTCTGCCCCTAATGTGGTTGGATGACTAAGGCAGTCTGCACTTATATGCAACTGTAGCTGGTCACTGCTATAACTCTACCCTTGATCCACCAGTTGAGAAAGATGCAAGAGTGTGAGAGTGGTATTATTAAAAGACTAACCTTGAATCAATACTAATACATACAAACATCAATCTTCACAAAGTTTATACTTGGACTACTATTGATTACAAACTATTAGTTTCATACCTCTCAGTATTGATGTGGGGATTGAGAGTTGCAATTATGATTAGAATGCAAAAGAGTTTAACTCTGGGGCCTATAGTGTTTTTGTTTGTTTGTTTTTTAATTCAGGGGAAATTCACCTCAGATAAACTTTAACCATTTTAAAGTGCACAATTTAGTGCCATTAGTTCATTTACGATGTTGTGAAACCACTGTCTCCATTACACTCATTTTCATTACACCAAAGTTTTAGTCTATTTTTGATCCATTATGCCAAATGTTATATAAATCTTGTAGTAGATGGAGGAGGGGAAGTACCCAGAGATTGTTTAGGGAAGTCACTTCAGCAGAAAGCAGGTATATCCATCTTCTAGGAAAGGCCACCCCATTGCTCTACTTGTTTGGCAAATTGATCATCACTGTTAATCAATCATTCAGCCATCTACATTGAATATTCAGACAACTGAAATGAACATGTCTCAATACACACACACACACACACACCTACAGACATGTCTCCTGCTGCCACAATGGGGAGGTATTAGTTCTGATAATAGGAGTAGCAGGTAGCAAGATGGATGGAAATTTGTATGCAGCCCTAACATAAAAGACTATTTTATTCTGTTGTGCTCTAGCCTTATAAAAAAATGGCTTCTCCATGGGTTAAGTTGCCAGTCATTGATACAGAATGACTGCTCAGATATCTCAGCACATCAACCATCTGTCAATGGATCCAGCTTTGAGGGTTATGATGATGACTGTTGTAAGACAGCAGACGGACCTGTCATTACTGTTCATTCTCCTCCTGTTCTCTGGCACACGTTCCCATAAATGGGTTAGTGCTTCTGTGAGCAAATTATAGATGTACCATGAGGTAAAAACTCTCAGTGTTTTTATCTTGATGTTGCATTTTTTTCATACACAGTATATATTAATTTTGAAGCCCTGATCTCCATTAAGTTCAAGTGCTATCCTGATTGTGATATATTTTAAAAATCCTTGTAGTAAAGCAAAGAAATATTTTTAAAAATTGCTCGTACATTTCTTAAAGGATTGACAAATACTCTTTGGGAAGAATGAAAGAAAAGTGTTATTAGCTGGGAATCTTCACAAATTTAAGCTGAACGCTAGAAGTCTCAAAATTTATGAAAAAGCTGAAAGAAGAAGGGAGAGAAATATACTTTCAAAGATTCAAAACACACCAATAACAAAGGAAATGACTTAAATATTGATGAAATAAACATTTTTTAAATGAAAAAACTCCCACACTTCTATATGACAAGAGACAGGGTGAATAAAGTGAAAAATATATAGGATGAGAATCAAGAATATATAAAGAAAATTACATATGGATGTGTAAAATGAAAGCTACCCAATATAAATGGGCACTGGTTTGAACAGGCAACTCACCCAAAGGAATCTCAAATGCCCAATAAACACAAGAAGCTCGAGATCACTAACAAACAAGTATATGCAAATGGAATCCAAAGGCAGATACTTAACACCATTTCAAACTGGCAAAGTTGAAAAAGACCCAAATATCAAATGTTGGAGAGGAAGGGAAATATCAATTCTCACAGATACCATGGATTATAATATAAATTGGTTTAACCACCTCAGAGATCAGTTTGACAATATCAAATATGATTGAACGTTTACATAGTCAGATGTTATTCTCCTGGCTATAATTCAGAGAAATCTAATACAGATCAGCAGGAAAAATACAAAAGGATGTTCATTCCAGAACTGTGGGCAACATTCATATTTTAAATGTCAACCATATGAGAGATGATGGCATTCTGCTTCTAATAGTATGAAACATTAGATATTATGAAGAAGTTTATGCTGAAATAAAGAATATATTGGATGGAATATAACAAATATATGAGGGAAAGGGTTACCAGGAAGGAGTGAGAGGAGAGGGAAAGGTGGTCCAATATTTAAATTATTAATTGGTTAAATTCTTCAATTAAAACACAGTGACTATCAACTGGATTTTAAAAAGTAGAGAAATAAAACAAACAGAACAACAATCCAAGGGCCCATCAACAGAGGATTGGCTTAAAATATATATATATATATATATTTTTATATAATGAAATATTATATAGGTAATGGAATATTACTCAGCTGTAAAAAAGAATGAAATATTGTCATTTGCAGCAACATGGATGGACCCAGAGAATATTATACTTAGTGAAGAAAGTCAGACAGAGAAAGACAAATACTATATGATATCACTTATATGTGGAATCTATAAAATACTACAAATGAGTCTATATACAAAACAGAAACCGACTCAAAGACATAGAAAACAAACTTACGGTTACCAAAGGGAAAAGGGGTGGGAGGAGGGACAATTTAGGAGTATGGGATTAACAGATACAAACTACTATACATAAAATAATAAACAGCAAGGATTTATTGTATAGCGCAAGGAATTATATTCAATACCTTGTAATAACTTATAGTGGAATATAATCCAAAAATATATATATATAAAACTAAATCCCTTTGCTATACACCTGAAACAAACACAATATTGTTTTGTTTTGTTATTTATTTATTTATTTATTGGCTGCGTTGGGTCTTCTTTGCTGCGTGCGGGCGTTCTCTAGTTGCAGTGAGCGGGGCTACTCTTTGTTGTGGTGCGCAGGCTTCTCACTGTGGTGAATTCTTTTGTAGCAGAGCACGGGCTCTGGGCGCACGAGCTTCAGTAGTTGTGGCGTGTGGGCTCAGTAGTTGTGGTTCATAGGCTCTAGAGCACAGCCTTGGTAGTTGTGGTGCATGGGCTTAGTTGCTCTGCGGCATGTGGGATCTTCCCCGACCAGGGCTTGAACCTGTGTCCCCTGCATTGGCAGGCGGATTCTTAACCACTGCACCACCAGGGAAGTCCCAACAAACACAATATTGTAAATCAACTATACTTCAATAAAAAAAATGAGGACTCTATTATCTTTAGAGGATGCAAAGGCAAGCAACAGATAGAAGAATATATCCTAGACACATATAATTCACAACATACTTATATCCAGAATATCTAAGTAATTCTTACAAATCAACAAGAAAAAGACAACTCAATAGAATAATGGGCAAGAGACTTGAACAAAACTTCACAAAAGAGTATATCCAAATAACCAACACACATAAGGTGTTCAATTAAAGCCAAATGAGACACCATTAAACACTTGCCAGAACAAGTAAAAAAAAAAAAAATGCTACGTATTGACAAGAAAGTGATGTAACTGGAATTCTCATATGTTGCTTGGTGTAAAAAACTGGTATTACTATTTTGGGAAAACTATTTGGCAGTATCTTCAAAAGCTTAACATAGGAATATCCTACAGCCTGGCAATTCCACTCCTATATACCCATGAAAAATGTGTTCATATGTTCACCACAGGACATGCACAATAATGTTCATTGTAGAATTATTCATAATAGTTAACTGGACATAATTAAGTGTAATCAACAGCACAATGAATAAAAATTTGTTCTATTTACAAATGGAATACTATACAGAAATGAAAATGAATGAACTATTGCTTCAGGCAACAACTTGTGTGAATTTTACTTACAGAATTTTGAGCAAAATAATCCAGGTACAAAAAAATATTCCATTCATACATAATTTGAAAACACTCAAAACCTTACAGTATTAGAAGGATAGTGGTTGCCATGGTGAAGGAATATGTGTAGTGAGTGAGGATATACCCAGTGAGTGCTTCCGGGTACTGATGGCTCAAATTCTTGAGCTTGGTGGTGGTTCCGTGGGTATATTCATTTCATGAGCTGTCATTTAGCTATATGCTTCTGGTTAACACACTTTCCTTTTTGTATGCTCTGCTTCAAGAAAAGATTATTTTAAAATGTGGGTAATTGATGTTAACATTCATCAGATATGTGTGCCTGGTACATAGGGAAGTATATATATCTTACTAGTCTCTGTAATTTTCTCTATCTCTAGAATAATTCTTAATTTAAAAATAACAAAGAAAAGTAAAATAAGTCATTAATAAGCAATAATTTTATTGAAAGGATTGAGCCTTAAAGTGCAGATATTCCTAGAAGGTGTCAGTGATCTGTTAATTTATTAAATCAGTGAGTTAATTTAACCTAATCCTCTGTTTTCCTGCCCTGCTTACTGCCTCTATCACCCTGTTAAAAATATCCATCACATTAATTTTTGAGAATGTATATATTTATATATGGACCTATATCAATATCCATATATTTTTCCCCATAAAGTAATATTCTCTGTGGAGTGCTTATCCTCAGGACTTCCTGGGAAATATATTATTCTTAAAAGAGAGCTTTTTAACTCTGCCCCTCTCCAAGAAAGCTATCTATTAATGAACTAAGAATTAAAGGGACAGGCTTTCCTGGTGGCGCAGTGGTTGAGAGTCCGCCAGCCGATGCAGGGGACACGGGTTCGTGCCCCGGTCCGGGAAGATCCCACATGCCACGGAGCGGCTGGGCCCGTGAGCCATGGCCGCTGAGCCTGCGCAGTGAGAGGCCCACATACCGCAAAAAAAAAAAAAAAAAAAAAAGAATTAAAGGGACAATGTCAGGCCATAGGAAGGTAACATTTGTTGCTTTTTCTTAAGATTATAAGGGGCTTATTATTTATTATATAAAAGATAATATCCATATTCTCAGATATTCTACCAATCTTTCTTCTGAGATACTGATTTTTGAAAGAGATATAAATATCTAATTATAAAATAGAGGGCTCTATTTAAATAGTCTTATAGCCTGCTATTTTCGCTTAACACAGCATGAACTTTCTCATAAAATTAAGTTATATTTGATGAAATTCCTTAATCCAAGCTTTTAGGAGCTTTAGTCGAAAGGTACAAACTTCCCATTATAAGACAAATAAGTACTAGGAATGGAATTACAACATGGTAAATATAATGAACATTATATGCATGTTATATATGAAAATTAAGAGAGTAAATCCTAAGAGTCTTCACCACAAGAAAAAAAATTTCTATTTCTTTAATTTTGTATCTGTAGGAGATGACGGATGTTCACTAAACTTACTGTAGTCACCATTTCATGGTGTATGTAAGTCAAGTCATTATGCTGCCCACCTTAAACTTATGCAGTGCTGTATGTCAATTATATCTCAATTAAACTGGAAGAAAATTTTTTTAAAAATATGACACTTGTGTAGGATATCAAGACAAAACCGTCCTTACGTTGCGATCTTTCACCTGGACTCATGCGTGTTTGCATGCGTCTACACTGCTTGGGTGGCAGTGTAGAGTGCTGACTATTAAACTCTGTTTTTATTTTTCTTGTAAAAGAGGCCTGACTCTAGAACAAAACTTGAATCTCTGCTCCATTTTATTTCCTTAAAAAAATTTTATTTTATATTGGATCATAGTTGATTAACAATGTTGTGTTAGTTTCAGGTGTACAGCAAAGTAATTCAGTTATACATATACATGTATCTATTCTTTTCCAAATTCTTTCCCCATTTAGGTTATTACAGAGTATTGAGCAGAATTCCCTGTGCTGTACAGTAGGTCCTTGTTGGTTATCGGGATAGATTTGGAGTTTGAGATCCGCTCCATTTTAAAGAGATGGCCCGTAACCTCTGAAACAGTAAGTGAAACTACTCAATCCAGAGGACCAGTGCCTTCTCTGAGAAGCTGCAGAACAAGTGACTCTCCAGGGAATCTCCTTGTCTTACTGGTCAGGGGTGCTGTCCCATTTCTGTTTCTTAAATTACCTTTTCCCTCCTGTCTACCGAACTCAGAGTGGTTTTTTCCCCCCCTTTACCCCTCAGCACATAAAAGCGTTATCAGAATTACTCTAAGATTTACTTATATGGGTTTGGGAAAACTAAGCTCACTTCTTTCCAGAACTAACCACGGGAACCAACAGGTTTCCAAAGCCCTTCTTTGGCTGTCTTTCGCTTAGCTTCTCTATTTACAATTTCAGTTTAATTTTAGAAGTCTTTAGAAATGCTGATTACATTCTTTATGCTTAGTTTGACAGAAGGATGGACGAACTGGTTTATTAAAGCCACATTATTTTACAGTTATAATAAACACACTTAAATTGTAATTTTCAGCCAGTTTATGAGTCAACCCAAAGACCTTAATGTGCTACTTCAAAGTGTATCATCTGCTTCAAATGAAACCATAAATTGGCATCCCCCTCTGGTAAAATGTGCAAAAAACTAGTCAGAGGACTGCAGCCAGGAAAGTTCATTGTGATCCAGCCACACACACACACAAAAAAAGCAAAAAAGAAAGAAAATTATCTATGGGCTTACACTCTCAACTTACTTGAATCCTCTTGATGGATTGAATCCAAAGATACTCTAAATGAAAATTATCAGAAATTAAATACATATAAAGAAACCTTTGACCCAACGTGTAGAATCCATGATAAATCACTAGAACATAACGAGGTTGATGTACTAAATGTTATAGAGTATATTCTAGTTTCCAATGCTCTTTTTTGGCAAAGATGAGGTGTCTAAGTGAATTGTGGCAATTGGCTTTAGGGACCTCAAAGCTTCATGTTCTCTATAGAATGCTTCGTTTTTAATGCCCTGATGTAGCTGGTAATGTTTGGTCTAATTGCATTTAAATAGCTTATGTAGAAAATTTTCACTTGAGGTTCTTTTCTGCAGCCTCACGGATAATATCCTGAATCACTAAAAGTTTGTCCTAAGAATCTTTGCCAAAGAGACATTGTCAGCTGAGTAGTTGTATTGGCTCACCATGTCTATGATGGGACAGATTAGTAACTTTACTACTAATAATGATCCTGATTTTTCCTAAGTACATAGACGTTAGAGAGATCTGGTTTGTATTAATCATTCTGTCATAAAATAATATGTTAACCTTGTGTGGTTGGGTTGCTAGGAAATATATCTACCTACATCTGTACAAGAAACCTCAATACCCTTAATCCCGCTGCATTGAGGGAAGAAAAAAGAGGGGGGACTGCTGGGGAAGTTTGTATGATTGGGGCAGAATCACAGTGTTCCACAACCTACAGTCATTATTCACAAGTAATGAATTTATATCTGCCCTCATCTATCTATCTATCTATCTATCATCTATCTATCTATCTATCTATCATCTATCTCTATTTATCTATGTATCTGTCATCTATCTATATCTATCATCTATCTATCTACCTACCTACCTATCTATCTATCTATCATCTATCTATTTTCTTACATGGAGTCTCATTATGGGTGAATTACAGTTCTAAGTGCTTGAAATACTAGCTGATGGATGAGGAAGGGGCATTCATAATGGGGTAAACTCTGCTTTGTATTGATGGCTTAAAAAAAAAAGAACAATGGGGCTTCCCATTGGCGCAGTGGTTGGGAGTCCGCCTGCCGATGCAGGGGACACGGGTTCGTGCCCCGGTCCGGGAAGATCCCACATGCCGCGGAGCGGCTGGGCCCGTGAGCCATGGCCGCTGAGCCTGCGCGTCCGGAGCCTGTGCTCTGCAATGGGAGAGGCCACAGCAGTGAGAGGCCCACGTACCGCAAAAAAAAAAAAAAAAAAGACCAATGGTAATATCATAAAACAAAGCAAAACCCAGCTGTAATCACAGCATCATGAGTCATGAAAGGCAGGCAGACGTGAGAGTTTAGACTTGGGTAGAGAGTCCCTTCAACCAATCGTGAAACATTTGGGAGGTCCGGCTTTCTGCGTATGAGCGTGATACATTCATTGTTTGTGTCAATCAAAGGACTAGACAACTTCAGAACAGCTGGTCAGGAACAACTAGGGAAGTGAGAGGAATGAATGAAACCTAAGTTTTGCTACTTGGTTTTATCGATCAAAGCATCTTACAGGTGTGATGGAATTGACTGTTTATTTTGGAAAGTCCCTACAGTATTCAACAAAAGTCAACAGACTCTTCATCCTTCCCTTTTTTTTTTTTTTTTTTTGGCCATACCGCGCGGCCTGCGGGATCTTAGTTCCCTGATCAGGGATCGAACCCGCGCCCCCTCTAGTGGAAGCGCCGGAGTCTTAACCACTGGACCACCAGGGAAGTCCCTCCATCCTTTACTTTTTAAAAAGTATACCATGAGTTCCAGTTTCAAAGATGTCCCAAAGTTACAGTTGGAACCAGTGATTATTTTATCGTTCCCAGCTTTTTTCCCTCTCCACTCCTCTAATGTGGTATTATTCTCCTCCCTAATGATCTCCCTTGATTGCCACTTCCCAAGTCCCTGGAAGGGATGGATCCTCTTAAGCATTATGAAATAGAGTGGAAATGATTTCACTGGAATGGCCAGTGATCATATCAGAGACTAAAATGATGCCAGGGTCACTAGGCAGGACCTGGGGCTTGTCTTATGAACATCAATTTTGAAAACTATCAGGTTTAGGAAAACCAATCTCATTAACAAATGGTTATAATAGTAATGACTAGCCATATTGACTTTCTACCTTCACGTGAGATTTTTATAAAGTAGTAGTAAAAATTTAAATAACAATAAAATATTGGTACTTCACAAAGTAAGAATTACAAAAAGAAAAATGAGTCCCAAAGCAGAATAATCTTATGTATCTAAAACTGTAAATGAATTTCTAGAACAGTGTTGTCCAATAGAACTTTCTATGATGAGAAGATGTCCTATTATCTGTACTAATACGCTAGCCAACTGGCCACATGTGACTATCGAGCCCTTGACAGTGGGACCGAGGAACTGAATTTTTAATTTTATATCATTTAAATTAATTTACATGTAAATATAAATGCCAAGTATTTACTGCATTAGACAAGGCAGTTCTACTAATTTCTGTAATTTTTTTTCCTTCTGTATCCTTTTTTTAAAAAATTTTTATTAGAGTATAGTTGATTTACAATGTTGTGTTAGTTTCTACTGTACAGCAAAGTGAATCAGTTATACATATACATATATCCACTCTTATTTAGATTCTTTTCCCATATAGGTATTACATACAGAGTATTGAGTAGAGTTCCTTGTGCTATACAGTAGGTCCTTATTAGCTATCTATTTTATATATAGTAGTGTGTATATGTCAATCCCAATCTCGCAATTTATCCCTCCACCTTTTCCCCCCTGGTAACCATAAGATTGTTTTCTACATCTGTAACTCTGTTTCTGTTTTGTAAGTAAGTTTATTGTACCATATTTTTTAGATTCCACATATAAGCGATATCATATGATATTTGTCCTTATCTGACTTAACTTTTTTCTGAAATTTTCAATCATAATTAATTCTGTATGGTGATAAGAAAATTTGAATCTAAAGAAAAATTTAATATATTTTATATTATATACTATAAATCATCATATTTTAAATACCATATACAATTTATAAGAACGATTGTAAGGGAATGAAGGGAATGCTTGGTTAAATATATGCAATTCCAAAATTATATTTGATACTTACCTTAGCATTCCAAATGTTTTTCCCTTCCACACTGTCCATTTTTAATTTTTTTAAATAATTGATTTTAGCTAAAGACATAAAATATGCTTATGGGAATTTTAAAACACTTGTAATTCGAGGTTTTATTTACTGAAAAAATCCCACTTTCAAAAATAGTTTTACTGAACCTACCATAAAGTTCACCTACTCAGTGTACAACTAAATGTTTTTCAGTATATTTGTAGAGTTGTGCAACCATCACCGTAATGGAATTTTGGAATATCTTCATCACCCACAAAGAAAATTCGTCCCCATCAGCTGTCATCCCCCGACCCATTTCCTCCCCAGCTCCTGGAAGCTCCTTTCTGTCTCTCTAGATCTGCTTATTCCAGATATTCGACAGGAATGGGATTATACACTATGGAGTAATGTATGGCTTCCACTCTGAAACTAGGTTCTTCACCCACAAAACCTATTTCTTTACCTGAAACAAAATAAGTAAATATGGTTCAGGATAATACATTTCACTTCTAGGGAGGTACAGAAGCTTCTGGAGAAGAGAAAAAAGTCCAATAAATGTTCATAGAGAAATGTAATAATTCATAAAACATCTACAAAACCAGCAGCTAGAAACCTCATGCAAAAAGTACTTACTCTCCTACCGAAAGTCACTATAACCTGGAAGGTGCAGAGTGGATTCAATGGCACAAGAAATTGTCCTGGGAAATGTGTCATCTTCTTAAGCCTGGTTTCATCCTCTCTCAGGCTCCCCGTGCAGTCCGCACTCATTTTCAGGGGCTGCCAGTTCTGCACGGGGTTCAGAAAGATTGCTTGGAGCATGTGATGTTCAGGGGTCAGTCAGGGGAGGATTCCTCTTACTCTTTAGGTGGTTTACCCTTTGAGAGGAACGCCAAGGCAGCTCTGCTTCTGCCCCAGTGTTTTACCCAGTTTTAAGTGGGTAACTTGGTCTAGCTTTTGCCTGCTGCTTCCTTCTCGCTTCTCTTCCATCTGCATCCAGATTTGTGTACACGGAGGGGTCTGGAGGGCCATGCTTTCTCCAGAACCATGACCTAACAAGCATTTCTCCTCTTCTTTTTTTTTTTTTAAGGGAAGAAGTTGATTTATTTATTTATTTTAAATTTATTTATTTATTTATTTTTGGGCTGCATTGGGTCTTCATTGCTGCATGCGGGCTTTCTCCAGTTGTGGCGAGCAGGGGCTACTCTTCATTGCGGTGCACGGCTTCTCACTGTGGTAGCTTCTCTTGTTGCAGAGCATGGGCCCTAGAGTGCGTGGGCTTCAGTAGTTGTGGTGCATGGGCTCAGTAGTTGTGGCTCACGGGCTTAGTTGTTCCACGGCATGTGGGATCTTCCTGGACCAGGGATTGAACCCGTGTCCCTTGAATTGGCAGGCGGATTCTTAAGCACTGCGCCACGAGGGTAGTCCTGAAGTGGATTTAGTTAGAGAGAAACAGCTCCACAGGCAGAGGGTGGGCCATCTCAGAAGGTGGGAAAGGACTATCCTCTTCTCTGAGCAATGAGGCCATATGATTGGCTCTTTCTTCTAGATTTTCTATCTATCAATAGAAGGCACCTCAGTCCCTCACGAAAATTGGTTCCTAGCAGTTCAGACTCCCCAATTTCTTATACATTTCTAGGTATTTTGGAACACCAGATATATGTGGAGTTAAACCAAAGCTGGAAAATTCATTGTATTTTTCTTTGTTGTGCCATAGGACAGCTTAGTACAGAATCTGGGTGGGAATCTGTAGGTGGCGCCACCTGGTGGTAGGACCATCTGCAATACCTTCCACCATCCCACATTTTGGCTACTATGGAATGCTCCTGTATATAGAATTAGCTTTTTTTCTTACATTTGGTATGATGGTTCCCAGTTCTCCAGTACTACCAAAAAACCATCATGTTTCTCACATTCAGTAAACTGACTTCTTAAAAATCTATTTGTTTTACAAATAGACCTAAATGTAGTGAAAGTCTTGTCTAGAAAGTTTATCTTGAAATGGGCTGTACGTCAGTGGCAGCAAGACAGCTAGTGGAAAAGTAAGCATTTCGTTAAACGTTACAAGTAAAATGTTCAGCCCATTAGGAGTTATCTAGTGCTATGTGATCCCCAAAGAGAGACTGATTAACTGGTTTCTGCTTACAGAAATTACTGAATTCTGTCACGTGAGTTGCTTCCATGCCCAAAGGCACTTACCAGTGTTAACAACACTATCTCAATTGAATTAAAAATTAATCATTTCCATCACTGACACCATGAAAAAAGAGAAGGCTAAAGAGTATGGAATTTCTTGGAAAGCTATTTAAGTCAGTAATTTTAAAATATTAAAAGACCCAATATAAATCCAGACCTATGGAAGAAAAAGAAAATCTCTTCTTTCAACACCTATGGAATGTAGCACAAATAATTTCTGAATTGCAGGTTTTTTAGTCTTTTGGCATGTTCGATTTTTTCCACAATCCTTCCATTTTTTGGCCTCTAATTCTGTTGTATGGACAGATGCGACTAGTATACAAAAGATGACTCTGTTTTGGGGCCAGAACAAGGCAGAGTGGTGACCATTCCGGGCTGTGCCTTCGTGGGAGAATAAGCATTCTGATTTCAGGACAGACAGGCTTATTTCTTATGTTTCAGAAAGTTACTATTTCCCAGACTAGTAGGTTACAAGTATTACCCTACTTTTTCCTTTCTCCTTTCACATCCTTTGTCCTATAATTGTAAAGAATATATCCGGACACTCTTCTAACTATATCTGCTCAAGGTGACAAGAAACTTAAGCCTTCCTGAGTTCTTGTGGTTCCTTATTTTTCAATTCTACAAACATGTACTGAGTTTAGAAATGGTTGGAAGAAGAGTAAAACAGATGAGAGTAATCATGGATTTTTGGGCACTGAGGGAAACAGAGGCCAAGTGTTTCTAGACCTTGGAATCACACATCCTTGATCTGAGAGGAGGAACTACAGGTGTTTTTAGGAGAATCCTGGTGCTCTTGCAGGAGCAGTGGGCCAGTACTCAGCCTAAGGATCAATTATAGTCTGTGAATTTTGATACTGACATTCCTTTACCTTGTGAATATTCACATCTCCCTGTGGCTTTGGGTGAATCCCCGCTGAAAGCAAGAATACAGCATCTCTTGATCCGTGATTACAGGTTTGGGAGGCCACATTAGCATCCTGACAGGCAGTGGAGATCAAACAAGACACTCTTAGTGTTCTGAAGGGAATTATGGTCTAGTAGGAGTAACTTCCGGGCAAACAATTTCAAAAGGGTGTTATATGTAGCATGAGAGAAAGTATGGATTCTGAAGGCAGCCTAGTAAAGAATGCAGGTATCAGTACTTCAGTTTGGGGAGCGTGAAAGGCATAATCCAATAGGTGACATTTGACCTGGATACTGAGGGATGAATTTTCCAGGTAACAAGGAATAGAAAGGGAATAGAGCTGCTGAAATAATGCCTTGGGAGAAAGGTATGCACATAGGCAAAAATGCTTTCCATTTTCATAATCCTTGGCTCTGTTAGCCCTTGAAATGTGAGTAAGAGCCCTCTTTGGGTTATTTTCTTTTTTTTTCCCTAATTTTATTGAAATATAGTTGACTTACAAAGTTGTATTAATTTCTTCTCTATATCAAAGGACTTAGCTATACATATATGTGTCTACATACATACATATATATGTCTACATATATACATATATAAGTCTGTGTGTGTGTCTATATATATATATTCTCTTTTATATTCTTTTCCATTATGGTATTCTGTAAGTTGATGTATGTGCAGTGCCAAATGGAATTTGTGCTCAAAATTGCCTAATCCATTAATCTTCAGGTGTTTTTCACTTTTCCCATTTGAATAACTCCAGTAGACTCCCTGCTCTCTCAAAAGGTTGGAAAACCAAAGACGAAACAGCAGCAGGCTCCCCGAATGATGAGTATTTATAGAAAAGACAGTTCACTTAGCGTTAATTACTTAGGGAAGTTAGGGGGAAAGTATGGGCTGAATGCCCATCATCTATTAGTTTAGAGTCAAACCAAGTATAATCTATGGATAATGGATAAAGATGCCTTTTTAAAGTGAAACCTTTTGCCATAGTGATGCAAACTTGCGACACCAGGGCTGGCTTGCGTGCTGAATCACTCAAATTGTGGCTCAATGCCCAAAACTCAATTTCTATTGTTCAGTGCCTTCTAAAGCATGTTCTGAGACTCAGCTTGTTCTAGCAGAACTTGGCTTTATTGAATTTTGCTTGATTTGTTCTTCCTTTTGAGTCTCTGATTAAAGTTTCCTACTCTTTTCAGCACCCATTTGTTTCTGCTTCCAGCGAAGGGTTTGCTTAGTTTGTTCTTCCTTTTTAGTCTGATTAAAGTTTCCTACTCTTTTCAGCACCCATTTGTTTCTGCTTCCAGCGAAGGGTTCGCTTAGGTAGCTCAGTCTGATTTCCCCTGTGGGCTTTCCTTTAGTGCAGAAGCCCTTGCAGCTAGAAACGTGGCCTTGAGCAGATAGTAACGACCACTCTCGGTAACTAATGACACCAACCCTTCTGTAACTTACCGTTTGCCAGACACTGTTCTAAATGCTTTCCTTGAATTAACTCAATCATCTTCACAAAAATGAAGGAGGCAAGTATTATTATTATTCCCATATTGTAGATAAAGAAAGGGAGGTGCAGAGAGAATAAAGAGCTTGCCAACGCTCACAGAATTAGTCAGTAGCAGAGTTCTGGTTCCATCTGAGTGGTCTGTGCTTCCAGCCACTATCGTCTGCTGCCTGTCAATGTCAGCCAGGGACCTCATGTGACTTAGCCCTCTTACTGATCACACACTCTATGGAAGGTGGGCACTTTAATCTCGATTGACATATGAGAAAACTGAGGTTCATTAAGCTCGTGTAACCAGCCCAAGTGAGGGGTAACTCGTAATCGGCTGAGATGGGTTTCGATTGCTAGTGCCTCTAGCATCAAATCCCTTGCTCTTAAACTGCATTGGGTACCATTTTTTCTCCCACACTGTGTCTCTGTTTCTTTGCCTGGTGATCTTTAAGTAGTGTCTGTTTTCTGATGATTGCCAGCTCTGAAATCCTCCCTGAGTTTCACCTTCACGTATCTGGGGGTGGGGAAGGGGTGGTCCGCAAACACTTCTGTAAGACCCAGCTAGTAAATATTTTAAGGTTTGTGGGTCGTGGGGTATGTCTCCAAGAGTGTGAGCAGCTTGAGGGCAGGAATTGCAACTTGTTCGTTGTCGCATCCCTGGCACCTCAGATAACGTCTGATAAATTCATTCTGAGAATTTATTTGTTATATGAATCAATACATGGATATAAAAGATTATCCTTGAAAGGATGAGGCTGAAAGTCTTGCTTATAAAACCTCTGTCTGATATACTCCTAATGCACATTAACTGCTTAGTACAAGGAGAAGTTTTTCTTAAAATCCTGATATCTCTGAAGGAAATGGATTTTCTCTCCCCACTCCTAAATATAATACTTAAAAAAAAATAATATCAAAATACAAGTGGTCATCATCACTGTTGGCATTAATGTTGATGTGCATAGTCAGTGACTATAGTGTTTGGAGCCAGACCGACCTGGGATCAAAGAGTAATACTGCTGCTTAGTTTTATGACAATAGGTAAATCATTTAAGCTTGCCCAACCTCAGTTATAAAAGCTAATTTACAAGTTTTACAGCCTCTTTAAAAGATGTATAATGTCATAAATCATATAAAAGATCATAACATTATTGTGAATATTAAAGAACATATGTTCAAAATGTAGTGTTACACCCTACTAGTTGCTCAATTAACGGTAGCTTTGTTGTTGTGCTCTTGTTTAGATTGTTATCCATCATTTAGGTACAAGTAATGATTAACACTACCAGGACAATGGCACCAGCCAGCAAGCTAAGGTTCAAGTGGCTCCTTTGAATAGAATAACATCAGGGTGGTCACTATTGACTCAGGCCAAAGGCAGGTTTCCAGTACCCTTTTGGAGAGAAGCCAATTCAGATCATCAGTCAAAGGCACTTTACTGAGTCAGATGCTATGAGAACAACTAGGGCAAATGAAGAGGGAGCCTCTGCTTTGAGGAGAGTATCATCTAGTTAACAAGGTGATATGCCAAGGGGATAGAGGACACTGTGAATTCTACTACGGTTGCTCAGTTTAAAAAATGTGGCTTAACATTCTAGAGGATGAAAAGAAGCTATGTAGTCATAGGATCATCAAAGGCTCCCTTCCTTCTAGAAAATGATCCATTATTTTCTTATATTAAACAGTTAGAGAAGGGTGACATAGGATGCTGAGGAAGATATTGCTCCTCTGCGTTCCCATTGGCAAGCACAGTGCCTGGCATATACTACATGTTCAATAAAATAGGGTGAACGAATTAATGAATGAATAGAAGATGCTCTGCACAGAACATGGAAGGGATATGGGATGGCAGTAACATTGACTGGCTCTCTTCTCCCCTCTGTATTACATATTTAAGTTCATTACCCACAACTAATTCACGGAAAAAGAAAAATAACCATGTCAGCATCACCCTTACCACGGCATAAAACCCAAAGGGCTATTGATGAAATTTTAAGTAGATTACCATACCAAACCTTACCAGGAGCATAACCGTAGCTGAAATAAATATCTTGTCAGAACCACTGATTCTTACTTGGTCCAAAGTTTCATTTGGAAGCAGCATGATTTCTTTTAGGCCCTAATTGTAAAGGCTAATTCTGTACAAATGAATGCTGCTCAAATTTGAATGTACAAAAAATCACCTGGGAATCTTGTTAAAAGGCCAAGTCTGATTCCAGAGGTCTGGGATGGGGCCCAAGATTCTGCATTTCTTAAAAGCTCCCAGGTGATGTTGATTCTACTGCTTCATGGACCCCATTTTGAACATCAAGGTCTTGGCCACCGCCCAACATATCTCAGGCGCTTCGTCTCTTCCCAGAATTCACTGTTGGTTATTTTGGTGTCCCTACCCTCATTTCTACTAATTTCAGAATTAATATGTTGCAGCATATTAATTTGTCATGAAGTCTTCAAGTCTACGGAGCAAGGTCCTTTTATTTGAAAAGTACTACAAAGTGGAGGCAAACCTCAGGGGTTTCTGCATTGGAGAAGGGCTTTTGCGCCTTCCCTGAGGATATTATATTTGCATGCGGTTTGACCACATCAGTATCATAATTGCTCATTACAGATCATAATCCTCCTGGGAAGGACAACGGATGGCTTGAAAGCAACAGGGAGCCTCACAATTCTTATCAGACTTTACACAGCCAACTTAGCCTCAAAGAGGTCAGAGATAACGCTGTAACATTTTCTTATCACGTGGAGAATGAGTGTTACATAGAAAAACGAATGAGTGTTTTAAAGAGGTGGCTATTAAATCCTGTCTGAGTCCCTGTGCATTTATAATGCAATTTTCAGTTTATGAATACCTCTCTGGCGGTAAGCTAGGCAATTTTATCTCCTAAATTTTCAGTGAGTCTTAGCATATGATTTAAAATACATATATTTTAAAATAGTAGCAATTTACAAAAATCCACTTGCAGTGGATTTTCCCAGTTTTAGTCAACATTTCCCTTGGGATTTTCCTTACCACCGCGGATATACTGTGTCACTGCTGTGAACGTTTTCTCACTTGACAATGTGTTGACATTTTTTAGAAAATAATTCTAACGCACAATGCCAAGCATTTTCTAATGCTTGAAATAGCTAGTGGCATAAAATACTGACACAAAAAAGCTGTTTAACCATTACCAAAAAAGAAATAGAAAGTTTTCAGGGAAGTACATGGTCAAGATGTTTTGAAAAGGATACATACGATTTGTGTGTGTGTGTGTGTGTCCCATAATTTCTTTTATTGTCTAACAATAACGTTTTCTTCCCATATAAGAATTTTAACAAAGAATTTGTTGCCAGATTTAACTAGAAAGACAATTAACTTCAGAAAATTATCGAAAATTTTGGCTTCTTTCAAACCCAAAAGATCTTAGGTCACTAATGGCCCGAGGGAAAGACAAAAATCTGTTATGTCAATAAAATGGCCAGGCCCAACTTTGAACTTTAAAGAAACTAGAAAAGAAAAGGAAGCCCAGCTCTCTCTTTTTCTATCTTTTTCAGGAGTTGCACGATCTGATCCAAGAAATGTTTAAAGACTGTCTTACTTCAGAAATGAGAGATGTCTAGAGAAAATTAGAGAAACATACTACATGATGTCAAAACATCTGGTGTTTACAAAGGTTTATTTTATCCAGGGCATTGCAAAACAACAAAACAAAACAAAACAAGCAAACAAACAACCCATGCCCTAGCTTTCTGAGAAGAAACAGGGAATGATTAAGTGAGAGATTGGCTGGTGGTCAAGGCGGGCAACGTGTATACTCCAGGTCATACTTGCCAAGAAGTAAAATCATTTTTGATGAAATATGCATTTTACAGGCTAGGCTAGGGTATGCTGCAGAGACCATGTCTTCCCCTCCGACTCCCCCTGAAAAAGTGGTTGAGCACAATACACGGTGTTCTATGGGTATCTGAGTGCCTCGCCAGGGCAATTCTGTTAGAGACCCAGTAATTTCAGGCTGTTCTGCTCCTATTAGCTCCTGCAAACAATACCAGGTTTCTGAGGGCAGAGAGGATGGGGAGAAACTCCAAGCAGCTCTGAATGTTTTCAGATGTTACAAAATCATTACTACCCACGTGTCTTTAGTTCAAGCAAATAGTATGGTCCATCTACGTTCAAAGGGCAGTGAAGTACAACCGCCTTGCGTGCCAGAAGGTAATCTTACCACAAAGTTCTCTGTATCCATATATCTCCTGATTCATTCTTTTTTTTCCCTTCCATACGTCACTCTGTTGGCTTCTTAACCTCTCACCTAGACCACTGTTTAGCCTCACCCACGAAACTCTCTTATTTCCCGCCTCCTAGCTCTTGTCTCTCTCATACACGGTCACAAAATAAGTTTCCCCAAGCCAAAGAGTTTCTGATTTAACCTCTAGCTCCAGATGACCCATTATTTCACTCCTGGCCCATTTCCTAATGTGTCATGACACTGCGGGGTTCAGTGTGGTTGGGACCACATAATTGGGATCACCAGTAGAAAAGCAGATATCTCAAACCAACCTCAGCTGCCGTAGTTGAGAAAACGCTGCAGAAAACTGTCCAGGAGCAAGCTTCACCTGAGAGAGTAGAACGACAGACAGAATCTGGCATCCATCCAGACAAGCAGCTGGCATTGAAAAGGCCCATCCAAGAGAGGAGTGGGTCTCATTTCAGTTAAGGTAAGAATTTAGGCACATTGACTGCACATATATTCATGCAGGCAGATCCAGCAGGAAACGGAATCTCAAACAGAAAACTGGGATCTAGGAATAGATTCATCAGTGCACCGTGTTGAGAAGTAGGGATCTACGTTGGAGCACAGGATTATGGCAACTTATGAAGATAGATAGGAACTCACGTTTGAGAAAACAGCTAGGACTTAAAGACACCCAGTCATCTACGAGGCACTGGCTTTTAAATCGTTCACTGCTACTTCAAGTGAAACATTCAGATTCCAGTATAGAAGTCAGATGACAGCAGAGATGCTCTGGTTGAAGTCATCGTGGTCTGCACCTCTTCTCCCTGTAGCCTAGCTCTACCCCAGAAGTGACGTCTCCAACGCCCCTAGGATTCCACTGAACAACTATATAAAGTCTTAGTTGAAAGGAACATGGCGGATGTACAGGTGGCAAAGCAGGAGGTCAAACTTCAGAAGTGTTAGCCTTAAGAGCACCCGAGCGGTCTTGTACTGAGAGCCCTGTGTGAAGAACCAGGTCAGGCTTTTAAACCCCATCCGACGGAGGCACATTAGACCTAGATCTGGGAACAGAGGGGAGGCTACAGAGAGGTGCTAAGGGACCCTGAATGTGTCTTCTGGTTTCTCTGGAAGAAATGTCCCCATGATGATCAAAGGCATTTGTTTTTGGGGATCCTAGACCCTTACACATTTTCAAGAACTTTGCTCCTAACGTGCTTTCTCTCTTGCATCACCAATGTCTTTCTCCACACAGGACCATTTTCTGCAAGCACATATGTGTTCTGTTCTAGAGCAGCGATCCTCAAAGCGTGGTCCCTGGACCCGCAGCATCAGTATCACCTGGGAACTATAATGCAAATTCTCACCTTCCACCCAGACTTACCGAGTCAGAAACTCTGGGGCCCAGCAACTGTTTTTAATAAGCCCACCAGGTAATTGTGATGTAAGGTAGAGTCTGAGAACCAGTGCTCTAGCGAATCCACTTAAAAATAAACAAACCACATAAAACACACTTAAACTTGGCCCTTTATTCTCCTACAAGCACTGTCCAGTCCCCTATTCTCATCCCCAGTCAAACTCCTTAAACATCTTGTCTACACTTGTCCTCACCTCCCACATGGCTTTTAATCTGACTTCAGTCCCTGCCATGCCAAAGAAACTGTCCTTTTCAAGGTCACTCAGAATCTCGGCTCCAAGATCAATGGGCACTTGTCTTTGGTCTTGTAAGCATGTTTCAGTCAATTTCACCCTTTCTAGAGACATTTTACCTTCTTGACTTGCAGGATACCACGTTGTTCTCTTTTCTCCTATGAATGTTTGGTTTTCTTTGCTAGCTTTTCCTTCTTTACCTAATCTCTAGAGATGGGTTTTCTACAGGCTTTGGAACCCCTCCTGTTCCTTTCCGTCTGTTCATCCTCTCCCAAGGGTGATTTCACCTGCTTCCAAAGTTTAAATGCCATCTCTACCTGATAAACCCGAATTTAGATCTCCAGTCTGGACTTCTCTGAGCTACAGAGCTGCAAATTGAATACTCCTCCTCTGTGTCTTCAATATTACATGTTTAAAACAGATAGATATACTGAATCACACCCCCTGATACACACAGCTTGGTCTCTTTGCTCCAACTTTCCTTATATCATTCCTTGGTACCACCATTACCCCCTTTGTGCAAGCATAAACTTTGAAGCATCATCTTAGAACTCCCCTTTCTCTCTCTTTCCTCCCACCCATCTGATTCTGTGATAAGTATTACTGATTCTATCACTAAAATAGATCTCAAATTTGTCCATTTCTCCCTATGTCCACTGACATCATCTTGGTCAGGACTCCCATAGTTTCTCATCAGCACACAAGTTAGCTACCCGGCCTCCCAACCTTCATTCTGAAATGCTGTGCAAATCCATTCCCGGCACAGTACTGAGAGATCTTAAAATATAAATGAAATCACACATTCATTCGTTCCTTAGAAGCCCAGATTTCTTTCCACGGGCAAAGGTCCTAACCTGATTGGTGTCTTGCCAATCTGAAGTGTCATGGGTGACCCATCTCCTCGTCACCCCCTGTACTCTGGCCACCTTCACCTTCAGACAGTATCAAAAGCTCTCCTGCTTCTCTCCTGACTCTCAGTTTGACATTGCTTTTCTCTCACCTGGAGTGCTGTTACCCCAGCTCTTCCCGTGGCCCCCTCCTTCTTGTGTTTCAGCCAAAATGACCCTCTCATTGGGACTCAGATCATCATGCCGTCTGAAATAAATTCCCACCTGTTATTCTCTAGTCCTGAATCCTATGAATTTCCTTCACAGCACTTAATACAATCTGTAGTTATGTGATGTGTCTGTCTGTTTGCACGTTGTCGGTCTCCCCACCAGAAAAAACTTTCCATGAAGGCTGTGTGTATCATTTTTCGTTATATTCTCAAGACCTAGATAAATCCTGGCAATTGACAAATATGTTTTGAATGAGTCGACGAATGAATGGATACAGAGGTGTGAAGAACAAACATAACACAGGTCTTGAAATGCAGTGTTTTCGGGATAAAATTCCAAAGCCTGTCATTAAATAGCTCCTCCCATAGGGGACATGTTTCCTTTCCAGCCGTCCTTCCTGCATTTACTTGTGTCCCTCTTCTCTGTGAAGGTGTCTTTAACCGTTACAGTCTTCTAGCTCTAGTCACACATCTTGCACGTTTGCTATGGTATGGTTATTTATTTGGCGTGTATCCATATATGTCTTATCCAGCCAATCCCCATTTATTGAGCAGCTTCCCCAAACCCACCAGAGTACTTGGAGTTTCTAGTATGTACTGTAGTGATCTTGAGAGGAGTGACAGATTTTCAAAGCCTCACAGCATTGAGCAGGGGGCTTTGCACAGGGAATGCATTCAACAAATGATGGATGATTAATTGAATCCATCCTTGATATGTGTGGCTATTAGCCAGTTGAGTAAACCTTAGGGCAAGTGTTTTAAAAATCAAAATTGCCATTGCAAAATTTTTTTTTTTTTCTGAAACTCAAACAAAGTGATCCTGTATTTTGAAAGGATTTTGAAAATCTCGGACAGATCTTCCTTTTTAGCAAATATCCATTTGCTTTCCAGGCCCACGTCCTGACTACCACGTATTCGTTGTATGATCTTAAACAAATTTCAGAAGGACACTTCACCTTAGTTTTATTTTCTGGGAAATGTGTACACACAGGGGATATAACAATACCTACTTCATAGAATTGTTATGCTTTCACGTATGTTTGTTGCTTAGTACAGTTCCTGGCATAGAGTATTAGCATAGGATTGTTTTTATTTGGAACGTTTGCTCTACGCCAGGCATTTGTGAGAAACAGGATGCAGTTATCTTTGACTAGTAGCCATTCACAGTGTGTTAAAGCTGCTTGTAACTGTACAGGTGATTCTCAGCATGGACCACCTCCAGGTTGCAAAGACATTTTCTCCTGTCTGCCACCTAGTTCTTAGAGACGGTGAAGATGCCAACACTGTCACAATTAGTTTAATCAATAAGTATGTTTCTGTTGTCTTTGGGAAGCTGTGGTAGAATGAATTGATCCCAATTAATTGCCCTCCTTGCTTCCACATCCTTTCCATATAACTGTGTCGTGCCCTCTCCCTCTGACACTGGCTTGACCGTATGACTGGATTTAGCCATTTCAATATTAGAAGACACTGTGTGAGTATCACTCCTCTGCCATGGCAAGACGGAATTCTCAGGGGTGCTAAGTAGAACCGCCCCCAAAGATGTCCACACCCTAATCTCCGGAAGCCGTGGAGATGTTTATGATACAAAAGATGTTGTAAGAACCAAGACTTATTACCTGACCTAAATGCAGTCCAACCCCCCAGGAATGTGACCTTGAACCAGTCAACCTGGAATTATCTGGTCAGCACTAGTGAGGTGACCTTTCCCGTCCCCTTAGGAAGGTGACCTTGCCTGAAGCAATGCATTCTTCGCTAATAATTTCCTTTTTCAGTCCCCTTTCTGCCTTTAAAAACCATTTGTTTTCTACAGCTTGGGGGAGCTCTATTGCTAGGTGGGCTGCTGCCTGATTCATGAATTGTTGAATAAAGCCTATTTGACCTTTAAACAAGAAGACGTTGCTAAGATTTTGTAATTAGGGTTACATACCTTCAAATGGGAGGTTATCCTGAATTATCTGTGTGGGACCAAGGTGATCACAATGTCCAAGCAGAGAACTTTCTCAGGCTAGAATCAGAAGGTGGGCAGAAGAAGAGGCAAAGAGAGAGATACTGCAGAAGGGAAAGAGTTTCCAGGCATAAGAAAGAGGCAGTGCAATGCTGCTGGCTCCAAGATGCAGGAACCCACAGACGAGGACCAGAGGAACACAGCCAACAGGGCAAGAGGACTTCAGCGCTGCAACCATAGAGAAAGAGATTCTGCCAACAACCCGAAAGAGATTCGAAACAGATTCTTCCAAGAGCCTCGCGATAGATCCTAGGTGGCGCGCAGCTTGGCTTCAGTGCTGGGAAACCTGGAACAGAAAAAGCAGCTCCGGTAACCCGGGCTTCTGACCTGTACGACTGTGAGATAAGAAACTTGTGTTGTTTTAAGATGTTAAGTTTGGTGATAGAAAAGGAATACAGCTTATGTCAAAGGGTGTTCTGCCTATGGTTTCTGGAAACCATACCTTGTCCGGCCTTACATTTAGGTCTTTGATCCATTTAGAGTTTAGTTTTGTGTATGGTGTTAGGAAGTGTTCTAATTTCATTCTTTTACATGTAGCTGTCCTGTTTTCCCAGCACCACTTGCTGGAGAAACTGTCTTTCCTCCATTGTATAGTCTTGCCTCCTTTGTCACAGATTAATTGACCCAGGAGCTTGGGATGAACATACACACACTACTATATATAAGATGGATAACCGACAAGGACCTACTGTGGAGCACAGGGAACTCTACTCAATATTCTATGATGACCTATATGGGAAAAGAATCTGAAAAAGAATAGATAGGTGTATAGGTATCACTGAATCACTTTGCTGGACACCTGAAACGAACACAGCATTGTAAATCAACTCTACTCCAATAAAATTAAAAAAAGAAAGGGCATACACAGGGCTGGGGTAGAACAGAGCTCAGCTGCCCGACTCTTCCCAGCAAAGGGTCACGTACAGGAGTCAACCGCTAGCCAACCCTAAGGATGTGCCCAGCCAGGATCACAGGACCCCAGCCAGTCACCCACAGGCATGAGAAATACACAGTCCTTACCCACCTCTGATGCGTTATGGTTACTCCTTAGGCAACATTGCTGTGGCAGTGGATATCTGACACGGAGGCCAAGGAAACGCCAGGTGCATGTTTGGCTTTTTTTCATGAAATGCTCTCTAAGAATGGTGAATGAGAAAAATCTCCCGCTGATTAATTATGAAGTTCAATCACAGGGCCAGGTCCCATGGTAGATTCTGACAGAAATGCTCTACAAGGAAAGGAGACGGAGGCTTTGGATTGTTTATCTGTATTATTGATTAGATATTGATGAGAATTCTTTGCATTCAAGGGGAAGTGGAAGTTACTAGAAACTTCACTTCTAGCACAAGCTCTTTTTGTTTTTTAATGTCTGGCCTAGTCAGCCCAAATGATCTTCACATTTTGGAAAGTTCGAGTTCATAAAAACGAAACAAAAATTACCAGCCAAACGGCTTCTTTGCCAAATGAATAAGTAAACAAAAGAAACAAACAAAAAATCCAAATGAAGCAGTTGAATACTTAGACTTAAATGAGTGAGAATCTTCGCAGAGTTAAATAAAGCATAAAATGGATATTTCCACTAAGGCTGTCTTAACTGAAGCAGCTATTTTTTTTTAAAAAAATTAATGTAATTCTGGCTTAATTTAGTTTTGTTTTATCAAGTCAGCAGAGTTAATTCTATGTCAATAAAAAAAGAAACTCAAGCTGTGCGAATCATTTTACACTATATGTGAATTTCTGGAGGAAATACTGAAAACATATTTAAATTGCACCCCAGGAACTGTGAGTACATTTCATTTTACATGAAAAAAAAGAAGGGTTTGTGGTTTTGGAGAATAAAATGGAGGCAAAGGGAAAAAAAACTTATATAATTCAGTGTTTGGGACACAGTAGGGTACCAATCGAAGAAATTCCCTTCCAGGCCCAAACCAAACATTTCCTAATATATTGTTCTTCAAATCAATACCAGATTCGGCAAGGCTGGGGTTTGTGGCTGCCCCTTTCTCTCTCTAGTGGTTTAAGGGAAGTATCCACAGTGTTTTATGAATGAAGGAGACTTGGTTCCCAGTGGGGTGACAGCAGAGAGGTTCTTGTGCACGGCTCAAGGTGTTAGCTCTGACCCCAGAGTGATGTTATCTGCTCTTAGAGTTGCAGGCATTCACCATGAGCTTGTCCCTGTAGGTAAATAATAACTGATTAAAGAAACTGTGAAAGAGAAGGAAATAAACCAGCTACATGATCTGTATACAGCGTGACCTCACCTCTGCAGCAGTCTCTAAAAAGAAGACAAAGCAATTAAAGTTTACACACCATGTGCTGCAAGAAGATGTAATGGAAGCCAGCCAGCCATTTGCTTTACAGATTGTTTTAATGGATTCAAGTTTATCCTGGAGTGTATGTATGAGGAGATGGGGTAGCAGGAGATTTGAAGTCTGTTTCATCTATCCAGGCTAGCCCCGTTTTCCTCTGTACTTTGAGAAGAATGGACCCAAGCCTTTCCAGTGTCAACTATAAATTGACAATTGACACTTGCCATGGGCACTTGCCATCTACTTCTACAAGGATTAAACCATGAGCCACTGCAGCTGCTGACCTTCAACACCCCCTGAAAAGAGTTCAGGGTGGAGATCAGAAATGAGGCACTCTGTGCTCTGGGTAAAACTGGCAGAACAGGCCTTCAGATCGTTAGATATTTTCAGGAGAAGATTTTATGAGCCCAATTCTTGCATCTACTCATATTTAGAAAAGCACTAAATTCCTTCATGGTGATGTCTGGTCCTTGTGACTAGCAGTAACCTTCCAGAGACTAGCAGAAACCTTCTGCAAAACATTAGTGCTTAATTGCGTGTACTCCCCTTCACCAGAACCACATATATACTGACCTTCCCCCCTACCTCTTTGGAGCAGTTTCTCAGAGCTATCTGAAATGCTGTCTCCCGGGCTGTAGTCCTCATTTTGCCCCAAATAAAATTTGACTCACAACTCTCACATTGTGCATTTTTTTAAGTTGACACCAGGAAAGGATAACTTCATGTTCAATTCCTCCTGTCAGCAGGAGGGGACTGGAAGCTTGGCAGAAAAATGTGTGTGTGTGTGTGTGTGTGTTCCTTAGTACAGAGACATGAAGGAGAACTCATAATCATGGCTGATACTGTAGAACATATTGATATATTATTACCTGATTATGGCAAAGAAAAAATTCTTCAAATGCTACTTCCCTGTGGTGCTTCTGCCTATGAGGTCTATTCCTAGAGCTCCAGAGGTCTTGTCATCTGATAGAATCTCTGAATTTTTTAAAAAACATTCCTCCAAAAGTACATGATTTATTTATTTTAATTGGGGATCAGATGATATGCTTTTGACATTATTATTTGCATTTTGAGTTTATTATTCATTTGTTGCATTTATGAGGCATTTATAAAGGCATTGCTCTAATGTATCTAATATCTGGATGCAGACCATTTTTATACTCCATTCACCCCTCCATATTACAATAGCATTTTCAGTAATAAAACAGACAGACATACATATACAATGAAGTTTGCACTCACCAAACAAAAATGTCACACCTTGCAGCTGACATTCTGTTTCGCTGTTTTAAACCTTGGACATAAATAAAAAACTCCAAGTGGTCATATGGAATGATAGGATTGAACCAATTCAAGTTCCATTTCTTTGTTTTCGCAATCATTACGTTACTACTGTTAATTTAAAATCTAACATGCAAAAATCTTAGTACCACAGGGGTGGGAGACATGAACAGTGCCTGAAGTGTGTTTGGATGATTCCTGACTGCATGAACTTGTAAAATGAGCACACGTAGCTGAGTCCACACATGTTGGAGGCTCTGTGACCAAGAGTTCCCCAAATTAACTTCCATGTAGAATGTAAGGTTCATTAAAATATAATAATAAAAATGTGCTAATTGGAAACATACGTGTGTGTATATTTACAGGTTATATATAAATATAATTGCATAATTATATATATGCTTATGTATATAATCCTTCCGTTTATCATTTAACCATTTGAATTCCAGCAGTAATTGTAGCAATTTTTTAGAATTTAAAGGAAAGATTTTGGGGGCACGGAGTATTTTCCTGGCATTGTTGAAAATTGCTGGAGTGTGGTGATAATCAAAAACAGAGCAATAGTTCCTTTTTTACTGTGGCAAAATAAACGTAAAATTTATCATCTTAACCATTTTAAGCTTACAGTTCTTGGCATTAAGTACAACCACACTGTTGTGCAACCATCACCACTCTCCATCTCCAGGACTTCTTCATCCTCCCAAACTGAAGCACTAACCCATTAAACACTCCCTCCCCATCCTCTCTCCCCACAGCCCCAGGCAACCATCACTCCATTTTCTGTCTCTATGAATTTGACTATTCCAGGTGCCTCCAATAAGTGGAATCGTATAGAATTTGTTCTTTTGTGTCTGGCTTATTTCGCTTAGCAAAATGTCTCCAAGTTCTGTCCATGTTGCATACGCGTGTATCAGAATTTCATTCCTTTTTAAGGCTGATTACTATTCCACTGTAGGTATATACCACATTTTGTTTATCCATTCATCCGTTGATGGACATTTGGGTTATTTCCCCCTTTTGGCTACTGTGAAAATCCCGCTGTGAACATTGTTGTAAAAATGTTTGTGTCCATAAAGCAGACCAATTTTTAGTTGGCTTTATCACCTTTAAATCTCCACAAATGCTTCCCCTTATCATCGTCATCTGCCCAGCATCCCACACTCGGTACTCCACTGTATTGTGGCACAGCGATGTCAGGGAAAGAGAACTATTGTGGTAGGTAGGAATTTTGCATCAACAATCTTCGCATCAACTCTATAGCTGTGTGATTGTGAATTTCACTCTGTTCCCTCATTACTAGAATAAGATTGCTTGATGAAATCTAAATACTATCCACCCCAGCTTATGATTCTGTGAGTGCAGGCAGCACATCAGTGGAATACGACCCTATTTAAAAGCACTTTCCCCTTTAAGCATCTCTCTTAAACTTCACAATAATGCTGTGAGGTGAGGTCGGTTTTATGGTCTTTTCCATCCTATGAGGACAGAGATCCTTTCCTGTTTTGCTTATTAACATCTCCCAAGACTAGAACGCTGCCTGGCTCATAGAAGGCTCACAATAAAAATTTGCTAAATAAATAAAATTTTCAGGTGATATAAATGGAGTTCAGAAAAGTTACTTACCTTGAATCCTTTACTTAATAAGTAGTACCTGTTCTGGAACCAAGTCTTCCAATTCCAATTTCTTGCAATTTTTATCACTCCATTTTGACACACTGTCCTTTCAACTGTAGGAACAAATATTTATGAGTGATGTGTCTTGCTAAGGACTTTCACATTCATTATCTCATTAATCTTTACAACCCCCGCCCCCGCCGAAGTATTGAGGATTGTTCCCATTTTATTGATGAGAAAACTGAGCTCAGAGAGTGGAAGTGACTTGTCCAAATTGGTAAGTGGTAGAGCTGGGATTTAGACCCCAGGCTTCCAACTCTGGAAGGAGGCTCTATAAATAAGTGATCAAAATTAGCAGACTCTGCTACTTGAATAAAAGGAATTTGAACTTAGCCTCCAAGGTATTGCGGGGTAACTTCAGCAAGTTATGGAAACAGTAAAATAAGCAAGATTTGGGCAGGAAATGAATGGGTCTAGCTGTTCAGAGGGGGCTTGTTGGGAAATAGTGAGAGAGGAGACTGGACCTGCTCCAAAAGCACGGGGCTGATGCAGTAGGTATTGAGAGAAGATCAGCATGGGAGACGTCTTCTTTATTTCGGGGCAGATCTGCAGTTGCTGTTTGGTTCAGCTGTCTCTTACTCAGGTTTACAGAATAAGGCATTCAATTCCGTGAATTCCTGAAGATATAATCAGTCTCTGGTGAGCTGATTCATACTAGCCAAATTATTAGATAGTGACTCATAAATCAGAGTTGTTTTACAGTAGGAACAAACACCTGAGACCTCATAGATCTGGAAGGTGACGGGAATGCAGTAGTAGTTGTGGTAGGGGGGTTGGCAAGCATCAATACTAGGAGTGGTTTTAGCTCAGGAGATAAAATAAAGCAAACGATTTCTTCCCACATACTAAATCACATCAGAGAGAACCGATATGCTTTCTTGCTCAAGTAAGCTGATGCAATGCTATTCTAAACTCTAGAAGTGTCTGTCTACTCTCCTTTTTAACACCAGAATAACATTCTCATTTGGACAATTTTCTCATGTTACAGTCTTGAAGTTGATAGCTGCAAAGCTGCTTCAGAGCCCTGGGTTGGGAGCTGAGACCCGTGTTTTGTCAATGATTAGACAGTGGACTTGAGCAAGGCACTTCCAGAAATAGGCATAAATTTCCTCATCCATGTACAGAAGTGTTGGGGTAGGTGAAAATGAAGATTCCATTCTGCTCCAATGGACTATAATATATTTAAAAACTTCGAAGGGTACATATTTATTTTTAAAGTGAGTTTCCTATAGTGGATCTCTGCTGTCTTTTTGACTGCGTATCTATTCACCTTGTCACTGGGCTTAGCTGGTAACCAAGAGACCTAAGGGAATTCCTGATGTAGATTTTTAATAAGTCTTTGCCATGGACAGAATGTTTGTGTCCCCCACAAACTCACCTTTTGAAATCCTAACCCCCACAGTGAGGGTATTAGGAGGTGAGGCCTTTGGGGGGTGATTAGGTCATGAGGGTGGAGCCCTCATGAATGGGATTAGTGCCCTTGTAAAAGAGAACCCAGAGAGCTCGCTTGCCCCATCCACGGTGTGGGGACCCAGGGAGAAGGTGGCTGTCTATAAACTAGGAAGTGGGCTCTCACCAGACACCGAATCTGCTGGCGCCTTGGTTTTGGACTTCCCAGCTTCCAGAAATTGTGAGAAATAAATGTTTCAACCACCTATTCTATGGTATTTTAATTATAGCTGGCCGAACAGATGAAGACAGTCCTCTTGTTTTCAGTTCAACCACCCCTCTCTGCTTTTTCTTCTTCCTGGTGGTTAACTTAATGCAGACTCTCTGGGGTCTGGACTGGTCTTTGTCCCCTACAACCCCTAGGTGCTCCTATGTATTCAATGCTCTGTTAAGTCAGATGCCATTCCTGCTTCTGCTGCCCAGTTTCCCCGCCCTGGTGGACATCCCTCCTCTGCTCTTTTTTCCTTCCTGTTTTCATTGTCCTTGCTGGTTGTATTTTTTGAAATGTCTGTACTGTCCTTTTCATGGGGTTTCAGGAAGTAAAGGAATAAACACATGTATTCCTTTTGCCAGGTTTAACCAGAGAGATCACCAATGTGATATTTGATTAAAGGGATGAAATGGAAAATGTTGGGGAAAATTATTTTGGCAGCCACGTGTGAATAACGGAGTGGGATGGGTCAGGAACCAGAGATAGGAAATCAAAGAAGGCTGTTTCCCTAAGGATGATGAAAAAGGATGAAATAGGGGTTTCTGATGAGAACAGGTTGAATCAGAAAGTTATATTTGGAGGAAGAGTAAGTAGGGTGTAATAACTTTTAAGGGACTGAATAACCATGGTCAACGGGGAAAGAAATGGAAGTAAATACTATGATTTGGAGCTGGTTGAGTGCTGTTAATTGGAGTCAGGGAAACTCTTAGTGTTAAAAAGGAGCTGGGCTTATATGAATTGTTGAAAAGTTTAACTCGGAAAGGAAAAAGCACTAGGGCAGGAATTAAAGGCACACGATTTCAGAGCAGGATTTTACTTTTATTTTGAGGTGGGTGAGACTTGACCTGAGCCTAAAAACAGTGAAGAGATTTAAGATGTTGGTGTGTGAACGGAAGGGGTATTTGGTGGGAGGCCTCCTGGTTTGGTTACTCAGAGCTCTTCCCAAAGCTGGAACTTTAGTGCTGCCATGAAGGCTGCTCTGCCTACAGGGTATTTTCCGAGTTTGACGGTCGCATGCTAATAATGACCTGGGTCCAAAAGCTGCTGCAAATTAGGGGCTTGGGATTTATATACGTTGTGAGTTAAGTTTTATTTGGGGCAAAATGAGGACTATAGCCCGTGAGACAGCATTTCAGACAGCTCTGAGGAGCTGCTCCAGCGAGGTAGGGGGGAAGGTCAGTATAGATGTGATTTTGGTGAAGGGGGAGTACACCCAATCAAGCACATACTCTTTGCAAAAGTTTCTATTAGTCTCATGAAGGTTACTGCTAGTCACGAGGAGCAGGCGTCACCATGAAGGATTTTAGTGCTTTTCTAGATATGGGTGGTTAAACATTGATTTCTCATAATTTCTGGAAGCTGGGAAGTCCAAGATCAAGGCACTGGCACCTTCTGTCTGGTGAAAGCCCACTTCCTAGTTTACTGATGGCCGTCTGGCCGTCTTCTCCCTGTGTCCCCACATGGTGGATGGGGCTCAAGAATTGAGCTCATAAGATCGTCTCCTGAAAACATCTAACTATCTGAAGGCCTGCTCTGCCGGTTTTTCCCAGAACACAGTGTGTCTCATTCCTGGTCTCCATCCTGAGCTCCTTTCATGGGGTGTTGAAGGTCAGCAGCTGCAGCAGCTCATGATTTGATCCTTGTAGAGGTAGATGGCAAATGCCAATTTGTAGGTGACGTATATATATATAATAACCAACAAGGACCAACTGTATAGCACAGGGAACTCTATCCAACATTTTGTAATAACCTATAAGGGAAAAGAATCTGAAAAAGAATATATATATATATATATATATATACACACACACACACACACACACACACACACACACACACACATATAAATGTGGGTGTGTGTATATATATATATATATATATATATATATATATATATAAATGAATCACTTTGCTGTACACCGGAAACTAACACAACATTGTAAATTAACTTCAATTAAAAGAAAAAAAAACCTGTTGCAAACACTTGGAATCATCTTCATTCTTCTTGACTGATCACCTTTGGGTTTGCCAAAACCCATATCTACTGATAAAATGATCAGAGCTACCTAATTAGATGCTTATGACTAGTACTTATTCATTATCTAACCTACATTTCTTGCACTTTTCTGTTCCTCTATATAGATTTTTGAGGGGACACTCACTGGTTTTCCTTAATTCCTAATGAATCCAATTTCAGCATCTGTGCCATGTTTAACATCTGCTAAGTCACCCCTGGACTTACTAGTTCTAAGGTTATAAGCTGCAACTGTGCGAAATCCCCCTCTTCTACCCTCTGAGTAGTTGACTGACTGCTCTCACCAGGCTTTTATGATTTCGCATCTGCATATATTTGACACCTTACTTTGTGTCTAGATGTTTCATTTACCTCTCAGGTCTTGCTTTATCATTGTAAAAACCACTTGAAAACCTTTTCATAAAATTACAGCGTTTTTGATGTGGTTACAATTCCATTCTGCCTGCTCCCAGCTTCTGGGATTCATTTCTTGCCTTTTTTCAGATCCCTGTGAAAGAATATCTTCCTCTTGACGATGTATTCTAAATTTAGAGGTGGATTTTTTTTTTTTCGTGGCTGTGTCTCAAATGTTTCAGTGGGAGCAAAGTGTTTGGTGTAGTGTCATTCTTATTATTTTAGGATTCTTCACACTTTGCAGAATCCTCCTTTGTCAGTTGTGTGTATGTTCACAAGGCAGGGTCAGAAAATTGGCATAAAAATTAAGAAATTTTATAACTTCCAAGGGGAAATTTGGGGAAACTTGGGACCTACAAATAGGAAGTTACTTTTTGTGTGACTCTTTTTAAGAATGAATAAATATTATTGATCCTAGAGAGAGAGAAAAAATTGAGTACCTCATATAGATTAACATAAGGTGTTTATGATGGGGAAGGGCAAAAATGTAGTTTGTGGGCTTCCCTGGTGGCGCAGTGGTTGAGAGTCTGCCTGCCGATGCAGGGGACGCGGGTTCGTGCCCCGGTCCGGGAAGATCCCACATGCCGTGGAGCGGCTGGGCCCGTGAGCCATGGCCACTGAGCCTGCGCGTCCGGAGCCTGTGCCCCGCAACCAGAGAGGCCACAACAGTGAGAGGCCCACGTACCGCAAAAAAAAAAAAAAAAAAAAAAAAAAAAATGTACAGTTTGTGATGGAACAGTTGGAAAGAAGGACAGAAATAAAAACACGTTTCAGCCAAGGAACTAATCAATGACAGTAAATAAATAAAATACTAATACTATTAAAATACTATTTTAATACTGTGTTGTGGTTTGAACTGAATAGATTATTAATACAGATAGAAGATATAAGTAGTGAGAGAGTCCAATAGCATGGGGTGAAATAGTTAGCTTATTGATTCATATCCTATTACTCTTCTCTCTTTTCATGGAATTTTTAAGAAGTGAATATGTTTTTATTGATGTGTAGTTACAGTAGGAGAATATTGAACTCTAGGCTCTTTACGTAAGGATAAAAAAGAGAGGTATTAATATATTATGTTAAGAATATACCTGGTGTTGGGAATTCCCTGGTGGCTCAGTGGATAAGACTCTGTGCTCCCAGTGCAGGGGGCCTGGGTTCAATCGCTGGTCAGGGAACTAGATCCCACATGCATGTCACAACTAAGAGTTTGCATGCTGCAACTAAGGAGCCCACTTGCCACAATTAGGGAGCCCGCCTGCCGCAGCTAAGATCTGGTGCAACCAAATAAATAAATAAATATTTTTTTTAAAAAAAAGAATATACCTGGTGTGGTTGTGAAGCAAACCAAGAGACTCCTGGAACATGTTTCCAATGTGTATCATTACAGGAATTTTGAAGTAAGGCTAAATGACCAGACCTGCAGGGATTCATCATTTTCCGAGTTTTCTATCAGTGAAGAAGTCTTGAATCATGTGTTTCTGAATAGATATGATATGTTGAGAAATGTCCTATGAAGCAAAAAAATCTTATAAAAATTCATTTTTCTCCTCTTCATGTTAAACCTACAGACACATAAAATAGCAGAGTTTCTAATGACCGTGAGGGAAAGTCAATACCTACCTTCAGTTAATGTACTATAGCTGAGGCAGTTTAATCAGTCTGTCCATCCTCAGTTTGGGAAAAAAAAAGTGAGCAATTTTTATTAAGTTCTCTGAAATACTGAAAATAAATTCTCTGACACCTCTGCTTCCCTGGAAAGCCACCTGGATATCTGGATTCACAGACTTTTCCACATTGCACTGGATGGGGCAGGTGCTTTGAGAATGATATGGAATTTAAAGATGAAAGTGAAGAATCTCTCCTTTTCTAGTCATAGCAATTAGAATTTTTAAATGAAATCTTTCACACAGAAGCTTGGAAGAAATCCAAGTTGTTGGCTGTGTAGTTGCTAAGACCCTGTAGGTTTCATTGTTTTTCTCTTAACCTAATTGTCAGAGTGTTTCTGCTCTGACAAAGTTTTTGGAGTCCCTCATTCTTCTTGCGAGGTTCATGTTCATAAAGGATCCTGTCAGTTAACCTAGAAGTACCAAATAAAAGAGGTGGAGATATATTATTTTTGCCCTGTAATAAAATTCCTCAGTTGGATATATTAAGTTGAAAAAGCTAGAGGAGAGCCAGTGGATCAGAAATGAGATACACACTGAAGAATCAATGGAAAGAAACCATCCAATAGAACTGAAAAGGGAATTGGATTATTAGATAAAAGCAAGTGCCCAGAAAGGATGTGGTTTTAAAAACTTCCTGCTATAGGTAGATCCCTGAAATATCTTATTTTAGTCCTGCCATGATACAATGAGTATATGGGGGTGTGTGTGTGTGTGTGTGTGTTTAAAGTTATGAAATAAGTGGACAAAACAGGCTTGATTATATCCTAAGAAAGCCAAATAGTAAAAATATATGATTCTTTCAAGTGAAAAATTACTTAAACCAGCAAATGGATAAAAGAATTCTGCTAAAGTTAGGCTTAATATAAGTACTCCAGAAGACAGAAACTTGTAACACTTACAGTTGATGAGGTATCTCCTTAGCTAAGTTTTAGAAGTGTAAACCAGTTAGCACAACTGGTTATAAATTCCTGCTTTTGATGCGAAGGCTATAGGTTTCACTTCCCTCTTGAGCCAGATAGCTAAAACATATGGACTACTTAGTAAAGAGGTTTGTAGCATGGCTCCGTACTATAGCCAGTTGTGAGCTCTGAGAAACCAGTACGTGGCCACCCGTGCACAGATAACTCAGAATGTCTGCCCTGCTGATGCATCTTGGCACGACAGAAGCTGTGGAGTGTAGACAGTGACATTGCCCCAAATTTGAGTAGAAGGTCCTGTCTTCGGATGGTAGTGCAGATAAAATCCCGTTGCACTCTGAGTATGGTTTGGTCAAGAAATTGCTTTCCACAGAGTCTATGTAACTTGTAGCAGAAGCAGGCAGTGCTAATCTTTGGTAAGACCCCATTCTGTAACTGGTGTTGCTCGCTTCTACAATGAGTCTCGCATCTCCACCCGTCAACTGGAGTGCAAATTATGCACATATTTCTATCTCTCATCAACTCAGGACATTATAATGAGTCACTAAACTCCAGTAAGGATCAAGAGATATTGAAGCTGCCTGTACGTTCAATGTAAGCACACACCAAGATTCTTAGTATCAGTAGCAGAGAATCATTGGTCTCCGAAAAGTCTAGTGTTAAACACAGAGTCCTCGACAACTGCATTTTTACCATTCCAGCTACTGTATAGATGTGTATTTGCAGATCTCAGATGATTCCGTCTTCAACGTGCAGTTGAAAATGCCCACTGCAGTTGGTAAAGTCTCTGTGAAGAGCCTCACTCTTCGTGTGGCTTCTCTGTGCTCTGACCTTCTCTCATCTGGGCAACATCTCTACTTTACCTCTCTGATTTGGGGTGGGGAATAGTTTGGGGAAGCTTGAATTTTATCCAAGACAAGACCCCAGATTGAACAACATGAATGACCCTGTACCTCCTGTCCATTCCTGGCCCATCCCCTTTCCTGCATGGAGACATCAGCCCCATCTCTCCAGGAGAAGCCCGTGTTCTCCGCCAGGAGCCCTCGGTGCCTTATTTAATCATCCCAACCTGGCTGGCATCCAGGTGCATAAGGACCATTCATTCACTTGCCTTTATCTTTTCAACAGCAAAGATGCCCCAGAGCCTTGTGAGGAAGCCTCTCTATTACTGAAAAAAAAAAAAAAAAAAAAAAGGAAAAGAGATAGAAAAACAATGACCATCTCTTATATTTGTAGTACACTTTATGGCTTACAGGCTTGATTTCTTGTGATTCTCTCCACAGTCCTATGAAATAAACAGACAATTGTTGACACTACTTTATTGAATAAAAAGACCAAGGCTCAGAAACGCAAATACATTAGTAAGAAACGAAAGCAAGAACTTTATAAAGTCCATCTCTCCTTCCATGCTATCCTTATAAACCATGCTTCCAAAGGTTTCTTTCCCAGGAAACTTTCTCCGTGACACCTGCCAGCTCCACTGATAAGAAAGTGTTGTCATTTGAAGAGAAGACAGGAGCCGTTCCCAGTAATCTTCTACTAAGGGATCATGCAGGGCTGCAAAGGGGAGGACTGCAATTACACCTCAGCAGGAATTTTCAAGTGTTAATTACCTCAATGTTCCTGAAGCCCTGAGTTATTGCTTGGCACAGCTCAAGCTGTAGGGTGTAGCAAATAATGGTGCCATAAATTTAAGAGTAGAAGGCCCTGTCTTTGGACAGTCATACAGATAAAATCCCAGTGCAGTTGCTACATTGTATAGGTTGTGAAGAAATTAGTTTCCGCACAGTGTAATTTTCTGTTTTTCTACTAGCAGCAGCTGAAAAATATCTACTATAAATTTCTTAGGCTCCCAAAACGGATGTGGGTTGGCGAAAGGTAGGAGGGGCGTGGAAAGAAAGTATATACATATTCTCCTATAATAAATAAATGCCTAGCAAATAAATAAGGCCTAGAAGATAAGCAATGACAAGAAGGTCTCACACGTATGGCATCGTCTTGGATACGTCCCAGCATTTAAAAATCAAAACAGTTCTGACTCTGTACTTCGCCCTCCACTGTGGGACATAAAAGCAGGGCCTTTCAATGAGACTGCTCAGTACAGAAAAGCTTCACCTGGTGCAGGGACTGATCATATAGAATATCTTCTAGGGAGTGTTCAACTCAAAGACGTGACGGTCATTCATCTCAGGAATCTGAAAGCCCAGAGAGGTTCATATTTTTTGTTATACTAGGTGATTTTTAAATTTTGTAGGTTTCAATAGACCACATGTTTGTGTCCCTTCTAAATTCATAAGTTAAATCCTAATGCTCAGTATGATGGTATTGGGGAGTGAGGTTGTGGGGAAAGGAGGCGGAGACCTCATGAATGGAATTAGTGCCCTTATGAAAGGGACCTCAGAGATTTCCCTTGACCCATCCACCATGTGAGGACACAGGGAGAAGATGGCCATCTGTAAACCAGCCGCTAGGCACTGGCACCTTGATCTTGGACTTCTCTGCCTCCAGAACTGGGAAAAGTGCATCTGTTGTTCATAAGCCACCCAGTGTATTGTATTCTGTTCTAGGAGCCCCAACAGGCTAAGATTTGGGCCGAAGGTTTATAGTAACCGTGTGAGCTTCATACCCAAATAAGAGGAAACTGTCCCTGAAATTATGATAAATGCACATTCATGTTTAGGTGTAAAGCTAACATGATGCATTGGCCATATGTAGGTACCAGTCATAATTAATGACTACCGTCCATCCTTTGTGTTACGTCCCAGTTTTCACCCACCACCTCATCTGTCTCTTATCTGGCATCTTCAACTATCGTCACGTAAATGAAGAGAATATTCAAAGAGTGCAAAATGGGTTCTAGACAACTACCCCAGGCACCCACCCATGCACTCTCAGTAGCGCTAGCAGCCTTAGCAAGGAGACAGCAGCACTGACATCAAATTGATTTTTGTGAAATCACAAGTTATTCGTTGGAAAATGGGGAATGAAGATAACCAGCATCTTTATTTTTTATTAAGGTGGATAGAATCATTCTTTTCTAGAAATGGTTTGTTTGAAGATAACAACCCAGCAGTAGCTTAAGAACTATCTATTCCTTAGGAAAACAGGTGGTATAAGCTTTCTTATTGTTATGTTACTAAAAGTAATTATTTGCTAGAAGGCATGAGCACATTCTCCCCTTTGTTACTTATTTATCACTGAAGGCTTTTCAAAACACTTCCACTGCAGCTTTTCATTGGAACTAAAGTGATGCTTTTCAGCTCTCAAAAGAACAGCAGTAACAACAAAAACCTTTCATGATAAAAATATAAATAAATAAAACACTCTGGAAATAAAAACTCTACTCAGTATAGCTGAAACTATCAAGAAGGAATTAAAACTGCAAGCCCTCTGCCCCATGGGGTAGGACAGTTCCCTAGGTCAGTGCTGCTGGAATTCACAAAGAGCTCTGCTTTAGACACGAAGTACTGTACACAAGCTTTAAGTCATTTCATCATCAAAACAACCCTAGGCAGTGTCATTATCTTTTTTTTAAATTGAACTCTTGTTGATTTACAATGTTGTTAATTACTGCTCTATAGCGAAGTGATTTGGTTTTATATATATATATATATATATATATTCTTTTTTTTAAACATCTTTATTGGAGTATAATTGCTTTACTATGGTGTTAGTTTCTGCTTTATAACAAAGTGAATCAGTTATACATATGTTCCCATCTCTCTTCCCTCTTGCATCTCCCTCCCTCCCACCCTCCCTATCCCACCCCTCTAGATGGTCCCAAAGCACCGAGCTGATCTCCCTGTGCTATGCAGCTGCTTCCCACTAGCTATTTTACGTTTGGTAGTGTATATATGTCCATGCCTCTCTCTCACTTTGTCCCAGCTTACCCTTCCCCCTCCCCGTATCCTCAAGTCCATTCACTAGTAGGTGGGCATCTTTATTCCCGTCTTGCCCCTAGGTTCTTCATGACCATTTTTTGTTGTTGTTGTTAGATTCCATATATATGTGTTAGCATATGGTATTTGTTTTTCTCTTTCTGACTTACTTCACTCTGTATGACAGACTCTAGGTCCATCCACCTCACTGCAAATAACTCAGTTTCGTTTCTTTTTATGGCTGAGTAATATTCCATTGTATATATGTGCCAAATCTTCTTTCTCCATTCATCTGTTGATGGGCACTTAGGTTTCTTCCCTGTCCTGGCTATTGTAAATAGAGCTGCAATGAACATTTTGGTACATGACTCTTTTTGAATTATGGTTTTCTCAGTGTATGTGCCCAGTAGTGGGATTGCTGGGTCATGTGGTAGTTCTATTTGTAGTTTTTTAAGGAACCTCCATACTGTTCTCCATAGTGGCTGTATCAATTTACACTCCCACCAACAGTGCAAGAGGGTTCCCTTTTCTCCACACGCTCTCCAGCATTTATTGTTTCTAGATTTTTTGATGATGGCCATTCTGACCGGTGTGAGGTGATACCTCATTGTAGTTTTGATTTGCATTTCTCTAATGATTAATGATGTTGAGCATTCTTACATGTGTTTGTTGGCAATCTGTATGTCTTCTTTGGAGAAGTGTCTATTTAGGTCTTCTGCCCATTTTGGGATTGGGTTGTTTGTTTTCTTGATATTGAGCTGCATGAGCTGCTTGTAAATTTTGGAGATTAATCCTTTGTCAGTTGCTTCATTTGCAAATATTTTCACCCATTCTGAGGGTTGTCTTTTTGTCTTGTTTATGGTTTCCTTTGCTGTGCAAAAGCTTTTAAGTTTCATTAGGTCCCATTTGTTTATTTTTATTTCCATTTCTTTAGGAGGTGGGTCAAAAGGGATCTTGCTGTGATATATTCTTTTTTATATTCGTTTCCATTATGGTTTATCATAGAGTATTGAATATAATTCTCTGTGCTATACAGTGGGACCTTGTTGTTTATCCATCCTATATAAGAGTTTGCATCCGCTAATCCCAAACTCCCAATCCATCCGGCCCCACCCCTCCTCCCTCTTGGCAACCACGAGTCTGTTATCTATGTTTGTGATTCTGTGACTGTTTCATAGCTAGGTTCATTTGTGTCATATTTTAGATTCCACATAGAAGTGATATCATATGGTATTTGTCTTTCTCCTTCCGACTTACTTCACTTAGTATGATAATCTCTATGTCCATCCATGTTGCTGCAAATGGCATTATTTCATTCTTTTTTATGGCTGCATAGTATTTTATTGTGTGTATTTACCACATCTTCTTTACCCATTCATCTGTCGATGGACATTTAGGTTGTTTCCATGTCTTGGCTATTATGAATAGTACTGCTATGAACATTGGGGTGCATGTATCTTTTTGAATTACAGTTTTGTCTGGATATATGTCCAGGAGTGGGATTGCTGGATCATATGGTAGTTCTATTTTTAGTTTTATGAGGAACCTCCATACTGTTTTCCACAGTGGCTGCACCAACGTACATTCCCACCAACAGTGTAGGAGGGTTCCCTTTTCACCACACCCTCACCAGTATTTGTTATTTGTAGACTTTGTAATGACGTCCATTCTGACTGGTGTGAGGTGATACCTCACTGTAGTTTTGATTTGCATTTCTCTAATAATTAGCGATATTGAGCATCTTTTCATGTGCCTCTTGGCCATCTGTATTTCTTCTTTAGATAAATGTCTATTTAGGTCTTCTGCCCTATTTTTGATTGGGTTGTTTGTTTTTTTATTGTTGCAGGAACTGTTTGAGTTACATGAGCTGTTTGTATATTTTGGAAATTAAACCCTTGTCAGTTGCATCATTTGCAAATATTTTCTCCCATTCTGTAGGTTGTCAGAGTCACTATCTTTATTTTACAGATAAAGAAACTGAGGCCCAGAGACGTTAAGTAATTTGCCCAAGTTACACAGCTCGTAAACTAGAATTTGAACCCAAGGGCTCTGTCACTAGAGTCTGCTTGTTCACGCATAGCCTATCAGCAGAGTTTGGTTTGGAGTATAGGACAAATTCATCCTTGAAAAACTCAACTCAAAAACTGAAAAGAGGTTTCTCATCTAATCTTTCTTTCCCATCCTCTCTTCTCTAAGCAGCATGGTTGAACGTTAATGAGCCTGTATTTTATTCAACCCCAGCCAGTCATTTGGGGATAATTAATCTGAGTTTTACACATCTAGCCTTTCTTTTAATGAGTGAGCTCTGAGCAAAGTATCCTTCCACCAGTGGGTATTTGCTTCTACTTGTAGATTCAAATGAGTAGCATATATTTGGTTCCTGTTTTGCTGTACTTGTTATTGGATTTGATAGTAAAGAGGAATGGGGAAATCATTAATCAGAGTATAACAATTTGTTTTAGCAACGGATTGTGGGAACCCTGACATGCATAAACACCTAAACCCATCAACAAAAGACAAACAGAGCCCGTGATTTGCACAACTGACACGTAGGCGCTAGTCATTCCAAGGCACAGTCAGTGGTGTTCAGACAGAAAACTGTCAGCAAGCCACATTTGCTGTTTCAGGAATGACCAGCATAAGTAGTCAGTATAAAAACAGAACCACGTTGCTTTCCCAGCCCCAAAACGAAGGGAAGCTTCATTTTACTTCCCTTCTTACTTTTTACCATGCTTGAGGACTGGGGGCATCCTTGAATTTTGTTTCGTAACATACCTGGTCATAGTTCCCCAAGATTCTGCAAGTTCCTGAGAGATTCTTAAAATCCTTGAAGGTGTAGAAAGGCGATGAATCTAGAAACAATGCACTGCTTCAGAGTAGAGGACCTAAGAGTTACTTGGGCTACAGGACTGCTAAGGGGGTAGGGCTTGGGCTTAGAGAAGAGATGGGATAAGCCTTTGACTAAGTGGGAAGATTTACACTGGAAGGCTCAGTGCTTCCAGCCCCTTTTGTGATGAGCTGTGTTTTGAGTCAGGGGGGACATATCAGAGTTCCCTGGAGATTAAATATATTTGTATATATTTTCATCTTCAGCCTGCCTCAGCGAGACTAGGGAAGGGCTGTGACAGTGGCACCAGGTGGAGGGAGAGGCACCCCTGCCAGGGTGATTCACTTTTTTTTTTTTTTTAACATCTTTATTGGAGTATAATTGGTTTACAATGGTGTGTTAGTTTCTGCTTTATAACAAAGTGAATCAGTTATACATATACATACGTTCCCATATCTCTTCCCTCTTGCGTCTCCCTCCCTCCCACCCTCCCTATCCCACCCCTCTAGATGGTCCCAAAGCACCGAGCTGATCTCCCTGTGCTGTGCGGCTGCTTCCCACTAGCTATCTATTTTACGTTTGGTCGTGTATATATGTCCATGCCTCTCTCTCACTTCATCCCAGCTTACCCTTCCCTCTCCCCATATCCTCAAGTCCATTCTTTAGTAGGTCTGTGTCTTTATTCCCATCTATCTTACCCCTAGGTTCTTCATGACTTTTTTTTTTTTTTTTTTTTTTTTTAGATTCCATATATATGTGTTAGCATACGGTATTTGTTTTTCTCTTTCTGAGTTACTTCAGTCTGTATGACAGACTCTAGGTCCATCCACCTCACTACAAATAACTCAATTTCGTTTCTTTTTATGGCTGAGTAATTAATATTCCATTGTATATATGTGCCACATCTTCTTTCTCCATTCATCCGATGATGGACACTTAGTGCTTCACTTTTTTTTTTAATTTATATTTATTTATTTATTTATTTTTGGCTGTGTTGGGTCTTTGTTTCTGTGCGAGGGCTTTCTCTAGTTGCAGCGAGTGGGGCCCACTCTTCATCGCGGTGCACGGGCCTCTCACTGTTGCGGCCTCTCGTTGCGGAGCACAGGCTCCAGACGCGCAGGCCCAGTAGTTGTGGCTCACGGGCCCAGTTGCCCTGCGGCATGTGGGATCTTCCCGGACCAGGGCTCAAGCCCGTGTCCCCTGCATTGGCAGGCAGATTCTCAACCACTGCGCCACCAGGGAAGCCCCAGTGCTTCACTTTTATACTCTTGTTCTAATCCTTACACATTACATATAGAAGAATGCAAAAGGTTAAAAAGAAAATGGCAAAAACTTTGGAGCCCGACAGCCGAAGGCTTCAACCACAGCTCAGCCATTTGCTCTCTGTCTGTCACTGGGCAAGCTTCTCTTCCTTTCTAAGTCTCAGTTTACTCATTGGTGAAATGGGAATGTCACCCTCTAATTCGCAATACTGTTGAGGGGATTTTATAAGATTGTGTAGTTAAAAAGCTAAGCCAGAGCCTGGTGTGGGGCAGTCATAAAATGAATGAAAACAAATATTAGCATTTTTAAGCTATACCCATTAAACTCTCCCTATGAAACAGTAGTTTACCAGATGGACTACTTTGGCAGGATTAACTGAATAATTAACTCAAAGGACTGAACCTGATTGATTTTAACCAAGTTTAACTAATTCCCTCCCACCACAGACTGGAATTCTTTGACTGGTAATGATTTTTCTTTTGGTTTCTGATTGATTCAGCCTTAACACAAATACGCTGATTATTTACCAAGTCACAGGGATATAACAACATGCAAAAACCTGGTTTCAAAGAAACTGACTAAAAGGTTTATTTCTCCATATGTTTGGGTTTTTTTGTTTTTATAAATTTATTTATTTCATTTATTTATTTTTGGCTGCATTGGGTCTTTGTTGCTGCCTGCGGGCTTTCTCTAGTTGCGGTGAGCGGGGGCTCCTCTTCATTGGGGTGCGCAGGCTTCTCATTGCAGTGGCTTCTCGTTGTTGAGCACGGGCTCTAGGCGTGTGGGCTTCAGTAGTTGTGGCATGCAGGCTCAGTAGTTGTGGCTCGCGGGCTCTAGAGCGCAGGCTCAGTAGTTGTGGGGCACGGGCTTAGTTGCTCCACGGCATGTGGGATCTTCCCGGACCAGGGCTCCAACCTGTGTCCCCTGCCTTGGCAGGCGGATTCTTAACCACTGCACCACCACGAAAGTCTCCTCCACATGTTTTTATAAATAGCGCACCTTAAGGAACCTTCTACATAAGAAAGGGAGGACATACTCTGGGCAGTTTATAAGTGAATGTCAAGAAATAAACACAGGGATAGATTCTGCCTCTCTGCCTTTTGTCTCTCCCAGAGCAAACCAGTGTAGGAAAATAGGCAAAAATTATGGAATGAAATGATTAGAAAAAGACAATGAGTGGGTTTTTTGCCCAGGATTATTTGGAAATATAAAATGTACTTCTCATTTGCAGCATGCATATGTTTTTTTAATTGCAAAATAAAGTTGGAAGCATATGAAGCACTCAAAAAAGCTAGTTTATGAGTAATTCAAAAGGACCAGACAGGGGTGGGACATGTGTCACATGTAATCCACTGAACAGGTAATGATTGCATTGAGTGTCAGCCCATTAAGAAACATCTGCCTTCCCAACTGCCACCAGGCTAAATTATGCTCATGTCTTAAGAATGTCTTCACTGTTGATAAATAATATATGTGAAGATATTTTATGGATTAACTTAAAATGTGTTGTATTGTTCACTTCTGTTGGAAAGCCACTCATTGTTGAAGAACACTTGATTCAATTTCTGCTGATTATGATTATCCTGTTTCTGACTTCAAAGTCTCATCCCCAAAACCAGTTAAGACCATTTTTATCAGCATCTCCTAAAAATATTTATTAAAAAATTAATATTCAGCCTCCTTTAAATTCATTTTCTCAGTGCTTTTTTTTTTTGCGGTACGCGGGCCTCTCACTGTTGTGGCCTCTCCCGCTGCGGAGCACAGCCTCCGGACGCGCAGGCTCAGCGGCCATGGCTCACGGGCCCAGCCGCTCCGCGGCATGTGGGATCTTCCCGGACCGGGGCACGAACCCGTGTCCCCTGCATCGGCAGGCGGACTGTCAACCACTGCACCACCAGGGAAGCCCTCTCAGTGCTTTTTAATAGTCCCTAGCAAGGGTCTTTGAGAACTGTTTTATTTTATTTTTAAAGATTTTTTTTTGATGTGGAACTTTTTTAAAGTCTTTATTGAATTTGTTACAATATTGCTTCTGTTTTATGTTTTGGTTTTTTGCCCCGAGGCACGTGGGATCTCAGCTTCCCTGATCAAACATTGAACCCTCACCCCCTGTATTGGAAGGGGGAGTCTTAACCATTGGACCGCCAGGGAAGTCCTGAAAACTATTTTAATCTTAAGTTTAGGGTGTTACTTATCAAAATTTATAAAATGCTTAGAAAAAGCATCTCCAAAATCTTCTATCATATTGGTTGTGACTAGTGAGGGCTCACAATTAAACTGAAATAGTGCTTTGTGAGCCAGGCAAACTATTTTTCCTTTATTCTTTGCTCTAAAGACTATACTAATAAATCTGTAAATGATCTGTAAATCCTTAAATTCACTACATTTGTCTATAACTTTGTTACCACTGTTAGGAATCATATAGAATGCAAATGGACTTATTAAAAGCACATGCATAGGAGTATTATGGTATCATGTATTATTTAATAATAGCTTAAGTTATTTCAGCTAGAATGGGAAAAATGTATATGTTGGAGAAACACCCAGATGGGAATTTTATGAAGGGATGTTTGTTAGAGAAAAGAGGACTTGCCTGGGCTCTGGCAATAGAGCAATTGATGGGAATTCAGAGAAGGAGGGGGAAGGATTTTCTTGGGTTGACCAAAGGTCTGAGAACAAGAACATATGGGTGGAGTCAAGGTGAAATGGTGAGGAGGGTTGAAAAGAGCTGGTTTTGAGGACGGGCTCTGTCTCTTACTGATTGTCTAACTGTGACCAGGTGATTTACTGGCTCTCAGTTTATCAATGAAGAAAGATTTGACGTGTGTATCTTCAATGTCCTTTCCTGTGCTACAATTTGTATGATGTTATTCCAACATCCAAGGCAAGGTCACACCCCGTATCCTTGCTCCTATGGTCCTGTTAAGACACAACCTGGGACTCTGTCTCCTGACACCCTCTTCTTCATTTGCAGTGCGCACGTTGCCACTTGAATTATATGTTTCACACTACCACTGCTGTGCATAATTTATGAAGTGTTGTCTTCAAGGGCAATTTTGGTCTTTAAATGACCTTATTTCCCAGAGAACGTATTATTCAGATATTTCTACCATCAGAATTACAGAATCCTGGGATAGTTGAGTGTAAAGGGCCTTTGGAGGAAACTGCTGTTTAAGGGAATTTTTTTTTTAAATTATTGATCAACACTCTATGTGATAAACGCTGCAAAATAGAAATGGCTACACAAGTAATTGCTGAGTTGAAAATGGAAGTGTCAATTTAGGTACAATCTTCTAATTAAGCTGATGGTTAGTCATAATTGTCAGTAGTTCTACTTTTAATATGAAACTGCTCCTACACTTACAGGGAATATAATTTAAGGAAACCGTTTCTATACATGTTTCTATACATGTTTAGTGGTTGACTTTATCAAAACGAAGCAGTCAAGCTCATGTTTCTACACTCCTTTCAGCTTCATCATCATCATCTTCAAAGCCAATACTGTGAGAGCCTTTCCTACATAATAGTGTCTTGGATCACCTTTCCCCAGAAACAGACTCTAAGATGGAGAGTCATGTGCAGGAAGTTTATTGGGAAATGGTCTTGTGACCAACACCTGTAAGAGAATGAGCAAAGCAGGATGAGACAGAAGGAGAAGTTGGGTTCAGCGTCATCATAGGAGAGGTCTCTTTTGCTCCCATAGGCAGATGTGGACCTTGGCTTTCAGAAATTGTCCTGAAATGACACAGGAGTGCCTTGACTGTATGCTCTCTCCTTGATCAAGCCTTGGATGTAGGAACCCCTCAGAAAGAGACAGCTCCCTGGCTGAGGGCAATTCCCAGAGAGTGACGCAACTGAGAACCAGCCACACCAACAGCAGTGCAGGGAGGCACGGGTGCCTCAGTCCAGACAAGGGGATCCCATGACCAGGCACATAAGGAGCGTGCATATACGGTGTGTCTTATATAATCACAGCAATGACTCTACAGTTAGCTGTGTGATTCTCCCGTTATTACCATGAGGAGGTGGAAGCTTAGAGAATTAACTTGTTCAAGGTCACACGGCAGTATGTGGATGTGGCCAGATTCTTAGATCTTTCTGACCAAAGTCTGAGCTTTTCCTTTTCTGCATCTTCTAAGGATTTGACCATCCAGATAAAGTCCACCTGAAATCATCGCGTTATCTTGAACTAGGCTTCGCAGTTCAGTTCCAAATTCATGACAATACCATAGCAGAGTTATACCGATATCAGATACAATTCCATCATTTTAAATGACTTCTTTCTATCTATATTAGGGATCTAAAAACTGTGGCACATTATTTACACTAAGTAATGGTCTTAACCTGTAAGGTATTTTATTCCACATCTAATGTTTTGTTTGTGTACACATTTTGCTAAAATATGGTTCTATTGAACTCCATAACCCCTGAATATCATTGTCTGCAGTTACAGAATTTGGGAAATCGTGCTTGGGTAGATGGCGTGGGGGTGGAATTTGATGTAGAGTGTATGTAATATCTATCTCCTATTTTTAAAAGATAAGTCTCAAGCTATATAATATATGTAAAACATCTTGATAAGTACTAATGACTATCAGGTGTAATATGTTATGACAAAGTAAAAAAAGAATAATTAGGAGAGAGGCAGTGTCTGAAAATTTGACCCTCGCCCAGTTCTTCCCTTGATTGTGTGTAAAATCTTTAATGACATTTTTGTAAATAAGTTCATTTGTATCCTTTTTTTTAGATTCCATATGTAAGTGATATCATATGATATTTGTCTTTCTCTGTCTGACTTACTTCACTTAATATGATAATCTTTTATTTACAAAACAGAAATAGACTCACAGACACAGAAAAGAAACTTGCGGTTACCAAAGGGGATAGTGGGAGTGGGGAAGGGATAAATTAGGAGTTTGGGATTAACACACGCACACTACTATATATAAAATAGATTATCAACAAGGACCTACTGTATAGCACAGAGAACTCTACTCAATATCTTGTAATAACCTATAATGGAAAAGAATTTGAAAAATAATATATATATATATGTATAACTGAATCACTTTGCTATACACCTGAAACTAACACAGCATTGTAAATTAAACATACTTCAATTTTTAAAATGGTTAAAAAAGACATCCACCCCAAATGTGATGGTGGGCAAAAAGGAAAAAGAAATGACATTTTTAAGTTGTAATTTTCTTCCAGAAATGTGTTTTTGTAGTCTGTGTTGATGTGACTTCCACACAATTTGTTTTCATAACTAATATGTGTATGTCTAAATGACACCAAATAAATTAGCTTGCTTTTAAATAAGTAATTGAAAAGAGCTTTGGCTCACAGAGATAAAATTGTAAAAAGAAATAATATTCAAATATATTATTTTTCAATGTTCTCTACACACTGGTAACTGAGGATTTTGTCTGGGTTTTTTTACACTGTGGAAAGCATTGTATTTCTTGTGTGTTCTCAGTCTCCCCATTCTAGCCTCACTTAACACACTGTATTAATTAGTATTCCTCTTGGCAATGTGGCAGAAAACCCAACTCAAGCTGGCTTAGACAAAAATGGAATTTATTGATCCAGGTAATGAAAAAATCAGCATTAGGTCTTGCCCCAGGCCAGGAAGTCAGGCAACTCTCAACTTCCCTCTCCACTTCTCACTTCTCCTTTTACTGTCTTTGTTGAATTGTCAGATTTGCCCTTTCTCCCTGACGGCAAGACGGCTAAAGCGGTTTCAGCGTATATCCTCTCTTATCCTACATAAGGAAAGCACACCTGCCTCTCTCCCCGTGGTCCAGCAGAAGTCTCATTTATCCCTCAGCTGTTCTGAACCCATCACTGTGGCTGGATCAAGCCGGAACCAAATGCAACCAGGAGTAGAGTCAACAGCATCCAGTCTCCAAAGATGTTTCCACGGATGGCAGCAGAGGCAGCCCTCACTCTCGGAGCGTAACTGGGATTTTTTTTCCCCAAAGGAGTCTAAGGAAATGAACGCTGAATAGCTAAAACTTAATGAACAGCCATCACTACTCCTTGAATCTATAACGTTGATGTCTCAGGAAGTTGCCAACACGCTCATATCCTAGATCGTGTGACATTGTGTGTGCCCTACGGGTCTAAAATGAAAATAAGCTGAGAAATAAACTCTTTCTAACAGTAAAATGAAGCTTCACGGGAGAGGAAAAATACGCACAGAACAAATCCTAGGTGCAGGTGTGAGTTAGATGCAGAGCGGCTTCAACTATTCATGAGCGCTGAGTTTCTGTGAACCTCGAGATACTGTTTTTATGTCGATGAGAAACTTCCCTTCAAGTTCACTGTGAGTGGATACTTTTGAAAACTGTCTTTTAACATGGCAGGAAGGATGCAGAATACCCCATCAGTTCAGAAAGCGTTGATGGGTAGCAGCTTGTCAAGGTTACTCCTGTCAAACGGAAGAGTCACGTTTAAACAAGAGTGCATTATTCTCAATGTTTGATTTTTGGCGTGAGTTTTAATAGCATTTGTGATTGTTCCTGTGTTTAACAGCATATGTGATGGCTCCTACATGTATATATATAGGCGACGACTCTTTCCATTAACTTTGCCACAATATAATCTTATAATCTAATACAAGTAACAGAGCTGATGGGTCTCTTTTCCTAGCAAGTTTTCAGAATTTATACATCTAGCTCATCTGAACGTTACAAGGGTGATTATAATTGGTGGACTAGAAAAAAGTAATTCTAAGCCTTATTCTAGAGTTCTGCATAAACTGAGTGAGTTTCACAGTCATACGTTGAAGACTGCTTTCAAGTAAGGCATCTGCTTATGAATAAACACATTCCTGAATGTATACCTTTGACGGGGTTAAGAATTTTCCTCCTCTTCCAATATTGAAATGGTTCTCTTGCCACAGGTGGGGGTGAAAGCACAGGTTGCCAGAAAGTGTTGGTGGGGAGGGGATTATAGGAAAGGATCTGGATGTGAAACTGCCCCCTGGGGTTGAGAGACACTTAAGGGACAAATCCAGATACAGGCCATTGAAGATGTTCCATTGGGCAGGTCTGTACCAAGACAATCAGTGATGATCCAGGGAAGCCCAGTTTAGTCTGAGAAAGAAAGGAGCAATAGGTTCACAAGACAACGAGAGGAAACACAGCAGCAGTGGATTCAGAAGCAACATGGATGGACCTAGAAATTATCATACTGAGCAAAGAAAGTCAGACAGAGACAAATATTATATAGGACCACTTATATGTGGAATCTAAAAAATGATACAAATGAACATATTTACAAAACAGAAACAGAGTCACAGATGTAGAAAACAAACTTATGGTTACTAAAGGGGACGGAAAGACGGATAAATTAGAAGTTTGGGATTAACGTATACACACTACTCTATATAAAATAAACAATAAGGAGTTAGCTACTGTAGAGCACAATCTCTGTGATAACCTAGAATGGAAAAGAATCTGAAGAATATGTATAGCTGAATCACTTTGCTGTACACCTGAAACTAACACAACACTGTAAATCAACTCTACTTCAGTTAAAAAGAAAAGCAGCACAGATTCCTCAGGGATCCATGAAGGAAACCAGAGTCTGGGCATTGTTGTCAGAAAGATGACTTCCACTCCTAAGCTTATGAACAAGATTTCAGATTCAGGATCTTTTAGTATGTATCCAGGACCTCAGTCCTGGAGGGATTCGAATTCTGGGGAATGATCTAGCCTGGAACTCAGAGCAGAAGAATGTGACGGAAATGCAACAATCAGAAGAGGGTACCAATTGGAAACTTAGTCTCAGAAATATTCCATTGTATGGTTGTATACATACATATATATGTGTGTGTGTGTGTGTGTGTGTGTGTGTGTATATATATATATATATATATATGTATACCTCACAGACTCACAGGCATGGAGAACAGACTTGTGGTTGCCAAGGGGGAAGACGGGAGGGAGAGGGATAGATTGGGAGTTTGGGGTTAGTAGATGAAAACTATTATATAAAGAATGGATAAACAACAAGGTCCTACTGTATAGCACAGGGAACTATATTCAATATCCTGGGATAAACCATCATGAAAAGAATATAAAAATGTACGTATACATGTGTATAAATGAGTCACTTTGGTGTACAGCAGGAATTAGCACAACACTGTAAGTCAACTATACTTCAATTAAAAATAAAATAAAAATAAAGGAACAAAGCATAAGTCAGGACTGGCTTCACAAATTGTGATCTGTGGCCCAGCAGCTCCAGGATCACCTTGAAGTTTGTTAGAAACGCAGTATCGGGGTTCCCTGGTGGTGCAGTGGTTGAGAATCTGCCTGCTAATGCAGGGGACACGGGTTTGAGCCCTGGTCTGGGAGGATCCCACATGCCGCGGAGCAACTAGGCCCGTGAGCCACAACTACTGAGCCTGCACGTCTGGAGCCTGTGCTCCGCAACAAGAGAGGCCGCGACAGTGAGAGGGCCGTGCACCGCGATGAAGGGTGGCCCCCGCTAGCCACAACTAGAGAAAGCCCTCGCACAGAAACGAAGACCCAACACAGCAAAGAAATAAAATAAATTAATTAATAAACTCCTACCCCCCCCCCAAAAAAAGAAAAGAAACGCAGTATCTTGGGCCTCCCCAAGATCAACTGAATTAAAATCTGTACTTTAACAAGATTTTCAGATGTTTTATGTGTCCATTAAGGTTAGAGAGATTCTAGAACCCAGGGCAGGGCCAATGGGCTGAAAATTGGCCTTGAATCTAGATCTTTAAATGCTGAGCCTTAGGGACACTGGTGTCTTAGAGCATCCTGTGCCTAGTTCTTTTCCTCCATCGTTTCATTTAATCTGAACATCCATTCTGTGAGATGTACACTCGCGTCATTTATAAATCAAGGAACTGAGATTCAGAAGAGTTAAATCACCTGCTCTAGATTAAACTACTTATAAATGACGTGACCAGGATTTTTAAAACTCTTTTTATTATGGAAATTTTCAAGGACTCACAAAAGTAGAGAATAATATAAAGAACCGTGTATCCTCATCGCTTCAGTAATTGTCGACATTGTGCCACTTTTGTTTCATCTTCCCCCTTCACAACACATGTACTCTCTTCCTCTTTTTTCCTCCCTTCCAGCCTGGATTGAATGTGGGCCTGGCTGTAGAGACTGTGCTGTTTCTACCACACTCATCACCTACTTGAATCGTGCTGATTGTTACCAGGAACAGAGCCCAGAGCCAGAGTAAGTGGAGCAAACGGGCAACAGGGAGAGAAGAATCAGACAGACCCAAAGACACTTACTGAAAAGGGGTTCTTCAGCCGGTGCATCCCTCTATGAGTGATAGATCTATTGCTTCCAGAAGTAGTCTGTTCCTCAGTGGATGAACATTTGTGAGCATCTACAGTACACTAGGCACTATGCCAAGGGACCTGGTGTGCAAGGCTTTGCACAGCATGGCCCCCACCTCCCCAGCTCACCTCCCACCCTGTGCTCACTCCCCAGTCTCATGCACATAACAGACCGCAACTCCAAGGTCGTCTAGAAAGGTCACTACACATGGTGTTTCCTCTAAATGGAATAGTTTGCACCTCATCATCCAATTTCAACTTCTCTTTTAAACCCAAATATATGGACTCTCCTGGTGGCACAGTGGTTAAGAATCCGCCTGCCAATGCAGGGGACACAGGTTCGAGCCCTGGTCTGGAAGACCCCACATGCCACAGCGCAACTAGACACACGTGCCACAACTGCTGAGCCTGTGCTCTCGAGCCCGCAAGCCACAACTACTGAGCCCACGTGCCACAACTGCTGAAGCCCGCACGCCTAGAGCCTGTGCTCCGCAACAAAAGAAGCCACCACAATGAGAAGCCTGCACACCACAACGAAGAGTAGCCCCCGCTCGCCGCAACTAGAGAAAGCCCACGCGCAGCAATGAAGACCCAACGCAGCCAAAATTAAATAAATAAATTTAAAAAATAAATAAATAACATAAACACCAAAATATATCTGACCCAGAACAGCTTTCCTTGGCCATCTTCCCCCAGCCCTCCCAGTACCTCACACAAACATGGACTAAGTTGTGTTTCATGTTATGAACGCCTCATACTTAGTATCACAGTCTGGAATCTGAGCTCTGATGAACAGTGACAGCTTTGTCTTGTTCTTTATGTTGCCATGGCCCATGGAAGACCAGCCCTTCAAAGGAACAGGACAGACAAAATGTATGAGAGTACTTGGATATTCCCGTTCTTTCCTTTACCCATCTACAAAAGAGCATTCTGGCATTGCTGCCTCATTTTCTTCTCCCTTGCTGACCAGAATTTTGTGATATAGAATTCTTAGACAAATGGTGGGTTCCATAGGGAAATGGAAGGAACTTTTTTTTTCTTTCTTTTTTTTTTTTTTTTGCGGTACGCAGGCCTCTCACTGTTGTGGCCTCTCCTGTTGCGGAGCACAGGTTCTGGACGCGCAGGCTCAGCAGCCATGGCTCACGGGCCCAGCTGCTCCGCGGCATGTGGGATCTTCCCGGACCGGGGCACGAGCCCGTGTCCCCTGCATCGGCAGGCGGACTCTCAACCACTGCGCCACCAGGGAAGCCCTGGAAGGAACTTTTACAGGAAATTTTGGAGAAGCTGTGAAGTGTGAGGAAAATCAATAGTTGCTCCAACTTAATGCTTGATTACTAAATGTCTAAGTCAATGCTAAATGCTCACCTGCTATATTAATTCATTTAATTTTCTCATCAATCCCATAAAGTAACTATAATCACCCTACAGTAAATTGACTGTATCTTTACTGGTAAAATGGCAATATATCTTTGCTTCTGCCTACCTCTTAACACAGCCTTTCTGGTTAAAACTTGATCTTCAAGTGAAGGAGATATGGAAAAATAGTAGAAGAGGTTCTGGGAACAGATATTTAGGGAAAGAGAATTTCTGTTCAGATATTACTACAATTCTGCATAGCTACACCTAGCCCTAGGTAGTAATCACAATATTGAATATAGAATGGATGCCAGCCATGCACTAAGCCCCTGTCTTGGGATAAAGTTCTGTATATAACTTAGGAAGAGGGAGGTACTACAGACTAGATGACTAGTTTTCAACTTCGTTCTAAGCAGGAAGTACTGTGGTTCTTCGATTCTAGAAATACCTTGGATAACTGTAAACAGTTCTGATATTAGGATGTATCTCACACTAGGTGCAAATGCACTATAGCAATACCCCCAATAAACAAACGAGCAAACGAAAACATCACTAAGTTGGTGATGAATTTTAAATTGATAGCATCTTTGAGTGGAAAAATAGCAAATTTTTCTAACCAACTTTAACATACCCCTGCTATGGATATAGAATGCGAAGAATGCTCAGGTTAGATGGGAATAGAGACCCAGTTCATCACAGTCATTGCTGGCCTGAGCAAGTCAGTCCATCAACCAGTACTTTAATCTTTCCTTGGAGCTCCGTTAAATCATTAAGATCTGAGTTATGGAGCACAGAAACACCTTAAATTAACCAAATTTTTATTATTTTAGGCACGTAGTTAGGGAGACAGACAGTTTTTTAGTGAAGCACTAGAAACTGATGTCAAACCTATTTTTTTAAGTTCATCTTATATAGTCATGTATATAATAAACCGCCTCAGAATTCTTGTTCCAAAGGGTAGATGGATCATTTTTCAATTATCCTATTGCCATCTTCAGAATGTTCCTCATGTAATGTATCATTATATATTACATATGGGTTATATAGGATGCTGTCTGAATCAACTGGCTTCTTCTTGGCAATTAGTCAGTATGATGATGCCTAGAATTGGAAAAGTATCTGACTCTGCTTTCTTATTGTATTTGGTTTTCAGAATAAGGTGTCACTATCTTTTAAAAATTCCCTTCCTATAAAGTACTTCTGTTGGAATGACCGATCACAATAGTTACAAGTGTTTGCAACTTATATGAATGCTGTGAACACGCGCTCAGCTGCCATGCTGTGCTCACAGATCCACTACAAACACGGAGAACAGGAACAGTGCTACTGACTCATCTCATGTAGGCTGATCTCATGTACGTGTGCATGGACAGCAATTCGTGCAGATCTTACAAGTTCCTGTTGGTTTCTGGTTATTTTTTGTAACTTCTGGAAACTCTGAATGAATGTCTCTGTATGTGGAGCAGAGTGACCAAACTTTAGTGTGACTCAAGAAAGTCTCCAGTCCATTCAGACTGAAGTCTACCTGAGAGATGATGGGGGTGAACCATCATGGGGTAGAGTTACCGAATGCATCCTTTTGACTTTGGAGTCTATTTTACCCAAATTGGCTGCACTCTCTACCCAGACTTGAAAAGTCTCTCAGGAATAGATTGGCACAAACCACCTCATAATACAGGCACCTGGTAATCTTATTCTAGGATACTCTTAGCAATCCAACCCTACCCCATCTTCTGATATAATATACCTTGACTGTTTGTCTTAAACTTTAAACAGAAAAAGCTGTATGTTGTTAATGATAGCAAGTCCTTGCCTGGTCTCTTGCCCACAAGGCTAAAATTTCCCCAAAAAGTCAGTTTCAGGGTGTATCTTACTAGTATGTATTTCTCAAATATATATCGTTTTGCGTCCAGACCATCTCCAGTTTTCCTCCTTACTTCAAGTGGTGGCTCCCAGAACAGAAGACAGTCTTCTTTAGGAGAATGATTACCACTAAGCAGGAGAAGTTATTACCCCAGGAAATTGGTTTGTCTGTGCGGAAGAGTGCTGGGATCAGAGTTACATAATGTAGTTTCTAGGACTAGTTCCCCATCGATTGGTTCGGCTTGGAGCAAGTCTCCTAATAATCTCTTTTGGAAGCAGTTTCCTCAATGGCAAATGGGAATTGCTATTCCCTCCACGGCTATTTAACAGGGATGGCGTAAGGACACACAGTTAGGTGGAAGTTACGAAAGTGCCTTGGAAAAGTTAAAATGCCTCCACAAACGTGAGCTACTATTAATGAAAAGAAGTTTTAAAAGCTCAGATCAGTTGCCTAACATTCGTCTCTCCAGGGCTAAGAATGCATTTTAAAATTATACTTGCACACCATTTCAAAGGATCCTTTTAATCATCACATTAAAAGATTTCATCAGGGCTGTCACTATTAATTTTATAACAGTGTGCTGTACGAGGTCAGCCTTTAAATTTTTGATTGCCCCCTTTTGCCTGAAGGTGGCTGAAGGAGTTTACAATCCCTTCTTCCATATTCGTAAAGCACAGACCAAAGCATGTCAGAAAGTCACACACTTCATTAAAAGACTTCTACTGGGTCTAGTACATCCTTATTACCTAATTACTGGAAGAAATTCTGTGTGAATATTACACTTAAGGACGTATGGTTTTGTGCACATCCTAAGTCTAGGTCGTCAAGTCAAATATGTGAAGGTTTGTGCTAATTGATTTCCAAGATCCTTCACAGCTCAGAAATTTAGTAAATAATCTGTGACCATATAAGTCAGGTATTATTATTGTAATTATTATTTTAAGAGAAAAATGCATACAATTTTAAACTGTTTTCTTCTTAACCCTTAACATGGATGGCTAACTGCTTCTAACAGATAACATTTTGAACAAAGGTACCAGATATTTTGAGGGGTTCATTTTAAATATCATTCAGTCGTGTAGACAATTGGGAAGTCTTTTAACAGTTAAATATGACAAAAATATGGATTTCTGATGTATAAATCAATATACAAATCTATGTAATTCATAATAGTTTTCATTAGAGCATCTTTAAGAAAACTTTCTGTAACATGAAGTGGAGAGCTTGAATTAGATGTAATGAAAAGGCATGAGGTTCTATCAGAATTGTGTAATTCACATACCAAATACGTACATAAAAGTGAATACAGAGTTGTAAAACATATTTGTTTTATCCTCCAAGTCATCAACTTCAGAAAATTACTTACTGTAATTTTTAAGTTATACTTACTGTAATTCTTGCTATTATTAGAAGATTAAATTCCCAATTCTAAATATTTATAAGGAAACACATATTGGAGCAATTTGAGAAACTTAATTCTTCCTCCTGAGAACGACGGAAAAAGTAACATAACTGCCCCCTGAGGATTGTCAGAGCTTTCCTAGAACTGCCAGGGAGCTGATTATTTTGTAAAACCGTAAGAACTAACACTACATCCCTTTACCAGCACGCAAACCTGAGAGAAGCCCTTTTCTCCCATATTCACAGATTTTCACAACTCTGAACCATAGGTTAGTGAGCTGTTCTTAAATGTCCTCACGGTCCATTTCCTCCCTGCCAAAGGCAGAAATATTGTAAGCCCTATGAAAAAATATATGTTCTGGGCTTCCCTGGTGGCGCAGTGGTTGAGAGTCTGCCTGCCGATGCAGGGGACACGGGTTCGTGCCCCGGTCCGGGAAGATCCCACATGCCGCGGAGCGGCTGGGCCCGTGAGCCATGGCCGCTGAGCCTGCGTGTCCGGAGCCTGTGCTCCGCAACGGGAGAGGCCACAGCAGTGTGAGGCCTGCGTACCGCAAAAAAACAAAACAAAACAAAAACAAACAAAAAAATATATATATGTTCTTTCTGGTAAACTCTTTCTGGTAAACTGGCCCAGGGGTTCTTCTTTCTCTTTGTTCTTTTGATAATATGTTCTTTTGATACATAGTATTTATTCCATCATAAGTTCCATCAAGCTTGATTATGTGTAAGATGACCATTTCTTCTCTTTAATTTCATAATAGATATTTTATCACAGCTGTTCAGGTGAGAAAATGTGATGATTCTTTTTTCCTGTGGAGCCAGTATTATTATTATTGAAATATGTTTTCCTAAAGTCTTTTTTCTCTATCCAAACCCTTTCCTTTGCCTCCTTGCTTTTTAAAAAATATCTAATTGGTGTATAATCCACATATAATCAGATTCACTCTTCCTAGTTGTCAACTGAAAAAAATGCACAACGTGAGAGTTGTGAGTTAAGTTTTATTGGGGGCAAAATGAGGACTACAGCCCAGGAGACAGCGTTTCAGAGAGCTCTGGGGAACTGTTCCAGAGAGGTAGGGGGGAATATCAGTGTACGTATGATTTTAGTGAAGGGGGTACATGAAGTGCAGCACACACTTCGGCAGGGCCTTGCTGCTACTCACGAGGAGCAGACGTCACCATGAAGGAATTTAGTGCTTTTCTAGATATGAGGAGATGCAAGATCTGGGCTCATAAAATCTTCTCCTGAAAACATCTAACTATCGAAGACCCGAAGACCTGTCCTGCCAGTTTTTCCCAGAGCACAGAGTGCCTCATTCCCGATCTCCACCCTGAACTCCTTTCAGGGGGTGTTGAAGGTCAGCAGCTGCAGTGGCTCATGATTTAATCCTTGTAGAGGTAGGTGCCAAGTGCTATTTTGTAGCTGGCACAGTGAACAGCTTTAAAATTAGTCATTTAAAATTCATGATTAAGCCTTTATAGTGATCGGGATTCACTACATTATGGTATGGTTATAATCAACCCCAAAATCTCAGTGTCCAAACACCAAAAAACCCTAATTTCTCACTCATGCTTTGTGTCTATTGATGGAGTTCTATTCATTGTTAATGTACGGGAACCAAGGACCTGGATTTTCCATCTCATGATGCCTCTGTTATCACCGTGAGAGGGTAAAGGGGACATGACAATCCTGTGCTGGCTTTTAAAACGTCTCAGAAGTGACATATGTCACTTTCACTAATATTTCATTGACTGAAAAGTCCCATGGCTAACTTCAAGGGCGGGGTCAAGAAAATACAGTCCCCACTATGTGTCTGGAAATAAGGTGATCCAGAAAATGTATAAAGAGTCTCTTACAAGCCATAGTAAAAGCAAAGAGTTAAACAAAGAGATACAGATGGTCGTCAGCTTAGTATATTAGCTGCACAGCATGATTACGGTCATTTGAAAACCTTGATAGTCTAAAAAGTAGAATCAAAATTACAGCCTTACTTCTGGAAAAGAAAGACAGCTTTAAAGTGACAGTATGTCCTGTAGTGATTTTTTTCCCAGTGTTTCTCCTTGTCATCAGCTTTGCTAAGCAAGAATTTTTCTTGCTCTGTCCGAACTGTTTCCTTTCAGTTACATGGTGATGAAGCTACTTGTGCTCTCAGTTCTAGTCCGTTAATGGGTATGTTACACAGCTGTGACTCGACCGTGACGATGACAGACTGTTATGAACTTCCATAGCATATCTTTATTTTCTGATAGACTTGCTGGCAGCAGTGAGCTGGTTAAAATAGAAATTGCAACGGTAAGAACCATGCAGGTGGTTCACAGACACACCAAGTCACGAAGCAGCGTCTGAGTTGCAGAGAAAGAAGAACCCCTGGGCCAGTTTACCAGAAACAGTGGGACAGTGAGCTGTTTTGCAGATATAGAAACCCCCACCAGGTGGAAAAAGTTAACTATATGCTTGCCCACAAGCTCGTAGACCCCAGACCAGTTGGAACCAGAAGATTGATGATGTCCACTCCCAATTACCTCACCACCAGCCAGTCAGCATAATGTCTACAAGCTCATCATACACCCCACAACACCCCTCACTCATCCTGTCTTTGAAAACCTTTTCCTGAAAGCCTTCTGAGAGTTCAGGGTCTTTTAAACACTAGCTACCTGGACTCCTTGCTTAGCCCTGCAATTAAATGCTGCACTTTCCTTCACCATAACCCAGTGGCAGTAGATTGGCTTCACTGCATGCGAGCAAGTGGACCCAAGTTTGGTTCAGTAACAGAACCTTGCTAGGCAGGTGAGCACCCCATGTTGTCCTAGGATGTCGGTTTAAGGAAAAGCTCTGGCCAAGGGCCATTCATCATATGCCTTTTCCTTTTGCTGCAACTTACCAGGCAACTTGCTATCCACTAGCTCCAGCAAAGGAGCCACTTTTAAAATCTTATCTAAGAGACTTCTTTAAATAATCACTGTCATCCCAGAGAAGATGAGGGGACTATTAATCTTCCTTTCTCTACAGAGAACAAACTTAAGCTATTTATCAGGAGAATACTCTCCAGTCAAATGCAGTACAGTCACAATCTTTACTGACTCAATGCAGGAAACATTTATCGAGCATCTATCTGCCTTGCACAACACAGTTTTAATACCTTAATTGGTTTTATCAGTTTGTTAAATATTTATTAGAAATTTCTCATTTTACCAATTGAGAACTCTGCAGCCCAGATTTAGGGATGGAATGTATATCTTCTATCATTTATGAATTCAGGATTCCTACTTCTAGGGGCTGCTGCAATAGCTATAGCCCTTTTCTCAGGAACTCTGTGGAACAGGAGGAGGAAAAGGCAGGTGGGCACATAATTAGAAGTGCACAGTACCTTGTATTGTATGTCAAATACATTATTATTTACCATTTGTTTAGTTCTTAGTATGTCCAGGTATTAGTTTAGGTGCCAGTTCACAAAAACAATTCCTTTACTCTTCACAAAACCCATGAAAGACTGATGAACTAAGAAGTAGAGGTGTTCAATAACTTGCCCCATTTATTCATCCAAGAATTAGATCCCAATTCAGGCGCTTAGCTACAGTGGTAAACTGTCTCAATAAACGTGTTGATAGGAAAGAGTACAAGGTAGGTAAAAATAAGAGCAGTGGGGTAAAAGGGTCCAAAGGAAAGCTGGGTTACCACAATCTATAATGGATGGCCTTTCAGCATCCTCCCCACTCTTTGCACTCTTTCTCCTCCAATTCTGGTCTGGTTTTTCTTCTAGCATTATATATTAATTTATCATTTCTACTGATTATAGTTGTTCTCTGCTACACTCCACTTTCCCTTCCCTTGACTAGACTGTAGGCTTCATGCAGGCAGGGGTGATTGTTTCATTCCCTGTGAATATCAAGTGCCTAGAGTAACACCTGACACATAGAGCTCCATAAATGTTTGCCAACTATAAGACCTCAATAACCTTAATTGGAAGAATGCCTCCTAGAAAGCACAGCAGTATTTCCAGATGATTGTGGAATTCTTAAGTTTAAAAATGGGGACAAAAGTGTAAAAAGTATGAGGACACTGCCCAAGGTAAATAGTCTTAGAACTCTGGGTGTGACCAAGAATGTATTATAAATGCATATGTTACATGTTGCCAGTGATTGAGGTAGTTGGTGTCTGTATCCTTATTGATGGAAGAAGACAGCTAATCAACTTATGCTTTCTTTCATATGACTGAGATTTCAAATAAGATTTTCTTTTTCAGGGAAATCTGAAAGGTAATTAGAGGAGATTTTGCCTTGCCTTTGCCTTTCCCATCTGCCCTTTGAGCCATCTGGATCTGGTGACACATCATTTCCTCTGTCTTTATGTCCCAGTCAGAGCAGAGTCCCTGGCTTTCACTGTGGGTGACCGGATACTATCAGGGAACGTTCTTTGCTGGGTGAGTTTAGGCCAGGTGTCCTGACTTTTCACCTGGATTTCTGTGCAGATCTGCAAAGAAGCCAGAGATTGGCTGTAACTCGTGTTCAGGTTTCAGCACCGTAGACCCAAATAGGCCATAAAGTTATGAAAGACAGCATCCCTCTGAATATAGAAACTACCTAGTTCTGCCAGGATCATGTAAATCCTGAAGTGCTTTCCATTCGTGCTGGAAATGAAAGTGTCGAAAGCCTTCTGGGCTTCATGGTGATGGTGTTGACGCTCTGGACTCTGCCATGAGGTAGTGGGCATCACAATCCCTAGTGGGTTTCCATTCTTTGTCTCTTATCATCTGTTGGTTAAGAGACTAGGCATGAGGGTGAGGTGATGACTTTTTAGCTTAGGTTTTGGGACATTGGTGCTTTGAGCTATTGAGAGAACATTAGAAATCATTTCTTGAAGGCTAACTGTTGAAGCAAGAATAGACATGCCCAAAACAGATGGGTCACAACATCAAGAGGCTAGACAGGAAGTGGTGGCCTATTCACAGAACCCAAACTGGGCGAACATTTAGGAACCTGTCAACAAGCCTGAGTTAGGCTGGCACACGGAGCCAGGGGAGGAACGGCTGACTGGAGTTCTGAGTCAAAGGTAAAAGGCCCTTTTCTGTGATTCCCATACAACCTATGTGCGCACGTCAGGTGCACATATATCAACCTCCCAGAACAGACCTATACTGACCAGCAGAAAAAAATGAATGTCACGCTGTCTGAAATGAGAGTCAAGACAGACATCCTCGTTGCCACTCCCCTGCAAAAGCCCTAGGAGGTTATACTTTAACCAAACCCAAACTTTTCTCATTCACCTTCTTCCTATTTTTTTCCACTATTGATGGTAAACAGTTCACTAACAGGCTTGTGAGTTCAGACATGCAGGAAAAAAGAGCCCAGCTCCCTTACGTCAAAGCTACGTATGTTGGTATCAGTAACTTTTGACTAAATGCCAAGAAATCTGCCAGTACTTTTTTGACTCAATGCCGAGATGAGTTGGGCACTAAACACCTTAACAGAACCTAAAGAGTCATTGCAAAAATTAGGTTTTTGGACAGAAGTATACTTTTAGAATAGGCCCTACTTATGCTGCCCAGTGGACATTAGGCCATGCAATGTAGAAGTAGCAAATGCTGAGAGCTGGGCACAACTGGACCCCAGGGAGCCCAGGGCAGGGCTTCCTGGGGAAGCTGTCACCCTTCACTTGATTATTGAGATGTACGGTGCCGAATGGGCTCCTTCAGGGTTTCATGTTGGTCACTGACACAGAGCATGGGAGAGCTGATACGGCAGTCAAATTCACACTCTTAAGTGCCTGATGTCATTGTCTGCTCTTAGCACTTAGCACCAAGCTTGGTGCAGTGTGTGGTCTACAGCCCAAGGAGCCTGGCAGGCTCCCCACTGAATGCATCTGTAGTCTGTCTGAGAGCTCTGTTCAGGCTCAGGGGGGATATGCTGGGATGCACCAGCACTTTTTGCCCAGGATGTGGGTGGGAAAGTGACAATTCAGGAGTCCCTAAAATGAATTTCCAAAGTTAAACAACAACGGCCAACACTCCCCTTGAACTTGAAGTAGCCTATTTGGGGCCTGGCATTAATGAAGTTGCAGAATACATCTTGGAGAAAAGAAAATGCCAAATTATAAATTTTTCAGCTGAACCAAATTTTAATCACTGACCTTTAACATCTTTCTTCTCTTCCGTAGAGTGGTTTGTAAGCAAACCCTCTTATCATGGCATGTTGCACTGAGTCCAGTAAGTTGGCTCCCTGTCTTAGAGGAAGGATTTCCTTTTGTTCAGTGACACTTCCTCTGAGCATCAAGGGGTTGCCATTCATTTCTACCACGATGGAATATGATAATTAAATCTGTGTTATCCTATCCTTTCTCTTAAGAATCTTAGAAATATATCCCGTTGCCTCTTGGCCTCACAAGACCAAAGCCTTGGCCGGGTGTAGGGCCACAGTTACATGGAGACTGCTGTCTGCACAGAAGGAACACAGCAGTGGCTTCTGTATCCTGTTTCTAGAATGGCATCTCTTAGCTCTCAGACCCTCATTTTTAAAGTATTATTTATTTATTACATCTTTACTGGGGTATAATTGCTTTACAATGGTGTCTTAGTTTCTGCTTTATAACAAAGTGAATCAGTTATACATATACATATGTTCCCATATCTATTCCCTCTTGCGTCCCCCTCCCTCCCACCCTCCCTATCCCACCCCTCCAGGCGGTCACAAAGCACCGAGCTGATCTCCCTGTGCCATGCGGCTGCTTCCCACTAGCTATCTACCTTACGTTTGGTAGTGTATATATGTCCATGCCTCTCTCTCACTTTGTCCCAGCTCACCCTTCCTCTTCCCCATGTCCTCAAGTCCATTCTCCAGTAGGTCTGTGTCTTTATTCCTGTCTTACCCCTAGGTTCTTCATGACTTTTTTTTTCTTAAATTCCATATATATGTGTTAGCATACGGTATTTGTCTTTCTCTTTCTGACTTCACTCTGTATGACAGACTCTAGGTCTATCCACCTCATTACAAATAGCTCAATTTCGTTTCTTTTTATGGCTGAGTAATATTCCATTGTATATATGTGCCACATCTTCTTTATCCATTCATCCGATGATGGACACTTAGGTTGTTTCCATCTCCGGGCTATTGTAAATAGAGCTGCAATGAACATTTTGGTACATGACTCTTTTTGAATTTTGGTTTTCTCAGGGTATATGCCCAGTAGTGGAACTGCTGGGTCATATGGTAGTTCTATTTGTAGTTTTTTAAGGAACCTCCATACTGTTCTCCATAGTGGCTGTACCAATTCACATTCCCACCAGCAGTGCAAGAGGGTTCCCTTTTCTCCACACCCTCTCCAGCATTTATTGTTTCTAGATTTTTTGATGCTGGCCATTCTGACTGGTGTGAGATGATATCTCATTGTAGTTTTGATTTGCATTTCTCTAATGATTAATGATGTTGAGCATTCTTTCGTGTGTTTGTTGGCAGTCTGTATATCTTCTTTGGAGAAATGTCTATTTATGTCTTCTGCCCATTTTTGGATTGGGTTGTTTGTTTTTTTGTTATTGAGCTGCATGAGCTGCTTGTAAATTTTGGAAATTAATCCTTTGTCAGTTGCTTCATTTGCAAATATTTTCTCCCATTCTGAGGTTTGTCTTTTGGTCTTGTTTATGGTTTCCTTTGCTGTGCAAAAACTTTGAAGTTTCATTAGGTCCCATTTGTTTATTTTTGTTTTTATTTCCATTTCTGTAGGAGGCGGGTCCAAAAGGACCTTGCTGTGATTTATGTCATAGAGTGTTCTGCCTACGTTTTCCTCCAAGAGTTTGATAGTTTCTGGCTAAAGTATAATTTAGATTGCTGACCTCTGAGTAAACGACTGCCTGTGAGCCAAATCCTGCCCACTGCCTGTTTTCATATGACCAAGAACTAAGTATAATTTTTACATTTTGATGATCGGGAATACTAAATCTGGACACAGATTAAGTGATGTGGTCTCTTGGCCCATAAAGCCTAAAATGTTTACCCTCTGGCCCTCTATAGGAAAAGGTTGCAAATGTTTCACTTAAATGCATGCATGATTAAATAATAATAAATTCAAGTAACTTCGTGGCACACCTAGACACTGTTTTTATTCTCATACGTGCTGGCTCATGAGATTTATGGAATGTGAAAATTTTGTTAAATGAATAAAGTCAAAGAATTTCAAAATCAAAATCAGACTGGATAATTAAATGGCAGAGTAGTTCTAAGAACTGCATCATGAGGAAGTCATTTTTGTATTGGATTATGTCAGAGAGATGAATCTGAGACAGGCTGGGACCCTCTGCTGCAGTGCTTGCACCCAGACAGATGTGTCCTTGAGCAACAAAATACAGAGAAACTACAAGGGACTAAAAATAACTGCGTGCCTGCACAGTTGGGGCCAATTATGGACAACAAGATACAGAAAGACCAAAAACCCAACTGCCACTTCTGAAGAGCAGAGGGCAAAAGCAGGGTACTGCACATGCCCCCTGCACACAATACCACCAAAGGGGTGGGCAGACCACCTAAGCCACACCTCCAGCCTGAGCCCTGGCCACACCCCATGTAAGGAACCAGCTCGCCCCACCTTGGGGAGCAAGCAAGGGCACCTGTTACTTGTTTTCCTACTCCCTGCTGCAGCAGGGGCCCCAGTAAAGCCTTGCCTGAATTTCTTGTCTGGCCTCTTACCAATTTCTATTGATTACGGAAGGCCAAGAACCCTGGTCGGCAACAAATCCATCAATACAAGTGGCATAGTTAAAACAACCTAGGATTCAGGTTGGTTACAGTCATTCTTGAAGTCCACCTGAAGATGAGTTGCTGGAATATATTTCAGGCTGAGAGGCAACCTTTCTAGCAGACCTTTCAAACTTTAAAATGAGCCCCGAATCCCTGGGAATTGCTAAAATGCGGGTTCTGAAGTGGCAGGTCTGGAGCTCAGCCTGAGATTCTGCATTTCTTGCAGGGATGCATGGCTGCTGCTCTGTGGTTTGCAAGTCAAGAAGAAAGACTCTGATACCATCTTTTCATCAAAACATCAACACTTTTCCCTTGAGCTGTGATGCAGCCTGACTGCAGAGGTAGTGCTTTGCCCTTGAAAGCTAAGATCATAAAAATCACAAAACACCTGGACCAAGTTTTTGTTTTACTGACAGCATTTTATAGCTTCGGCATTCCATCAATCAGAGGTTGGTATGGAAATTATAAAGAACAATTGCCTCAGACTGTGTATGTCTACCTGGAGGCAAAAATGACAGTCTGATGGCTGTCCCTGTGAAATAAAAATGCCATCTATTAATTGGGCCATACAAACAGCAGACAAATGCTGATGGCGGGAAAAAAAGTAATATTCTATAATAACCACAGATAACTCACATATTCTAACAGAAGCTAATTGTTATTGGGGTTATACTAAAATTCATCCCATCTGTGCCTGTAAGTACCACTGTGCGCTGACTTTTCACGATGGGAGATTATGCAAAATTGTAAAGCTTTGAGTTTTAAAATATTCTGACTTCTAAATTATGCATTATTGGTAATAAAAGTGGCTTGTAAATAACTAACAGATTGAATTAACAGCTTCCTTCTTTTGATAACTGAGTCAGTCTTTTGATGGACTTACTTCTAATACGTCTTTTATTGGTATAGATTTATTTACGGAAACGTCCTCCCTCCCTCCCTTCCTTCCCCACTTTGTTCACCCCTCTTTCTTCCACTTTTTCTTTTTTGCTTTCTTTTCTTTTCTTCTTCTTTTTTTGCATAGATTTCCTGGTATTTAAGGCAGAAAGACTTTCCTAGATCTTATATTTATGTAATACATGGTGACAGAGGAAAAAAAAAAATTCAGTCTTCTTTTTCTTATTTTTTTTTAAGATCCACAGTCACATAAAGAAATGATTTGTGGAACCAAGAAGGATATGTCTATGAAGCAAACCAAGAAAAAAGAATTTGATGTTATTATTAATGAAGTAGGCGGCACATCTTTTCAAAATCCCATTTTAGCTGGGCAGTGATTTGCAATGAAAGCTGACGTGTTCATTTTGGCCAGGCTAACAAACTCAAGGTCTATTGAAAGTCAGGGCAAAGAAAAAAAAAAAAGAAAGAAAAAAAGAGAAAAGCCTTTAATAGCCCTGAGTTTCTGAGGCAGAATTTTGTTTCCTTTCCCTTTAGAAAGTTAATTCTTAGCTCTATTTGTTACCACAGTCTTGCTGATATGATGGAAATCAATCACACAGAGGTCATGCAGTTATTTCTAACAATCTTCCCACAGACTAATTGTAAATAATTCTTAATTCAGGAGTGGGAAAGTTTGAGGCACTCTATGGCTGTTTTGTAAGACTTTTTTTTTTTAGACTAAAAATGCAATTGCTTGGAGTAATTTGTGCTCAAGATTTCTGGGTTAAGCTGTAAACTGTTTGGCTGTCACAAAATAATAAGTACGTTTAGTCTATTAATTATGTGTCCTATCACATTGTCTCTCTACTTTGATTAAGTCATATGACTAATCAGGGCCTACAGGAGATAACTGACCTTTAAAAGTAGTTTCTTGGGCTTCCCTGGTGGCGCAGTGGTTGAGAGTCCGCCTGCCGAGGCAGGGGACACGGGTTCGTGCCCCGGTCCGGGAAGATCCCACATGCCGCGGAGCGGCTGGGCCCGTGAGCCATGGCCGCTGAGCCTGCGCGTCCGGAGCCTGTGCTCCGCAACGGGAGAGGCCACAGGCCACAACAGTGAGAGGCCCGCGTACCGCAAAGAAATAAAAAAGTAGTTTCTCACTAGACCTATCTGGGCTATAATTCTTTCTCGTTTTAACAGAACAGATTTTAATACTTATGAATATTTTAGAGTTCTACTTAGATGTTTTTTCCCCCTTCAGTGAAAGAGCTATCATGAAATTGAATTTTTTTTTCTTTTGTAACAAGCATGGTCCATACACTGACTGGAAACTCTCTTTTCTTGCTAGAGGCAGTTCACACAGTAACTAATCCTAATTCATCTGTAGGTAGGAACCGTTTATAACATTAGATTCATCAAGCACGTTTGAGTAATAAGAATTTGTATCTGATTTGGGGCCAAGATGTTAAGACTCTTGTCTAGTAGGACAATTATTCCATGGCACCTGAGGGTGAGGCTGACATTGCAGTAGTATTCTGATTTCCAGAAGAAATACCTAATTCTGTGGGGGAAATTGTTTCATTTCTATGTTTTAGAAAATCAAACAACCCTGTAGACCAGGGGTCCCCAACCCCTGGGCCACAGACCGGTACCACACAGCAGGAGGTGAGTGGCGGGTGAGCCAGCAAAGCTTCATCTATATTTACAGCCACTCCCCATTGCTCGCATGACCGCCTGAGCTCCGCCTCCTGACAGATCAGCGGTGGCGTTAGATTCTGAGAGGACCCTGAACTCTACTGTGAAAGGCAAATGCGAGGGATCTAGGCTGCGAGCTCCTTATAAGAATCTAATGCCTGATGATCTGAGGTGGAGCTGAGGCAGTGATGCTAGTGCTGGGGAGTGGCTGCAGATACAGATTATCATTAGCAGAGAGGTTTGCACAGAGACCATAATAAATCAATTGCTTGCAGACTCGTATCAAAACCCTATCAGTGAGTGGCAAGTGAAAACAAGCTCAGGGCTCCCACTGATTCTGCATTATGGTGAGTTGTACAATTATTTCATTATATATTACAATGTAATAATAATAGAAATAAAGTGCACAATAAATGTAATGTGCTTGAATCACCCCGAAAACATACCCCCCGCCCGGGTCCGTGGAAAAATTGTCTTCCATGAAACTGGTCCCTGGTGCCAAAAAGGTTGGGGACCGCTGCTCTAGACCCTTAATATGTTCTTTAAAACTGTATTTTTAAAAAATTAATTAAGTGCTAGAAAGTAACAAATGAGCATTACATCAGCTTTTCCTGTCGAGTGTGGTTGACTGAAACTTCCAGAGCCCAACTAAAAGAGTGAGAGCAAATTTATGAGTCACCTAGTTTCTTCATATGAATCCTGTCATATGTATCAACATTTCAAATTCAGGATCTCCTGTGTCTATGAATTTAACTTGATGATAACTATGACCCTTTGTTTCTATTTAATAACTTTTCCCAGAAGTTAATGTTTCTATTCCCTATGGCTTTTCAGAAACAATATCCCTTATGTAAACTGGTGGAGCCACTATGGAAAACAGTATGCAGAGTCCTCAAAAACTAAAAAATCGAGTTGCCGTATGATCCAGCAATCCCACTCCTGGGCATATACCCAGACAAAACTATAATTCAAAAAGATACATGCACCCCTATGTTCATAACAGCACTACTTACAATAGCCAAGGAAACAAACTACATGTCCATTAACAGATGAATGGATAAAGATGTGACACATATATATATATATATAATATTATATATATATAATGAAATACTACTCAGCCATAAAAAAGAATGAAATAATGCCATTTGTAGCAACGTGGACAGACATAGAGATTATCATACTAAGTGTAGTTAAGTCAGAAAGAGAAAGACAAATACCGTATGATGTCACTTATATGTGGACTCTAAAATATGACACAAATGAACTTATCTATGAAACAGAAACAGACTCACAGACAAAGAGAACAGAGTTATGGTTGCCAAGGAGGAGGGGGGTGGGGGAGGGATGGACTGGGAGTTTGGGATTAGCAGATGCAAACTATTATATATGTATATAACTGAATCACCTTGCCATACACCAGAAATTAACACAACGTTGTAAATCAACCATACTTCAATAAAATAAAAACAATCACCCTTGAAAGAGAACTTACATTGCTGATAGAAAATGTGTAGATAAGACATTCATTTAGGGTGTTCTGGCCGTTCTAGACCCTACTTATTTAAACCTATGGGTCATGGATTCCTGCGCTTACGTACGTAAACACGTGGACCTCAGTCTGCAGAGCCAGGGTTCCATCTGAAAGCTGTTGTTCAAAGTAAAGCTACGTAACACCTAGTGAGGCGAGGATCCTTGCCTCACTTTTTTTTTCATCACCATATGTTCTCTCCAAATGGTTACCACCTGATGCTCTGTTAACAGTGGGGAGAGTAGCATTTTTGTAGTTTAATTATAGAACTATGAGCTTTACACAGATTATTTTTGTATGTTCTACAGCTATTTCTAGAAGTTAGCCCTGTCTCTTTAACACAATCCTAAATTCCCCACGGGTCTGACCTGCTTTGTGCTCCTCTGTTTTCCTTCTATTACCCTGAAATATTTGTTTAATAACCTTCAATTGTATTTTTGTGCACCTCCCTTTCTGTACCACTCTCACTCCTGAATACAACTGCTCCTAAATTAGCTCACGGAACAAGAGACAATCTCTATAGCAGACATAATTGGCTCTAGCTAATGTTTACTGTTACTTGTCATTTACTGCCTTCTGTGGAGTGAGTTTTCTCACTGTTTTCTTATTTTCAGAATTATGGTCTGCTATAGATTTTACCTTCTGAATAGGAACTTTTGTAGACTCCTAGGATGTGGACAGGCGGGTTTTACAGGTAAACATTATGAATGGAATTCAGTGCTTTGGAATTCAAGTCCAATTGAATTCAATCCTCATGCCAGTTCTGGCCTGAGAATCCCAGAGAAGGCAAACGGATGTGCCTTGGGTCCTCAGATGCTCTTTGGCGATTACAGCAACGTTCTGATGGAAATGGACTCTTTGTCGAGACTCGAACACTGACCTAATAGGATCAACTGCTTAAGGAAAAGCAATTCACCTGTAGGAAGTAGTCTTGACCCCCTCATCTCCTTCCGTGATTTAAGGTGGGGCGATTGGAGAAATAAAGTGGAGAAAACATCTTCATTGAAGAGCAATGACCCATTTACCGTCATATTGTCATAGCCTATTTCATTTTCTAATACCGAGTTAAATATACTTTATCTAATCACATTTTTGAATTTAAGATGTCATCTTATTTACTGTATAATACTTATACAAATACCAAAAGAATATTTCATTCATCACATAATTCTCTCTTTTTTTTTGCATTTGTCATGAAATGGGATCACTGTGATCAGCTGTTTGAATCCTGGTTCAGTGCCACATTATTTTCTTCCAAAGACATTCTTTTCTTTTTCTCCCACTCTTTCGCACACTGTTGCCAGCTGATGAAACTGCTGTTGAAAGTAGTCAATTTTGAAGTCCATTACTTCTGTACCTTTGTACTTACAGAGCTCATAAATTAAGCTTCCTACTAGTTTGCTTCCTTCTTGAGGCTGACCTCCACACAACTTGAAGGAGAATCATTTGATCCCGTGGCTCCGCGAACACGTTTCTCCCCCATTTGCCTGATGCTCAGAATAAAAACAACTCTATTTGTGGCATCAGCAGTACTAAGATGCTATTAAATTGCAAGCACTTTTTCAGTTGTGACTGAAGATAGCTTCTAACTACAGAACTAACAGTGGAGTGTATAAACAGGATTAAACTACCAAACCCTGTCGTGTCAGAGTAGTAGCTGTTTGAAAAACAAAGTCGTTCACACAAAACGCCCAATATAATGTGAACCTTTTTAAAACTAGGCTCTAAACTAGTTTAAAATATAGGCTGTGATACAAATGCATATGAAATGTTTCTCTGGACAATTCTCAAGGATGAAAAATAAAACAATAATTATAAAAAGATAATGAAGTGGATAGCTTGTGATCAATGACTTTGATCAATGAATCTCATCCTGATTAGAAAATACAGCTTCCATTTTCATGTTTGGGTAGGAAAACTTTTCTCCCCCAACGAAGGGTCTAATATCTTACATTTGCATTAGAATTCATGGCACATTTCTTTGTCCACCGGCTATTCTGAGAAAAATGAACTCTGTTTTGGTGGGCTGGTTTTGAACACAGTTGACCCTTGAACAACACAGGTTTGAATTGCACAGGTCCACTTACAGGCAGATATTTTTCAATAGTAAATACTACAGTGCTACAATAATAGTATAAAATAGGTGTTATTATGTGCTATTTTCAGGCAAGGAAGTAAAGACTGAGAATCTTATGTAACTTGTATAAAATTTCACAGTCTTTTAGTGGTAGTGCTGAAATTCCAATCAAGATGGTCTCACTTCATAGATAACTAATAGGGACCTACTGTTTAGCACAGGGAACTCTACTCAATGTTCTGTAATAACCTATATGGGAAAGGAATCTGAAAAAGAATGGTCATATATATGTGTATAACTGATTCACTTTGTTGTACACCTGAAATTAACACAACATTGTAAATCAAGTGTACTCCAATTAAAGTTAAAAAAAATGGTCTCACTTTAAAGCTTGTGGCCTAACTTAATGTTTTAGAACTTGGAAATAAAATCAAATGTATAGATGGTTCACTCTCCTCCTTCTTGAAACTGAAATTCTACTTTGTTTCATGAGTTTGAGTCCTATCTTGGTAATTTGCTGTGTCGTCCAGACTCTCTAGACCTAGATTCTAAATTCATCGTCGCCAAGTTTACCTCCTCGTACATCTCGTTCAAGAGCTGGATTCCTGTGCCCTTAACTCCACCACAAGAGTCCTGCTGCTTCCTGGCTCAAATTCTTGAAGCTTCCAAGTTAGATAGCCAAGTATCACTCCCTTCCCCACATGGAATTCCCATGACTCTGCTCTGGTTATTCACTGGGAAGATGCTAAAAGTGGGAATATGATATAGTGGTTAAGAGCAAAGACTATAAAATCTTATTGTCAAGATTCAAAATTCAACTATGCGAACCCACTGTATAATGGGATAATAATATCCACCTCAAAGAGTTTTTATGAGGCTATAAGAAGCTAATCGATGCAAAGAGGTATGCAAAGCACCTGGCCCACGGTAATATGCCCAATAAATGGGAAATAACGTTGTTGCTCCCACTAGTATTAGATCATTTCTTGAGATATCCATGTGTGGCCTTTCAGAAATGATAAAGTCAGCATGCCAAGCTGAGACCGGATCACAGAGGCATGTAAAATGACTGAATCCTAGACATTTGCGTGTCTCACCCTGGGGTTGTGTACTAAGGCATGCTCAGCTGTGTGCCCAAGTAAAACCGATTACTTTAATGTGTTTTCAAAAAGTAATTTAATATTTTTTCTCCTTGGGAAAAAGATTTTTATCTTTTCACTTACTTTTCTTTAAAAATACATTTGTTTTTCTTCTCTAAGTTGCTTATACCCTTAGCAAGCTAAGGCTTACGTAAGGAGATATTTAGGATAACAAAATAAGAACCAATATTCAAGTACCAGGCACTTTACTTCCTGTGCCTAATTTCACCCTTTTAGTAATGGTAAGAGGTTGGTGCTGATTTTTACTCCCATTGTCAAGATGGAGAAACCAGGACCCAGAGAGAAGTAACTTTCTAATGCGTCATTTGTGCCCAACAGTGAAGCTCATGTGTTCTGTCCTTATATCATTCTGCAAACTACCATTCTAGAACATCCTTGCGAATACCATTTAGATGTTTCTAGACTCCGTCAGGAGGTGAAAAACATAATGTTTCGTCTACACACACGGAGCCTTCAATCAGTGGTAAGTTTTCTGGGCCTCTGACAATTGGTCATGAAGAGCTTTCTAATTAAAGGTTCTTTTTTAAAAAATTTTTTTGGAGTAGAGTTGATTTACAATGTTGCCTTAGTTTCAGGTGTACAGCAAAGTGAACCTGTTATACATATACATATATCCACACTTTATTTTAGATTCCTTTCCCATATAGGTCATTACAGAGTATTGAGTAGAGTTCCCTGTGCTATACATAATTAAATTTTTTGTGTGTGCTTATTTTGGTAACTTTTGATTTTGGAATAATTCCAAAGTTACTGAATAGTTTCAAGAATAATTCAAAGAGATGTCAGCAGGATGGTGAACTAGGAGGTCTCAATTCTCGTCTCCCACCCCCCAAGATAAAACAACTAAAACAATGAATAAACAACTACATCACAAATGAAAATAGCTGTGAGAAAGCTCTGGAGTACAACAAAGAACGTCCAAGAACCCAGAGGAGCAAAAATAGAGAGAAGAGCTACACAGAAAAGTGAAGGAAGCAGCGTGCCTGTGTCCCCCCATCCCCTTAACCCAGCACAACTTGGCATTAGATGTGGTACCTGCGTACAATGGATTATTACTCAGCCCTAAAAGGGAACGAAATTGTGGATGGACCTAAAGACTGTCATACAGAGTGAAGTAAGTCAGAAAGAGAAAAACAAATATCATACAATACTGCTTACATGTGGAATCTAGAAAAATGGTACAGATGAACTTATTTGCAAAGCAGAAACAGAGTCACAGATGTAGAGAACAAATGTATGGACACCAAGGGGGGAAAGGGAGGGTGGGATGAACTGGGAGATGGGGATAGATATATACACACTATTATGTATAAAATAGACAACTAATGAGAACCTACTGGATAGCACAGGGAACTCTACTCAATGCTCTGTGGTGACCTAAATGGGAAGGAGATCTAAAAAAGAGGGGATACATGTATATGTATAACTGATTCACTTTGCTGTACAGCAGAAAGTAACACAACATTGTAAAACAACTATACTCCAATAAAAATTAATTTAAAAAAAGAGGGAGCCTCAAGGTGGTACTTCCCCAAGTGGGGGGAAAGGAGGTTAGGAGGACCCCAGACACACCTACTGTGGACATCCATAGCTTTTGCCAATGAGGATCCCCTTGTTCTTCCCTGATGATGATCCCTGCTGCCAGAGCTGCCCCAGAGTCCACACCGCTGAGCTCCCCTGGAGAAGGAGCCAGAACTGCACTTCCCCCGCCCAGGACAAGAGCCATAATCCACTCCCACCCGTACACAACTGTGCACATGCCCTGGGCCCCATCTCTGCAGCCATTCCACACCTGCTTATGTTTTGGACCAGTGTCACTGTCTGTATGCCTTTGTGCCAAACCCAGTGCCAAGACAGATCCTCTTGCCTATGACTTCCACCCATGAGGGAAAAAGAGAACAGGAAGACCCTAGGAGGTTTCACCACCAAGGATCCCAACAGCTGTCCCTGTTGTCACAAACACCAACAGCCTTGGCTCCTGAGGGCCTCAACAGTCTCGTCAACGCTGATCGCAGCTGGCAGAGCCACAATAGACTACATGCCCTCCTTGGAGCTGAGGAAGATGCTGTGTCCCACCAGAGCCAAAGCCACTGCCCCTCAACCAGGCAGTACCCTTGGACCCACGCATAGGTGAAGGTCTTTCCACACTGAACCCAGACTGTGAAGCCTAGAAAAGTTACTGCTACCTCAAATGCACAGACAGCAACACAAGGCTAAACGAAGCACAAAAAATTAAGGAAACGTGGCACTACCAAAGGAGGAAAAGAATTTTCCCATAATCAACTCCAAAGAATCAGAATAACTGTTTTCATAAACTCAGTAAGCTACAAGAGAACACAGAGAGACAATTCAACAAAATCAGGAAAACAGTATATGAACAAAATGAGGTGTTCTACAAAGAAATAAAAATTATCACAAAAGAACCAAACAAATTCTGGAGCTGAAGAATACGAAGAATGAGATGAAAAATGCAATAAAGAGCTTCAACGACACTTAAGCAGAAGAAGGAATCTGTGAACACTCAGTATAAAAAGTATTGTGTGAACACAATGTAAAAAGAAACAAACGCTGGCTATTAAGAACACAAAGTATGTATGGGGGAGGGGATAAAATGCAGTGTTTTCTTGACGTGATTAAAACTAAGTTTTTATCCACTTAAAATAGAAACCTATAACTACAAGATATTTTATGTAGGTCTTAAGCTAATCATAAAGAAAAAACTTATTAGAGCCAAAAGAAGAGAAGACTCAAAGCAAATCACTGTACAGAATGAAATAAGTCAGAAAGAGAAAAACATTGTATAATATTGCTTATATGTGGAATCTAGAAAAATGGTACAGATGAACCTACTTGCAGGGCAGGAATAGAAAGGCAGAGGTAGATAATGGACTTATGGATACCAAGGGGGAAAGGGAGGGTGGGATGAATTGGGACACTGGGATTGACATATATACACTGTTGATGTATAAAATAGATTAACTAATGAGAACATACTGTGTAGCACAGGGAACTCTAGTCAATGCTCTCTAATAACCTATATGGGAAAAGAATCTAAAAAAGAGTGGATATATGTGTCTATGTATAACTGAGTCACTTTGCTGGACACCTGAAACTAACACAACATAGTAAGTCAACTCTACTCCAATAAAAATTAATAAAAAAAGCAAATCACTATAAAAATCATCCAATAATAAAGGAAGATACCAAGAGGGAGGAAACAATTGCAAAATAGACAGAAAGCAAATAACAAAATGGCAATAGTAAGTCCTCATTTATCAATAATTGCTTTAAAACATGGATTAAACTCACCAATCAAAAGGGATAGAGTGGACAAATAGGAAAAAAAAAAAAGATCCAACAATATGCTGCCTCTGAGGGACTCATTTTAGAGTTAACGATACACATAGGCTGAAAATGAAGGATTGGAAAATATAGTTCCTGCACATGGTAACCAGAAGAAAGCAGGAGTGGCTATCCTCATATTACACAAAACAGACTTCAAGTCTAAAACGGTCTCTGGAGACAAGGAAACCTTTATATAATGATTTTCTAACTCCATATTTCCTTCTATACTTATTAGTTGACATTCTAACTATGTGAAAAATACGTGTACCAGCAGGGACTCCTGAATTCTTATTTTATTCAATGGGTTATACTCTCTTACTGTCATTATTCATTTTGATTCTAAGAATGTTTCGTATGTGGCTGGTGGGAGCTCCTTCGAGCTAACTCTTGGGCCTTTTTGACATGCCCTATCATTCTTCGAGCCCAGTCTTCCTCTCTGGCTAATAATATGCTTAAGGTCCATCTTATGATTCTACTGCTTCATCTTTGGAACCGGCAACTCCTCTCTGGCTCCCTTTAGTAGAGAATGGTATAAGAAACCAAGATTTGGCCACTAGGTCTGATACACATTTTACAGTTCTCTTGAATGGTGATCAAACAAGATTGTGAAGGTTTGTTCATAATGCCCTGAGAATGAGACTAAAGGGGATAATGGGAAATTGAATGGATAGGTCTTAAATCAGTCTTGATGTCTGGAGGAAAGAAATCCGATGTGGGAAATTCCCAACATATAAATGTCTTATTTTTTGTATGTTTTGGGTAATGCAAAAGTTTTCAAGGCTTCACTTGCATGTACCTATAACATAGCCACAAAACTTTGAAACCTCAGATTCCCTGTTTTTGCTCCTGTCTGCTTACACAAGTCTGCCAGCAGCAAGTTACTTCACTCTTCTGTGCTTCCTGAGCTGCAAAGTGGAGATGATAAACCCTGCCTCACAGGGGTGCTGTGAGCATCCGACTGTCTATCAGATCTCTTACCTACCAATCATGTATCTGGCAATATCAGATATTTCTATCCCGGCTTCCCTGGTGGTGCAGTGGTTAAGAATACACCTGCCAATGCAGGGGACACGGGTTCGAGCCCTGGTCCGGGAAGATCCCACATGCCGCGGAGCAACTAAGTCTGTGCGCCACAACTACTGAGCCTGTGCTCTAGAGCCCATGAGCCACAACTACTGAGCCTGTGCACCACAACTACTGAGCCTGCGCTCTAGAGCCTGTGAGCCACAACTACTGAGCCCACGTGCCGCAACTACTGAAGCCCACACGCCTAGAGCCTGTGCACCACAACGAAGAGTAGCCCCCGCTCACTGCAACCAGAGAAAGCCTGTGCGCAGCAATGAAGACCCAACGCAGCCAGAAACAATAATCTGTAACCATCTGTCTCTATCTTTGGTCATATTCTTATTACTATATCTTTTGATATGATAAATGCTCAATTAATGGTTTTATAATAACACTAATAATAATAGTGGATAACCAGCATTTGATATAACCATATAAGTAATACTCTTTTTCTCACGCTCTCCTTTTTAGAAAACATCACTGAATTGGCTCCAAAAAAAGAAAAATAGAAACCTGCATTTTATTTCAAAAGGCCTGAAGTATATTCTCCTTCATATTTTCTGAAAGTCTTGGGCACTTTTCTGTTACATTAGTAGAAGTACACCATCAATAGAGATGCGAATACTTGGTTAAAAACATATCTTCAGGGCTTCCCTGGTGGCGCAGTGGTTGCGAGTCTGCCTGCCGATGCAGGGGACATGGGTTCGTGCCCCGGTCCGGGAAGGTCCCACATGCCACGGAGCGGCTGGGCCCGTGAGCCATGGCCGCTGAGCCTGCGCGTCCAGAGCCTGTGCTGCGCAACAGGAGAGGCCACAGCAGTGAGAGGCCCGCGTACCAGAAAAAAAAAAAAAAAAATCTTCATACTAGCAAAAAAATTGTTTGAATCAGCGTTTCTAGAAACTTCCGAAGTTAAAATTGAGTAGATACAAAGTCATGTTGTCATTGGTGGGGATATAGGATTTTTTCTATTGCTATGTAAGTTTTTGTTTGAATCACGTTAGGGTCTTTACTCAGTGGTAGTTTCTCTGAACACTTGTAAACTGTCCTGGGTATTACTTAAGTATAATGCATGGGCTGTGAGCACCAATATTGGAGTTCGATTGCCCGGGTTTGAATCCTGGCTCTCCAGTCACTCGAAGTAACCTTAAGCACTTCACTTAACCTCCTATTGTTCAGTTTCCTCATCTGTCAAATAGAGTAAGTAATTATACCTGTCTCATAAGATTTTTGTGAAGATTAAATTAATATATGTAAAGCCCTTAGATTATAGGAAATACTCATTCCTGATAATTACTATTAGTTTTATCTTAGAGAATTTTTGCCACACAGAGAAATCAAACTTTATGCCTATAGTAATGCCATTTATATTTATAATATATTAATTATTTGTAATAAATACTTCATATTAACTCATGGAAATAAAATTGGGAACTTTTTTTTCTCTTTTTCTGTGCTGGATACAGAAACATGATGAATAAGAAAGAAAAGTACATTTCTCCTGTATATTTCTGGATAAAAATTGAACCAATTCTGGGATTGCCTAGATCTCTTTGGATCATCGGTACCTAAGAAAAACTTGTGTGATGTCTTTGACTAAACTACTTTTAATTATTCCAACCGTGAGACATTTCCCTACTCTATGCTTCAACATATATTTGATGAATCAACGAAAGCCCCACGTAAAATACTTGTAAACGTCAGCAAGTGCTACATAAAATCCCAATGTGACAGACACGTTATAGCTAAATATAATAAAAATTAGTGGGATTGATGTCAAAAGAGAAGGCCAAACTGTGACAGGATTAGTGTTTATCATCAGTGTTGTGTAAGATTTATACAGGCCTCATGCAAAATAAAGAACACGGCTTTTTATCCCCTTCTTCTCAGCTTAAACAAAAGTGTCTGCTACTCATTTTACATTCAGGGCGTGAATTTTTGGACCTGAGAAAATCCATTACGATGCCATAGTTGATTTTGTGAGAACAGTACTAGTCACCTGAGATGAGAATTTGGATCGGGAATGCTTTTATGATGTCGGACAGATTATTTTCTTCCATTTTTATACTTTTATATGTTCTGCTGTCTTGCTTTCTTAGCATCTGTGAATAAATGTCAGTGGATATCCATGGAACTTATGGACAGTCTTGGTGCTCTTTCTTACAGAAACGGTCCGCCCCAGTGCCTGAAACTGACAGAAGTTACACGTTTCTCTAGCAAGGGATCATTTACATAATATTCTTATCAAATGTGGACTACCTAGAGTCAAGGAAGGAGGAAAAATGAAATAATTATTTTAAACTTGCTTTATTAAAAGAAAATAATATATTTACTGCTAATAATTAATGATAATATATAATTATTAATGATAATAATAATAGATCACTAAGTGATATACTTAGTGTATGGAATTATATGTGGAGGTCTTCTTTCTGTATTTTTAAAAATAAAAAACTTTACTTTTTAAAGAAGTTTTAAGTTTTCAGAAAAATATGTGGAATGTACAGAGAATTCCCATATACCCTGTCCAGCCCTCCCTCGCCTTTTTCCTTATTAACATTTTGCATTAGTGTGATGCATTTGTTACAATTAATGAGCCAATACTGATACACCGTTATTAACTAAAGCTCATAGTTTACACTTGGGTTCGCTCTCTGTGTTGTACATTCTGTGTGTTTTAACAAATAGATAATGGCATGTATCTACCAATATAGTAACACATAGAATAGTTTCACTGCCATAAAATTCCCCTGTGTTCTACCTATTCATCCCTCCCTCCCTCCCCATAAACTCCTGGAAACCACACTTTTACTGCCTATAGTTTTGCCTTTTCCAGACTGTCATATAGTTGCAATCTCATAGTACACAGCCTTTTCAGACGGGCTTCTTTCCCTTAGCGATATATGTTTAAGGTTCCTCCATGTCTTTTCATGATTTGCTATCTCATTTCTTTTTAGTGCTGATTAATATTCCAGTGTGTGGATGTACCACAGTTTGTTTATCCATTTACCTGTTGAAACACATCTTGGTTGATTTCCAGGTTTGGGAAATTATTAATGAAGCTGTTATAAACATTCATGAGCAGGTTTTTGTGTGGACATAAATTCTCAACTCCTCTGGGTTGATACCAAGTAGAGTGATTGCTGGATTATATGATAAGAGTATGTTTAGTTTTCTAAGAAACCACCAAACTGTCTTCTAAAGTGACTGTACCATTGTGCATTCCCACTGGCAATGAATGAAGAGTTCCTGTTTCTCCACATCGTCAACAGCATTTGGTGTTGTCACTGTATTTTGGCCTAGATTCTAATAGGTGTGTAGGGGTATCTCACTGTTGTGTTAATTCTCCTTTGTATTTTATTTTACAAAAAAATTGTTTCTATGAAAGGCAACAGTTTAATTCAGATGTCAGTGAAGGGGACTTATGTAAAAGCCATGTATAGTGATGAAGCAGCCACACCGACAGATATTACTTCTTGGCAGGGCAATGCTAATGGAGGAGTGTCACAAAAATAAACATCCCCCTAAATCTTGATTCAATAGATATAAAAAGCTAGGAAAGGAGATATTCTGACTTCAAAGAAGCTTAGTCTGAGCTAAGGAGGATTTTTCTAATTGTTGTTTTCTTTGAGAGTCATTCACGTTTAGTACACGAATGGTGGAATGGCTTGTGTGATGTTAACACCTGATTCATTTTAAATTTTTACGGTCCTAATGTCATTGTCTTTTAATCAGAGAGTATCACTGGAATTCAGAATAGATGTGAACAGGCAAGTAGGAGACAACAGCCGAATCATTAAACTGAGAAAACAACAAACCAAAGCCTCCAATAAGACCGTTTAGAATTTTAATACCCAACAAATAGAATAACAGAATACTGAATGACAGGAAAATCCTGCCTTCAATTGAGTACTGCCTGGATCTGGAAAATTAAAACAAAGCAGCTTACTGTGAGTCAAAATGTTGGTGAAATCTGACTGGATTCTCTCAGGCAGGACCAAGAATCCAGACTCTTCTTGATCTGTGAATCACTGATGGGTTAAAAGCAAACAAACAAACAAAAAACCAAACACCACCAAAAATAAAAGAGGACTGAAGTTAAGCTCCACTCACAGAACTTCTTTAGGGTAAAAGTTTGGAAATGATGATATAGATATCTTGAATTTGACCATTCTTGTACCATTTTCCACACCCCTCCAAATTAACCTTTAAAAAAGTTCCCTTCTTAGCATTTCCTGCATTTATTTTCTGGACAGTATTACCCACTAGGGCTTTAAGAATCAGGCATCTTGTATATGTTGAAGGTCCTCTCTACTGAGCTCCAGACACACATGGCTTTCATTCATTCATCAATCTGTTGATTGACTAATTGAGAAACTCATTCATGAACACCTCCAATTATGGGTCAGGCAGATCAACCTATCAACTATGAGGTCTTGCACAATCAATTAAGTCTCTCTAATCCTATTTTCTTATCTACTCTGTAGGTATAACAGTACCTACCACTCAGCATCACAGAGAGAATTAAATAAAACAATATTTGTAAGTTTTATGTCCGGATTCCTACTGCTACTTCATTAGTACAGAATATCTTCATTTCTTTGCCAGACTCTAATAATAGACTTCTGATTGGTTTCTTTGCTTTTTGTCTATTTTTCCCATCTATATAAATTCTCTGCCTGTTGATACACAGTCTCCACACTTTGAGGTGGTTGGATTGGGGTTAGGGAAGCAGAGGACAAGAGAGAAAGGTGAAGTTCACCCATGGAGGAAAACAGGAGACACTGCAAAGGACCTGGATGAAAAATTTGCCAATCTAAGATGCTGCTTCTACTCCAGAAGAGTGTAATAAGCCCTCTCACTCCAACCCACCCCTGCACTTACAAGTGCCATTAAGGAAAGGAAATTGGAGGGAAGGGACTTTTGAAAACTGATAGCATTTTCCTGAAAGGAATCTGTTAAGCTAAGAGAACACTATTTAACTGGGATGACGTAGAAATATCATTAATCGAAAGGCTTATGTTTCCCAGCTACTTAATAAAGTATTGAAAAGAAGATACAATTAGTTAAGGGAATGTAGAGAAGTACATTTTGTCTTCATTTTGAATGTAAAGGGTGTAACTCTGCAGCCCTGAAGTACAGACACAGAGAGTCTCCTGGAATTATGGTCCTGCTCTTTTCTAGGTAGTGGAACTTGACTAACAATCTCTTCTGACTGATAGTTTTTTGTTTTGTTCTGTTTTGAAATCTTAACCTTTTACTCACTGTTCTATTAAAATATGTTATTTATAAATTTAGGGTCTGATAGCGTGACAAGAGTTTCCCCTAATATTTACTACAAAATTTCATAAGACAACCATAAGAAATGACACAATTCGGTCTGCCCTTCAGCTTCCCCAGGCAAGAAAACAGTAGTAAAATGCCTTCAAAATCTTTAGGGAAATGAAACATGACTTGTTATAGATTTTGTCATTAACCAAATGGACATTCAAGTATGAGGTCAACATTTTTGATCATGCAAAGACTTCTCAAAGAAAGCAGATGATAAACTTCACCCACCCAAGGATGAATGAAGAAAGTGTGGCTATGAATCCATTTAATTATAGGTTGAAGATTAAATATGGAAATTATGATAGGAGAAGAGAATTGTGAATGTTATAAACCTAGTACCAGCTTTAGCTCTATTTCCTGTCACTTCCTCACTGTAATCAAGGCTTTCTCTGTACTAAAATTCTTGAAATCTGTTGTCATGGTGTTACCATGGAGCCTTTACACAAACTCTTTACTCTGCCTGGGACAAGCTCACCCAAGTCCCATCATTATCTATCCCTGTTCAAACACTCACTCTTCCCCTGTCCAACACCTATTCCTCCTAAGAGCTCAGCTTCATCCTTTTCTTCAAGAGGGTTTCCCCATCACCTTCCTCTTTTGTGTTCCTGTACTCTGTCACTCACCACACTTCTTTCCAATCACTGCACTCTCTAAGACTGTTAGTTTTCTCGTTGCAGAAACAGGGTTTATTACACTCATTTCTTTTTAAATTCTCAGCATTTTTCACAGTGCCTAATATATAGGAGTCTCTCAAACAAATTGATACATATCAAACTGTGGATATGGTTTTAAGTTCCTTTTGTTTCTCTTTCTAATCACATACACACAAAACTGACATACTCAAAAATTTTTAATTAAAAAAAGGACATATTGAGATTGGTTCAAGATGATGGAGTAGAAGGACGGGCACTCACTGCCTCTTGTGAGAGCACCAGAATCACAACTAACTGCTGAACAATCATCAACAGGAAGACACTGGAACTCACCAAAAAAGATACCCCACATCCAAAGACAAAGGAGAAGCCACAATGAGACGGTAGGAGGGGCACAATCACAATAAAATAAAATCCCATAACCACTAGGCGAGTGACTCAGAAACTGAAGAATAATTATACCACAGAAGTCAACCCATTGGAGTGAAGGTTCTGAGAACCATGTCAGGCTTCCCAACTTGGGGGTCCTGAAACAGAAGGAGGAATTCCCAGAGAATCGGACTTGGAAGGCTAGAGGGATTTGATTGCAAGACTTCACCAGGACTGGGGGAAACAGACACCCCACTCTTGGAGGGCACACACAAAGTAGTGTGTGCACCAGGACCCAGGGGGAAGGAGCAGTGACCCCATAGGAGACTAAGGCAGACCTACCTGCTAGTGTTGGAGGGTCTCCTGCAGAGGTAGGGGGTGGCTGTGGCTCACTGTGGGGACAAGGACACTGGCAGCAGATGTTATGGGAAGTACTCCATTGCATAATCCCTCCCGGAGTCGGCCATTAGCCCCACCAAAGAGCTGGTAGTCTCTAGTGCTGGGTTGCCCAAGGCCAAACAACCAACAGGGAGGGAACTCAGCCCCACCTATCAGCAGACAAATGTATTAGAGTTTTACTAAGCTCTACCCACCAGAGCTACACCCAGCTCTACCCACCACCAGTCCCTCCCATCAGGAACCTTGCACAAGCCTCTTAGATAGCCTCATCCACCAGAGGGCAGACAGCAGAAGCAAGAAGAACTATGATCCTGCAGCCTGTGGAACAAAAATCACATTCACAGAAAGATAGAGTGAAAAGGCCGAGGACTATGTACCAGATGAAGGAACAAGATAAAACCCCAGAAAAACAACTAAATGAAGTGGAGATAGGCAACCTTCCAGAAAAAGAATTCAGAATAATGATAGTGAAGATGATCCAGGACCTCAGAAGAAGAATGGAGGCAAAGATCAAGAAGATGCAAGAAATGTTTAACAAAGACCTAGAGGAATTAAAGAACAAACAAACAGAGATGAACAATATGATAACTGAAATGAAAACTACACTAGAAGGAATCAATAGCAGAATAACTGAGGCAGAAGAACAGGTAAGTAACCTAAAAGACAGAATGGTGGAATTCAATGCCATGGAACAGAATAAAGAGAAAAGAACGAAAAGAAATGAAGACAGCCTAAGAGACCTCTGGGACAACATTAAATGCACCAACATTCACATTATAGGGGTCCCAGAAGAAGAGAGAGAAAAAGACCCGAGAAAATATTTGAAGAGATTATAGTGGAAAACTTCCCTAAAATGGGAAAGGAAATAGCCACCCAAGTCCAGGAAGTGCAGAGAGTCCCAGACAGGATAAACCAAAGGAGAACCATGCTGAGACAGATGGTAATCAAATTAACAAAAAGTAAAGACACATAAAAATTATTAAAAGCAACAAGGGAAAAATGACAAATAACATACAAGGGAACTCCCATAAGGCTAACAGCTGATTTCTCAGCAGAAACTCTACAAGCCAGAAGGGAGTGGCACGATATAGTTAAAGTGATGAAAAGGAATAACCTACAGCCAAGGTTACTCTACCTGGCAAGGATCTCATTCAGATTTTACAGAGAAATCAAAAGCTTTACAGACAAGAAAAAGCTAAGAGAATTCAGCACCACCAAACCAGCTCTACAGAAACTTCTCTAAGTGGGAAACACAAGAGAAGAAAAGGATCTACAAAAACAAACCCAAAACAATTAAGGAAATGGCAATAGTAACATACATATGATAATTACCTTAAAAAAATGTGAATGGATTAAATGCTCCAACCAAAAACACCAGCTCACTGAATGGACACAAAAAAAGAACCCATATATATGCTGTCTACAAGACACCCACTTCAGACCTAGGGACACGTAGAGACTGAAAGTGAGGGGATGGAAAAAGATATTCCATGCAAATGGAAATCAAAAGAAAGCTGGAGTAGCAATACTCATATCAGATAAAATAGACTTTAAAATAAAGAATGCTACAAGAGACAAGGAAGGACACTACATAATGATCAAGGGATCAATCCTAGAAGAAGATATAACAATTAAAAATATATGTGCACCCAACATAGGAGCACCTCAAAACATGAGGCGACTGCTAACAGCTACAAAAGAGGAAATCGACAGTAACACAATAATAGTGGGGGATTTTAACACCTCACTTACACCAATGGACAGATCATCCAGACAGAAAATTAATAAGGAAACAAAAGCTTTAAATGACACAATACACCAGATAGATTTAATTGATATCTATAGGACATTCCATCCAAAAACAGCAGATTACACTTTCTTCTCAAGTGTGCATGGAACATTCTCCAGGATAGATCACATCTTCGGTCACAAATCAAGCCTCAGTAAGTTTAAGGTAACTGAAATCATTTCAAGCATCTTTTCTGACCACAACCCTGTGAGATTAGAAATAAATTACAAGGATAAAAACATAAAAAACACAAACACATGGAGGCTAAACAATGCGTTACTAAATGACCAAGAGATCACTGAAGAAATCAAAGAGGAAATGAAAAAATACCTAGGGACAAATGACAACAAAGACACGATGATGCAAAAACTATGGGATGCAGCAAAAGCAGTTCTAAGAGGGTAGTTTATAGCAATAAAATCCTACCTCAAGAAACAAGAAAAATCTCAAATGAACAATCTAATCTTACACCTAATGGAACTAGAGAAAGAAGAATAAACAAAACCTAAAGTTAGTAGAAGGAAAGAAATCATAAAGATCAGAGTAGAAATAAATGAAATAGAAACAAAGAAAACAATAGCAAAGATCAATAAAACTAAAAGTTTGTTCTTTGAGAACATAAACAAAATTGATAAATCTTTAGCCAGACTCATCAAGAAAAAGAGGCAGAGGACTCAAATTTTAAAAATTAGAAATGAAAAAGGAGAAGTTACAATGAACACCACAGAAATACAAAGCATCATACGAGACTACTACAAGCAACTCTATGCCAATAAAATGGACCACCCGGAAGAAACGGACAAATTCTTAGAAAGGTATAACCTTCCAAGACTGAGCCAGGAAGAAAGAGAAAATATGAACAGACCTGAATCACTTAAAATTTATTGTGACTTGCTTGAAGATTCACAATATGTTGGTAAATATTCTATGTGTAATTAAAAAGAATGAGTATTCTGCTATTCTTGGGTTGAGAGTTTATTTAAAGTCAATTAGGTCAAGTTGGTTGATAATATTCAAGTCTAGTATAACTGCTGATTTTTTTCCTACTTAGTCTATCAATTTTGGAGTGTGAGTGTTGAAATATCTGACTATAAGTGTGGATTTATCTACTTCTTTTTGCAGTTCAATCCATTTTGCTTCAAGTATTTTGAAGCTCTGCTATAAATACGTAAATATTCAGGATTGCTATGACCTTTTGATGAACTGAGCTTCTAATATCTCTACTAATACCCTTTGCTACAAAATCTTATATCTGTATACACAGCCACTCCAGCTTTCTTTTGACTAGTGTTAGCATGTTGTTATAGGGGTTTTTTTTTTCTTCTTCTTTTTTCTATTAGTACTGTAGAATTGTTTCCCCACTGTCATCTTTCTGGCATTGTTCTGATGACAAATCTGCTATCCTCCTTGTCTCTTTCTCTGTACGTAACATTGTTTCACTCTGGTTGTAAGATCTTCTCTTTCTCACTGGTCTTGAATAGTTTATGATGTGTTTTTTAATGTTTCTTTTGCTTAGAATATGCTGCACTCCTTAGATCTTCACATTTATAATTTTCATCAATTCTGGAAGTTTTTCAGCCATTATTTCCTCAAATATTTTTTCTGTCCTTCCTTTTCCTTTGAGGATCCTTCCTTTGAGGATGCCTAATTACATATACATTAACTTGCTTGAAGATTTAAAATTTTCCTTTTTCTCCCTGCTTCAATTTAAATAGTTTTATTATTATATTTTCAAGTTCACTGTTGTTTTCTTCAGGAATGTTTAATCTACTCTTTATCCTCCTCAGTATGTATTTTACCTCAAATATTGCAGTTTGTGCTTCTAGACGTTCCATTTGTTATTTAAAATATCTTCCATTTCTCTATTTAATGCTTTGAGCATATGGAATACAACTATAATGTTTAAATTTCCTTGTCTGTCAATTATAACATCTGTGACAATATTGAGTCATTTTTATTTGATTATTTTCCTCAAAATGGCCACGTCCTCCAGCTTCTTTGCATGTCTCGTCATCTTAGATTAGATGACAAATGTTGGGAGTTTCACTTTGTTGAGTACTGAATATTTTTATATTCCTATATTTTTGTGCTTTTTTCTGGGGTGAGTTAAATTACTTGGAAACAGTCTTACCCTTTCAGGTCTTGCTTTATGATTTGTTAGGTGTATCTGAATTAATGCTCTGTCCAGAGCTAGTTATTTCCATTGCTGAGGCAAGACTTTCCTGAATACACTACCCGTGAGTGATGAGTTTTTCCAATCTGGCTGGAGGGAGCAGGAGAAGGTGCTGTTCCTAGCCCTGTGTGAGTGCCAGGCACTGTTCCATTTAATCCCTCCAGATGATTCTTTTCCAGGCCTCCAGTAATTTCCTCGCAAACGTGTGTTGATTGGCACTTTCCTAGGTAAAGTCTCTCTGCAGTTCCCTTTATGTGCAATGCTCCTCCCTGGAGCTCTAGCTGCCTTGGTTTCCCCAGACATGAACTTCCAGCTCTGTAACCCATTGAGATCACAGGCTCTGCCTGGTGTCCCCTCCCTGTGCCAGAGCCTTGGACCACCCTAAAGCTGGGGCCATTATAAAACTTATCTTGTTTGTTTCTCATTTCTCAGGGACCACTGTCCTTCATTATCTGAGATCCATTTTGAAAATCTTTTTTTCAAATATTTTAACCTTTTTGGGGTTGTTGTTTTAGATGAGAGCATAAACTGAGTTATTGTTAATCCATCTTTGTTGGAAACAGAAGCCCATATGGACTTTATATTTTAGACCTCTTATAGAGGTGGAGATAGTCTACAAAATAGAACTTAACAGGATTGGTCAGGTGACATGAGGGCTCCTGACACTATGTGAGCTAAAGAGTATAATGGGCTGGCTTATTAACCTTGAAAATCTACACTCTCCCTCTGAAATCATTTTTAGACTGCATTGTACCCAACTCCACTGAGAATGCCTATGGCATTGTTTACTGATGTCACCAAAGGGGTTAGAATGGGAAGGAATTTTCTTCCTTAGGCTGTGGCCTGGGGAAGGTAGTTCAACCCCTTTTGTTCTTCCTGGGTAAATCATCAGATGCACTGCATTTTAACATTCCTTAAGAACATATAATGAAGAATCTCGTACAGCTCAAACACACGTTAAGACCGGCTGGATTCTCCCACGTTTCATTCATTTATTTTGAGGGTTGCTTTGCTTTTTCTGTAAGCCCTTGGTCTCTGGAGAAGCAAGTACTAATAGATTGTTTACCTCTGCCTTTCGGATACCTGAGATGTCCACATTCTAAGTATCCAGGCTTTAGTCATTAATAACATAAAGAACAGGAATTAATTATTAATTAACAACAAAACAACAACAAACAACACTGTGCAATCTTCTTTTTTCTCGTTTATGCCTATATTCCTTTACAGCAAACTTCCAGCCCTGGTACTTCCCTGATTATTCTCATGTCAACAATCCAATAAATTTGTCCACTTCTACAGAATGTGGGTGCAAGTACACATGCTTAGGGAGCGGGACCACTTCCTACACCTTCTATCACCTGGCTTTATATTGTCCCATTAAACCAATTTCAGAGGACATTCTGCTTCCAACATATAAACGCCTTCCAATTGTATGTGATAACTTAAATGTTTTTAACCTAATTTTCATTAATATTTTAGGTTTCATTGTTTCCTATCAGTAATTCAAGCTGCAGAAGATGTTACTCCTTAGTGTTTAAGCTATTTAAGTTTATATCTCATCTGTGCAAAGAAAGTCATTTGTACAGCTTTAAATTATATTTTCTCTTCTACGTTTTTACCATAACAAACCCCAAAAGCTACATTCAAGATACCATATGTTAGCTGCACTCTTAAAATGTATTTCATATTTTCATTGCTTTTTAATGGAGGTCCGATTTGCCTATCAATTTTATTCTGATAGAATTATGATTAAGGGAAGTGTGTGGACAATTTTTTCTATAAATGTTATTAAATTTTAAAATGGATTTATCTTCGATATTTTTAATATACATTACAAATCTTGTACCAATGGTAGGTATCTAAAAACATCCTTCTTCCATCAAATTGTCCCTCTTTTAGAGGTTTTTATTTTCTTCTACAAGATTCCAAGAAGACTACCAAAGACTTTAATGAGAAGCAAGATTGAGATATTCTCCAGGGGGAGATGTAAAACAGTTTTAGCTATTAAAAGATAATATCAGAGCGAGCGCAAGTGCATAACCTGAAAAATGGATCAATTAGGAATCTATCGCATCCTTGGAGTCAGGAGCACTTCAATTAAAAATGTGAGACCAGGGCTATTAATATTATTAAATGAAGACAACCAATGCTGTGATACATTTTCATTTACTGTTGTAATACACAAGACCTAACTGCTAGAGCGTCTAAGGTTAAAACGTTCATTTCCTCACGACCACATGAATTCTCTGAAAGTAGCTTTGGTCGCAAAAGAACTTCGTTCTTTTGAAGAGTTTTTTTTTAATTTTTATTTTATACTGGTGTATAGTTGATTAACAATGTTGTGTTGGTTTCAGGTATACAGCAAAGTGATTCAGTTATACATATACGTATCTGTTCTTTTTAAAATTCCTTTCCCATTTAGGTTATTATGGAGTATTGAGCAGAGTTACCTGTGCTATACAGTAGGTCCTTGTTGGTTATCTATTTTAAATATAGCAGTGTGTACATGTCAATCCCAAACTCCCTAACTATCCCTCCCCCACAACCCTTCTCCCCTGATAACCATAATTCATTGCAGTGTTTTCTTGATCTGTTTAAAGATTTGACCTTACTCTTGCAGGGTAGAGAGGATTTACTGACCGTTTGCTGGAAAGGAATAGAACCATCTCTTCTAAGTATTATCATCAGAATGTGATATCAGGATATCTATCATGAATATATATACATATATATATGTATATATATGTACATATATATGTATATATCATGTACATATATTCATATATATATATATGTGTATGTGTGTGTGTGTGCGCGCGCAAGTTTTTTCCTAAGAATTTATTAGCTTACGATGAGACATCATTGATACTTGACATCAGAAAATTCTATTTACTCTATTTTCTAAGTAGATGGATCTTCTGACCACTTTTCATCACATCTAATATTCCCAAACCAATCTCAGCCTTCGCCATCTCTCCCCTGGGTTGTTCCAATCATGTTCTAATGGGGCTCTTTGGACCCTGGCCCTCTGCAGTCTACTCTCAATAAAGAAGCCAGAGTGATCATTTTCAAGGTATGTCAAATAATGTCCCTCTTTGCTTAAACCTGCAGTAGCTCCCCATTTTACCCTGAGTAAAAGCAAAGTTCCTTAGGATGACCCATATGCCTCTATTTGATCTGTCCTCCCGTTACTGGTCTGTTTCTTCCAAAATCTCTTTCCCGTGCTCGTTTGATGCCAGCCATACTGGTTTCCTTGCTCTTTCATGCACCAGATTTGCTCCCATCTTGAAGCCTTTGCGCTGGCTTTTCCTTCTTCTTGGGATGCTCTCCCCAAAGATTCTCATTGCTACCACATTCACCTTATATGTTTGAATTTTTGCTCAAATGTCCACCTTTCAAAGGAGATCTTCCTCTCCCACCCTATTTAAAATCACTTACCCTATCCCCCAGCACTTTAAACTGTGTCTCCTGAGCTACCTCTTTTTGAAAAATTTGCCATAGCAAATAATAGGTACCTAATTCATAGTTGTTAAATGAATGAGGTAAATGCATTTATTGATTGCAGTGACACTGAAATGAATGCTTTGTATATGGGAGAGGGCAAGCCAAGACAAAAGATCTACTTTATACAGGGCAGGTATTTCTTTCTGTAAATCTGATTTCCACATACCGAGAGAAACTCCTTTATTTTCCCTCATTAGCATCATTGTAACCCAATGCATTTATGAACAATGAATGCTTTGTTGGGCATTTCAGGTTAGGTCATGCATACACTGTATTTGTATTGCGTAAGTAAGTAAATTTATTTCACTCACTCAGGCGGGTATGGAGCAGCTGATATAAAGTATATTTCCACACCTTGCATCTGGTTTTAATTATTTATCTATCCTTGGGTCAGAGTGTGAACTCCATTTCAGCTTACCTGCATGAGAGGTCCTTCCAGTCCAGATAACCCAGAGAAATTCTTAATATCATAAGGCTTCGGTAACTACTACTTTTGTGTAGAAATGTTGAATGCAATAGCTCCAAAGGAGATAAAAAATAGGTTATATATAAGGTGTGTACTAACATGTTTCTTTTAGCCTATACATCTGTGTTTTAATTGAACTGGACATCAGTATTAGAAATATATCTAAAGCTTTGTTTGAATATTATTTATTTGAATTGATTTCTGTAGCTTGAATTTTTCCTAAAATGCTCTTTGATGTGTAATGAAACCAATGATTCCACTTTCATAAAATAATGTTAAGGTTTAGTTATATTTCCTTGTGTAAAATAACTTTTAAAACAAAGCATTATGCCTACTAACATAGAACACTGACCTTCCTATTTATCTCATTTGAACGTTAGAAACATTTCCCACTTGTAAAGATATTCACTGACTTTGAAGGTGAGTGAATTCTTAATGTTTGTCTTACAAGGGTTATTAATACACATATTTATTTTTCACTGCCCAAATCTGGGAAGGAGTTTTGAAGGACCTGAAAGCCATTGCCAACATGCTCCCAAAGCCCATTTTGGAATTGCTTTATTTTTTTTTTCCATTCCAAATTGTAATGGTGATTGCAGTGTGCAGTCATACACAATAAGAAAGTTATACATACAAACAGTTTTTTAAAAACACACAGGTAGGGGCTTCCCTGGTGGCGCAGTGGTTGAGAGTCCCCCTGCCGATGCAGGAGACACGGGTTCATGCCCCCGTCCGGGAAGATCCCACATGCCGCGGAGCGGCTAGGCCCGTGAGCCATGGCCGCTGAGCCTGCGCGTCCGGAGCCTGTGCTCCGCAACGGGAGAGGCCACAACAGTGAGAGGCCCGCGTACGCCAAAAAAAAAAAAAAAAAAAAAAAAAAAAAAAAAAAAACAACAACCACACAGGTATAGTGACATCTGATTCTAACTGTAGAAATATTATACAACTACGTGAACAAATATGATTTGACTCTGTCATCGTCATTCTCTTTATGAGGGCATCCGGATATCATTACAGACATAGAGCATTCCAGGCTCATACCTGAAGGGTCACCTTATCAGTAACATTTCAGTGCCTCACAGGTCTTGCTCTCATTTGTTTGAATAGTAGGAATGTAGCAGAAAGTGGGGGTCTGGCTGCTTGCCACTCAAAAGTCAATAAAGAGGCAAGGTTGGTGGAAAGGAAAGTTTGCTTTATTTCCGAGGCCAGAAACCTGGGCTGGTGGGCGGACTCCTGTCTAAAGGCTGACGTCCCCGCACTGACAATCTGTGGGCAAGAGCTTTTATAGACGGAGGGAGGGGGCTACGTGTAGAAACAGCACAGGCAGCTAGCTCTGATAGTCATCTTGAAATTAGTCATGCAATGGTCTGATCTTGATTGTTTTAAGTACAGGTAGTCTTTAGTTCCAGGGTTGGTTTGTTCCCATGTCTTTGAGGCCAGCCCTCGGAACTGTGGCAGCTTATGTCATGGTTACAATCTGGTCATCGTGTAGTTCACTTCTTCCACCTGGCAAGGGTTTCAGAATCTACAAGACAGCTCACAGGAAGAGGGCTCAGAATATTATCTATAGCCCTTGAGGAGGAACTAAAGGTCCTTGACTTTGCTTAATAACTAAACTATTATTATTTGGTCTCCTTTGACTGTTTTCCTTTGTTTCTGCATTTTCTCACTTCTCTGATTAAACTTATTCTTTGGCTAAAGATTTCCTACAGACAAAAGACAGGCTGAGGACATGGGCTTGGGGGGGTGAGGGGGGAGGACCATAGGGTCCTGCTCCATTTCAGGAATTCTAGTATTTTTGAGGCTTTCTCCTGTTTTATTTATTCAGCAGTTATTTAGCATACACTCAATTTAGGTATCATTTAAAATTCTTACATGTTGCCCTCCAGGTAGTAGTTTCTTGGTCATAAGTAAGGTCACTTCTAGATCAGTGTGGGTCAATAGAATTTTCTGGTGATGATAGGACTGTTCTGTATCTGTATTGTCACATATGGTAGGCACTAGCCCATGAGCTTATTGAGTGCTTGAGATGTGGTTAGTGGGACTGAGGAACTGAACTTTTAATTTTATTTAAAATACCTAAATTTATTTTTATTTTTTAATAAATTTATTTATGGCCGCATTGGATCTTTGTTGCTGTGTGTGGGCTTTCTCTAGTTGCGGCGAGCGGGGGCTACTCTTCATTGAGGTGCGCGGGCTTCTCATTGCGGTGGCTTCTCTTATTGTGGAGCACGGGCTTTAGTAGTTGTGGCTCACGGGCTTAGTTGTTCCGTGGCATGTGTTATCTTTCTGGACCAGGGCTCAAACCCATGTCCCCTGCATTGGCAAGAGGATTATTAACGACCGTGCCACCAGGGAAGCCGTAAGCAACCTAAATTTAAATGTAAATAACCACATGTGGCTAGTGGCTACCATGTGGGATTTCTCAGTCCCCGATATTCTTGTTTCTACAGGGTTAACAGAACTTACGAGGAATTTGGACCAGCATGGCTGTGTGCTCTCTCCTTCAGCTCTTGAGCTCTGTGGGATCTGGGCCATCGTCCGTCTTCTTTTAAGTTTCTCTGTACCACTCATCCTTACGCTAACTATGGACCACCGCTAGCCCCATTGTTAGTGAGCATCTGAATCTCCAGGGCTAAAGCACAATGTTGCTGACGCCTTTTTGACCCCTGGGGTGAACTTGGAGAACTTGGCCTCTGAACACCCACTGCCATTACTTAGTATTTATTGCTACCACTGTCTTCCTAAAGCTATGGGTTTTCTCTGGTCCACTTGGAGAGCTCTGTCTCCAGACTCTGAGGCAGATTCTGTGGCAATGTTTAAAGGTACCTGCCATTTCACCCACCATGTCCCTAAAACCAAGCAGGAGACCAGTTGGATGAGTTGCACGCTGGGTTTCAGTGAAAAATATTATTACAGAATTTATTGAAAAGATTCACAGGATGCTGTCTGAAGCCTGCTGTCCTCCACACCCATTCCTGAACGCTGGAACTTATTCTCTTATTTACTCCTACTTGATACATGAGTAACAAGTTACATGAGTGTATAGCTATCTTCGTCCAAGCTGATGTTGGGTCTGGCTGGGAAGCCTGTCTTGACACCAAATTTAAAAACTCCTTCTTCACTTCCCTTTTTTCCCCGCTGTATCTTGCTAGCAGAATAATGGATGTTTGTAGAAATAGGACATAAATATGTGGGCTTTGTGAGGAAGAACTCGCTAGATTCTATGGTCTTGTGAGCTTTAACTGTCTAGATGAACTTGAGCTGTCACTTCAGAGCTTTTGGGGAGAGAATCTGTGCATGAAGCTGAAGTGCTGACCTTTTTCTAGCCAGCAAGAAAAAGCAACAACCACCACCAAACGATGATTAAAAAACATCTTTCCTACGCTGTGTCGAGCTCCAGGAGAGGGTAGTCTCCCAGTCCTGCTGGCTGTGCTCCTGAAAGGGCAGCTCCTCCCATGTCTGCTGCAGCTCCCCACTTTCCAAGGCTGTCAGCATTTTGGTAGGGAAAGCTAGCTTGAAGCATGGTTGCACTTACCCTCACACTGTATTTGGAATCACTTCCCTCAGACATCCAACTGCCTCTAGTCTATGCTGTCAGATTTCCTCTTCCTCCGCAGGGATTTTCCTTTTCAGGGCCTCTTTGGTGCTCTGAGTGGTCACCTTGGGTAACTAAGCCTCCCAAAGCCCCAGTCAGTCTGTCTGGACGTGTCTGAACCTTAATTGTGGATAAACTTCAAGAGCTTTCCCACAGGACTTGTGGGCCCCCTATAAGTCACTGCATCTTGATGAGGTTTAAATATTCCTGAATTTGTGGCATATTCCTGTCTGTTTAATGGATCCGTAACCTCTGACTGCCATTGTGTTCAGCTCTACATAATGGGATGACAGGCTTGGACTGAGCCAAGATACTTCACCCTATACAATTTTTAAATGAAATGCAAGTTATACCCAAAACTTTAAAGTCAACCAGAAGAGCCACATATGGCACTGTCAAAACATAAATATTTTCTTAAGAAAGAATATGATGGGCCTGGATCCTGTTACTGCGCATACAATACATTTGCGCTCTTCTCGTGAAAAGGCAGTCGAGTGAACGCAGGTACGTCTCTCAAAGATGCTTTTACCTACCTTGGCTTAATTCTCATGGAAACTCATTGAAATACACAGGGATGAGGAGACTGGGATCCAGAGAGGTCAAGTGAATTGCTCGGTTAAATTACATTCAAAATAAATTTTCGTAATGGAAAACGTACAAAAATCATTCCAGAGAAAGAAGGCAACTTTGTTTTTTGGGCCTCACTAACTTTTTATCCTGAACATAAAACTCCTAATTGGCTTTCTTTGTCATATTGTTGTTTAATGAGTTTCTTCATTTGCTTCTAAGACCCCTTCAGGAAAGTTCTGATAATACAGCTTGGGAGTCTGTTTCTTCTTTTTCTAAGTAATAAGTATTTATATAAGTATTTAAGTATTTATATATAAATATTTATATAAGTATTTATATAAGTCTAAATTATGACTTATTTTTTTCTTTATTTTTTATTGAGAATTTAAAGTAAAGGTAACAATAAACAACTAGGTCCTACTGTAGAGCACAGGGAACTCTATTCAGTATCCTGTGATAAACCATTATGGAAAAGAATATGAAAAAGAATGTATATATACATGTGTCACTGAATCACTTTGCTGTATAGCAGAAATTAACACAACATTGTAAATCAGCTATACTTCAATAAAATTTAAAAGAAGAAATATGCTTTCTAAAAATATAAATTAAAAAAACATAAAGGTAACAACATAAAAAAGAGAACCCAATTCTATGATGTCAGGACTCAAATTGTTAGTTAAAAAAACAGCTCCCTGACAGTCCCTACCCCTACGGTCTCAGAATGTAATTGTCACACTTGTTCTGCCACTTATGTTTAATTTTATTGGGAAATATTGGTCTGACAGTGATTGCAAGAAGCAAATTCAAATTAAGTTCTGTTGGACTGTCTTTGGCCCTTAATAGTTGTTGTGAACACAGAAAAGACATGAGCCTGTGACAGAGCAGAGCTTTGCTTCCCCATTCCTGTCTAGCTTTTCACCCTTGTGGTTCTGGAGGGCGGTGATGTCTTCCCCCTTTTGCTTATTTACAGACATACTGGCTGCTGGTGAGCCTTGCTGATTCGTTTTCTCAGGCCCTAAGGCGTCTGCCATGAGGTGGAGAAAAGGGGGAGTGAACAGTGTCCTTAAAACAGGTGGAAGAGTTTCTCTCCATCCTCCCACCAGCTCCATCCCTTCTCAGCCTGGCATCCTTAAATGCATATTTACTTTGGGAACATTGCTGCTGCAGTAGAAGAAATACATGCAGTAGATGCAGGTGGTTTCCCTTGCCATAGAAAGAGAGCTGTAAAGTAATGACATGCCATTAGCCTATGACTAAACTGCATGCCTGGGCTCATGTGGAGTACATTGAAATCACAAAAATATGGATGGGAGAAAGGCCTGCTGGGACATTGGGAAGAGCATCGGAACAGATGCCAGCCTTGCCTCTGATTAGTGATGTGACCTTAGAAAAATCACTTTATTTCTCCACCTCACCATTTTTTACACTGTCACATAAAGGAAAAAATACTGGGTCTGACTGGCTCCCAGGTCTTGTATGTGGAAATCCTTTCAGTGTGGAAGTGCTTTAAAGACTATAAAACACTGTAGAAAAATACTAAGCTAATTACAGTCACATTTGGTGTGTCTCATCTGGAGAACGAAGAGAGATTGACTGTGCAACAGCCTTTATTTTAAAATCATCTTCTCATTTGAAGGAAAGTAAATTTAATATGATAGATTCTTCCAGGGGGTAAATTAGGTCTTGAGAATTAATTGGGCATTTTGGAAGCTACATAAATTTGAACAGCAATTTTCTAGATGAGATTCTGGTGTCCTACTCAACTGGATGCAGTTTATGGATTGGTCAACTTACGACGGAGAAATAATTTACGGATGAGAAAATCTGGTGCAATAATTCAGACTCATAGTCAATTAGTCAGCAAAACGAGTGCAGTGCTCTTGAGGTCCTGAAGACAGTGTTAGGCAATAACCGGGCAGGAAAGGATAGAGTTTATATCTAATGAAAAAGACATTCTCTCAGGAAAAGGATTAAGTCATTTGAAAAAAAAGAAAAGCAGAAGAGGAAAAGTCAACTAATTTAATGTTGAAGATATAAAGAAATAAGTAAAAATCAAGGTAAGCTGAGGCTTGTCAAAAGTAGCTTTGGGGAAATGCAAATTGAAACTACAATGAGGTTTCACCTCACGTCGGTCGGAACGGCCATCATCAGAAAGTCTACAGACAATAAATGCTGGAGAGGGTGCGGAGAAAAGGGAACCCTCCTGCACTGTTGGTGAGAATGTAAATTGATACAGCCACTATGGAGAACAATATGGAGGTTCCTTAAAAAACTGAAAATAGAACTACCATATGATCCAGCAATCCTACTCCTGGGCATATGCCCTGAGAAAACCATAATTCAAAAAGATACATGCACCCCACTGTTCACTGCAGCACTATTTACCACAGCCAAGACATGGAAGCAACCTAAATGACCATGGACAGAGGAATGGGTGAAGAAGTTGTGGTACATATATACACTGGAATATTACTCAGCTGTAAAAAGAATGAAATAATGCCATTTGCAGCAACATGGTTGGACCTAGAGATTATCACACGAAGTGAAGTAAGTCAAAGAAAGACAAATATCATATGATATCACTTATATAACTTATATGTGGAATATTAAAAAAATGATACAAATGAACTTATTTACAAAACAAAAACAGACTCACAGACATAGAAAAAAACTTATGGCTACCAAAGGGGAAAGGATGTGGGGCAGGGATAAAGTAGGAGTTTGGGATTAACATATACACACTGCTATATATAAAATAGATAAACAATAAGGTCTTATTGTATAGCACAGGGAACTCTACTCAATATTCTGTAATAACCTATATGGGAAAAGACTCTGAAAAAGAATAGATGTATGTATATGTATAACTGAATCACTTTGCTGTACACCTGAAACTAACACAACATTTTATTTATTTTTTTTTTTTAAAACTTAACTCACAACTCAAGTTGTGCTTTTTTTTTTTTTTTAATTTTTGGCTGTGTTGGGTCTTTGTTGCTGTGTGCAGGCTTTCGCTAGTTGTGGTGAGTGGGGGACTACTCTTCATTGTGTTGCATGGCCTTCTCATTGTCGTGGCTTCTCGTTGCGGAGCACAGGCTCTAGGTGCGCAGGCTTCAGTAGTTGTGGCTCGTGGGCTTGGTAGTTGTGGCTCGCAGGCTCTAGAGCTCAGGCTCAGTAGTTGTGGCGCACGGGCTTAGTTGCTCCGTGGCATGTGGGATCTTCCCGGGCCAGGGCTCAAACCTGTGTCCCTTGCATTGGCAGGCAGATTCTTAACAACTGTGCCACCCGGGAAGCCCTAATACAACGTTTTAAATCAACTGTAATACACAATAAAAATTAAAATAAAAGAAAGTTTTTGAGGAGTAGCTTTTCAAAAAGATTGTATTCTTTCATCTGAACTATTACCACCAAGCAAGTTCACTTGTAAGTGAGAACTTTCTATACTTTATGTGATTTTGGACATCTATTTATCCATTTTTTGAATACAAAGTTATCAAAAAATCTAAATCCATACCAACGGTGAATTCCTTAGTGAAAATTTTTACTCAAATTTATCTTTTCTTTCATTAAAGGAGGACACGTATGCGTAGCTTTTAAGTTGTACAAAATTCTTCCACATTGAAGCGTGAGGGTAATGTACATATCACAAGGAGTGAGAAAGAAGAAGACAAGGTTCCTGTTAAAGTTACTTTCTAAAAATAAGTTATTCACTTTTAGCTCTAGTATACTTTTGTAAGCCTGAGAATGTGTACGGCCTAGGGAGCTTTTGCCTGAAACTGATACTTTTTTAGGAAATACCAATGGCAGCGAGGCAGTCTGTCTGCCTTGGGGAGTGTCTGCTGTCTGGAATATAGAGCAGTGAGCATTAGGACAGTAGTCATGGAGGCAGGTCCCATGGTCCATGATGATTAGTATCCTGTGTCCAATGTAAACTGAGTCCAAGTGCCAACCCTCACTCTCCTTATGTTCATCCACTTTGTAGACACACAATGCCATTAACACTGACATTTATGAGACATATGGAGTTTTGCCATATTCTACATGTGTATTCCAAGTGGTGTTTTGGAGCTCTAAAATAAACATACCTGGATTTATGACCCATAGAAGCTGACTGAATGTTGGGATAATTTGTTACACAGCAATTAATAACTAATACAGATATTAAGGGGCATCTCAGAATTCCTCATTTTTTGCTTTTAATACTGATGAAATTCAGAATGAATTCTTGACTATTATTTTAGATTACTTTCGTCCATTATGCCAAATACACACACGTGTGCTAATCTTCCTTGACACTCTTTTCAATATCCAAATCAGGTACAATTTGAAGAAAATACTTTTTACTTGACAATGTCTGGATGTGCTATGGATGTGTCCATACTCAATGTCCAGTGTCCATACTCAATGTCCATAGAGCATGGCTATGGCCGTATGATAAATGCTCCCTTGAGAAACATCCATTTTTTCCTATCATTTTCAGACAGATAACTTACATTTGTTCCATACCTTTGGTTTGCTCCAGCCATGATACCAAGCACTATTACCCTGCTTACTTAGACATGAAAAAGGATATCCAGAGACTTATGTCTCTTCAACTTACGTAGCTAAGTGTTAGCAGAGTGGGGATCTGGACCCAAGTATGACTGGTTCTCAAGCGTATTACGCTACTTTAAAAATGTGCTTGGCATATAAAGACACAGCCTTACTGCTTGGTGCTTGCTACGGAACATAGGACAGACACGTTGTATTTATTTCCGTCAAGATGCATTGCCAGAATGCTGCATTGTCAATTCCACATGCAAGATGAGCTGAAGTTTATCACGGATCCCCTACATTTCAGGGTTTATACAGATGATGTGACTGAGTACCAGTAAGTTAAGATGAGAACTGTGGGTCCAGAGCCCTAATATTAATCACAAGGAGGTCTTTACATTCAAACACAACGGGAAAACTGGGATGAACTCACGTAGCCAAAAAGCTTGCATCGACGCTCTTTCCCATTCTTTGATATTTTCTAAAGTTAAAAGGCACTTTCTTAGAAAATAAACTTTCTATTCTTACTTTCGCCTGCAGATAATCACTTTAGAATATCTGTTATTAAAGTAACTATACACACTGATGTCTCACGGGACAGATAAGTGTTCTAAAAGATAGAGGATTCTGTGCACAATTTGAGTGAGGGGTTAAAAAGGATCCAAGTAAACGTGTTGTAAACGTTTGTATTTTGGCATAAAGTTTTCAAAAGGATTTAGTTTTTTAAGGGTTGTATCAGAAAGGTCAATATGAATTTTTCACCTTTAAAAATATTTGCTAGCCATATCACTAGATGGGCTTACAGGAGGTGCCGCTTTTTAAAAAACTACCATTAATCACATTGAACAACTTATTTGTATTCAGATTTTGGTCTCTAACACTGTCCTTTAACAAAAAGGAACTAGAGGTCCTTGTGACAGGAGATTCAGGATGATCCAGGACCTTCTTGTTTCCAGAGAGAAATGCTATTTTTTTTTTTAAGTGGGGAGGATATTGTTAAAATGAGGATGCAGTCCGGTTAAAATGGATCCTACAGATGATGTTACATTTTGAGCATGATAAAGAAAACAATAATTCCTCACAGCTCTGAGTCCTTAATATGACTCAAAATGGACAAATAATATGAGACACTATAAAGGGAAGGCAGCCACAAATTTCCAATAAGTTATCAAGAAAAGCTTTATATTCAGCAACTTGAACTGTGTGATGCTACGTTCAAGTTTTGCTAAATATCTGAAGTTAAAATTTCTTTGCAGAATTCCATAGCTTTCCATTGCAACTCATTATCAAAAAAAAAAAAAAAAAAAAAAACTGTCTCACATCCAGAGGTAGAGGAAGCTCCAACACCCATGTCGCCAAGGCCCCCTATCCCCTCCGTGTCATTAGGCCATGCACGGTGTTGGCCTCCCTACAAGGCTGGCTGTCTCCTGATCCTAAGTGAGCACAAGATGGCTCCCAGCAGAAAATAAGGGTCATTCCTGCTCTTCAATCTGCCTGGGACCGTGTTAGTCCCATGCTTGCTTCCAAGTAGCCAGCAAGAGCCTCTAGGTATTTTTGCTCTGCTTGACTTGGACTCATTAGGAAACATCCTTGAATCTAAGGATGGGGCAGATTCCTCTGATTATGTGGAATGAATTCCTGAAGGAAATCAGGCTCTGTTAGAAATGAGGACGGGTGTAATGGATGGTTGATGGGCAGCTGTGGTCCCTACCAGATGTGAAGTGTTGTAACACAAGTTTGTAGTACCAAAGGCTTGGGAAGTCAAACTAAGTCACATTAAGTGGTGATAGAGGTTGAAGGATAAAGTTGTAAAAATTATCATTAAAGGCACACTAATAATTATGTAAGATAAAAACCTAAGAACATCCAGGGGAGGTATGATGCGTTACTTGGAGGAAACATAAACAAACAAAAGTGGACTTGGATAAACCAGTTATAAGGGCGCTAGCCCTCATATGCCAGTTCTACTCAAATCATCCAGGAAAGTGTTCTGGTTCCCAGTTACAGCTGTCTGATTTATAGCTAAGAATTTTAAATGTATCCTAGTCTTAAATTTTCTGCTGATTAGACTAGGTTGAAATTGATACTGTTAGTTCTACTCTCCATGAGTATTACGTGACCTAACAAACCCAGTAAAAGTATGAAAGTCAGTATAGAGATGATGAATAAATGAGCCCGACCTAATTTGATTCAATTACAACTATATTAATAATTAGTGTAAACATTTCATAACCTGCATTGATTTTTTTCCTGCTTCTTAAGGTGTTTGTCATCCCTAGGAAAACCATGATTTAAACTGTAGGTGTTTGAATTGTTTAGGAAAATTATGATTAACATTAAATTATTTAAAGGAATTCAATCAACTAAATATGATATTGGTTACAAATGTTTAGGGAACACAAAACTGTCAGCTTTATAAACGAATCAAAGATAAAGTAAAAATGAGTATTTTTAATTTAAATTTCCAAATTACTAGATTTATGAGTAAAATGGGAACATCTGTAATCTGAGTTTAGGGGATTTAAGGAAAAAATTGTATTTATAATTTTAAGAAAAATTAAGCATAGTGCTTATACAGATGATTTTCCGCCTACAAAGTTCCCCTTCAAAGGCTACACAGGACGAGCTTTGGTGTGCTATGAGCAAGGATGTGACTGGGGAAGGCAAAAGCTGTGTGCCCGCACAAGCCGGTACATATAATAGCATCTATGCAACTTAGGACTACGGATGTATCACCTGAAGTGATGGGGATTCTGGCTATGACTCTCTGGTGGTGTAAACTATGGAAATCAAAGGACAGGATAAAGCCCCTGAGTAAGACAAATATCCAAAAAAAATTACTTCCTCCCACTTTATTCTGTATGTGATGATAAGGTCAAAAGGAAGGAATTGGAAGATGGCTAACGAATATTCTGCAAAAACGGAGCTTCTAAAATCTTTCCTGTCTTCTTTTTCTCAGCTTTGCACCAGGGCTGTGCTTGAGTTCTCAGTGTTCAGATATAATGTGTGATTGAGAAATGAATCAAGTGTCTGTGCGTCATCTGACCTTTCCTTTCGCTAAATGGCCCCTGAACCGTTAAGGGCTCCTAGTCTGATGGATGAGCCCAGGAGGCGACAACGGCAGTCCTGATACCAGTTCTTGCTGGCCTGACTCTTTACTATCAGCATCTATATTCATAGCAGGTTATGGGTTTTTCTCGTGGCATTTAAAACTTACTGACAGCAGAGATCACTCCCGGGTGCAGGTCTTGAGTGCGTTCCCTGCCTGGCTCCGGGCTCCACGCCATGACCTGGTTAGTGTTGGCCTCCCTCTTCCCCGGCGCTGCACCCACAGGCTGAGAAACCCTTCAATACTCCTAGACCAAAGGCTGGATGGGAACCAAGATGGTGGAGTAGAAGGACGTGCTCTCACTCCTTCTTGCAAGAGCACCAGAATCACAACTAGCTGCTGGACAATCATCGACAGGAAGACACTGGACCTCACCAAAAAAGATAGTCCACATCCAAAGACAAGGGAGAAGCCACAATGAGATGGGAGGAGGGGCGCAATCACAGTAAAATCAAATCCCATAACTGCTGGGTGGGTGACTAACAGACTGGAGAACACTGATACCACAGAAATCCACCCACCGGAGTAAAGGTCCTGAGCCCCACGTCAGGCTTCCCAACCTGGGGCTCTGGCAATGGGAGGAGGAATTCCTAGAGAATCGGACTTTGAAGGCTAGCGGGAATTGATTGCAGGACTCTGATAGGACTGAGGGAAACAGAGACTCCACTCTTGGACGGCACACACAAAGTAGTGTGTGCATCAGGACAGAGGGGAAGGAGCAGTGACCCCAGGGGAGACTACACCAGACCTCCCTGCTAGTGTTGGAGGGTCTCCTGCAGAGATGGGGGTGGCTGGGGCTCACTGTGGGGACAAGGACACTGGCAGCAGAAGTTCGGGGAAGTACTCCTTGGCCTGAGCCCTCCCACAGTATGCCATTAGCCACAACAAAGAGCCCAGGTAGGCTCCAGTGTTGGGTTGCCTCTGGCCAAACAAGCAACAGGGAGGGTACCCAGCCCTACCCAGCAGCAGTCAAACGGATTAAAGTTTTACTGAGCTCTGCCCACCAGAGCAACAGTCAGCTCTACCCACCACCAGTCCCTCCCATCAGGAAACTTGCACAAGCCTCTTAGATAGCCTCATCCACCAGAGGGCAGACAGCAGAAGCAAGAAGAACTACAATCCTGGAGCCTGTGGAACAAAAACCACATTCACAGAAAGACAGACAAGATGAAAAGGCAGAGGGCTATCTACCAGATGAAGGAACAAGATAAAACCCCAGAAAAACAACTAAATGAAGTGGAGATAGGCAACCTTCCAGAAAAAGAATTCAGAATAATGATAGTGAAGATGGTCCAGGACCTCGGAAGAAGAATGGAGGCAAAGATCGAGAAGATGCAAGAAATGTTTAACAAAGACTTAAAAGAATTAAAGAACAGAAAAACAGAGAGGAACAATACAATAACTGAAATGAAAAGTACATTAGAAGGAATCAATAGCAGAATAACTGAGGCAGAAGAACAGATAAGTGACCTGGAAGACAGAATGGTGGAATTCACTGCTGTGGAACAGAATTAAGAAAAAAGAATGAAGACAGCCTAAGAGACCTCTGGGACAACATTAAATGCAACAACATTCACATTATAGCGGTTCCAGAAGGAGAAGAGAGAGAGAAAGGACCAGAGAAAATATTTGAAGAGATTATAATCGAAAACTTCCCTAACATGGGAAAGGAAATAGCCACCCAAATCCAGGAAGCGCAGAGAGTCCCATACAGGATAAACCCAAGGAGAAACACGTTGAGACACATAGTAATCAAACTGGCAAAAATTAAAGACAAAGAAAAATTATTGAAAGCAGCAAGGGAAAAACGACAAATAACATACAAGGGAACTCCCATAAGGCTAACAGCTGATTTCTCAGCAGAAACTCTACAAGCCAGAAGGGAGTGCCATGATATACTTAAGGTGATGAAAGGGAAGAACCTACAAACAAGATTATTCTACCTGGCAAGGATCTCATTCAGATTCGATGGAGAAATCAAAAGCTTTACAGACAAGCAAAACCTAAGAGAATTCAGCACCATAAAAGCAGCTCTACAACAAATGCTAAAGGAACTTCTCTAAGTGGGAAACACAAGAGAAGAAAAGGACCTACAAAAACAAACCCAAAACAATTAAGAAAATGGTCATAGGAACATACATATCGATAATTACCTTCAACTTGAATGGATAAAATGCTCCAACCAAAAGACACAGGCTTGCTGAATGGATACTAAAACAAGACCCATATATATGCTGTCTACAAGACACCCACTTCAGACCTAGGGACACATACAGACTGAAAGTGAGGGGATGGAAAAAGATATTCCATGCAAATGGAAACCAAAAGAAAGCTGGAGTAGCAATACTCATATCAGATAAAATAGACTTTAAAATAAAGAATGTTACAAGAGACAAGGAAGGACACTACATAATGATCAAGGGATCAATCCAAGAAGAAGATATAACAATTATAAATATATATGCACCCAGCAATTATAAATATATATGCACCTCAATACATAAGGCAACTGCTAACAGCTATAAAACAGGAAATCGACAGTAACACAATAATAGTGGGGGACTTTAACACCTCACTTACACCAATGGACAGATCATCTAAAATAAATATAAATAAGGAAACAGAAGCTTTAAATAAGACAATAAACCAGATAGATTTAATTGATATTTATAGGACATTCCATCCAAAAACAGCAGATTACACTTTCTTCTCAAGTGTGCATGGAACATTCTCCAGGATAGATCACATCTTCGGTCACAAATCAAGCCTCAGTAAGTTTAAGGTAACTGAAATCATTTCAAGCATCTTTTCTGACCACAACCCTGTGAGATTAGAAATAAATTACAAGGATAAAAACATAAAAAACACAAACACATGGAGGCTAAACAATGCGTTACTAAATGACCAAGAGATCACTGAAGAAATCAAAGAGGAAATGAAAAAATACCTAGGGACAAATGACAACAAAGACACGATGATGCAAAAACTATGGGATGCAGCAAAAGCAGTTCTAAGAGGGTAGTTTATAGCAATAAAATCCTACCTCAAGAAACAAGAAAAATCTCAAATGAACAATCTAATCTTACACCTAATGGAACTAGAGAAAGAAGAACAAACAAAACCCAAAGTTAGCAGAGGAAAGAAATCATAAAGATCAGAGCAGAAATAAATGTAATAGAAACAAAGAAAACAATAGCAAAGATCAATAAAACTAAAAGCTGGTTCTTTGAGAAGATAAACAAAATTGATAAACCATTAGCCAGACTCATCAAGAAAAAGAGGGGGACTTCCGTGGTGGCGCAGTGGTTGGGAGTCCGCCTGCCGATGCAGGGGACACAGGTTTGCGCCCTGGTCCCGGAAGATCCCACATGCCACAGAGCGGCTGGGCCCATGAGCCATGGCCGCTAAGCCTGCACATCTGGAGCCTGTGCTCCACAACGGGACAGGCCACAACAGTGAGAGGCCTGCGTACCGCAAACAAAAAAAGAAAATTACAGACCAATATCACTGATGAATATAGATGCAAAAATCCTCAACAAATACTAGCAAACAGAATCCAACAACACATTAAAAGGATCATACACCACGATCAAGTGTGATTTATCCCAGGGATGCAAGGATTCTTCAATATACACAAATCAATCAATGTGATACACCATCTTAACAAATTGTAAAATAAAACCCATATGATTATCTCAATAGATGCAGAAAAAGCTTTTGACAAAATTCAACACCCATTTATGATAAAAACTCTCCAGAAAGTGGGGAAAGAGGGAAACTACCTCAACATAATAAAGGCCATATATGATAAACCCACAGCAAACATCATTCTCAATGGCGAAAAACTGAAAGCATTTCCTCTAAGATCAAGAACAAGACAAGGATGTCCACTCTCACCACTATTATTCAACATAGTTTTGGAAGTCCTAGCCACAGCAATCAGAGAAGAAGAAGAAATAAAAGGAATACAAATTGGAAAAGAAGAAGTAAAACTGTCACTGTTTGCAGATGACATGACACTATACATAGAAAACCCTAAAGATGCCACCAGAAAACTACTAGAGCTAATCAATGAATTTGGTAAAGTTGCAGGATACAAAATTAATGCACAGAAATCTCTTGCATTCCTATACACTAACAATGAAATATCAGAAAGAGAAATTAAGGAAACAATCCCATTCACCACTGCAACAAAAAGAATAAAATACCTAGGAATAAACCTACCTAGAGAGACAAAAGACCTGTATGCAGAAAAGTATAAGACACTGATGAAAGAAATTAAAGATTATACCAACAGATGGAGAGATATACCATGTTCTTGGATTGGAAGAATCAATATTGTGAAAATGACTATACTACCCTAAGCAATCTACAGAGTCAGTGCAATCCCTGTCAAATTACCAATGGTATTTTTTACAGAACTAGAACAAAAAATCTTAAGATTTGTATGGTGACACAAAAGACCCCAAATAGCCAAAGCAGTCTTGAGGGAGAAAAACGGAGCTGGAGGAATCAGACTCCCTGATTTCAGACTATACTACAAAGCTACAGTAATCAAGACAATATGGTACTGGCACAGAAACATAGATCAATGGAACAAGATAGAAAGCCCAGAGACAAACCCACGCACCTATGGTCAACTAATCTATGACAAAGAAGACAAGAATATACAATGGAGAAAAGACAGCCTCTTCAATAAGTGGTGCTGGGAAAACTGAACAGCTACATGTAAAAGAATGAAATTAGAACAGTCCCTAACACCATTACAAAAATAATCTCAAAATGGATTAGTGGCCTAAATGTAAGACCAGACACTATAAAACTCTTGAAGGAAAACATAGGAAGAACACTCTTTGACATAAATCACAGCAAGATCTTTTTTGATCCACCTCCTAGAGTAATGGAAATAAAAACAAAAATAAACAAATGGGACCTAATGAAACTTCAGAGCTTTTGCACAGCAAAGGAAACCTTAAACAAGACGAAAAGACAGCCCTCAGAATGGGAGAAAATATTTGCAAACGAATCAATGGACAAAGGATTAATCTCCAAAATATATAAACAGCTCATGCAGCTCAATATTAAAAAAACAAACAACCCAATCCAAAAGTGGGCAGAAGATCTAAATAGACATTTCTCCAAAGAAGACATACAGATGGCCAAGAAGCACATGAAAAGCTGCTCAACATCACTAGTTATTAGAGAAATGCAAATCAAAACTACAATGAGGTATCACCTCACACCAGTGAGAATGGGCATCATCAGAAAATCTACAAACAACAAAGGCTGGAGAGGGTGTGGAGGAAAGGGAACTGTCTTGCACTGTTGGTGGGAATGTAAATTGATACAGCCACTGTGGAGAAGAGTATGGAGCTTCCTTAACAAACTAAAAATAGAATTACCATATGACCCAGAAATCCCACCAGTGGACATATAACCTGAGAAAACTATAATTCAAAAAGACACATGCACCCCAGTGTTCATTGCAGCACTATTTACAATAGCCAGGTCATGGAAGCAACCTAAATGCCCATCAACAGGTGAATGCATAAAGAAGATGTTGTACATATATACAATGGAATATTACTCAGCCATAAAAAGGAACGATATTGGGTCATTTGTTGAGACGTGGATGGATCTAGAGACTGTCGTACAGAGTGAAGTAAGCCAGAAAGAGAAAAACAAATATCATATATTAATGCATATATGTGGAACCTAGAAAAATGGTGCAGATGTACCGGTTTGCAGGGCAGAAATTGAGACACAGATGTAGAGAACAAACGTATGGATACCAAGGGGGAAAAGCCGCGGTGGGGTGGCGGTGGTGGTGGTGTGATGAATTGGGAGATTGGGATTGACATGTATACACTGATGTGTATAAAATTGATGACTAATAAGAATCTGCTGTATAAAAAAATAAAATTAAATTTAAAAGATCAATCAATAAATAAAACTTAATGACAGCAGATGCTTTTAGTAGAGAGATTATCTAGAATCCCACAAGTCTATCAAATACCTTCTTTCTAAGGGAAGGCTGGAAGGCAAATACAGTGGTGATGTGACAGACATTTGAAGGTTCTGCTCTAATAAAGGATGATCCTCTTAGCAATCATATGAACTTAGAATGGACCAAAGGCCTTGAAGTAGTACTTAAATTGGTTCTATTACAGAGATTAACAAGGCTTTATACTGGCCCCACCTCCTTTGAATTTTATCAAGATCCTTCCTCATTTGCTGTAGGTATGGATCATACTGCTAACCAGACCAACATAGGTTGTCTAAGCTTTCATGAAAACAGTGGGCTTTTTTGCTGTAGCAACACCCTAGAATTAATTCCTTCCTCTTCCCCAAGCCTTACCAACCATTTTTTTTTTTAATGAAAGAAAAAGAGAAATTATCCACTGGAAAGCCAAAATTCAGAAAGATTCCATATGAGTCACTTTGGTAGTTGCATAAATGTGCCAGTGGAAAGAATTAGGATGCTGAAAGCAGGTGAAAGAATTTGGAGGAGTAGACTAGTTAAAACAATGCTTCTTGAACTTGAATGTGCATACACATCATCTGAGAAATTCTCTTAAAATGCAAATACTGGGAATCTGCATTTTTAACAGGCTCCCAGGTGGTGCTTATATACAGTGTCCAAAGGATGTGGTGAGTTAGAACTTGGCTGAGGTCAAAAAAGACATGATTAGATATTACCTGGTGAATAGGTAGGTCACTGTAGCAGAGGACCCAGGTACTGACCTCACATGGGCAAATGACAGCTGGTTCAGGACATGGAATCCCCAAGGAGTGGGTGGGTGTGGGCTAGACCTGACACTGAGAATCACTGTTGGACTATAGGCCAGAGGAGAAAAAGATCAATTTGGTTAATACACCTCATTTTACATTCAACTATGGGAATGGGGTAGGAGCACAGTGGTATCCTCTACAAGTCTAACTTTGCTTATGTAGTTTCTAAAGCCCTTCTCCAAATTTAGAAATTAAAGACTAGTCATTTGTGAGTCATTCCTGATAAAGGCAGAGAATATTTCTTTATCTATTATCTATCCTTCTGCCTTTGTATCCATCCATCCATCTGTCCATCCATCATCTACCAGCAATTTTGCAAATGGCTACTTTCTTTGGTTAGAATGCTCTTTCCTTCACTTTTTTTTAATTCTTTAAAAAGTTTTATTTTATATTGACTATAGTTGATTTACAATGTTGTATTAGTTTCAAGTGCACAGCAAAGTGATTCAGTTATACATGTACTTGTATCTATTCTTTTTCAAATTCTTTTCCCATTTAGGTTATTACAGATTAGTGAGCAAGGTTCCCTTTGCTATACAGTAGGTCCTTGTTGTTTATCTATTTTAAATATAGTAGTGTGTATGTTAATCTCAAGCTCCCAACTTATCCTTTACTTTTTATTTATTTATTTTATTTATTTTATTTTTTTTTTTGCGGTACGCAGGCCTCTCACTGTTGTGGCCTCTCCCGTTGCGGAGCACAGGCTCCGGACGCACAGGCTCAGCAGCCATGGCTCACGGGCCCAGTCGCTCCACGGCATGTGGGATCTTCCTGGACCGGGGCACGAACATCGGCAGGCGGACTCTCAACCACTGCGCCACCAGGGAAACCCATATCCTTTACTTTTTAAATGGCATTTAGTTCTCAGTCTAAATGGCACATTCCCTAATAGGGTTTTTCTCTTCTCCTCTCTTTAGGTTTCCCTGTTGTTGTTTCTCATAATATCTCCTTAGTCTCCTTCTCAGTTTTTTGTTCCTTTCTGAGTTCCATATTATTTAATCGATAAATATTTATTGCTCTCTTGCTATATGACAAGACTGTCTTTAGTGCAGTCAATGGATATTAATATCCATTAATATATAGCAGCGAACCAAACAGAGAAAAAAGTTTGTTTTCAATTCTAATAACTTGTAGTAACCTTTTCTCCATAGGTTTAATTAAATTCTGCAATCATTTTTCGATTGCTTAAATTGTTTACATATTGAGATAATAAACTCTGTGGGAGTAAAACCTACAAATGTCTTATTCACCCATATATCTACTGTATATGTTGAATAATTTGATGATAAAAGTAGAATAATATTGATCAATGGAGCTAAAATTTTTCCATGGAAGACAGATACTCACACAAAGAAAAATTAGGAAGAATAAGGTATTTCTTTAGTAAGAGATTTGTGATGTGATAGAAACAGGATTTCTTATTTTCAAGGTTAATAGATGGTTAGTGAAAACGATATTTCAGCAGAGTGAAAAACAGGAGAATATAGCAGGTGAAGAGGAAGAAAAAAACCCAGTGCTCTAGACAGAGAGAAGTCCTAGGGGGAAGAGAGAGTGCAGTGTGTTTGTGGTTCTGAAACACAATCAGTATGGCTGGTGCATTGAGTGCAAGGAAGGGAAAGACAGGTAAGCCCAGAAGATAGAGAGAAGCTAGGGCATAAAAGCTATGAACAGAATCCAAACCTGGTACATCATATTGAGAAATTCTGATTTTATCCTAAGGTCAGTGGAGAGCAACTGAGGACTTCTAAATGGGGGACTATAAGTTCAGACACATATTTTAAAAGATCTCTGGATACACTGAATAATGGATTGTACAGAAGCCCAAGTGTAGACAAAATTAAAGGCTATTGCAACAAATCCAGGCCAAATCTACTAAAAACTTACTAGAACTAATAAATGAGTTCAGCAAGGTTAGAGGATATAAGATCATTATACAAAAATTAAGTGTATTTCTATGCCTTGGAATGGGCAATTCAAAATGAAATTAAGGAAACAATTCCATTAACAGCAGCAGCAAAAAAATACTTAGGAGTAAATTTTAAAAAGTGTAAACTATCCTAAAAACTATAAAATACTGCTGAAAGAAATTCAAAAAGGCCTAAATAAATGGAAAAACCTCACATATTTACAGATTGGGAGACTTAGTATAATTAAGATGGCAGAACCTCTCAAATTAATTTACAGGTTCAATACAGTCCTTATTAAAATCTGACCTAGTTTCTTTGCATAAATTGAAGCTGATACTAAAATTCATATAGAAATTCAAGGGACACAGAACAGTCAAAACAACCTTCATTTTTAAAGAACAGCTTTGGAGAACTCACATTTTCTGATTTCAAAACCTAATACCCTACAGTAATCAAGACAGTGTGGAACTAGCATAAGGATGGACATGTAAATTAATAGAATAGTATGGAAAGCCCCAAAATAAACCATTACATTTATGATCTATTGATTTTTGACAAGGATGCCAAGACAATTCAATGGGGCCTAAAATAGTCCTTTCAACAAATGGTGCCAAGGCTACTGGATATTCACATGCAGATGAATGAAGCTGGATACCTTCCTAACACCATATACAAAAATTAACTTAAAATAAGAACTAAATGTAAGAGCTAAAACTCTTAGAAGGAAACATAGGTTTAAATCTTTTTAACCTTGGATTAGCTGTAGTTTCTTAATATGGCGACAAAAACACAAACAAAGATAAAGATAGCTAAATTGGACTTTATCAAAATTTAAAACTTTTGTGCCACAGAAGTCCCCACCAAGGGCCTCCCTGGTGGCACAGTGGTTAAGAATCTTCCTGCCAATGCAGGGGACAGGGGTTTGAGCCCTGGTCCGGGAAGATCCCACATGCCACGGAGTAACTAAGCCCGTGCGCCACAACTCCTGAGCCTGCGCGCTAAAGCCCGCAAGCCACAACTACTGAGTCCACGTGCCACAACTACTGAAGCCCGCGCACCTAGAGCCTGTGTTCCGCAACAAGAGAAGCCACTGCAGTGAGAAGCCCACGCACCTCAATGAAGAGTAGACCCCACTCGCCGCAACTAGAGAAAGCTCGCAAACAGCAACAAAGACCCAACACAGCCAAAAATACATAAATAAAATAAATTTATTTAAAAATAAAAGACCCCGCCAAGAAAATGAAAAGACAGTCAACAGAATGAAAGTATTGCAAATCATATATCTGATAAGTGACATATCTAGGAAACTGATAAATAAATAATATAAAGACAAAAACCCTATTAAAAATGGGAAAGGGTCTTGTCATTAGACATTTCTCCAAAGAAGATACACAATTAGCCAACAAGCACGTGAAGAGATGCTCAATGTCATTATCCACCAAGAAAATGCAAATCAAAATCATGAGATACCAGTTTATGTCCACAAGGATAGATATAGTCAAAAAGACCTGCAATCATAACTGTTGGTGAGTATACAGGGAAATTGGAACCGTTATACACTGCTGGTACAAATGTAATACTGTGCAGCCATTACAGAAAACATTTCCTCAAAAGTTTAAGCAAAGAGTTGCCATGTGACATACCAATTCAACGTCTAGGTATACATTCAAGAGAAATGAGAAGATATGTCTACATAACAAGTTAAATGTGAATATTCATAGCAGTATTATTCATAATAGCCCCCAAGTGGAACTAACCCAAATTTCCAGCAATTTATGGATGGGTAAATAAAATGTCAGCATTAAAAAAAAAAGAGTATTGTAGTAGTATTGGTGCTACAAGATATGTGATCCCTGAAAACATCATGCAAAGTGAAAGTAATTAATCACGAAAGACCACATATCATATGATTGCATTTATATGAAATGTCTAGAATAGGCAAATCTATGGAAATAGAAAGTAGATTAGGGGTTGCCTGGGGCTGAGTGTATTAGGAGGAAATGGGGAGTGACTGCTCACCAAAAACAGGGTTTCTTTTGGGAATGAAGAAAATGTTCTAAAATTGATTGTGGTGATAGTAGCACAGTCCTGTGAATATATTAAAAAATCATTGAATTGTACACTTTAAATGAATGATTAGTATTGTATGTTAATTATATCTCAAAAAAGCTGTTACATTAAAAAAAGAAAAACTAGACAAAAGCTGCTACTAGCCTGGTCTAACATATTAATGGCAATGAGAATAAATTCAGGGCATGTTTAGGAAAAAGGATAAACCACACTTAGAGAAGAGGGAGAAGATAGTGCATTAGGCCAGATATTCCAAGAGCATGGGATTGAATCTGAAAGAATTTTATTAGAGGAAGTACCTATGAAAGAGAAGATAGGAATGGAGCTGGATAAGGTTGGGAGAGCCAGCATATCTTGATGCAATCTGACCGCAAGGGAAGGAGAGAGAAAGTTAGGTGGAGGTGTCTTAGATTACCCAATAGTCTAGCAACGTTTCTGAAAAGTTGTTGGGGAGTACTCAAGCTAAAGGTGGCCATCTGAAGAGTCTCTCATCTCCAGGAATGTTCTACCATGGCACCCCTGACGCACACCATCACTGGCTCTTGGGAATCATGGGCTCAGTACAAACGTAGGGATGGATTTCAAAGTGCATCACCTGTAGCCCTGTAACATCACCTGTAGTTGGTGTTCTGTGAGTGCATTTTCATGGTTGCCATGGAAGGCATCAAGGATGACCCCCCAGTTTTTCTCACTTGAGCATCTGAGACATTTATTAGAATAGGGAATAGCTGGGAAGGAGCTGGTTCGGCTCCTGGGGAGATACTTGGGGACCAGAGGAGTTCAGGCTTGTATATGGCCAAGGCACATTCAAGTAGACGAGTTGGAACTATGAACATGGAAGTTACAAATATGGATCTAGGACATCAGTGGTAAACAAATAAGCAATTTGGGTTGGAGATAAAGATTTGGACAAAATGATCAGACAGGTGATAATTGTAGGTGATGTGAGTGCCATGACATAGAAAAGTGCAAGACCTGGGTAAAGGAGGGATCCTGGGGAAGGTGATTTCTGAGCTTGAAGGATGTGAAGTAGTTAGTTCGGCCCAAAGAGTTCAAGACGCGAGGAGCATCCTGCATAAAAGTGTGCAGGCAGCAAGCGCACTGTGCTTTCAAGGCTCTATAAGTAATTCCTTTTCGTGGAGATGCATACGGAAAAGTAGACAGAAGTAACAGTAGAGAAGTCAGTGGTGCCAGGCCACCAAAGGTTTCTTGCATCTCACTAGAATTTGGATTTTCAAAAATGTCAGGTATAAGGGTGACAAAGAATATATATATTTAGAAGATTACACTGGCATTGGTGTTGACCTAGGAATAGTGTTATTTAAGGAAGCTAAAGAGGCCCAGGGTTGCCCAAAATTATGATTAAAAACAAAAAAGCCACTGTAAACCTAGATTTTTTTAGGGAGATTTCTAATTATAAAATTACAAGTCATTCTAATTAAAATCACAAATTCATGCATTTTGTGGGGGTCAATTTTCTATGCTTTTTCCAGTATGTCTTCTGGTAGGATACAACCCACACCTGCCACCCTGCAGGCTCTGGAACCACAGTTCCAAGCATCACTATTGCTTTTATGTGAACGAGGTGCAGTGTTACCTCTACGCTGCCTCCCTCCCCTCATCCTACTGCCCAGAAATCTACACGTTCCCTGCCTCCCTATCATGGATCACTTCCCTGCAGAAATATTTGTCTATTTCTGAATTTTCACTCCCTATTTCTCTTGCTGCATGGTCTGTTGCTCATGGCCTCAAGCTGCTTCTAACCTCCCCTCCATGCTCACTCTCTCCGAGACTTCTGAATGTTTACCTACCATCTCTGCTGCTTCTAGGCCTTCCACTGTTTCAGTCTCTCTCTCTCACTTCTCCCATCCTGTGTTTGCCGTTCTTTTTTTCCCTTCCTCTTCTCAGTCTCCCAAGTGTCTGAGTTTTCATGCCGACCACCTTGTGATGGCCAGTGGCAATGGTTCTGAACCTTCCATAATTTCTAGCTGGTAAACGACTCACGCATGGTGTATAATGGGGTCATCTTTATGTTTTTAGCAACCATCTTTGTTTTGCAAGAAATAGAGCATGGCGATTAAGAGTACACTCTCTGCAGTCCTGAATTCAGCTCCTGTATCTACCACTTTCTAATTCTTAACTTGTACATGCTTTTATTGAAATCTTCACAGTCTCAATTCTCCCCACTTGCAAAAATGGGGATGTTAATAATAATGACCTCATAGAGTCAGGGTGAGAACCAAGGAAATGAATCCTTCCCTTTCCTATTGTTTATTTTTTAGATTTAGAACCATCCCAGCAGTTTCAAGGCACTAGGCAACTGTTTAGGATAAGATTTCCCTGCTTAGGCATTTTTTTTGTTCTTTATCAGAAGGATATTGATGGGATTAATTTTAACTTACATAATATCTGGATTTATTTAATAGCAAGCTGTGATATAATAGGTTTCCATGTAAAACCGGAAGTAGAATCCATAGTTCCTGAATTGTAGCCATAGATACCAGTTGATTGGGACAAAGAAATTGATATAAAAGAAATAGATGGGGAGTCAAGAAGCAGAGTTCTTGCCTTACAGCTACCGTTGTGTAGCGGCTGACCTTGGTCAGGTTCATCTTAACTTGTCTGGGTCTAGGTGGAGATTGGACCAAATCTGTGATTTTATTCAGGGATATCCATATGCCAGGACTTTGGGGTGCTGTGACTATCAGAGTTTAAATAAATCCACAGTATTAATAGGGGCACACTTTCTGGAGCACATTTTTACTCAAAGATTTTGGGAAAGACACATTACCTGAGTAATGATAGTAAGATAAATATATTATCAGATTTAAAAACGAAATGTGTAACTTGAAAGAAATCTGGAACTAATGCCTCAGCTCCTTTGGATATGCTGGAGTACATGTCAGACTTTTAGATATACTTTGATGGAGGAAATTTGAGAAGTCTCAAAACTCTAGGGCTAAAATTCATTGATTTTACAATGCCTGTTTTTATTACTATCTGTCTTTGTACATCCTCAGTAATGTCTTTCATTTATCATCACTGATTATCAACAACTGAGTGTTATATTAGTTATTATCATTCATAAATTATATCCCTTTAAAATGGGTTAGTGTAAATTATATATCATAGTTTTAAAATAAAATAATCATTTATGATATATTATTTATATGCATTTACATTTTGTATTTTAGGACATTAAACATGTGATATTAAATAGATGTGTTGCATCATTTCTTAAGACCCATTCCTTTTGGATTTTTTCAAATACAGTTAAACAAAATTTACTTATAAAAATAATTATCTTGACTGTACCATTGTACACTTTTAATAATGAGCTAGTATTCATTTTTCATTAATACTTTAGGGAAATACTAGTGTTTTTTTTTTTATAATTGCAGCTTAAATTGTCGAGTTTTGCTTTAAGTTATTGATAAGCCAAGATAGGTGAAAAATTATAATTTTCTTTTTCAAAGAGTATTTGAATGTTTGTAGTCAATTCTCAGGAAAACTCATGCAGGTCGAGTTCTAGACGCTGACCTTATCTTCTGCACTATTTTAATTACTTCTGGGATCAAAAGAAAACTTCCAACAGATTCCCATACAGTGAGTAACATTTTTATGTTATTTGTAAATTGTCATACTAATTGAATCTGTAGGCACATTGATAAGAGATTAAACTTCCACAGTAATGTTCACCCTGTAAATTTGCTTTCTTTTCAAGTAGAAAATATCAGGATAATGATGCTAGCATCATTAAAAGATCATAAACAACTATGCAAAAAGTTGTATAGATAACATTCTTTTGTTTTCAAAGAGATTAGTCTTATAGCCTGACTTAATTGTTTTATAAAATATATACCAGCATAGGGGCTTCCCTGGTGGCGCAGTGGTTGGGAGTCCGCCTGCCGATGCAAGGGGACACGGGTTCGTGCCCCGGTCCGGGAGGATCCCACATTCCGCGGAGCGGCTGGGCCCGTGAGCCATGGCCGCTGAGCCTGCGCTTCCGGAGCCTGTGCTCCGCAACGGGAGAGGCCACAACAGTGAGAGGCTCGTGTACCGAAAAAAAAATTATATATATATATATATATATATATATATATATACACACATACCAGCATAGAGAGAACAAAAATTTAAGTCCTTTCCCAAGGGCCATTTATATTAACAGTCACTGTTAATTTGGGAAAGATTATTTTCCTACCACAAAACTTACTTGACAAAATTTGTTAAACAATCACACAATTTTGAAACAGTCATTTTCCTCAAATATTATACTATTATTTTTTACTCTCTCTGAAGACGCCACATGATGCTTGGGTCTTCATATGCAAAGTACAATTTGGGGTAATTTTGGACATTTCAGTTCTACAAAAATGTCTTCTGAAGTATATAGATTATTGCTACAAAATTTTGAATATATCTTTGTTTTATAAGTTGCTACCTACCAGAATATAATATTTACCCCTTAAGAGGTGAAGATGAAATGAGAAAATACATTGGTAATAAAAGAATTTGTAACCCACCGAGTAAGCATATAGTTATCTTTGCCTTGACTCCACCCTAGGTCTATGTGTGCCTCTGGACATGCAGACATAAACTTCAAGTTCTTAAAAGTATTTCCTGTGAGGTACACCAATGTTATTTTCATAAAATGTATCCTTAATTGCTAAAGAAATAGTAAATAAATATATATCACAAAGGACTTTCATGTATACAGTGCCTTCCTTTTCTGGTTAATAATTACATGCTTTAGAATGAGGATAGCACTTTTTTTTTACCCACCATTAAATTTTTCTACATGACCTAGACCATTGAAAATTGGTTTCTCAGTGCCAATATTTAAATGATTTGCCTATTTGTCTGATAAATATACCAGAGCATTTTTAGGGTGAACACACTGGTTTTGTGAATATGCTTATTCTTTTATATCTCCAACTAGGAGATATTAAACTGTGGTTTTTGATTGTTAAAAATACCAGAAAGTTGATTTCCTAGACAGGAATCCATGGGACTATATGCATGTGTGTCAAGCTGTTAATACTTATGATAATTACTGATAGGCTCTTGAATCAACTTCCCATCTGAGAAATACTGGAAGGTAAGAAGATTATTTTTTACAAATAAGATAATATGCCGGCAGGCAGAACGTGATTGGAGATAAAGGTCAGTAGCCATCTGTTCCTCAGTCTTATTTATATGAGCAGAAGGTATGGTATGTCATACCCAAGCTGTTTTCAAATGCATAATAACAAAAAATGTGAAATCACCTGGAAGGTGAATCTTTTGAAATTTCACCTTGAAGCAAATTGCTTCCTAAGATAAACAAAATAATATGCTTAGTTTCTGCTCAGAATTTTTTTACAGAATTTGAAAAGCTACAGATCTCCCTAACATAGATGAATGTACCCTAGACTTTGTCTTGTGAAACAAATTATAGCAAACACAAATATTAGAGAACAGAGGTTTGAACTCTGTACAGTAAATATTATGCAGATTTCTCAATGATTGGCTAGTTTCTCACATAGAAAGTCTGTCCATCTGTTCTTTAAATGGGTTAATAATTTCATTATATTATTATTATTATTGTTTTTACTTGCTCTGGGTATACATGCATCTTTCCAGAATTTTTGTGAGGACTCACGTGGGCAATAATTTTGAACTCTGTTAGCAGAAAAGCAACCTTACTAAGGGTTCTAGGCGGGTGTGGACCCTAAAGCAATAAAACATGTAAACATGACAATTCTTTTTAGCTGCATCAACCCTTTTTGGTATTCCCACAGCTGATCTCAATTTTCTCTTTTTATAACAACTCAGTAAGGGGTTTTAACAGAGCAGACAAGCATGAAATTAATTTTCCATAGAAGTTTTACTGATGCTGGGAAACTCGCTGGTCAGTAATATTGGTATAAGTCCTATGCCGGCTTGGCTGTTCTGTTTTCTTCTTTCTAATTGCAGTGAATTTTATCAACATCAATTCTACAAAGTATTACTATGCAAAACCTTTAAGGGAAGGAACATAGGTATTTTTCACATATAATTTCTTAACTCTTAGCTAGATTTATAGTAGCACAGCATTGTGCTTTTTCTTGCTAATAGCAAGATAACTATTTGTCTTGGTACTTGCTGCACATGGCTTACAGTACGTTGGAAAGAAGATGCCCCATGCTCCACGGACTAACTAAAGCCCCGAGATGCCTCTTAGCTTCAGCAATGACAAGACTTTCTTTTAGAACTAGCGATGCCTGGATATGTAAACTGTATCTTGGATAATTTCTTTCCCTATGTTGTTAAGCCTAAAACACCTCTGTTGCCTTGGCAAACTAATCGATATCTCTGTTGTAATTGTGGCTTCCGATTCTGTAGGAATTATACCCTACGTATTTTAAGGATATAGATTTTCGATTCATAGGAACAGTCATCCCTAATTTTATGCATATAATTTTTTTGGTTACTACTTCCTCTCAATTCTCAATTGTAAAGCATGACACAATCTGGGGTATTGTATTGAGAGAAGTTTGCTCTCCAGTGTACTGGTCTGGGGAGACACTTCTAGAGGCTGGGCATCCAGGCATCTCTTACACTGCCTTGCTTTTCAGGTGACCTCCCTTACACCACCTCTGCCCAATGCATCACTTTTTTGTCTTGAAAGGCTCAGCTTGGTTCTCCCCGTTACTCTGCAGAATCACCAGGGGTGTGAGTTCCTGCTGAGTTTCTCATTCCTTGCTGACAACATTTAAAGGAAAAAAAAAATCCTCCCTTAGTTTCCAAGTCCAGTGTGTGTTTCGTAAATGGTGTTCTTGTGTAGTTCCTGTGTTGTGTGAAGGTTTCACAGATGTAGCAAATCTCCTGTTTGTTCACTCCCCCCGAGAGGTAAATGGGGTATATGGCTTGATTTTTTTGCTGTTGATATAATTTTGGGGAGCTTAGAGACTGGATATGTAAGAAGAGAAAAGTCAACTCCCCAAAAGGATTGTGACAAGTAGAAGGTGAGGGAAGAGGAGAACGCTTCCTAACGTCCAACCTCCCTGCCCCACCCTCTGCTGCGGTTAGAACAGATTTGTACCTTTTAACAAATATTTATAGAACATGTATTAGGTGCAAATACAATGCTCAGATAAAGGGCTGCTAAACAAACAACAGAAGGCTGTGGTCCTCGTCCTTGAGGAGCCCACGGACACACTCACCAAATGTGCAGAGGCGTCTAAGCCAAAAGTGGGAGGCAATGTGAAGTTACACTAATGGCAGCCTTCATTGAATGCTAGATGCATTGGCTCATGAAACGCTGACAACCGTCCTCCCAGTAAGGTACCTTTATGTTTTGCATTTTGTAAAGACGAAGCTGAAGGTCAGGGAGGTTGAGTGAGTTGCCGAGGCTGTATAGCTCTTAGCAGAAGAGTTGGGATTTGGACCAATGAAAACCTGGCTCAGGCATCAGTGTGCTTGAGTGTTAATGCTGTAACTGCCCCTCCTCCCCACACCATGCAGAATAGCAGCACTTGTGTGTTCTTAAAGAAAAGGAACTGATTAATTCTGACCGAGCTGTAGAGATGGATTCACGGTGGAGTGTGCGGAGATTTGAAGAGTGGATGGAGTTTTCCCACGAAGATGAGAAACACAAAGGTTGGTGCAGATAGTGGTGGTGACCTCTTCCAGGATGAGAAGCCATGGGATGATTTTAAAAAGAATAAGAAGCAAATGAAGTTTGGCTTGTCTACATCACACACTAAGGGCAGGAAGAAGCAGGGGATAAAGTTGAGGAGGGAAATGGGGCTGAGTTCTAAAGGGGCTTGGAAGCACTGTGAGAAGATTTCACTTAATTCCACTGATTTCCACTTAATTTCCAGTGATAAGGGAGGAGACGAAAGCCAAACAATGGATGTGAAGTGACCTGGATATTAATCACAGAAGGAAGTCATGAGTCCCTCAGGGCGGGGCACAAAGCAGGGTGGGGATGTGACTGAACCTCAGGACCCAGAATTGCTGGTGGCAACTGGATCCATTTGAGCTTGACCTGTCGGGGAGGGAAGACAGCTGTTGCCAGAGATGCTGCTGAGTCATTAGGACAAGGCGTTGGGCAGGGGGTTGGAGGGGGGCAGTGAGGGGAAATGGGATGGAGGCGGGAGCGGACGGTCCTCTACTTTCTGGCCAGTGTCTCCCGACAGAAAAACAGCAGGACCCTGGGAAATGCTGATAAAGTGGCAGCCCTCACTCCCTACCTGACAGATCAAGCAGGGGAAGGAAGGCCTGAATCCGAGGGGATAAAAGACCCAGATCAGCAAGGTGGGAAGGTATTTCATCACGGTGCAGGATTGCATCACAGTGGACATGCAGTTGGTTACAGCTTGGAATTTAGGTTTAGGAAGAGAGAATAGTGGAGTCACGAGGTCATATGGAATACTGTTGCATTTGTCAGGGCTTCATGAGGATTAGAATTAAATTAGGGTCTGGAAGAATGGATGGCCCACTCTGCTCATGACTGCACTGTGGGGAATGATTTTACAAACAAGACACAAAAGTCACCAACCCTAAGTGAAAAGATGATAAATATAATTGCATTAAAATTGAACAATCTATTTCTCAAAAGACAGGGTAAAAAACCTGCAAATGCAAGTTATAATCGGGGAGAAGATATTTCCAGCACATACAACCAATGAGTCATTGATTTTGAGAATGACATTGCTACAAATCAATAAAAAAAAAGAAAAACAACTAAATAGAAAAATGCGCAAAAGGCATGAACTTGCACTTCACAGAAGAGAAAATCTGAATGTTTAATAAACATATAAAAATGCTCAATAGCAGTAAACAGGGAAATGCAATGAAAGCCACTGTGATACAATTCACACTCAGCAGATTGACAAAATTTTGAGTCAGATGAAACCAAGAGCGGTGAGGATACAGAGAAATGGAAACTCGTAATTACTGATTCTAGGAGGATACATGGGCATAACAACTTAGGAAAGGGCTGTGGTAAGATCTTGCACATGCCCGAAAGATATTCCTGTATAAGTGAAACAATATCTGTAAAATAGTGACCATTGTTTGTAACAGTAAAATTAAAAGCAATAAAACAATAAAACAATCCCAAGCTACTTAAAGGCTTATTCTTAGATGAACAAATACATGTGTCATCTGCATGCAGTGTAATTTTATATTGTACAACAGGGAAAATGAGCTGGAATTCACCTGCAAACACAGTTGAATCTTGAAAATATAAAGTTGGATAAATATACTAATCATAGAAGTATGTATACAATACGTTACCACTTACAAAGTCCAAGATACATAAAACATAACGATATGCTGCATATATGTATATGTGTATATATATACATACCTGTATATGTGTACATATACATATATGTGTATATGCATATGTAACTATGACAAAAATTATATCCAAACCCTGTGGGAAGGAACATAGGAAGAACTGCAGAATTTTCTGTTTCTTAAGATGCATGGTGGGAACACAGATGTTTGCTATAAGATTAATCGTACCTTATTCTTTTGTACTGATTACAATACGTCGTAACAAAAGTGAGTTACAAAAATAAAGAAGGATTAAAGCAGGAGTGACAATAGAATCAGTGTCATAGAGGACCAGGAGTGACAGGAAACTTGCTACCTTAGGGTGTTCCATGCTGACACAGAGAGCAGCATTCTAGTCTATAAGAAAACAATATTTTACCCCCACTGAATCATAAACTTCCCAATTAAAATATAGGCTCCTTGAGGAGAGGGACGACACCTTTCATCTTTTTAGGTTCCCGTATGATAGCAAAGCGTTGGTGTATGTGAGTGATTTAGAATTATGGTATGCTGAAGAGTTAATTCGACCCTCCTACCTGCCTCCTTTCCCATTTTGTGATGGGGGTGGGGTTTGGGGAATCTCCCTAATGGATAGAAAGAACATAGGAAAATTGAATTGGATCTCTTTGTAGACGGCTAATTTAAATAATTCACTTGGCTTCTTTGGATAACCAGTTTCTCTAATTGCTGAAAGAAGAGTTTGTACCTTCACAAGTTCCCTTCCAGCTTTAAAATTCTAAGGTGCATGATACCACAGTAGAGAAGGATCCATCAGCTGCAGACCTTTCCACTTTCCTGCACATAAATAGTTGTTTCTGTACCTGAAATCCCTAGTTACGACTTGTCTTTTATGCATAACTGATGGCAGAGTTTTTATTTTATGTGAAACACCTGATTTCTGTACATCAAAATGATGGGTCTGCCATAACTTCTCAGCTGTCAACCTGAATGTTTTCAGGACTCTGCATGTCATTGAAATGCTTCAACTACCTTGTTGATATTGCACACAGAAAATAGAGAACGTGTCGTCCTTGCTTAAGAGCTTAGGGTGCTAGATTTTGGTTGGCATTTAAGCATTGACTTTTAAACCACATCATCCGTTGGCAAAGTTATTTTTTAAATTCATTTTATTAGAATCTTGCAGAAATAACCTACAAATCCAGTTCATTTTTTGTTTCTGTTTGACGCCAAAAGACAGCATGATCCCACAACTATATTTTTATGTATTCACATTGATAGTCATTTCTAAATAACACTATCCATAATTTTTACTGTACCTATTTTAGGGATGTGATTTTGACATCTATAATTGTTGCTGTAAGTCATAAGGATAAGCTTCCTCATGCAAAAATCTATTTCTTCTTTCGGCATATTTATTTTCAAAAATATTCTAATTTAATAGTGAAATATATGGTCCTAATGGGACATCAGCAGTATCAGTGTTAGGAAGAAGATCTTCATGCAAAGGAAACCATAAATGAAATTAAAAGACAACCTACGGACTGGAAGAAAATATTCTCAAATGAAGCAACCAATAAGGGATTCATTTCTAAAATATACAAACAGCTCATACAACATAATATCAAAAAAAAAACCAATTAAAAAATGGGCAGAAGACCTAAATAGACATTTCTCCAAAGAAGACATACAGATGGCCAAGAGGCACATGAAAAGATGCTCAACATCGCTAATTATTAGAGAAATACAAATCAAAACTACAATGAGGTATTTCACACCAGTCAGAATGGCCATCATCAGAAAGTCTACAAATAACAAATGCTGGAGAGGGTGTGGAGAAAACGGAACCCTCCTACGCTGTTAGTGAGAACGTAAATTGGTGCAGCCACTATGGAGAACAGTATGGAGGTTCCTCAAAAAACTAAAAATAGAGCTACCATATGATCCCGCAATCCCACTCCTGGACATATATCCGGACAATACTATAATTCTAAAGGATACACGCACCCCAATGTTCATAGCAGCACTATTTACAATAGCCAAGACACGGAAACAAGCTAAATGTCCATCGACAGAGGAATGGATAAAGAAGATGTGGTACATATATACAATGGAATATTACTCAGCCGTAAAAAGAAGGAAATAATGCCACTTGCAGCAACATGGATGGACCTAGAGATTATCATACTAAGTCAGACACAGAAAGACAAATATCATATGATATCACGTATATGTGGAATCTAAAAACGTGATACAAATGAACTTAGTTACAAAACGGAAATAGACTCACAGACATAGAAAGCAAACTTATGGATACCAAAGGGGAAAGCGAGGGGAGGGGGGAAGGGATAAATTAGGAGTTTGGGATTAGCAGATACACACTACTATATATAAAATAGATAAACAACAAAGACTTACTGTGAGCACAGGGGACTCTTTTCTATATTCAGTATCTGATAATAACCTATAATGGAAAGGAATCTGAAAAACAATAGATATATAAATATATATGTTTGTATATACTTTCTCTACATCTGAAACTAACACAACATTGTAAATTAACTATACTTCAATTTTAAGAAATGGTTAAAAAAAAAGAAGACTGACGTCATTAGCACAAAATACCATTGAGTTCAAGAGATTGTGTGGCTAGGGTGTTGTCATGGCTCCCATGTGAGGTGTTTAGTTGACCTCTTATGTTCTGGGACCGCCAATCTTCTACTCTTGCCCGTTTCTTCTGTTAAGCTTAGGGGTTCTGTTCTTCATTGTCTTAATTTTAACCTTTACCTTTTATTTTGAAATTAATACAGCTACATTCACCTCTTAGTTTCTGAACATCGAGTCTTTGGGTGTGGTTCTGGAAGATAAGGTCCAGCTTTGAGGATAGAGTCAGTTCCCAGATATGTGTCCTCCCATTATCTGTTCTGCTTATGTGATCCCAATATGGTGACTCTTGGTGTAGACATATTTCCTCTTGGTAATACATAATTAGCCCTTCTGTATGAAAACAAATACTTTTGCTTTCTTTTTACCAAGCGTGTGTGTGGAATGGCCTGGCATTATTCTAGACCAGTGTACAACCATGAAAAATGATCTGAAGATTTATATGTGTGAGACTGTATGTTGTTTCAAAAAGCAGTTGTGATTAAGATCTATGAATGTAGTCTTTCATTCAACAAACTTTCAGTCAATATCTACCTTGCATCAGGTAGTATGAACATCTGAAAACTGGGAGTAGGGATACACAGGTTGCCAAAACTATTCTCAGATTAGTCCAGGAGTTGGAAATAACGATGCATTCTTCTCTGAAAGTATTCTTGGCAGTCAGGATTTTTACTCAAAAGTAAGTACATAGAAATGTTTAGGGACAATCACTCTCACAGGACGATTTTCTAAAAGAAAAATATCGAGGAGAAATCAAGTTAACCTAGCAGGACAGATTCTCTAATTGTTTGAACTGGATTCTAGAGGAGGGATCATCTAAGTGGGAGCTGTGAAAAGGGAGCTGTGGGAATATTAGCATGTCAGAAAGGAGAATTCAAAGACGTGGCTTCATGACTGTGAGTCCCTAGAAAGGAGTGAAGAAAGGAACTGCATTTGCAGCTAAATGAGGAATTTGCATTTTATTTCTTAAATTTTTTTAAATTGTGGGATTGCTTTAAATCCAGGCATTGGTGGCAAGAATAAGGAGGACGGCTTCTAAGTCATAGTACCTGGGTGCACACCTCAAGTCCATGACCTTAAACAAAGTATGACTTCTTTATGTCTTGGTTTCTTTTTTTTTCTTCTTTTTTTTTAACATCTTTATTGGAGTATAATTGCTTAACAATGGTGTGTTAGTTTCTGCTTTACAGCAAAATGAATCAGTTATATATATATACATATGTTCCCATATCTCTTCCCTCTTGCGTCTCCCTCCCTCCCACCCTCCCTATCCCACCCCTCCAGGCGACCACAAAGCACCAAGCTGATCTCCCTGTGCTATGCGGCTGCTTCCCACTAGCTATCTACTTTACGTTTGGTAGTGTATATATGTCCATACCTCTCTCACGCTTTGTCACAGCTTACCCTTCCCCCTACCCATACCCTCAAGTCCATTCTCTAGTAGGTCTGTGTCTTTATTCCTGTCTTACCCCTAGGTTCTTCATGACATTTTTTTTCTTAAATTCCATATATACATGTTAGCATACGGTATTTGTCTCTCCCTTTCTGACTTACTTCACTCTGTATGACAGACTCTAGGTCTATCCACCTCATTACAAATAGCTCAATTTCGTTTCTTTTCATGGCTGAGTAATATTCCATTGTATATATGTGCCACATCTTCTGTATCCACTCATCCGATGATGAACACTTAGGTTATTAACATCTCTGGGCTATTGTAAATAGAGCTGCAATGAACATTTTGGTACATGACTCTTTTTGAATTATGGTTTTCTCAGGGTATATGCCCAGTAGTGGGATTGCTGGGTCATATGGTAGTTCTATCTGTAGTTTTTTAAGGAACCTCCATACTGTTCTCCACAGTGGCTGTATCAATTTACATTCCCACCAACAGTGCAAGAGGGTTCCCTTTTCTCCACACCCTCTCCAGCATTTATTGTTTCTAGATTTTTTGATGATGGCCATTCTGACTGGCGTGAGATGGTATCTCATTGTAGTTTTGATTTGCATTTCTCTAATGATTAGTGATGTTGAGCATTCTTTCATGTGTTTGTTGGCAGTCTGTATATCTTCTTTGGAGAAATGTCTATTTAGGTCTTCTGCCCATTTTTGGATTGGGTTGTTTGTTTTTTTGTTATTAAGCTGCATGAGCTGCTTATAAATTTTGGAGATTAATCCTTTGTCAGTTGCTTCATTTGCAAATATTTTCTCCCATTCTGAGGGTTGTCTTTTGGCCTTGTTTATGGTTTCCTTTGCTGTGCAAAAGCTTTGAAGTTTCACTACGTCCCATTCGTTTATTTTTGTTTTTATTTCCATTTCTCTAGGAGGTGGGTCAAAAAGGATCTTGCTGTGATTTATCTCATAGAGTGTCCTGCCTAAGTTTTCCTCTAAGAGTTTGATAGTTTCTGGCCTTACATTTAGGTCTTTAATCCATTTTGAGCTTATTGTTGTGTATGGTGTTAGGGAGTGATCTGATCACATACTTTTACATGTCCCTGTCCAGTTTTCCCAGCACCACTTATTGAAGAGGCTGTCCTTTCTCCACTGTACATTCCTGCCACCTTTATCAAAGATAAGGTGACCATATGTGCGTGGGTTTATCTCTGGGCTTTCTATCCTGTTCCATTGATCTATATTTCTCTTTTTGTGCCAGTACCATACTGTCTTGATTACTGTAGCTTTGTAGTATAGTCTGAAGTCAGGGAGCCTGATTCCTCCAGTTCCGTTTTTTGTTCTCAAGATTGCTTTGGCTATTCGGGTTCTTTTATGTTTCCATACAAATTGTGAAATTTTTTGTTCTAGTTCTGTGAAAAATGCTACTGGTAATTTGATAGGGATTGCATTGAATATGCAGATTGCTTTGGGTAATAGAGTCATTTTCACAATGTTGATTCTTCAATCCAAGAACATGGTATATCTCTCCATCGATTTGTATCATTTTTAATTTCTTTCATCAGTGTCTATAATTTTCTGCATACAGGTCTTTTGTCTCCTTGGGTAGGTTTATTCCTAGATATTTTATTCTTTTTGTTGCAATGGTAAATGGGAGTGTTTTCTTGATTTCACTTTCAGATTTTTCATCATTAGTGTATAGGAATGCCAGAGATTTCTGTGCATTAATTTTGTATCCTACTACTTTACCAAATTCATTGATTAGCTCTAGTAGTTTTCTGGTAGCATCTTTAGGATTCTCTATATATAGTATCTACAAAAGTGACAGTTTTACTTCTTCTTTCTGATTTGGATTCCTTTTATTTCCTTTTCTTCTCTGATTGCTGTGGCTAAAACTTCCAAAACTATGTTGAATAAGAGTGGTGAGAGTGGGACATCTTGTCTTGTTGCTGACCTTAGTGGAAATGCTTTCAGTTTTTCACCATTGAGGATGATGTTGGCTGTGGGTTTGTCATATATGGCCTTTATTATGTTGAGGAAACTTCCCTCTATGCCTACTTTCTGCAGAGTTTTTATCATAAATGGGTGTTGAATTTTGTCGAAAGCTTTCTCTGCATCTATCGAGATGATCATATGGTTTTTCTCCTTCAATTTTTAATATGGTGTATCACGTTGATTGATTTGCGTATATTGAAGAATCCTTGCATTCCTGGAATAAACCCCACTTGATCATGGTGTCTGATCCTTTTAATGTGCTGTTGGATTCTGTTTGCTAGTATTTTGTTGAGGATTTTTGTATCTATATTCATCAGTGATATTGGCCTGTAGTTTTCTTTCTTTGTGGCATCCTTGTCTGGTTTTGGAATCAGGGTGATGGTGGCCTCATAGAATGAATTTGGGAGTGTTCCTCCCTCTGCTATATTTTGGAAGAGTTTGAGAAGGATAGGTGTTAGCTCTTCTCTAAATGTTTGATAGAACTCACCTCTGAAGCCATCTGGTCCTGGGCTTTTGTTTGTTGGAAGATTTTTTAATCACAGTTTCAATTTCAGTGCTTGTGATTGGTCTATTCATATTTTCTATTTGTTCCTGATTCAGTCTTGGCAAGTTGTGCATTTCTAACAATTTGTCCATTTCTTCCAGGCTGTCCATTTTATTGGCATAGAGTTGCTTTTAGTAATCTCTCATGATCTTTTGTATTTCTGCAGTGTCAGTTGTTACTTTTTCATTTCTAATTTTATTGATTTGAGTCTTCCTCCTTTTTTTCTTGATGAGTCTGGCTAATGGTTTATCAACTTTGTTTATCTTCTCAAAGAACCAGCTTTTAGTTTTATTGATCTTTGCTATCGTTTCCTTCATTTCTTTTTCATTTATTTCTCATCTGATTTTTATGATTTCTTTCCTTCTGCTAACTTTGGGGTTTTCTGTTCTTCTTTCTCTAATTGCTTTAGGTGCAAGGTTAGGTTGTTTATTCGAGATGTTTCCTGTTTCTTAAGGTAGGGTTGTATTGCTATAAACTTCCCTCTTAGAACTGCTTTTGCTGCATCCCATAGATTTTGGGTCGTTGTGTCTCCACTGTCATTTGTTTCTAGGTATTTTTTAATTTCCTCTTTGATTTCTTCAGTGATCAATTCGTTATTAAGTAGTGTATTGTTTAGCCTCCATGTGTTTGTATTTTTTACAGATCTTTTCCTGTAATTGATATCTAGTCTCATAGCGTTGTGGTCGGAAAAGATACTTGATACAATTTCAATTTTCTTAAATTTACCAAGGCTTGATTTGTGACCTAAGATATGATCTATCCTGGAGAATGTTCCATGAGCACTAGAGAAAAATGTGTATTCTGTTGTTCTGGAATGGAATGTCCTATAAATATCAATTAAGTCCATCTTGTTTAATGTATCCATTAAAGCTTGTGTTTCCTTATTTTCATTTTGGATGACCTGTCCATTGGTGAAAGTGGAGTGTTAAAGTCCCCTACTATGAATGTGTTACTGTCGATTTCCCCTTTTATGGCTGTTAGTATTTGCCTTATGTATTGAGGTGCTCCTATGTTGGGTGCATAAATATTTACAATTGTTATATCTTCTTCTTGGTTCAACCTTGATCATTATGTAGTGTCCTTCTTTGTCTCTTCTAATAATCTTTATTTTAAAGTCTATTTTGTCTGATATGAGAATTGCTACTCCAGCTTTCTTTTGGTTTCCATTTGCATGGAATATCTTTTTCCATCCCCTTACTTTCAGTCTGTATGTGTCTCTAGGTCTGAAGTGGGTCTCTTGTAGACAGCATATGTAAGGGTCTTGTTTTTGTATCCATTCAGCCAATCTGTGTCTTTTAGTGGGAGCATTTAATCCATTTACATTTAAGGTAATTATCGATATGTATGTTCATATTCCCATTTTCTGAATTGTTTTGGGTTCGTTATTGTAGGTCTTTTCCTTCTCTTGTGTTTCTTGCCTAGAGAAGTTCCTTTAGCAGTTGTTGTAGAGCTGGTTTGGTGGTGCTGAACTCTCTCAGCTTTTGCTTCTCTGTAAAAGTTTTAATTTCTCCATCAAATCTGAATAAGATCCTTGCTGGGTAGAGTAATCTTGGTTGCAGGTTTTTCTCCTTCATCACTTTAAATATGTCCTGCCAGTCCCTTCTGGCTTGCAGAGATTCTGCTGAAAGATCAGCTGTTAACCTTATGGGGATTCCCTTGTGTGTTATTTGTTGTTTTTCCCTTGCTGCTTTTAATATGTTTTCTTTGTATTTAATTTTTGACAGTTTGATTAACACGTGTCTTGGCGTATTTCTCCTTGGATTTATCCTGTATGGGACCCTCTGTGCTTCCTGGACTTGATTAACTATTTCCTTTCCCATATTAGGGAATTTTGCAACTATAATCTCTTCAAATATTTTCTCAGTCCCTTTCTTTTTCTCTTCTTCTTCTGGAACCCCTATAATTCGAATGTTGGTGTATTTAATTTTGTCCCAGAGGTCTCTGAGACTGTCCTCAGTTCTTTTCATTCTTTTTTCTTTATTCTGCTCTGCAGTAGTTATTTCCACTATTTTATCTTCCAGGTCACTTATCCGTTCTTCTGCCTCAGTTATTCTGCTACTGATCCCATCTAGTGTATTTTTCATTTCATTTATTGTGTTGTTCATCGTTGTTTGTTTCATCTTTAGTTCTTCTAGGTCCCTGTTAAATGTTTCTTGCATTTTGTCTATTCTATTTCCAAGATTTTGGATCATGTTTACTATCATTATTCTGAATTCTTTTTCAGGTAGACTGCCTATTTCCTCTTCATTTGTTAGGTCTGGTGGGTTTTTACCTTGCTCCTTCATCTGCTGTGTGTTTTTCTGTCTTCTTATTTTGCTTATCTTACTGTGTTTGGGGTCTCCTTGTTGCAGGCTGCGGGTTCGTAGTTTCCATTGTTTTTGGTGTCTGTCCCCAGTGGCTAAGGTTGTTTCAGTGGGTTGTGTAGGCTTCCTGGTGGAGGGGACTAGTGCCTGTGTTCTGGTGGATGAGGCTGGATCTTGTCTTTCTGGTGGGCAGGTCCACGTCTGGTGTTGTGTTTTGGGGTGTCTGTGGACTTATTATGATTTTAGGCAGCCTCTCTGCTAATGGGTGGGGTTGTGTTCCTGTCTTGCTAGTTGTTTGGCATAGGATGTCCAGCACTGTAGCTTGCTGGTCATTGAGTGAAGCTGGGTGCTGGTGTTGAGATGGAGGTCTCTGGGAGATTTTCTCCGTTTGATATTATGTGGAGCTGGGAGGTCTCTTGTGGACCAGTGTCCTGAAGTTGGCTCTCCTACCTCAGAGGCACAGCACTGACTGCTGGCTGCAGCACCAAGAGCCTTTCATCCACACGGCTCAGAATAAAAGGGAGAAAAAGTAGAAAGAAAGAAAGAATTAGTAGAAGTAGAAAGAAAGAAAGGAGGGAGGGAGGAAGGAAGGAAGGAGGGAAGGAAGGAAAAAAGAAAGAAGATAACGTAAAATAAAGTTATTAATATAAAAAGTAATTATTAAGAAGAAAAATTTTTAAAAAAAAGGACGGACAGAACCCTAGGACAAATGGTGAAAGCAAAGCTATACAGACAAAATCTCACACAGAAGCATACACATACACACTCACATAAAGAGGAAAAGGGGAAAAAATCATAAATCTTGCTCTCAAAGTCCACCTCCTCAATTTGGGATGATTCATTGTCTATCATGTATTCCACAGATGCAGGTACATCAAGTTGATTGTGGAGCTTTAATCCGCTGCTCCTGAGGCTGCTGGGAGAGATTTCCCTTTCTCTTCTTTGTTCTCACAGCTCCCAGGGGCTCAGCTTTGGATTTGGCCCCGCCTCTGAGTGTAGGTCGCCGGAGGGCGTCTGTGCTCCGCTGAGGCAGGACGGGGTTAAAGGAGCCGCTGATTCGGGGGCTCTGGCTCACTCAGGCCGGGGTTGGGGGGGGGGAGGGAGGGGCACGCAGTGCGGGGCGGGCCTGCGGCGGCAGAGGCCGGCGTGACATTGCACCAGCCTGAGGCGCGCCGTGCGTCCTCCCGGGGTAGTTGTCCCTGGATCCCGGGACCCTGGCAGTGGCGGGCTGCACAGGCTCCCCGGAAGGGGGTGTGGATAGTGACCTGTGCTCGCACACAGGCTTCTTGGTGGCGGCAGCAGCAGCCTTAGCATCTCAGGCCCGTCTCTGGGGTCCGCGCTTTTAGCCGCGGCTCGCGCCCGTCTCCGGAGCTCCTTTAAGCAGCGCTCTTAATCCCCTCTCCTCACGCACCAGGAAACAAAGAGGGAAGAAAAAGTCTCTTGCCTCTTCGGCAGCTCGAGACTTTTTCCGGACTCCCTCCCGGCTAGCCGTGGCGCACTAGCCCCCTTCGGGCTGTGTTCACGCCGCCAACCCCAGTCCTCTCCCTGCGCTCCGACCGAAGCCCGAGCCTCAGCTCCCAGCCCCCGCCCATCCCTGAGCAGACAAGCCTCTCGGGCACCAGCCCGACCAGCCCGACCAGTGCTGGTCGGCACCAGATTCCGCTTCCCCCCCACCCCCAGCAACAGGGGGGTTGCTGTCCTCTCTGCTGCGGCTCTGAACCTTTCCCCCTCCGCCCGCGAAGGGGCTTCCTAGTGTGTGGACGCTTTTCCTCCTTCACGGCTCCCTCCCACTGGTGCAGGTCCCGTCCCTATTCTTTTGTCTCTGTTTATTCTTTTTCCTTTTGCCCTACCCAGGTACGTGGGGGGGTTTCTTGCCTTTTGGGAGGTCTGAGGTCTTCTGCCAGCGTTCAGTAGGTGTTCTGTAGGAGTTGTTCCACGTGTAGATGTATTTCTGGTGTATCTGTGGGGAGGAAGGCGTTCTCCGCGTCTTACTCTTCCGCCATCTTCCCGGAACATGTCTCGGTTTCTTTAAATGGGAGTAAAGGTCGTGCTTATCTCATAGGGTCCTAGTGGTAGAAAATGAGATAATGCATGTAAAGCACTTAACATAATGTCAAGGATAGAGTAAATGTGCATCAGATGCTGGTCATTAGTGTTATCCATAATGTAATTTTAGTCAGAACATACAATCTTAGACTTGCAAGAGACCCATTGCAGGAATTCTCTCCACTGTATTTTTGAGAAATGTCTATAGGGTGATAGTGTGCTGACTACTCCATAAGCCTCCGATTTCCTTTTGAAACGTCCTGATCATTAGAAAACTTTTTTCGTGGAGCCAACATCTGTGATGCCTAGCTTGCACCTATCGTTCCTGCTTTGTGAAGCTTCACATAACATTTGAGCTTTCTTCCACAGGACAGCCTTCCGAATACAGTATTTAAAGACAGATATCTCATTTTCCATGTGTTTTCTCATTTCTGGGAAAAGTCTTCTAAATCGTTGGGTTTATGTTATAGTCCTCCATTTTTATGAAGACATGGTTGGCTAGCTAACTAAATACCAATTCTCAGCTCCTTCCTCCCTTACCTGCCTCCAATATAAAGTTTGGAAAGCAGCTAAGGATAGCCGTGAGACACAATCCTGGCCGATGAGATGTAAAGATAACGCAGCCGGAGACTTTCTAGGAAAGCATTCTGTTTCCTAGTAAAAGCAGTCTTTGCAAGTGGCATTGTCCCTTCTCCTTTTACCTCCTTCCTTCCTGACTTGAGTGAGGATATGATGACTGGGGCTACAGCAGCCATATTGCAACCTTGAGACGATGAGATTAAGGGCAAAAATTCAGCAAACTAAGGCCACAGGAGTGGAAGAATTCAGAAGAGCCTAAGACAATGTTCAGCAGCTGAACCAGTGCTCAAAACCAATTATTTCAATCTTTTCGTGCATCAGATAATAACTGTTTATATTATTGAAGCCAATGACTCTCAAACTTTAGCATGCATCAGAATCTTGTTAAAAGACAGATTTCTGGGCCCTAACTCTGGAGCTTCTGATTCTATAGGTGTGGGAAGGGGATGGAGAATTTGTACTTCTAGCAAGTTCTCAGGTGATGCAGCTGTGGGGGTGATGGGAGCACACTTTGAGAACTCCTGGTTTCAACCATCTGACTGTCTTTTTTTTGCAGCTTCATTAATTAGTAGAAGCAAAGATCACTCTTTGATTTTGAATTGCTCTTAAAGTGTTTCATCAGCTGTCAAAACAGGATTTCTCAAACTCTTTTCCACTCCAGAGAGTTCTTATATCAGATCGCCACACTTCCATTGCAGCTAGCATAGTTACCTGAGTTGCTCTTTAGGGACTCCATCAGTCTATGGGACCTTTAGTGAAATTTTATTCTGTGCAGGGCATTGTGGGGATTCAAGGAAGGGTGGCATACTGTCACTGCCCCCAAGGAGTTTACAATCTAGACAGGAGGTGGCACGCAAATATACATCACTTTCCATCCTTATCAGACATTACCATTTCCAAAGAGTTTTCAAATATATTAGCATAGTCAATACTTCAGATAATGTGAAGTAGACACACATTATTACCCATTTTACAGAAAAACTAAAGTTCAATTGGTCAAGTAATGAATCTAAAGAAAGCCAAAACTAACAAAGCACAAAATCAGATCAAGGAATTTTAACTCCTAACTCAATGCACAACACATCAGACAAATTCATGTAATTAACACTTACCATTTCAATCTCCTCCCTTTTCAGGACAATATAAAAATAAGATTAGCTTTACTCTTTTCTAATACTTTGCAGTCATAAATTGCCTTTCACCCAGCTTGAGTGAGAACTGGCTGTTGGAAAATTATCTCTAAGAACCTCTTACGTCTGTATGTATGTATGTATTCAATGCCTGCATTGGGTCTTCATTGCTGCACGCGGGCTTGCAGGCTTTTCTCTAGTTGTGGCGAGCGGGGGCTACTCTTCGTTGTGGTGCATGGGCTTCTCAATTTGGTGGCTTCTCTTGCTGCGGAGCACAGGGCTCTAGGCACACGGGATCAGTAGTTGTGGCTCTCAGCCTTCAGTAGTTGTGGCTTGAGGGCCCTAGAGTGCAGGCTTAGTAGTTGTGGCTCACGGGCTTAGTTTCTCCGTGGCATGTGGGATCTTCCCGGACCAGGGCTCGAACCTGTGTCCCCTGCATTGGCAGGTGGATTCTTAGCCACTGTGCCCCCAGGGAAGTCCCAGAACCTCTTTTTAAAAGTAATTTTTTAAGTGATAAGAGATGTTCAGGACTGCCGTGTACCATTGTAAATTTGCACAAAGGTGGCCAGTGGAGACTGAAATCCGAGACAAGCCCTCTATCCCCAGCTCAGCAAGATTACCTCTGTCAACAAGAAGAAGGGTATTTTTCATCACCGTCAGGGGAGAGGGGGTCAGAACCTGCTAGCTACTCACAGGGCCGTGAAAATTTCAGAAGTTTCCCCTGGAGTCAGATGCCATTTGGGAAGGAATATGGAACAAGTAGACAGTTTCAAAGGGAAATCAACTCTAAAGAAAATTTGAACTTTGAATTGACTGAATATTTACTCCAAAGAGATTACTTCAAACTAGGAGAGACTGATTTAACTTTGATTTTAAATTTAAGTCTCCCATCCTCTTCTCTTCTGCCCTCCTTCGCCCACATTCTACAAGCAGAAGAATTTGTGGGATTTTAGACAAATAGATGAGCTACACTTTTGTATCTGTTTTTACACATCTTCATTTTGGGGTATGAATTTCAATCTCACCACATATGTAAAATGTACCATCTATTCCAAAGGGTAAGAAGCAATCCTAACAGGGATTTACACATGATACCACACAACAAGTACAGAGTAAAGTGTAAGTTCTTACCCTGGAATAGCTTACAATCTAAAATAGAGAAAATGAACATCGATAGAAACATTTTTGATATAAGTAAAGCAATTCTGAATTCATTACACAGTTAGGGAATATTGTTCATTTGCACAATTAAATTGTATGCAGTCTTTTCCTTAATTATCTTTCTCTGTTTTAGACATTTTAAAATTCATGAGATATAACAATAAATACAATAAAACTTTCCAGTTTTAAAGAATTTTAGTTAGTATATTATAAATGTGTGGATTGAGAACCCTGTAGACAAGAGATGCAAATAGAACAACTGCCTTTTAAAAGTATGTTATTTTAGAAAAAAAACGTAAATAATTTCTATTCAGGGCTGGAATTCTAATTGAAGTAGGCTGTTGCCTATATGTTATAATTTGCATAGCAATATTTTTTCTTTTTTTTTGATTATTGAAATTCACCCATTAGTGATCCATTCTCTAGGTACAAGCATTGTCATCTTTCCGTAGGCCTTTTAAAATGCAAATGCACATGGAAGAGTGCAACCCAATTAAGTTCTTTACAATTTAGAATGGTTGCAAATATCAGATGGATTCTTTTCTCAGCATAGCAACATAAATGTTGTGTTTTTTTAACATTTTTATTGGAGTATAATTGCTTCACAATGGTGTGCTAGTTTCTGCTCTATAACAAAGTGAATCAGCTATACATACACACATATCTCCTCCCTCTTGTGTCTCCCTCCCACCCTCCCTATCCCACCCCTCTAGGGGGTCACAAAGCACCGAGCTGATCTCCCTGTGCTAGGAGGCTGCTTCCCACTAGCTACCTATTTTACAACATAAACGTTTTTAAGTGCTTGGAGTGAAATATACAAAGTAAGAGATTAAAAGTTGGAGGGGGAAGGCAAATTTTCAGAAAAGTGAGTGGAGAGATACGGGCTAAAAGCCTGTGTCCTGGACTTCACCGTTAGGGCTCCAGCCATTCGTATTTCATTATTCTATCCATGCGTAGGTGCTAACTGCTGTAATAACCACACCATCTCATGAGCTTAATAAAAGAGCTTAATAATAGGATGCTGGGCTTGTGGTGACTGTCAGACCCTTGGACCTTGGAGTCCTCCACTGTTCCTCTGCTTCAGATCTACAGATGACAAGGGGAGAGAAAAGGAGCGGGCAGGTGTTTGCATAAAAATCCTAGAAGATTTTTGAGGCCAAGACTTGGGGCCAATGTTTTCTGTTGATATTTCCTTGGCCAAAAATAATCATAAGCCTTCTTCTACATGCCAGGGGGCTGGGAAAAATCGTTTTTCCATGTTCCCAGGAAGAAAAGTAGATGGTTTGATAAACATATAGCCCCTTTTTTGGGTCACCATTAGCTTTCAAAATTAATAATAGGAATGACCATCTTAAAGGCAAAAAGGTTTTAACATTTGAAGTAGAATAGACATTTTCTTGGCACTCAGTATGATTTCCTAGGTGGAGAATGCCACTTAATAGTCATGTGTAACATTCCTCATCTATCAGTAAGTACTGATTGAGTTCCTATTGTATCAAATACGTAAAATCATCACTGTTGTTAACAACTATTAACTACATACTGTGTATGAGACTCTGTGTTGCCTATGATAAAAAATACAATTAAGTACAGTAAGTATATTAGGAACGGTTTCATCTGCTGTGATCAGGATTAGTGGGTCAGTAAAAGTTAAAATAGAGCACACATAAGATAAACATTTTTATATTTTAACTTAATACACATGAATGCACATTCATTCACCAACTATTTTACGTAGGGCAATGATCTTCCTTTCAGTGTGGGTGTTCATCGTCACGTATATTGCGTAACCTATGATGCATAATCTACCTGGAACACACAGAACTGGTTTCCTGTCTAACAGCTACTCCCCTCATCTATGCTACCAAGAGCTTTTTTTTCCCCCTAGTGTTCTCCCTTTTGGGTGCACTGGGTGATTCTCTACCTTTTCTGCAAATGATGTTGGGTATATAACCTGCTCCTGGCCAATGAGACACAAAAGAAACCCAAAAGGGCTTCTTTGAAAGATGTCTTTGCTCTCAAAATGCAATGCACGAGTGACCCAAAAGTCCCTTTTGGTCCATTGTTTTTTTTTGTTTTTTTGTTTTTTTGCGGTATGCGGGCCTCTCACTGCTGTGGCCTCTCCCGTTGCAGAGCACAGGCTCCGGACGCGCAGGCTCAGCGGCCATGGCTCACGGGCCCAGCCGCCCCGCGGCACGCGGGATCCTCCCGGACCGGGGCACGAACCCGCGTCCCCTGCATCGGCAGGCGGACTCTCAACCACTGCGCCACCAGGGAAGCCCTGCCTGATGTTTTTAACCTGGTCATGAAAGATGGGTTGAGTTTCACTAGGTGGAGAAATAGGACTATTCTCTCCAGGCATCAGGAACAGCTTTCAAAACACACGAGTCACAGAGAGGGGACCGTTTGACCACAGGGGAGTCATGGTGGACCGACAGGAATGGCAGGTTGGGATGAGGATATGGGGGCTTCAGATGCTGAGCTGTGGTTTGAACTCAGTGAAGACAGTGGTGAGGCATGTGACATGAGGGCTGGGAGTAACGTGGTGACCAGCATGACTGGGGTAGGTTTATCTGACACTGATCTACCTCAGTTAGAGGAAGGGCAAGATTGCTGGCTGGGAGTTCAGTTAGTAAAGATTTGTAAATTAATCCAGGCAATTAATCCAAATAAGATACGAATCAGGGTCCTGGTACTCTAGCTATGTGGGAGAAGTAGAAAAGAATCTGAGACCTATTGCAAGGGGAAAATCCACTTGGCTGGAGGTTAAGGTGAAAGGAAGTGATTAAAAATGTCTTTGAGGGCTTCCCGGTGGCACAGTGGTTAAGAATCCGTCTGCCAATGCAGGGAACATGGGGTCGAGCCCTGGTCCAGGAAGATCCCACAGGCTGAGGAGCAACTAAGCCTGTGTGCCACGACTACTGAGCCTGCGCTCCAGAGCCCTCGAGCCACAACTACTGAGCCTGTGCACCACAACTACTGAAGCCTGTGCGCCTAGAGCCCGTGCTCCGCAACAAGAGAAGCCAGCACGATGAGAAGCCTGCGCACGGCAACAAAGAGTAACCCCTGCTCACCGTAACTAGAGAACGCCCGCACGCAGCAAGGAGGACCCAACACAGCCAAAAATAAATAAATAAATAAATTTATTTTTAAAAATAAATAAAATAAAAATGTCTTTGAGATTCTAAGTCTGACAGAATGGGGATACTACCGTCAGCAGAACCGGAGCCAATGCGAGGAGATGTTGCTGAAAGGGACACAGAGTTTGAAGTGAGGTGGGATTTATGGGTTACCATAGTCATCCTTTTAGACACCCAGGATAGTGCTGTTCTCAAAAAACCAATCGAAATTTCCAGATATCTCCCCGGGAAGACAGCTAGATGAGCAGGCTGAAATATACATAATTTATGCTTATATATATATTATGTTTTAAAATTTATTTGTTTTATTTATTTATTTTTGGCTGCATTGGATCTTTGTTGCAGTGCACGGGCTTCTCATTGCAGGCTCGGTAGTTGTGGCGCACAGGCTTAGTTGCTCTGCGGCATGTGGGATCTTCCCGGACCAGGGATGGAGCCCGTGTCTCCTGCACTGGCAGGCGAGTTCTTAACCACTGTGCCACCAGGGAAGCCCTATGCTTATATATTTAAGACAAACTTCAGTCTCCACTAACTTGTATAACAACACAGCAGTCAATACATTAGCTTGGGGAAAGATCTGTATTTGGATAGCAAAATAAAAATGTTTTGAAGCACGGATGGATTATATATGTAGCACATTGTACTTATATATGATTTTTGTGTGTGTCTGCAAAATGTGTCGAGTTTACTGCAGCCATACCACTGCCACAGTTTGCCTTGCATAGCTCAAGGCGTCACCCCCACCAGACTGGATGCACAAGTGCTAAATGGTTGGTTTGCAAACTCACGCAGGAGCTCCCCCAGGTGAAATCTGAAACTGGGCCCCATACACGGAGGGCAGGGAGAGACCGAAGAAAGAGTCAGACCCCTCCAGATGGGTAGGTGGTGGCAGGTGCAACAAGTAAGAGAACTTAGCTACAAAGCTTGTCTTGGGCGCCACAAGACGAGTAGATCTCTGCATCCACCCACCAGAATCTTAAAGGTTTATACAGAGACCTTCACTGGGTTCAGTCACATGTTCAATCCAAACAGGCTCAACACCACACTGCTCCCTCCAGCCTGAGTCCTTGCAAACGGCTTGCACTGTGGGAAGGTTCGGCAGGGTGTACGTTTCAGGGGAGGGGATGAGGACCCTCTGATTGTGAGGGTCCAGCTCTCCGGTCAACCAGGGGTCATGTCCTCTCCACGACCTCCCCCTACATGAGTTCACCTCCGTGTCAATTCCCTCTCTTTCTTTCAACTTCCCATCCACTGGTTTCAAAAGATGCACGATTCCCAGACACTCACGAATATGTTCTGTATGTATCTGTATATGTCTTTCTTATTTAACAGGTATTCAGAACGATCTACTATTGGCCCTGCTTCCCTCCTCAATGTCCAAGCTCTAATTATTTAGAACGATTTTTTTTTTTTGCTGTAGTTTAATGTATATTTTCATTGGCCATTCCAGAGTTCTACTAATAATGGGAAAGGACTTTAAAATTTTTGTTTGTTTGTTTATCATGAAAAAAATACACTGATTAGTGGCCCCTTTCTGATACCTTGTGAGGTTTTTTCCCTGAGGATTTTTTTCTGATACCCTACTTCTATTAAAATAGACACTTTGGTGCTGAAGTATTCCACATCCGAATCAAATGGAAGGGAATTTGTATTAATGATTTATTCTGAAAACCTGTTTCAAAACCCTCTGATCCACATATCAGCAGAGCAGAGTTCAGTGCTGAGTCATTCGGTCAGAGACAGTCTGGAAAGATATTAGGAGACAGCGATCAGATTCTCTAGACAGTTGGAGAAGAGGATTGCTGCAGGATATTCCAGAGGACATTCGCTCCAGAAGAAAAACATCTGTAGGAACACTTGGAGCATGGATTCTCAGATTTGAGCGTGTATCAGCATCACCTGGAGGGCTTGTTACAACGGACCGCTGGAACCCACACGTAGAATTTCTGCTTCGGTAGGTCAGGAGTGAAGCCGGAGCATCTGCAATTCTAATAAGTCCCCAGGTGATGCTGGTGGTGCTTGTCTAGTGACAACACTTTGAGAACCGCTGCCTTAGAGAGAAAAACATTCTCCAGAAAGATGGCTTAGTGTGAGGCAGGAACAGGAAACAGAAATGTTTTCTTCCAATTTTTTTTCAGTTTCAATTGTGCACACCTTAATTTTCCTAAAACACAACTTTGTTTATACTCCTAATTTCCTCAAAAATCTCACTCTTCATTTTCTTCTAAGTACAGTCACAACAGCGTCCCCCACCTTTCCCTTATGTTCTTGACAAGCTGGTCCATTTGCTGGCCCTCAAAAATTTCTAAGCCTCCGCGCTCTCCACATTTGTTCATCGTATGTGTTCTCCCTGGAGTGCATTCTTATCCTCATCATTCTTTTTGCCTTTCAAATTCCAGCCCATTCTTGAAAACTCCGCTAAATTCCTTCTCTTTCATGAAATTTTCTCAGATAAAATCACTTCTTACCCTAAACTTATTACATAACTTTTTTTTTTACTTTGTTATTTTTATTTTGCAAAACACTTCATTTCCACCTATTGTAGTCAGGGAAAAGAAAACCCTCAAATACTTTGATAGCATTTACTTTTGTGGCAGCCTTTTAAATCTTCAGATCTACCCTGCGAGATCAATACTATCATTATACCCATTTTACAGACAATTTACCTTTGTATAGTTCACTATACAGTTGACCCTTGAACAAATTAGGAGTTGGGGGAGCCCACCCTCCAGGGGGTAGAAAATCCACACATAACTGTTAGCTGGCCCTCCACATACACAGTTCCAGATCCACGGATTCAACCAACCACCAATGGTGTAGTCCTGTCGTATTTACTATTGAAAAAAGTCCAAACGTAAGTGAACCAGGGCAGTTCAAATGCATGTTGTTCAAAGGTCACATGTATTTCTGAATTCAAGTTACATGACATCGAACATGGGCTTTAAATAACATGTGTGTTCTCCCAAAGTACTCATCACAGTCCCTTGCAAATAATCCTGTTTATTAAAATAATTGCTGCATTCAAGACAGTCTTCTTTGGGTTGCTATAAAGTAGCGATGATTAAATATTCAAATACTTGAGAAGGTTAGATCTACGGGCTTCTCTCTGAACTGAACTCTGATGACTAAAAATAACTGGTGGAGTCGAGGGTACTTGGTTCTCTGTCCCGAGTTTAGGATGATTTGGAAGCACCCCATTTGGTGCAGAGCTTCGTGGAAATGGCTGAGGCCTTCGATGAGATCAGCTTCTCCCTTCACCCAAGCCGGCTTCCTTCAGTCTCTCTCACGTCTTGCTCTTAAGGAGAACCACCATTAAACTCCCTGCACACAAATTTCCATGTCTCCAGAGTCCACTTCCTGAAGAACGCACCCTAAGATAAAAAGAGTAGACTATGAACAGATGACACTTACTAACTTTATTTTCCTGTTTTAGAGCCAACATTATAAGTGGAAATTACATATGCTTTATCATCAGATTGGAGCTTATCAGGTACCATCTCAGGGAAGTTACTTAATCTCTCTGAGCCTATTTTCTCATCTCCAAAGATTGATTTTATTTGGATTAAGAACAGTCCTACCACAGCATTGGACAAAATGCAGGTGCCCAGTATGTGGAGGCCTAGTACTGGGTAAAGTGGAATGACTAGAAGCTCAAAATGTTGAGGACGCATCTTCTGAACCCCTCCCAGATGTGCTTGTTATTGATTACGTTGTAATGCTAAGTCTTGATTTGTATTGAAGTTTCCTCCATGTGAATTCCAAGTTATTCAGTGTTCCCGGGGTGAGATTTTTCCTTCGAGTTTGAGAGGAGGGACACTTTTTCCAGCATGAGAGACCGGGACTTGCAAATCGTCACCTCAGACAATGAAAGTTGTGTGACATCCCCGACTCCTGCTTCTCGGCAGCTTCCAAAGCCAAGAGATTGTTCAGTCACAGCAACGGTGCCGACCGTTCTGCTGACAGCTCTGCTAGCCTTCCTGGGCCCAGCTGTCTCTTTCTATGATCTGATTGAATTGTTGTGGCCTTGGCATTTTATCATAAACCACCATTGTAGAAAGTGTTGGGCTAAACGTAAATTGATCTCCAAGATTCTGAAAGCTTGAATTTTCTCTCTGGCCAAAACCTCCAAATCTTGAATCTTTCCTATAACTTACACTAAATATGATCTTCATTTGCATGACCTTAAATTCTCAACGTCTCCCCAAAACCTCTGTCCATCACTCACTTTTGTGTTTCATTTATAGCATTTTCAGTTCGACCTCTATCTTCAGCTCTCATACCATGAGTAGACTGACCACCGACCCTCAACACTAGTTCCCCTGTATCTAGTACTTCACTATGTACCAGGCGTTATGTTAAATGCTTTACAGCATGAGTTCACAAAGGGCGGTTTTCCAGACCAGGAGTGTCAGCGTCACTGTGAAACTTGTTAGGAGCACAAATTCCTGAAACCCATCCAAGATCTAGTAAATCAGCAATCTCTGTTTTGACAAGTACCCCAGGTGATTCTGCGGGACACGCTGTAGTTTGAGAACCACTGCTTTACCCATATTATCTTATTACAAAAGCCGAAGACTGAAGGGTACATCGTGTTCCACTTTTACGATGAGGAAACGAAGGCTCACAGAGATAAAGTAAATTGTCTCACACGTTGTAGATGGCAGCATTGTAAACCAAACCGAGGTCTGAAAGATTCGAGAGTTCCTTCTCTCAAGTTTCAAGTGAGTGCATGAAATTTCTCACTTCTCTGATCTCTCATCCTTTCTTCTTTGTTATTACTAAACTTGGGTAAACCCTGCTGCCTGCTTTGTCTCTGTACTTATGTCTTTGAATATTGTTGGGAGAGTAACAAATAAAAATGCCGATTGTCTTCGTTATAATAAATGTATAGTTTTACTCCTGAGGCAAGTTCGCACATGGTGCGATCACGTTGTGGTTTTTCTTCACATCTCTTGTGGATTCACCATAATGTCCCTGTTAAACTTGTTCTAAATATTCTCTACGTTGTTCTAGCTCATGTTGTTATTTCTGGTTGATCACAACGGACCAGTAGAGGCTCATCTCTGTTTTTCTAGAGACACAGGGGTGAGATAAAGTGAGCCTTTCTCAGTTCCTGCCATTGCCCTCCAGAATCTTTTTTATTTTTTTTTTTACTTTATTTTTTATTGGTGTACACTGCTTTATAATGTTGTGTTAGTTTCTGCTGTACAACAAAGTGAACCAGCCACATGTATACGTATATCCCCTTCCTTCCTATTGAGGTCACCACAGAGCACTGTCCATCCCACCCACCCCTAGAATCTTTTTTTTTTTTATTTATTTTTTATTTTTTGCAGTATGCGGGCCTCTCACTGTTGTGGCCTCTCCCGTTGCGGAGCACAGGCTCCGGATGTGCAGGCTCAGCGGCCATGGCTCACAAGCCCAGCCGCTCTGTGGCATGTGGGATCTTCCTGGACCGGGGCACGAACCCGTGTCCCCTGCAACGGCAGGCGGACTCTCAACCACTGCGCCACCAGGGAAGCCCCCACCCCCCCCCCCCCTAGAATCTTGATACATGTTGTTCCCTCCTTTTTTCTTGCTTCTAAGGAACAGGTGACACTCCTCTGCTGAGATTGATTACCTACACTCCCGGTTCACTAGTTGTTTCTCTTTTCAGATTTTGTTCAATGAATTTTCCCTTTCTCCCACCTGGAACTTCTCTCCCACACCTGTGGCCCCTTAACCCCATCAACAAAGTTTGTTTGGACTTTCCTTTTGCTACAGAGGAATAGCCTTCCTCCTTTCTGTTAGGAGCCCTCTACCGCCAATCTCTCTTTTTCATCTTCAGTTGATAGATTACTCTTTAAAAAAAAAATTGACTAACATTCTTGTTTAATTCCTTTGCCACTCAGAATAGTTATACCTTTCTAGTACAACAATTCCCTTGAATGTAATCAATGAACTCTTGAAAACCCAGTCCTTTTCCAAAACAAAACCAAAAGCTTTCCCAATCTGTATTAATGTTTCTCCTTCAATCTCTCTGCCCCAAAGTATCCATCTCTGTTACAAAGCTTTGCCCTGATTTGGTTCCTACGACACTGAAATAACAGAACACACATAGCCCTCTCTTCCCATCTTTTGGGTTGTGATTTGGCTGTACTCTTCTTCTTTCTATTGAATTATTAATTTACTCATTCAATGAACATTTTTAGAGCCTGTGTGTCAAAGGCTAAGTTTGGGGTTGAGGCTGCAACAGTGAAAGTATGTTCCACCCTCTCAGACCCTCCAGGGTAGTACAAAAAATATAAATAAGAAAAGAGTGCACTATCTCAGTCCTGTCAATCGCTTTATGCAGAGCTCCATCCATTGCCTGTAAATCCATGTTTTACAGCTGATGACACTGAGGAACAGGGAGGTCATAGAGCTTCAAGCTTCTGTCCTAAGCACTTTGTGCTTCTTTCTCTCCTCTACCTCACTAACTGCACGTTCTTCCAACAATTTAACTCCATATACGCACCCCAGGCTCTCAAACACGGGAGCGAACCCCCTTCCTCAGAGCAAGGCTTGAATGTCTGTGTGTAAGCATTGCCACCTGTACATCTGCCTCAAACCACTGACTAGAAGTGTCCAAAGAGAACTCGTTAACTGACAGCCTTTCCCAAATACACATAAAGAGAAAACCAAACAATGGGTTTTCCTTCTTGACGTCTCAGTTCTTAACGGTGTCCCTGTTTATCTAGTCCTCCAGACACACAACCACAGAGAGATCTGGAACAAATCCCTCTTTGCCACATAACGTCTGCATCCGGTTAAGTAGGTCTCAGAAATGTCTCCTTTGAAACTCCTTCGTATTTTATTTCCCACAAGTGTTATCATGGGTCCTACCTCACGATCCCTGACCGCTTCCACCACCTCCTAAGTGCCTTCTATAGCTCCCCCATCTTCTGATTCTAGGTCTTCTATCAACTTGTTATATCAGATCAGTCTTCTCGCTACATTTCTGATCCTGGCGTTCCCCTGCGCAGCACTTCTGAAGTACCAACTGCTCAGGAGAGCAAGCATTGCCCCTGCCAATCTCTTCAACCATTTCTTCTCCCTTCTTCCATGCACGGTGTGTTCAGGGCCGAATGGTCCACTACTTCCCATGCTTTTCTGCCTTCACTCTTTCACCTTAAAGGTCCCTCCTTTTAAGCTCTGCCCGGTGGAATCATATCACATTTAAACTTTTGTCTAGGGACTTCCCTGGTGGCACAGTGGTTAAGAATCTTCCTGCCAGTGCAGGGGACACGGGTTCGAGCCCTGGTCCAGGAAGATCCCACATGCTGCTGAGCATCTCAGCCCGTGCGCCACGATGACTGAGCCTGTGTTCTCGAGCCCACGAGCTGCAACTACTGAGCCCGCGTGCCATAACTACTGAAGCCCGCGCGCCTAGAGCCCACGCTCTGCAACAAGAGAAGCCACCGCAATGAGAAGGCCGTGCACCACAACGAAGAGTAGCCCCCGCTCGCCACAACTAGAGAAAGCCCGTGCAGCAACGAAGACCCGATGCAGCCTAAATAAATAAATAAATAAAATTTAAAAATAAAAAAAAAAATAAAGTTTTATCTAGAATGACCTCCCTTCCATGAAGTCTCTCCAGACCTCCCTGCCTTTTGAACCCTCTTTGATAATGTGTGTGTAGGTCTTCTCTGACACCACAGCCTGCCTAAAATGGTGTTTATTGGTACCTAGTCAAATTGCTCTTTCAAAGCAGGAACTGTGTCGGATTCTGTCCACCCCCAGGAAAGGCCTTTAGCAAGGGAAAGGCTTATCAACACTTGCTGAACTGAAATGGTGGCATGAATGTTTAAATCCAGGTGAAAACACATAGAGAGACGGTCAAACCAAGATAAGAGTCATGCTAAGTTGAAACGTGACCTATCTTTTGGTGCATTGTGTATATTTCTCTATTTATTTCCTTGTTCTTGGCATTTGCTCTTCTTGGTTTGCTTTGCTTATTACCTTGATAAGCAATTTAAGTACTTGGTACTACACACTGAACCGTGCTGCATATCTGGCAAAGTTAACAACTGGTTTGGAGGAGGAAGATTAGACTGCCCCTGGGAGGCTGTTACTTGGCATTTTCTTTCTGAATGACAGTGTTTTTGTGGGGTGGTCACTGTTGACTGCTCTTCAGAGCTTGAGAACATATGAAGTGGCAAATTACCAGTCTTCCTCTGCACTTTCATCAGCATTAGCATTCCTAATGATTTTATCAATAGTAATTATTTTTAAAAATAAATTTATTTTATTTATTTATCTATGGCTGCGTTGGGTCTTTGTTGCTGCGCGCGGGCTTTCTCTAGTTGCGGCGAACAGGGGCTACTCTTCATTGCGGTGCGCAGGCTTCTCACTGTGGTGACTTCTCTTGTTGCAGGAGCATGGGTTCTCGGTGCATGGGCTCCAGTAGTTGTGGCACGTGGGTTCAGTAGTTGTGGTACACGGGCTTAGTTGCTCTGTGGCATGTGGGATCTTCCCAGACCAGGGCTCAAACCCGTGTCCCCTGCATTGGCAGGCGGATTCTTAACCCCTGCGCCACCAGGGAAGTCCAATAGTGATTATTAATGACAAAAATGATAGCCTGTACCTGTAGGGCATTTTACCTTTATGCACTGTGTTTACAAGTTATTTGGCCTCCACTGCATCCTAAAACCCCATGACCAACAGAGTGCCTTAGCAACGTGTAATTCCAGATCATCTTACAAATAGTTGCTCAGCTGCTATCAGAAAGCAGGTTTACTTTGTTTGTTCCTTTGTGTGTTGCCACTCAAAATGCGGGCCTTGATCAGCAGCCCCTGACTCACAACTACAAAAGCAGATTCTCAGGCCCCATTCCAGACCTACTGGATCTGAATTTGAACTTTAGCAAGATCCCTGGGTGATTCCTCTGCACGATAAAGTTTGAGAACTACCTCTGTAGGTCCTAGACCAGGATAACAGAGGTGTGTTTTCAAGCCCAGGGTTTGTACCTCGTGTGAGAGGGGGGCAGGGAGAGGACCAGAAGATGGGGGACGGAAGAAAAATCTTAGGAGGACACTGGCCCCTCAAGACGGATGAGCACTCAGGTTTCGTGGAGGTGGGGCTTCCCTGTATATTTGCAGTAGCTTCACCCCATCACTTTGTATCTGCACTGAGGTTGGAGGTTAACTATTGAGAGAGAGAGAGAGAGAGAGAGAGAGAGAGGGAGAGAGAGAGAGAGAGAGAGTGTGACAGGGAGGGGGGGAGAGAGAGAGAGAGAGAGAGAGAGAGAGGGAGGGGGAGGGAGAGAGAGAGAGAGACAGGGAGGGGGAGGGAGAGAGAGAGAGACAGGGAGGGGGAGGGAGAGAGAGAGAGAGAGAGAGACGGGGGGGAGAGAGAGACAGGGAGAGAGAGAGAGATAGGGAGGGAGAGAGAGAGAGAGAGACAGGGAGGGGGAGGGAGAGAGAGAGAGAGACAGGGAGAGAGACGGGGGAGAGGGAGAGAGAGACAGGGAGAGAGAGAGAGAGACGGAGAGAGAGAGAGAGAGAGACAGGGAGAGAGACAGGGGGAGAGGGAGAGAGAGACAGGGAGAGAGAGAGAGAGAGACAGGGAGAGAGACAGGGGGAGAGGGAGAGAGAGACAGGGAGAGAGAGAGAGAGAGAGACAGGGAGAGAGACAGGGGGAGAGGGAGAGAGAGACAGGGAGAGAGAGAGAGAGACGGAGAGAGAGAGAGAGAGACAGGGAGAGAGGGAGAGAGAGACAGGGAGAGAGGGAGAGAGAGACAGGGAGAGAGGGAGAGAGAGACAGGGAGAGAGGGGGAGAGAGGGGGGGGAGAGAGAGAGAGAGAGAGAGAGACAGGGAGAGAGAGAAAGAGAGAGAGAGAGAGAGAGACAGGGAGAGAGAGAGAGATGTCGGTGGGTTGGGGCGGGGGGAGTAGTTGTCAGGCTCCTGCGCTCAGCTCTGGAGGATAAAGGACCTAGGCACGGAAGGAAAGCCCCTCTCCCGAGCCTCCTGGAGCAGCTCATTCCCAATATCTCTAGTTTCCGGACGCATTTCTCCGCCTCGCGTTTCCATTAACACCACGAGCCGCTCATTCCATGCAAGCTAGCTCCCGGCCTCCCTCTTTTTTGCTTCCTTCTTCGCGTCTGCGTCTCCCGCCCTCCCTCTCGGCCCCCGGCCGGCCCCTCCCTCAGCGCCGGCTCGCACCTCTCCCCATCCGCTGCACCTGAGGCGGGCGCGGGCGCGGGCGCGGGCCGCGTGCGGAGTGCCAGAGGCGCGCCGGCGTGAGGGAGAGGCGCGCTGACGGCCACCTTCAGCCCGCGCCCGGTTACCACACGCCCGGCGTTCAGGGACCGTCCTCCTCCGCCGCCGCTGGAGCTACGGGAGGGCAGCCGTGCGCCCCGGGCACCGCCAGCCCCGGCGGCCGCTCCTTCCGATGCCAGGGCCGGGGCGCCGGGCGGCCGCCGGCAGGAAGATGAAGGGCTCGGCGGGAGGAAGGAGAGAGAAGCTGCTGGGCTCTCCGAAAGCTCAGCTCGGCCGCGGTAAGTTGAGCGCAAAGAGGTGGCTCGACTCGTGTGGTGGAGTTGGCGGGGGGTGCTGGCCACGGCGCTGGGGGGTGAGCCCCTGCGGGATGCGAGGCGCGCGGAACGGGCACTGGCACGGTCCGTCCCCGGGATCTCCAGACCCCCGGGCCTCCAGCCCCCGGACCTCCCGGGCCCAGGCTCCCCCCTCCTCCCCCCATCCGCGTGCCCTGTTCTATCCGTCTCCTGCCTCTTGCCTTCTCTGTTCCGCACCCCGCTGAGAGGTTGCGGAGCGGGTGTGGAGAGCGCGGAGCTTGAGGGTCTCCGGACACAAAGGCTGCCGAGGACCAAGGGGTCGGGGAGGCAGAGGAGGGGCGAAGGGGTCGGCCTGGCTCTGGCCATCGCCGTCGAGGGCTGGGCCACCGAGGCTGGACACCCCGCCGCGCGTCTCCTGTTGGTTGCGTGCGGGGCGCGCTCCCTCCTCGGGAAACCTGGCGAAGTTGTTGGGATAAGAAAGCACAGCGGGCCGGCTTCCTGATTGCCTTTTCATTTTCCTCCTTTCCCCGTGAGAAGCAATTGTGCTATGGGAAGCTTTTCTCCAGAGGAGTTATTTTGACTTTTAGGGTGGGGTTGGGAGGCTGAGGATAAACCAGCGCCCCTGGATCGAATCGCCCTCCTGGGCAACTGGGACCGCGTTAGAAGTGAGAGCACAGGGTGGGTGTAGCCTGCGACTTTCTTGCGTTTTGGGAGAAGTTTTATTGCGTGTGCAGATTGGAGTCAGAGGAAAGCAGTTGCGTCCCATATGGTGTCACCCCTTGTGGGATGTCCGATTCCTTATCTGTCCCCCTTACCGTTCAGACTTGGCCGCATCACGTGCTTCTGGAGGCCGTGTTTCTGTCTGCTTTAGCCTGAGCTGCGGCTAAAGTAAGGGGCAATGAGCTGTTCCTGGGTGTTTGAGTGTCTCCAAGTTCTGGAGCCGTAAACCGACTTAGGAGACTATCCTACATTCTGTAGGTAGAACTAAGGACCCTCATCTGGCGCTTTTATATGACGTCCCTGCGGTGCTTTCTGAAATGCGATGGGGAGATTTCTTTTGAGGCACTTTGTTAGCTGGTCTGTTAAACGTGGCTTTCACGTGTCCGCTTAATTCTGATTCACCATGGCCCCTGCAATCGACTGAAAGGTGTCTCAGCCTCTGGGTTTTCATGCCACCCTTGCCCTGTCCTGGCTAATTCAGTCACTAGTCTCTGGTCTCTGAGCATGAAAGGCAAATATGGGTCATTTCGAATTATGGAGGTTGATGCAGCACAGCGAGGCTGAGGTTTGATGCAGTTTCTTCACGTTTCCTTCCAGATGTTCCTCAGAAATGAATTTTGGCCCTCTTGTCATGGAGCTAAAATATAGACTGGGGGAAAGGACAAATATCTTGAGTTAATGTATTATCTTAGATTTATTTATTTATTTAGATTCTTTTTTTTTTTTTTTGGTTGCGTTGGGCCTTTGCTGCTGCTCGCGGGCTTTCTCTAGTTGCAGCCGACGGGCTTCTCACTGTGGTACCTTCTCGTTGCGTGCAGAGCACAGGCTCTAGGCACGCACGCTTCAGTAGTTGTGGCACTCAGGCTCAGTAGTTGTGGCTCACGGGCTCTAGAGCGCAGGCTCAGTAGTTGTGGCGCATGGGCTTAGTTGCTCTGCGGCATGTGGGATCTTCCCAGACCAGGGCTCGAACCCCTGTCCCCTGCATTGGCAGGCGGATTCTTAACCACTGCACCACCAGGGAAGTCCCTGTCTTAGATTTAAATAAATGAAGTTTGGAAGCTCTCTGGATTAGGAGAAAGTGACCTGAGACAAAAGTTAGGGCTTTTGGACTATTTTTGCTATATGACAAAGTGGCTGAAGGACCTCTGGGGGCACTTAATGATAATAATAATAATAGTATCAACAATAATAATAGTAGTGGTGACATTAGACATTTGTTTCCTGTTCACTGCACACCAAGTGGATAAGGAAAGGGAGGCTTCAGAGATGTTAGATTTGGAAAAGTTCCAGAGTCAGTGTTTTGGAACCCCAGATTGCTGGACTCCAAAGTTGGTTCCATTCACAACTACGTGACCTCTTTGAGACTCATTTGAAAAGTGAAAGGACACCTAAGTTCTAAATCCCGTGAAAAGGTAGTAAGTTGATGACAGTGTCACAGATTGATTCATATACAGCTATTTCAAATGTATTTTTAATGTAACAGAAATGTGGAACTCGTGACTTGAAATCAAGTGAAAATTGGGTAGCCTTTATGTAATTCAGCCTGCCAGCTCTAGAGAGGACTAGATGCTGAGGTCTTGGTGTTTACCTTGTTGATGTACCTTCCTTGAGCCCGTTATTATAAATCAGTAATAGAACTAAATATATTATAGCCCTGCTCTTAGAAGTGTGTAATTTATAACATCAAACCTACCTTTGAATGACTCTATAGAGTTATCCTGAGGTCTACCTGGACACTGTCCTATTTCAGCCAGCTTATAATTAATGTTCAGGTCCTAACAGGATGTTGAATTTCTGTTGAGATACTAGCAGCCTGTTTTAAACATTCCTCTTTGTTTTCAGCGGTATTTCCAAAACAATTACACCCCCTGCTGTGATTTGCTATTTACTAGGTGCAGCAAAAGTTCAATCATGAAACATGTTTGCAGTTCAACAAAACATAGTGTTTCATCTATAATGACAACTCTGGCTAAAAGATTCACATCTAATCTAGGGCTTATTTTATTGGAAATTTAATTAAGACATTGAGTTTCTTATTGCAGTGCAAAGTGTATGCAGGTGGCTGAGTACACATCTTGCATTATTTTCTCGTCATCTCCAACTTTATAAATTCATTGCTTGTGAGTTCTTCATATAAGTTATTGTCAGTGCCTGTCGAAAGATTTTGAAGTTTTTAAAACTAAGAGCAAGAGCAACAAAGATGTATTTATCATGTTCCTTCACAAGCTGATATGCTTGTTCGGGGAATAGTGGTAAATCACAGATCTGATTCGCCTGCACTTATGGAATTACCAAATAAAAGTGTATAAATCTGTTGGGGTGCTATGTTAATATGTTAGAAGTGGGAGCAGCTTTGGGAAATAGAGAACCTTTGAGGAAGATTTTACTATGTTTCATTTTATTGTGCTTGCATGGTATCTTATTGTTTTCAAATAAAACTGTATTTCTCTGTACCAGTAAACTAATGGTTATTGCCATGTTTTCTCTTTTGTTTTAGGGTTAAGTTGTATTTTCTAGTAGTAACTTAACATTTCATGAAATATACATTTTTGTCTTTTGATACAGTTGAAGTCTTAAAAAAAAGCCTATTTTTCCAACTGAAAACAATACATTTCTCAATATGTAAGGGTTTTAGCAGGAGTATAAAAATAGAATAGTAATAATTTGCCTAGAAGTTTTGTTTGTTTTTTGAAATAATGAGGTTGTTATAGAGGCCAACATATTTAACCTTAGTAGTAAAATATTGAAACTAATTATAAACTTGAATTGCGAAATACTTTATAATAGTGGGAGTCTTATGAGTTAACCTTATAATTACATGAACATATGTCCTCCCATGTTTCGCGATTTTTGAAGTTCAGTATTTGCACAGTAAGACTAATAGTTTATTTGATAGTATTGGTGATTTGAGCAATCACATCTCTGAAAAGTGATTTAAACTCCATCAGCATCTGTGTCACACTGATATCACAGTTTGAAGAAACTCATATTGGGGAAGGATTTGTAATTTTGAACGTTTCAAGAGCCGAGAACTCAAGGTAGATGACGCTTAGTTTTTTGACAAGGGCTCTAAAGTGAGAGTTTGAATAAAATGAAGCCTGTAGGTGGACAAGCAAGCAAGCACTTACATAGCCTCTTAGGAGACCTAGATCAGCACAAATAGACTGCAGGCCGAAAATTCACGAGTATCATTAATCTTTTGACCCGTGGATAACACATCGGAGATCAATTTTAAAACTCCAGGACATTAAAAATGTATAAATTTATATCTTCTAGGGCCGACTAAAATCAGCAATCACTTCCCTTTCTGGAATAACCCAGTCTTAACTTAAAAAAAAAAAATAAATAAAAACTGCAATGAGAAAGAAGTGTAAGGATCTTGAGGGGCAGAGATGAATCAAACTCCTTCACCAAGTCTTTATTCCATTTAAAATGTGACTTTAATCCCATCTAGATAATTCTAGACCCCTTTTAGCATTTTGTCTAGACTGAGTATGAGTTTTAAAGAGTATCTTACTCCTAACCCACTGATGCACTTGGAGAGGACACTAGAACACAGTTCTAGAATGGGATAGGGACTTCTAGACCACTTAAGGGCTTGGGTTACTTTGCCTATAGTGTCATCCAAACAAGCAAGTGTGTAGCACTTCTAAACAGGTCCTTTAAGTGAGAGGTTGGCAGTGAAGGAGGGTTCTTATTTACCTTCTGTGTAGTTCTGTAGCCCATCTTTCAACAAACAGTACCAATCTTGGACTATCTTGAGTTTAGATCTATGTGTCTCCAAGAGAGGAAAAAAATATTACTATGGTGCAGCGTCAGGGAAGTCCATGGGAGGATTTTCCTAAGGATTTCTCATAACATGGGGTCAGATGTTCTCGATTTAGTTTTTTTGTGATCTTGTCCTGTGTTCTGTTTTTATATCCAAGGAGTTATTCATTGCTATCTTTATAATGTATTATTAGAAATTATTAGAGATTCTTTTTCCTTTAACTATCTCTCATCTACCTTCATGAAATGAAAGGAAAGTGAATGAAGGTTTCTATACTTTCTTTACTTTCACTTAAACAGATGAATGGGACTTCCCTGGTGGTCCAGGGGTTAAGACTCTGAGCTCTCAATGCAAGGGGCCCGGGTTCGATACCTGGTTAGGGAACTGGATCCCGCATGCCGCAACTGAGGGCCTGCAGCCCAATTAATAAATAAATAAAAGAAAATAAGTCTCCCTCTCGGGGAGTCAAGCCATGTTATAAAACAAAAACAAAAACAGAAGCATACACAGGAAACTCCAAAAGCCATCTTAAAAAAATCGAGATTTTTAAAACTGCACTTTGTTGAGAACAACTTCTGAGAGTTAGTGTCCGTGTACCAAATCTATCCAGATTACCTAGAATTTAAGAATAAATATTTCAAGTGCTGGGTTGAGTTCTCAGGTGTTGACCTATTTTACATTCATAGTAAAACATGACATTAAAGTAGTAGAGGCAAAATCGTCAGTTAACATGGTGTAACACTTAAGAGTGCGAACTCAAGAACTAGAATTCTGGGGTTTCTCTCCTTAAAAGCTGTGAGAAGTTTGTGAACTTACTGTTCATCTCTTTGCCTTGGTGTCCTCGTCTATAAAATGGTGATAATAAACGATCTATCGCATAGGTTGATTGAAGACTTAATAAGATATATATGGTACTTTGTATATTTGAAGCACATATAAAGTGTCGTACTAGTGTCTAGTACAAAGTGAATACGCCGTAGATGTTAACTATTTTTAATTATCATCATGTATTAGTTTCCTGTGGCTGCTGAACCACATTACCGCAAACGTGGTGGCTTAGGACAGCAGAAGCGTATTCTCTCACAGCTCTGGAGGTCAAAAGCCAGGAATCTGTATCACAGGGCTGAGATCAAGGTGTTGGCAAGGCTGTGCTCTGTCAGGATGCTTGAGGAGAGAATCTGCACCTTGCCACCTGCAGCTTCCGGTGGCTATTGGTGTTCTTTGGTTGGTGGTCTTATCACTCCCCTCTCTGCCTCTGTCTTCCCTTTGCCTTCTTCTCTGTGAGTCTAAACTACCTCTGCTTTTCTCTAAGGACATCTGGGATTGCATTTAGAGCCTGATACTTTATTGCTGATAGATCAGGATAATCTCCCATTTTAAAATCCTTAATTTAATCACATCTACAAAGACCCTTTTCCCCAATAAGGTGACATTTACCGGTTCCAGGGATTAGGATCTGATGTAATTGGGGGGAGTGCACACTATTTTGCCTACCACAATCCTCCTTCTCCTATTTTTTTTTTTTTTTTGCGGTACACGGGCCTCTCACTGTTGTGGCCTCTCCCGTTGTGGAGCACAGGATCCGGACGCGCAAGCTCAGCGGCCATGGCTCACGGGCCCAGCCGCTCCGCGGCATGTGGGATCTTCCCAGACCGGGGCACGAACCTGTGTCCCCTGCATCGGCAGGCGGACTCTCAACCACTGCACCACCAGGGAAGCCCGAGCCCATGTACTTTGATCAATTCCCAGTGCTGATATTCTTTGTGACGAGTTGAAAGCTGGAGTCCCCTGAACTCTTTTGGGAACCTGAGGAAATGGATCCCTTCTGGGAATGGTAAGGATATCTCTGGGGTAGGAGTAGTGGGCAAGTTGATATTTGCCCTAAGAATTAACAAGTAGGGTACAAGGAATGAACTTGGATTTCCCTTGATAATGCAGCTCTTCACAGGTCGCCCTGAGCATCAAAAATTGAGATAATAATAGATATAATCCCATAGATAATAATCCCATTATGGGGGGGAGGAGCTATGTTTTATTGATCTTTCTACCACCTGCAGTGCTTGTCAGTGCCTTGAACAAAAGAGGTGTCCCAAAACATTTGTTGAATGAATAAACAATTACATTCTACTGTGTGGTAGACATAGAATTTGTAAAAAATTGAGGTACATAGCCTAAAGATACTCTGAAAATTGCCTTAAATACAACATAATAATTTCTCAGATTTTGATATGCTTTGTCGTTTTCTCTCTCCTGAATAAAGGAGACACAGCTCTGTTACTGGTTAATTGATGGCTTTTAGGAGGTTGAGTAAAGTTTTTTAGCATATCATAAAGAAGAGTTTGACCTGAGGAAATTGCTTTCAAAAGACCATTTTTCAGTTTCCATGAACTTTGGCGAGCCCTTCACATTTATAAAAATTCCTTTTTAATTAGTGGCATGATTCTTAATTATTTATTAATCATAAATTATGTCTGATGCCAATGTATCCTTCTTTGACTCTCTATAAATAAAAAACCTGAACAAGTTAATCTGAAGAGATGATTCTGGGGAAAAAACCAGTTTTCTCTTTTAAGATCATAAATTAGAACATGTCTTCTTAAATTTTCAAAGTTGAAGAGAAACTTTTCAGAATTCTGAAGAAGTTGGAAGAAATAATTCCTTTCTTAAAAGATTGCCTACTTTAACAAGAGTAAACGTTTTTCCTAATTAGGATATTTCAGCATGCATAAGAAAATTTGAGAAAAACGAAATAATATTCAGGATAGAAAAGGTTGCCATTACAAATGATGGGGTTCACATTTTCTATGTCCATTTAGAGCAAAAGTTTTTTCATCTTTTTCTACTAATACACATATTAAAATCTCATATGGAAATAGTGTTTCACAGAATACAAAAATGACATGTGAAATTTCTCAATGGTTTCTTCCCATACTTAGGTGAGTAGGTGTTACCATTAGCCTTATTGACAATTTTTTTAAAGGTAAGGAAACAAAAGAAAGGTTATGTGATTTTGCAAGGTCAAATAACTCGCACTTGATAACGTTGAGTTGTGAACTAACCATGTCTGATTCAAAGCCTGAGCTTCCCTGTACTACCCTGAAAAGCTTCCTTTTTTTGCCACATACACAGGGAAATAGCTTCTGTTAAGTCTATCAGACATTGGAATGATTTACTGGAGGACAGTGATAGTACATGAATGGAGTGGAGATGAGAACAGTCAATAAACGACAGTATTAAGGGAACCCTAATGAAACTTTAATTTGAAAATTGCTCAGAAATGTACTCCAGGATAGGCTTTATAACCATACTCAGATTCGTTATGAAGATAAACTAATTTTATGCAAATGCTAAAGCGACTTTAACAGTGATTTTCTATACCTTGATGTGGTCCTTAAGGAAAATTGTCAGGTCCATTAATAAGTTTCTAAATTGATTACGCTAATTTGGTACTCCAAAAGGCATCTTTCTATAAATTAGTGCTCCCTATTACGTTCTGATTACAACGAATTGCTTGCTGTGCCCAAGTCTGAAAGTTTCGTTTCTGCATTTTTGTGCCTTCTCAGCCACTGGCTTTCCTTTTCGTCTTACCACATGAGAACAATGAATCATCTTATCCATTAAGCTGAGTTTGGAAATTTTGTGTTATTCAATGAATTTGTTGTTACTCCACCCCTGTGATAATTTGAAACCTGGCAACTTCACTACTTTCCCAAATGTGTTCATGATCAACTAGTTTTGTTTGGAGCAGCAAAGGGCTGCCCTGGTTTTTCATCCTTATACATCAAATGGACTGTTTTAATAATTGACATCATATGTTTCAGAATAATAAAAGGTTTAAGGTAATAATAGCTAGTGATCTCTAGAGGGGCAGCATAATCAAATAATATTAGAAGGTTCTCAGTTTTTCTGACCTTAAGGAAACAGAAATGTGCCAACTGAGTGATCACCCTGATTAGCAGAGTCTCCTAGGAATGCACAGTCATTCATTTCTATTTCATGAATTCCCACTCAAGAAGAGTCAAACATTAAAGTTGAAGTGTTCCTTGTTTCTAACAATGAAAGCACGAAATAAACAGAGGGACATACAGCCGGACAATGTATGCCAACGCAATGGGCCTCTCATACCCCCTACAGGAAACAGGGAAGATGACGGCCTTGGTATCTGCTACACTTTGAAAGCATTTTTGAGATTTCATGCCATTGCTTTGTCATTAAAATAAATAGCAATGAATCTTGGAAGCTGGCTGTCACTGAGGGGTCAGTAGTACAGTCTAATAAATGATGATGGTAATAAGTTATAGAAATTTGGTTGATCGCCATAATGCGTATAGAGAATGTAGAGAAGTGAAGTATGATCTTTAGGAGACTGCCAAGCGCTATGTAATAGCTCTTGTGTCTGAAACCAGAATTGTGGAACTGATTCCAAGAAACCAGAATTGTGGAACTGATTCCAAGAATACGACTCTGTGTGTGTGTGTGTGTGTGTGTGTGTGTGTGTGTGTGTGTCATGTGTATCTACAAGCTAAAGTAGTTAAGAAGGCATTGAAAGGTTAGTTTGAGGATGGCTTGGCATACTTTTGTGGAAAACCATAAAAGGAGTTTGGTCTAAAAGAATAAAATAACCAGGTACATGTTTTAAAGAAAGAAATCATGCTCTTAAAGGTTTATTTGACTAGCAAAGGTTTATTTGACTCTTGCTTTATTAGTTCCTGAAAGTTTTCAGAAAACGTAACAAGTTGTAAGTGTTTGACTGTCAATACTTTCCAAGATAACATTGGGAATGTCCCCAAAGAGGATATTGTTAAAGGTGATCAAGTGCTGTGACTTTAATAATCACGGTAGTCCCAACCTCAGTTTTGTCATGTTGTTTGATCTCTTCTTTTGCCTTCCATTCAAGTAAAAAAGAGTGGTCCCAGAAACAATTTTGAGAACTGAAACCTACGTTAAAAATACCTTTTTCTTGAACATTATGCTGCCTTCAATACATGTAGCTAATCCTCTTTTCCATGAAAACAAATAAGTCATATGGCCAAGTACCATAAATGATATACACATTGGTTTGCTTATGTATGATTCATAACTTAATTTCTGTACCAGGGAGAGATTTACTGTCTCTCTAGGGCATCATCTCCTGTCATTTCTACTGGAATTCCTGCTGTCATCTCAAATCGTGTTGATCATTTTGCTCCTAAATGCAGCTCCACTTCTTTTGGACTTGACTCTTTCAATACCAGCACTGTTCTCTCAGAATTTAACTATTTCTGTTCATTTAAACAGCAGATACCAACCTTGACTTACAGCGGCTTGCAATGGTTGCTTTGTTATTGTCGTACATTAAGAATCATGGGAACCTTAAGAAAGGTCCTGTAGTTAGTATCATTACATTTCTTTTTCATATCTCACCATTGCTGAGACCAATACTAAATTCCATCAATATACCCAAGGTAGCAGAACACCTGCAAATATTCAAGGAAGATTTAGCTTCATTTGTGAGGAAAACGCAAAAGCTGTCTATTTTATTTTTCCTTCCTTTACAAGGCTAATACCAGCTCATTTTGAAGGAGGTATTGGATTCCACAGGACAGAAAAGTCTCTCGGAAGTCACATAATAATATTTCTGTGTATGTTTTAACTGAGTTGGATCAGTTCCAGCCTCCTTGTAGCACTATCCAATGAGAGTAGATTTACAATGGCCACATTGAGAAGTCATTCCACAATTACGTTTTTATCTCGTTCCCAATTATTAAGTCAAAATGGCCAACCATAGTTGTCGATTTTTTTGTCCAGGGAGTCAAAGCATCACATTTTTTGCTGAATGATAGAAAGGGGTCATCTGGGCCTGGATTGTAACCAGTTGGTTTGGAGGATCATGCCATCGAGTCACTAAATCATATAGAAGGTTCTAGTAACTGAGGAGATGAGCGTTTGCTTTGCCATTTAAAATTTCACTCCAACTGGACATCCATTTTCGGTACTGCTCAGCCATTCTTCCAGTTCCCAGTGGGTCCTCCTATAAAGGCCACTCTAATTTGGTCCTGCATGTCAAGTCTTTTGTCCAATGCCTGCTCTTACATTCAGAATATGATCTAGATTCAGTTTCTCAGATGAAATAAAGACCATTAGACAGACACATCTTCAAATGTTCCTTCTTTCGTTACCCATTACAGCTTTATCTACAACCATCAGATCACATTTCTCTCACAGAAAGATTTCCCAGTCATACACCTTTCTTTTTTTTTTAAATAAATACTGAATTTCAAGTGAAAAGACATAAAATAATGCAAAATATAGACACAATTATAAATAAAAATTGACATAAACGTGTTGAAACGATTTTACGTGTGTGCGTGTGTGTGTGTGTGTGTGTTTCCTAGTCTCAACTGTGAGGAATAAAAAAATAATTTGCATATAAACAGCTCACTTATTTTATGGTCATACTTCAGGAGGAGTTGCCTCTTAAGGACTTCATCCATCACTCATCCTCTGTCTTAAACTTTACTCTCTCTTTCCATCTGTCCTCCCTGCAGACCTGCTCAACTCTCCTTTTTACGCAGAATAACTTCCTTTGAGCTGCTGTCCTAAATCTCTTCTTGGAATCATGGTCAGACTGTGGAAAGGGCAGCCTCCATGCTTTCCCTTCATTTTCTCACCTCAGTTTGTCATGTTTCCGAGACACTTTACAGTGATTGCACATGAGCTTTGTGTCAAAGCCAAAGGTCTCTTTTCAGTATCATTTCCTCTTGAACACGCTGAAATATTTGACGCTGCTGACTATCCTTGCTTTTTATTCAGCAGTGCTTATCGAGTACCCAGTACTGTATAAGGTTACAAATTATACATCTTGGAAATATGGATAACTTTCAACATTTTATCTCCAGGAACTTAAAGTTAACTGGGAAAGGAGGAAAGAAACCATTTAGAATAGGGCATATCCAATGTGGTACTGATTTGATCTATTTCCTAATATTTCTTCTTCTCTTCTTTCCAATCCTCTGGAAGGATTACAGTTCTCCACCCCCTGAAGTTAGGTTATGACATGTTATTTGCTGTGGCTGAGACCGTGTGAATGGAAGTGATGTGTCACTTTCTAGCAGAAGACAGTAAAAGCTGGTGTGTGGTCTGTTAGGTTTTTTTTCCCCCTATCATGGAGACCATTGGTGTTTCAGATGGTAAAGGCTTTAATAGCTGTGACCCTGAGCCAGGATGCATCGGAATGGAAGGCCTGCTGACCTGAGATACACATGTTGTATAAGCAAGAAGTAAGTCTTTGCTTCTTTGAGTCGCTGAGATTTTAGGATTTTGTTATTGCATCACAACCTAGCATATCCTAACTGATACAGTGCTCTATGATAATGTGAGTAAAGCACCATGAGAATATAACTAACTCTGTGCTTTCAGGCATTGTTATCTGCACTTCCAAAGCTTCCTTCTAGACTTTTCAAACTGCATGTTCCAAAGTCACCTTAAAACTCACCGTATTAAAAAGAAGTTCCTAAAAATATGAAAGTAATTGCTAAGCAGTAAGTGAATTTAGCTGTCTTGCATCTAACTGAAAGGTAACAGAGGGTCTGTGAAAAAATCAATTCACAACCAACTATATATATTTCCTAACATACTTGTTATTGTGATTCATGGATACTCTGAAGTTTGTATTTTCTCCTTTTTAAACTTCTTGAAACTTAAAAACATTGCAAGTTCACTTAGCGATGTGGGGATAATGATATGCTTTGGTCTATTTTTCTTCCTATCTGAAAGCTTCATTGTGTTAAGACTGGAAAAGTACTATGTAATTATGTGTGTGAACTTCTTGATAGTCTCAACGACGATGGAATTTTCTTTTTATGTGCTAATGCTTATTCCTGCACTTTTCATGTAATTAATATCTTCACAATAATATAGGTCCTATTATAACTTGCTGTCTCACTTCCTGTCCACACTGAAGAGAGGGCATTTTTTGGCTAGTAAATGTTTTGCTCACTTAATGGTAGCCTTTTATTTTGTTACCACTCTTGCCTCTTGTTCTTGATATTTTATATCATGTTCTCCTCTCTTTTAAATATTTTATGAAAGACTGACTTTGTAATATGTATAATTATATATAATCGAGGATAACTTTGAATTGACTAGACCCAGAAATAATATCCCGTTGGAATGGCCTTATCTGTGCTCATAGATGTCATATATTCCTCTGTCCCTATATATTAAGGAGTTAAGCGATAACAATTCCCTATCCTTCCCTCCCTCCATCCATCCATCCATCTTTCTTTTTCCTATCTATATGTGTGTCTATCTATCTAACCTTATTTCGATACTTGCAACCATATCTTTACATTTTCCTGGGCTCTTAGCTTTATGATCTGCTGGGAAACAGAATTGTAGCATAGAGGGCCTGCTGGATTCTCATTAAGACAGTTTCTGTGGCCGCAAGGAAAGGACACCATTGTGTTTGGCCTCTTTTTTCTTCACTTCCTCTGCCTTCCCTATCTGCTGCCCCACCTCCAAGTACCCCATATAAAACTCTTTCTTTAAGAAATAAAGGTGATCCTATAGAAAAATCACACAAAGATAACACTCAAAGCAGCAATGTTTATAAAATTTTACATGCCACATTCATCAAACTGTACCTCCTGTACAGTTGCAGTTTCATGTGTGGACCGTCTTACAAAGGCTCGATAATCAAGGAAAACAGGATATCTGTGTTGTATAACACGGATGCTCTGGTTACATAGCATTTTCATGGTTTTGGTCTCTTGATTTCCACCTCCAGCTAGTCCTTGGCATGCAAAGTAATTAAATCTCAAACTGCTTAGAACATGCACGTGTGCTTACACAGATGCATATATTATACATCCACAAAATAAAAGTTTTTACTTTTCCACTGTATTTTCTACATGCTTGTTTTTGGGAAAGAAATCAGAAGTATTTGCAGCCTACATGCAGAAAAGATAAATACTATTGAAAGGATAACACAAAGCATTTACTGAGTTATATGTCTGTCTGTTGTAGTGTAGTTTTTCATGTGTCGTACCTTCTGTGCTTTGTGATTTGGAAATATATTTTTCTTTTTCAACGGGCACTATGGTTAAATTTGTGCTATACAGTTGTATACAGTGTATCCTAAAAATTTTTTTATTTTTTCCTTGGGTTAGGACTTAATGAACGTTCTTTTCTTATACTCTGCAAATGATGCAAAGTCATAATACATTTTAGCTTGTTTCATATTTGATACTCATGTGGGTTTTGAAAATTTTTCCTTGAAATTTTCTTTTTTAATCTTTTTCTTCATCAGCTTACTAATATTGTCCACTTTTTCTTAATTTCTTGGAATCTGTTTAATATTCCTTCTTTAGGTTTTCATGAAACTCACTTCTTGGTCTCAGTTACTTGCTAGACCTCTTAAGCAGCTGCCACTCTGAGATTTTATTTCTTCTTTCGTACACTCTTATTTTCTATTTCTTATACCCCATATCATCATTTTCCTAGATCTTACTGTCATTTTACTGGAATATATAACAAGAAACTATGTTAGAAAGGATTTGTATGATGTAAAGTAGATCTGAGTGTTTGCAAGACTTGACAACATATATCCAAAGTTTAAAAAATGTGTGTCATTAGAACTATACTTCAATTTAAAAAGAAAAAAGAAAAAATATATATGTCATTAGAGATAACAAACATCTGGGAGTTTCTTCTAAAATTCATTTATTTAATGAAAATATTACAGCACCTATACAAACTTCATGATAAATTCATAGATGCAACTCTTTGCAAGACAATTGGAGACCATATAGAGGGCCTCAGAATACAACATGATGGGATACATGAGGTAGCCAAAATGTATCTATTGACATTGAATTACACTTAACTGTATTGTGAGGAAATAAAAGGAATCACAAATACATGTAGATTACAAAATCTATTAAATTTTGTAATTGTATGTGTGTAATGAAAAGGGTATAAAGACAGTGCTATGCAGTAGAACTTTCTGTAATGAGGGTAATATTCTATATTTGTTTTGTCCAATATGGTAGTCACTAATCACATGTGGCTATTGAACATTTGAAATGTTCTTAGTGTGACCAAGAAACTGAATTTTTAATTTTGTTGGTTTAAGTAACCACAATACGGTATAGGACTGCTTAGGTATAGAAGACTATTATATTCCAAGATGTTAATGGTGGTTGTTTCTATGAGAGAATCATTTGTTACAGGTTTTCCTTATGTTTTTTGTTGTCATCTATAATTTTTAAATGATATTTATAATAAAAACAATAAAGGAGGCTTTATTTTGACTAAAACATGTCTGATGGATATTGTCATATTATCAAAACCATGGTATCTAAATCATTATTTAACATTTTAATAATATATAAAAGAGTGCTCACTTCATATCAACATCTCTGTCATATTTCAGAATTAATTAAATTTTTAAAAGCGATTTGCCTCTCTAGGGTCAAGTTTGTGTTTTTAAAGGACAGAAAGTTATTTTTAATAATAGCAACAAAACAGCTAACATTTTTTGAGACTGAGTGCCAGGCACTGCTTTACACGTATTAACTCTTTTAATCGTTATTGTACATAATTGAGATATGTACTAATACTTTCTCCATCTTACAGAGGAAGAAACTGAGGCCCAGAGAATTTAAATAGGTCGCCTAAGATCACTCAGCCAGGTGATCTGAGTGTGCAGGGAGAGAATCTGGCTTTCAAACCCCGGCAGTATAAAAGCCCTATAATGAGCATAACCATGTGTTTGTCCATATTCAGCAGAGGGGGGCTAGTGAGAAGCAGGTGGAGCATTAGATTCAAACAGGGTTATGGTTTGGCCAATTAAGAAGGAAGAAAAAGCCAGAAAAAGGCAAGGGAGTGGAAAGTTCATGTGTGTTTGTGATTAGAATCATGGAACTGATCCGTAGATTAGTTCATGGAAATTATTATTTTTTTGCTGTATGCGGGCCTCTCACTGTTGTGGCCTCTCCCGTTGCGGAGCACAGGCTCCGGATGCGCAGGCTCAGCGGCCCTGGCTCACGGGCCCAGGCGCTCCGCGGCATGTGGGATCCTCCCGGACCGGGGCACGAACCCGTGTGCCCTGCATCGGCAGGCGGACTCTCAACCACTGCGCCACCAGGGAAGCCCCATGGAAATTATATTTGGTAAGATGGACAAGCAGAGCAGAAGGAAGAGGAACACTAAAGTGTAGGTGGGGATAAAAAATGTTTCAGTCCTGGTAGTAAAACATCTCAGCAGGAAAGGTAGGCGGTGGTGGCCAGAGAGTGGGATGTCTCAGATCTTGGAGGGGGTTCAGTTATTTGTGCAGTTAAGATTAGGGTAGACGTTTATTGTAACACCACGATCTAGCAGGTAGTAGGTAACTGTATCAGGATGTCATAAGTTCCAATTGGGCATATTTCATGCATTTGGAGGGCTACCAAATAGTACAGAGAGTGCAGCTGTTACCGGGTCCAAGCTGCTACTATTCACTGCACAACAGGCTAATAAAATGAGAGAGGAGGTGTTGGAGCAGGGAGTAGGGACTTTATTTGGAAAGCCAGCAGACCACCTAGAACATGGTGGACTGGTGTCGCATCCGGGGAACCATCTTCCCCGGATTAGAATTCAGCCTTCTTGTATACTGAAAGTGGAGGCAGTATGGTTGGTTGTCACAAACTTCTTAGTCAGGAATCCTTTGTTCTTGTAGCTGTCCACATAGGTCCGGTGACATTGTTCCTATAAACCTCCAACAAGACAAGAGTTACTCTCTGTTTTGCCACTTTTTATCTCTATTGGAATGGAAAGTGTTATACCTTTAAAGGTCAGAGCCTTGAGAATGACCTCTTCTGTATATTTCAGGCTCTAGGCAACATTCTTAACTTGTAGCAAGAGCAGTGGAATACAAAGGTTAAAGTAAAAGAAACATCCATAATGAAGTCAAATTTGTTCTTCCCTATTAGGCAACAATAAATCAGGGAGGAGTGATTGTATCTTATACGTAAGTCCCTGAGCCACTGACCTGGTCGAGAACTTGATGCTGCTGGGTGTGGATATGGTCCAGGAGACCCGGTGGAACTCAAAGCAGGAGTGTCAAGGGAACAGACCATGTCTGTATCATTGGTGCAGCACAGATGAGTGCATCTCCATGGAGAGAGGACCATCCACTGGGTGAGGAGACCCCAGCAGCAAGAGGCCATGGCAGGGCTCAGGGCTGCCGGTTTAGGTAAGACCAGATCTCCACACCAGGAAATAGCTTGGATGCTACCCACACAGAGGAAATCACAGGAAGGAATCTATAAGCTCCTTATCGGTTAGTGAGATTTTTTCAAATAAGGAACAAACAATCACAGGAGAAGACAGCCAGATCTCCAGGGGCTAGCACAGCGGGAAACACCTTTTCTTCCTCTTCTTCCTTTCTACCTCATCTCCAGAGGAATAAGAAGCTTTCTGGGGAAAAAGAAAAAAAAAAAAAGTTGTGACCACAGATGAGGCTTTGTGTCACTCCACACAGAACTCCAGAGCTCAGAAGGAAGGAGGAAAGCTTTTAACCAGATATGAGACTGAAATCTGAAAATGGATCTGAGTGACTCGAAAACTGAAAAGAACTCACGAATTATAGAATTAGGCTGAAATGTTGTTAGGGGAGGCTGTTACCTCATGGAAAAGGAGCCTTCAACAGAAAATATTTGGTAACAGTTTTTAGAAAACCATGTCTGCCCCCCAATTTTTACTGACCGAATATCTGTGGAGTGAATGAATAACTCAGATTCGATTACAATTTGATGCTGCATTCTTAAGATCTGAGACATTGCTACATAAATCTTCAGTAACAGGAAATTTTATAGACCTGGATGACGGCTGTGTCCTTATCAAGTCAAGATGAAACCCCTCCTCTAAAAATTTGTTAGGAAATAAGTATGCTGCGGGAATCAGAGATCCAAAGAAATCTTTCATTTTGGTATCCAGGAATCTTAAGACAATGTTCCCATCTGGGCTGTGAATGACACTTCTCGCCTTGGAAAATGCTAACCTGGGTCACAACGTGTCACGAGCAGGGTAGGATCACGTGTCACTGTGAAAATGCGACAGTGGACACACACTCTGTCACAAATACTTAGCAGTACTTTGGTGAAGTCTGATCATGTACATAATTGAATATTTTCATAAGCTTTGTAGATGAGGGATGACAGGAACTTTCATCATAGATTTTTAAGCAAGAAATGGGTAACTTTTGTCTTACTTTTTTTTCTTCAGTTTTTATTTTATATATGCCAGGAAAAGTAAGGATCATAAATTCCTACCTATTTGAAGTTATTACATACAGATTTCTCAGCCTTGCAGGGAGAAAGCAAGTCTGTGATACCCATGGTGCTGTGAATGGTTTCTTTCCTGCTTCTGTGGAAAGGTCTGTGGCTGGATCAGAGAAGGAAACATGCACAGACTCCCTTTATTTGGCTGCTGTGAACAATATGAGATAATGATACAAAATATATATAAAAGCCCCACATGAGGGTCAGAAAGAAGAGGTCAAGTAATTCTTTCGCTTCCAGTTGGCACCATTTTCATTCCATATTTGGAAGGAAAACTAGCTTAAACTTCCCACTCATACTTAACCTGATTTTTGAATTGCCTTTATTGTTTTGGTAGGGAGGGAAGCAATTTAGATCTTTAGGCTGTGACTCCCTTAACTGTACCATTACATGGAAACTATTCTGAAGATATGAATTAATCTTAAACGTGCCCTGTGTCGACTGGTATTTATTTGGTCTTAAACGCCTACCATTTTTCACTGTTGGCTTGTTTGCATTGGATTTTCATATTCCTCTCATTCTATAGAGTTCTTGGATGTATTTGTATTCAAGCAACTTAGTTAAGGCAAGCATACTACTTATACTGCAGCTTGGTATATAGAAATTTAATTCAGAGTTTTGAAATACGGCATCGAGGAAATGACCCTTAAAATATTTTTCAGCCAGTTTGGCCAGCTGTTTTAGCAATTACGCTTGTTAACTTTTAGTGATTATATTTCTTGGGTCTAAACATCTCATCTCTGAACAAATTGCTCATTTCTGAAACAGAGAATCTTCCTATGTTCTAAAAAAGAGTGGTCCAAGGACAAACCATAGGTGAGCATTACATTGCTGTGCTTTTTAGGTGAGGATTTTGGTAGAATCTCAGGGACTTTAAAATGCAGTGTATTCGTTTAGCTAAACTAAAGTTGCTATTTTTGTGCCAAATGAACAGTTCCGGATACTTTGCTTTCCTTTTTTATAACCTGGGTGGTTATTTTATCAGGCTAATTACTTTTTTAATTAAACTTTTTATTTTCAGATAATCGTAGCTACACATGCACTTGGAAGAAATAACACTAATTGCCTCTTGCTGGTGCCAATATAGCACTGTGGGTTAAGAGCAGGTGCTGAGTCAGAGAGAAGCAGGTCTGTTGAATCTGTTCTGACACCTCCTACTTATGGGACCCTGTGCAGCCTCATCATTGAGACTGAAATGTGAATAATAATTTAGACCTCTCAGCACAATTTCAGATGCACTCAGGGTGCAGAGTGCAACAGCTACTCATTAAGCAGTGGTTATTATTTACAGTATCTTTAAAGGGTTGTTGTGATGAATTCTAGTTTTTTGTTGTTTGTTTTTTAACCACAGCAGAACACATTTCCCGCATGGCAAAACACAGTGGAAAATATCCGATATTTTTACATTTAAAATGGGTGCTCTTTCAAGAAATGGATGCATTTCCATAAAGGAAGCTCTAATTACCTATGGAAAAACTCAGAATGTTTATCTTCTATATAAGAGATATTACCTCTAGCAGTATTGTTACTCGAGGGTATGGTTATCTTCTCCCCTAAATTAGGAGTTCTGTAAAGATAGTAACTGAATACTATTTTGTACAGTATGTCCTCAACAAATATCAGTTGAATTAACTAATTCAACTTGGCAGGTTTGCCAAGCCCCAAATCAACAGCTTACACAAATAAATTTGTCTTGGGCTACTGTTCTGAATGTGCATAGTTTGGACTTTGATTAGTAATGAGGACTCTTTTTCATGGTCAACATTTTATTAAGATTTCATCCACACTTGGGTTCAAGGGTGAGTATGTAAACACATGAGCAGTGCCACCTAAAGGGTTAGCTGTACACACACAAAATTACTGAGGTATTTCCCAGTCATACACCTTTCTTTTTTTTTTTTAAATAAATACTGAATTTCAAGTGAAAAGACATAAAATAATGCAAAATATAGACACAATTATAAATAAAAATTGACATAAACGTGTTGAAACGATTGTATGTGTGTGCGTGTGTGTGTGTGTTTCCTGGTCTCAACTGTGAGGAATAAAAAAGTAATTTGCATATAAACAGCTTGGCCTCAAGTCATGGGTATAATGAACTGGACATCCGGAACTTAAGCATTGTGAATTCACAGGACAAGAAAGAATTTTAGTAGGTTCTACTGAACATTTTATGGTTTTATCCTAAGCAGTTGAACTGAACCCAAGTGTATACACTTTTTACTTAACATAGCCAAGTTTTATTTCACTTTTTTAAAAAAATATTTATTTATTTACTTTTGGCTGCATCAGGTCTTAGTTGTGGCACACAGGCCCTTCGTTGCAGTATGCGGGCTTCTCTCTAGTTGTGGTGCGCAGGCTTCAAAGCGTGCGGGCTCAGTAGTTGTGGCTCCCGGGCTCAGTTGCCCTGCGGCATGTGGGATCTTAGTTCCCCGACCAGGGATCGAACCAGTGTCTCCTGCATTGCAAGACAGATTCTTAACCACTGGACCACAGGGGAAGTCCCCTATTTCACATTTTACACAATTGCATTATTATTATTTTTGTCACTCTTGTTTGATAATCTTTTGCCTCTCTCTTACAATGTTATGGGTGGTTACATCTTATATTATTAATTGGTTAATGTGCTACTCTACAATTCAGAAAATTAAAAGAAAACTGTGGCCATGCTTAGAAGGTCATAGAAGTTTGTGGTTCTGAATACATGATCACCTTCATTTCATTCTCACAATAAGTGTTAGACTAGACTGTAAATATTACTTTGGAAACTGCATAAGAACTCAGATGCCCTCTTGATTTATGGTCCGATGCATTGACTATCTTTCACCCATCCCTGATCATATATGGCTTCTGTTTTTTAAGATGAGGGATGCCAGCAACAGTAAGACATTGGGTTTGGTCCCAGAAATGTCAAACCTCATAAAAGATGTTTTACAAAATATGTTATCTTGTTTGTTCCTCACCTTGAAGGGTAAATGCTTAGCACAAGTTAGGTAAGAATGGTAGATGTCACCAGCGTACCATGATTTACTCAGCGGATGGCACTGCCCCTAGAACGCCTTGCTTCTGGTTCCACATTGAGCAATGTTTCTGCTAAATCACAGTTTTTCTAAACAGGAGCTCCTGGCACCACTGTTTATTCACACCGACGGTGAATATGGTGCATGGGTAACTGGGTAGTTATCCTGGTTCAGCTTGAAGCTCTTCTGTTACTATTGTGCAGTCCAAGAGCATTTGTTCACTCACTCCTTCGTGGACTCCTCTTCTTGAAGCATTTAATGCACGTTAGACTCCGTTCTATTTCTCTGCCTGCTAAGATGAGTAAATACTGTTTTTATGCCCTTGAGAAATCTGCAGTCTGGCAAAGGAGTCACAAACTTCTAAATTTTAAGCAAGTATTAACCTAAAAGAAGACTAATTAGATAAGTAAGATAGTGAGATTGACGAATTGCTTGAGTCATACATGTAACAATCAGCATTTGCTCTGGTTGGAATCATTTGCTCTCAGATAAATACCCGAGTAAACAACTTTATGTGGTTACGGTGTGTGATGACTAGCTTTGTCTACATGCCTGTCTTCGTTTGCTAGGGCTGCCATAACAAAGTACCATAGACTGAGTGGCTTAAACAACAGAAGTTTATTTTCTCACAGTTCTAGAAACCAGAAGTCTGAGATCAAGGTGTTGGCAGGGTTGGTCTCTTTGAGGCTTCTTTCCCTGTCTTGTAGATGTCAGCTTTCTCCTGTGTCTTCACATGGTCTTCCCTTTGTGTCCTAATTTCCTCTCCTTAGAAGCTACACCAGTAATATTGGATTAGGGCCCACCCTCATGACCTCATTTTATCTTTATAACTTCTTAAAAGCCTCTTTCTCTTAATATAATCACGTTTTGAGGCAATGGGGGTTCAAGCCTCAATATATGAATTTGCGGGGCATATAACTTACCCCATAGCGAAGTCTTCATAACGGTGGGCTTATATTATTTTTTAAAAAGCCCATTAAACAACTAACAAGTTGCCTGTTTTCTCCTGTTAATGTAAGCTCCATAAAAAATATGCACCAGGTAAAGAACATATCATATATTATTAATGCTCTCAGTGTAGTTAGATTTCATGCATGCTGCAATTGTCACACCCAGAAATGGGGGTACTGCAATTTCCTCTGGAATTTATTCTTATTTTAGGTAATATGAGACACAGCAGTCAAGTTATAGGCAAGCTCTCGATTTGTACCTAACATTTTATCCAATCTAGTTATTTGAGTCGTGGGTGAGTTTATAAAAATAAGAAACTTAGAATTTCCTTTATTTATATGCAAATTTAAAGTTTATTATTTGAGAAACTATATACTCTGATATGAATGTGGCTCTAGAAATTTTGTTTTAAAGATTTTAAGGAGTTTCCTCCATTTTCATCCTTCTGCGGATTCTATGTTGTTATGCCTTACATAAACTTAGATGGGCTTATCATCATTTTACAAACTTACCCAACAATTTAACCTAACCTTTCTAATGATACTGCCACATAGAAGAACCTATTTTCATTTGGCTTGCAGCTCAGCTTTTGATTTTGTTAAGCAGTAAATGGTCTAAACTTCTATTGCTGTGTCTGATTGTTTTGAAACTGCAGTTTTTCTAAAGTCAGGGAGGCTTTCCTGAAATTGACTTAGCATCAACTTTACTTTTTCTTTTTTGAGGGCTACTGATCAAGTACTGTTTTTTATAATGATTCTAGGAGAGACTTTTTGACTTCAATTCATAACTGCATGGATCAGAACTTGGGGAGTAAGTCTTTCTTCCCTGCAGTGATGTGACCTAAAATAACTGTGTTCCAGTGCTACCAATGATATATTTGCCTGTAAATTGTAGTTTTTCCCAACCTATTCTTTAAAAAAGATCTATGGTAAATTTAATTAAATGCATCATTCAAATGTGAATGATTTTTTAAGAAAAATGTTTTAGAATATAGTTGATTTACAACGTTGTGTTAGTTTCAGGTGTACAGCAAAGTGAGTCAGTTATACATATACGTATATCCACTCTTTTTTAGATTCTTTTCCAATATAGGTTATTACAGAGTATTGAGTAGAGTTCCCTGTGCTATACAGTAGGCCCTTATTAGATATCTGTTTTATATATAGTAGTGTGTATATGTCAATCCCAATCTCCCAATTGATCCCTCCTCCCCTCCCCCCATTAACCATAGGTTTGTTTTCTACATCTTGTGACTATTTCTGTTTTCTAAATAAGTTCATTTGTACCATTTTTTTAGATTCCACATATAAGTGATATCATATAATATTTGTCATTCTCTGTCTGACTTGCTTCACTCAGTATGACAATCTCTAGGTCCATCCATGTTGCTGCAGATGGCATTATTTTGTTCTCTTTTTATGGCTGAGTAATATTCCATCATATGTATTACCACATCTTCTTTATCCATCTGTCAATGGACATTTAGGTTGTTTCCATGTCTTGTTTATGGTAAATAGTGCTGCAATGAACACTGGGGTGCAGGTATCGTTTCGAATCATGGTTTTCTCTGGATATATGCCCAGGAGTGGGATTGCTGGATCGTATGGTAGTTTTTTGTTTTTTTTTTCTTTCCTTTTTGCAGTATGCGGGCCTCTCACTGCTGTGACCTGTCCCGCCGCGGAGCACAGGCTCCGGACGCAGGCTCAGTGGCCATGGATCACGGGCCCAGGTGCTCCGCGGCATGTGGGATCTTCCCGGACCGGGGCACGAACCCGTGACCCCTGCATCGGCAGGCAGACTCTCAACCACTGCGCCACCAGGGAAACCCCGTATGGTAGTTTTATTTTTATATTTTTAAGGAACCTCCGTACTATTCTCCGTAACGGTTGTACCAATTTACATTCCCACCAACAGTGTAGGAGAGTTCCCTTTTCTCCACATCCTCTCCAGCATTCACTGTGTGTAGAGTTTTTGATGATGGCTGTTCTGACCAGTGGGAGGTGATACCTCATTGTAATTTTGATTTGCATTTCTCTAAAAATTCGTGATGTTGAGCATTTGAATAAAAATACTGTGGACCAAACCATATGATTTTTCTCTGTAGCTGGAAATGAAATAATTTTGGAAAGGGTAATGAAAAAATGCTATGTAGTACATAATATACTGTATCTTTTTTGTATCACTTTCCTTTTTGCAATATCTTATTCAGATACTTGAAATTTTACTTGTTTCAACATTGTACTAGGTGGTATACTAGGTGGTGGTGGTATACTAGGTGGTATTGACCTCAAATGGTCAATACCTCAGGTGAATACTTGGCTTTTGCATTGCCCCACTAGCATATTAACAAGATCTGAGTGATCATAACCAGGACAAAATGAAAAAGAGCATTATGACAGGGGAGTGGAACACTCTGGAGAAAAAAAAGGAAATTTCCTTTTTCTTTTTAAAGTAGGAAAAAGTGTCAGGTAGTATCTGAAATTTACACAGTTGGAAATTACCTGGTTGTCTTTATTTTCAGGTATAGTGTAAGATGTACTGGGTTCCTTTTGAGATGGAGTTAGAGAATTAAAAAAAAATATATTTTACTGAAGTATAGTCGATTTACAATGTTGTATTAATTTCAGGTGTACTGCAAAGTGATTCAGTTATACATATGCATACATTCTTTTTCATATTCTTTTCCATTATGGTTTATTACAGGATATTGAATATAGTTCCCTGTGCTCTACAGTAGGACCTTGTTGTTTATCTAGAGAATGAGATTTTTAAAATAAGTATATGGAATGGCACCTAAATCTTCGAAGAGTTTCTAAATGGTTTAGGAAATGACTCTAAATGGTGGCTGAGTGTCAATGTCCACTGCCTGGGTTTAAATTAAAAGTAAAATTTTATCCCCTACTCGATTTGGTTCATTGGACACATTTGTTTACACCCATTAACCTCAGTTTTCTTCTTAGTATAATGGGATAAAAATAGTTTGTAACTCAAAAATGTTTTCTTGGGATTAAACAAAATAATGAATGTATTTGATGCATAGCAAATGCTCTATAAATGTAACTTGCTAGGATTGGTGTTTAAACCTTCAGAATAGAGGAAAGGAACATATTTCTCAGTTTAGTGCCTCAAATACACCGGATTCCCTTTTCTTCTAACAAAGAAGTCATTCTTTCCATTTCAGACAAATATTTTTGGAGAAAATAATGAGTATTTCTTTGAGGCCAAAATTGGATCCTGTTTTTTTGAGCCGAAGAAACTGGTAGACATGAATTTATAGAGAGCCTGGCTTATAAATTAGGTCATTCCATAAGCATAAAGGCTAATGGGAGCAGGAAACATGAAATAAATTCTGATAGGCAAGAGGATGCCAGGAGAGGCAAGCAGGCATTTAATGTTCATTTCCAGCCCAGTTGCAGCCGGGTTCCAGGGGAAGCAGGCTCTGGGAGGAGATTAGTGTGCGAGGGTTTATTGGGGATCAACATGTATGGGGGAAGGAAAGTAAGCGGGACTGGGGTAAGGAAGAAGGTGGATTATGATGCAGTCACAGAAAGGGTTCAGCCAAACCACGAGCTCTAGAACTGGGAAGACCCCGTAGACGTGTCCCAAGTTGGTGCAAGAGTCCAACCTTTCTATCCCCACATTGACCAGTCATTGAATGCTGGCTGTCCTGGAGCGGGGACATGACCTGGGGCGAGGTAGCTCTCTTCCCCTGAGTGAAATAACTTGAGAGGTATGACAGCTGCATATCAACCAGTAGCATTTCTAGAAGCTGAAAAATGAAGTCACTTAATCCTATGGGGGATCTGCATGGTACAGCGCAGAACCCACAACACAGCCACTCTCTTGTATATAATTATTTTATATTCCCTGTATATAAGTTATATTAAGTATCTATTTATTTATTTGGTTATAGTCTGTCTTTCCACCAGAATGAAAACCCCATGACAGCAGGAATGAGCCTGTCTTGTATATATTCATTGGCTAAAATGGTGCTTGGGACATTGTGATCACTTGAAGTCCTAAAAAGGAGTCCAAAATGTTTTTTTAAGAAAAGGATTTGAAGCCTTCATATTGTAAAAATAAGCATTTTAGTTCATGTGTAATGCGGCCAGTAATTACCTAGTTTTTAATCATTGGACAAGTAGGTGCTTTTATTTTTGAAGTCCAGACAAATAAATTTATTATTATAAGGCTGAGGAGAACTTTCTGCTCTGTAGCTAGTACGATCTAGTAATGAAATCACCTGGACAGTCAAATAATTGGGTTAGTAGAGAACTACAACAAATGCAATTTCCTAATAAAAACAATAATGCCATCAATAATTATTAATATGGTTTGCATTTATTACTATGATTGCTGTTGTTATTACTATTATAGCTAATAATGTATCACATAGCCAGTATCTTTTGTTTGTTTTTGTTTTGTTTTTGTTTTTGTGGTATGCGGGCCTCTCACTGTTGTGGCCTCTCCCGTTGCGGAGCACAGGCTCCGGACACGCAGGCTCAGCGGCCATGGCTCACGGGCCCAGCCACTCCGTGGCATGTGGGATCCTCCCGGACCGGGGCACGAACCCGTGTCCCCTGCATCGGCAGGCGGACTCTCAACCACTGTGCCACCAGGGAAGCCCCAGCCAGTATCTTTTGAACACCGCCTGAGGGAAATGTTATACCAGGACCTGTGGTGGTCATAAACAATCACAATACCTTGTAGGGACTTAGAGCTAATGCTTTACAAAATAAGGTCCCTGGACCACCATAACAGAATCACATGGGAATCATGTAAAAGTAGGAGTTATGGGCCCAAAGCATCTCACTAGGTTAGGGTAGGCAACTACATTTTTCAAAATCTCCCTAGATCTCTCTAATGCACAGTAAAGTTTTTGATCAAGTTAGTTGATGCCTAGACCATAAAAGAGAAAGAAGGGAGAAGAGAAACATAACCACCATTTATGTTTGTACCAAGACTATATTAGATGTCACCTTCATTAATTTTTATTAATCCTAACTTTAAAAAGGCTGAAAAGTAGATGCTATTGTCCTTACTTTAAAAATGGGACTGAGCTCAGAGGAATTAGTAGTTCTTTGGTTAGGAGTGAGTGGAGATGAAGTTGCAATCCATCTCTGACTCCAAAGCTCATTTGCGTATAAATATACCTCAAAACTCTGTAGGCAGAATAGAGGAGTTTGGTATTTATCTTCACAGGAATAGTATACAGTACATGCAATAAGGTCACAGCAGGGAGAAATCTCTCTCTAATTTAGGGAAGGCGTCATGAGGAAGGAGAGCTGGGTTGGACAAGAGAGAATTAGAAAGAATCTTCTCAGTCGTTCAGCTTAAAAAAAAAAACAAAACTAGAGTGGTAAAATGTTACATGTGCTCTGTATTCTTGCAACTCAAAGTGTGGTCCATAGTCCAGCAAAATCAGCATCACCTGTGAGCTTGTTTGAAGAACAGAATCTCAGGCTTCCTGCCAGGTCTGCTGAGTCACACTCTGCATTTCAACAAGACCCCTGGGTGAGTTGATACATGGTAAAGCTTGGGAAGCACAGCTCTGAAGGACAGTAGTGGATTGGTGTTGCTGGGACCAAAAGTATAAGTGAATTGTCAGCAAATAGACATACGAACCAGATCGTGGAGTACTTCTTCTTCAAGACTAAGGCATTAAGATTTTAATTGTCTAATACCGTATCAAAACTCTAAAACATAGAAATTAAACAAGCTAGAAAAAGTAGGAAAGAAAATGCTATTTATTGAGAAGACCTTTTAAAGGAAGCAGCAGGAACAATAATTACTAGGACTGTGGTTCTCAAAGTGTGGTCCCATGGGGCTTCCCTGGTGGCACAGTGATTGAGAGTCCGCCTGCCGATGCAGGGGACACGGGTTCGTGTCCTGGTCCGGGAAGATCCCACATGCCGCGGACCGGCTGGGCCCGTGAGCCATGGCTGCTGAGCCTGCGCGTCCGGAGCCTGTGCTCCGCAACGGGAGAGGCCACAGCAGTGAGAGGCCCGCGTACCGCAAAATAAAAACAAAAACAAAAACAAAATCAAAGTGTGGTCCCAGGAGCAGCAGCATCTCGAGGGACTTGTTAAAATGTAGATCCCGGGTCCCACCCACACCTACTGCATCAGAAGCTGTAGGGGTGGGCCCCAGCAATCTGGGTTCTAACAAGCCCCTCGATGATCTTGATACAGTCCATTCAAAAGCACTGTACTCAGGGCACTGCATGCAACATTATTTCCTAATGAGAGGAACAACAGTAAAATATTCTAAGTGTTGTATTTAATGTTATTAGATGCAAGCATAGGAGCTGACTTTCCTTAAGCTGGATCAGAATTTATTAGAAGGTAGCGTTTGATTGAATACCTGGAGGACTATAGCCTCTCCAAGTTGACACAAAAAAACAGGGAAAGAAACAAAGTCCTCATAGGAGGGCTGCTATCTCTCAGAATATCCATGAGGCATCAGATTAAGTTTATTTTGAAAAAATTAAGAAATCCTCTCTTCATACCTTTCAATATGCCATAACTTTTTTCTTGGGAAACTCTGCAGGGCAAAAAACTCAAACACAACTGAGCAAAACAAGGGATAAACATAAATGGTTTCCATTTCAGAACAATGGACCTAGTGCGCACAGTTGCCTCCTTTTCCTCCCAAGTGGATTAGAATTACAATAAAGGAATGCTTAAAGAAACAACTCCAAGTGCCCGTTAGGAAATCAGGAAAAACTCTAGGCATTTCAAGCATAAAGGGAATGAATACAGAAAAAAATAGAAGTTTACAAAATAATTGGAAGGGCTCGAAGAGGAAAATAGCAGGAATAAACAGCTCCTAGTTCTTTAGGCCACACAGCAGCAAACTGCAGTCAAGAGGTTAGGAAACTACCACCCAAGTTCACAAAGCCATAGTCAGTGAAATCACTGGGGAGTGAGGTGAAGGAAATAGGCAGAAACCAAGGGTGTCAGAGGATCAGAGAACCTGGCCAAGGTGAGGTCACAGGTACAATCTGTGGCTGTTGCCACAGACACTGTTGCCAGTGGACGTGTTCTGCTGCCCCAACAGGATCATCTATAACTACTTAGGTACCTAGTGGGTCTGTTTATCCCTTCAGTTCCCAAGTCCTGGGCAGGAACCTGATTGGCAGAGCTAAAGTCATACGTTCAACTCTAGGTCCAGAGAAGAAAGAGAGGATACATCTGGACACCTTTGGTTTCCGCAGTGAAAAATTCCCTAAAATGAGACAGTAGATATGCCAGAATAATTCCTGGGTTGTATTGGTGTTGTTTTGTTTTTCTGTTTAGTGAATGGTTTTAGAGATACTGACTTTTCCCCTCCATCTTTATTGAGGTGTAATTGACAAATACAAATTCTGTATACTTAAGACGTACATACAGATTGATGTTTTGATATCCAGGGTCAAATAATCGCCACAAATGAGCTAATTAACATGTCTGTCACTTCACACACTTACCATTTTCTTCCTTTTTTTGTGGTAAGAACACTTGAATTCTACCCTGTTAGCAAATACCAAGCGTACAACACAATATTGTTAACTATATCCCCATTGCTGAAACATTAGATCTCTAGAGCTCTTCATCTTGCATGACTGAAACTTTGTACCCTTGAAGGACATCTCCCCATTTCCTCCCCCCACCCCCAGACAAATAAATAAAAGATATCCAAATCTGAAAGGAAGAAGTAAAAGTATCTCTGGGTTTCATATGACTTGATCATACATGTAGAAAACTCTAAAGACTTAACAAAAATACTTAAAACCAATAAACAAATTCAGTAAAGTTGTTGGATACAAAATCAGTAGACGAAAATCATATGTGTTTCTATACACAAACAATAAACTATTCAAAAAGGAAAATAAGAAAACACTCCCATTTATAATGGCAACAAAAATAATAAAATACTCAAGAATAAACTTAAACAAACAAGCGAAAGACTTGTACTGATGGCTTTATTGATGGGTCATTGAATCACTTCTTTTATACCACTGTTGTCAAATAGAAATACAAGGCAAGCTATGTGTATTTTAAGTTTTCTATTAGCCACATTAAAAAAAAGTAAAAGATGGGAAAATGTTAATAGTTTATTTAGCCAAACATGTCCAAACTGTATCATTGCAACATATAATCAATATAAAATTATTAATGATATATATGATTTTTTTCTCATTATGTCTTTGAAATGAGGTGTATATTTTGCACTGAATAGCACATTTCAATTTGGACTAGTCATATTTCAAGTTCTCAATAGCTATGTGGAGCTAGTTGCTACTATTGGACAGAAATTTTAGATTACTAGCGATCTTCGATTGTGATTTGGAATATTCAGGAGGCTTTTCAGACCGAAGTCTCTTATACAAGTTCTTTACAAAAACATTTAGAGCCTATGACTAAATTATAACCCAGTGAAGACATTTCTAGAAGAGTTATAGGGTGTTATATGGTCTGTATTCTTTGTTTTTTGTTCATCTAACTTAATTCATGGAAAATCATGTTGGAGAATACAGGGGACTCAACAGTTCAGCACTGCTTCTCTTTTCCCTTTCTTGTTTAAACTCTCCAGCAACTGTCTGTTACATATAGGTTAAAATCTGTCCTGCTACAGAGATGTATTCTTCAGGTAGATGTCATAGAATTCTGTCACGCAGTAATGTGGAAATCACGGGTCATATATGAGTTTCTAATGGACTTGTTTAGGCAGAAGGAAAGGGAGACGATTCTACATGCAGGGAGAGAAGTCTGGAGACTCAGATTCGTGAAGTTTACCAGTAAATAAGCCACAGAATTTGATTGTGGGTCTATAGGAGATGTTAAAGCCAAAGGTAGGGCTGAGGTTTTAGCTCAAGTAACTGGTAAAATGAAATTATCACTAGTAGTAATTCATTTGATCTTTTAATTCATTCATTAATTAAACAAACTTATTAAGTGTTTACGATTCCAGAAGCTGGGGCTAGTACCGTCACTAGTAGTCACAGCTCAAATTTTTGGAGCACTTACTGTGTGTCTGAAATTGATATATGTGCTTTACACGAAATAGTGTTGTTTTAAGGGTTATACGGTATTAATGCATTAGGAGATAATGAATAATTAAGTGGAAGAGCTCAGAGTATAACTTAGGAAGTTTGCTTCCATCTGCACTTGTGTGTTTGATACTCATAATCCCCATACTTTACAGATTTTATTTTATTTATTTATTTATTTTCTTGCGGTACACGGGCCTCTCACTGCTGTGGCCTCTCCCGTTGCGGAGCACAGGCTCCGGACGTGCAGGCTCAGCGGCGGCCATGGCTCACGGGCCCAGCCGCTCCGCGGCACGTGGGATACTCCCGGACCAGGGCACGAACCCATGTCCCCTGCATCAGCAGGCGGACCCCCAACCACTGCGCCACCGGGGAAGCCCTGCAGATTTTAAAAGATATGATTGTATAATGTTGACTTTTGTGGCACTTACCTCTTACAATGAATAGTAATAGAGGAAGAAGAAAAAAAAAATCCACTTTGTCATCCAGATAATGAATATATATTTTTGGTTCATTTTGGATGTGTGGTGATGGTGCCACATCCAAACGTTGCTTTAGCACAACAACGTAGTTGAAGATACAGGATTGACAAGTCATCAGAGGAGAACTTGGGGATTTATTGGTCAGCAAACTTTTTCTGTAAAAGGTCAGATAGCAAATATTTTGGGCTTTGTGGGCCATATGGTTTCTGTTGCAGCTATTCAACATTGTCCTTGCAGCAAAAGAAGCCGTAGGCCACATGGCATGGATGGATGTGATCCTGTTCCGGACAAATCTATTTACAAAAGCAGGTGGCAGGCCAGGTGTGGCCTGCTGTTGTAGATAAAAGTGTTACTATATCACTCAAATGAGTGAGTTTGAAGAGAAATCAGTAATCATGAAGTTCAACCTCATTTTTGTAGGTGATGAGAAAACAGAAGTATAAAGGAAGTCAAAGACTTTCTCAAAACCATGGATCTTGCTAGAACTGGGTAAAGACGCCATGTTTCCTTGATCTTATTCTAGGTCTCTAACCATTGTACCTTAATGTTCTATTTTGAAAGACCTCAACTGTCACCTTAATGCTCATAGAGCTATACTATGTGACAGGCCATGGCCTGGACCTGCCATTGACCTGATAACATGGGAGGAAATAGAATATGGAAGGGAAGAAAGTCATGGTAGCACAGCAAAGAATTCCCTTCTATGACAGTAGATAAATATTAAGGCTGATAGGGCTCCCCCCTTAGCCTAAAGGCGTAAAATCCATGGCTCCAGCTTCCTTTATCCCGGTGGGTTCCTCACTCCATGTGGGTGCAGTTAATCACTCATGTTGGTAGAACATTCTTGTGGATCTAAGGAGACCCTTGGAAGGAGGGACCTATCATGCCCTTGACTCTGCATCTCATGGCCTCTTCACATTGTGTTTTTGAGTAGAAAGTGAAAGCAAATTTTGGCCTGGGTGTACATCTTCATTCATTCCAATTTTAGAACCTGGACCTACTCTTTCTGGTCTAACACAGCTCAAACGTTTGTTATCCAAGTAGCAGTTTCACAGGCTTGCTTATAATTTTGTTTAATTTAAATCCATCTTTCGTAAGAATAATTTTTTTTTTCTGCCACGCTGCGGGGTGTGTGGGATATTGGTTCCCCTACCGGGGATCCAATCTGCACCTCCTGCATTGGAAGTGTGGAGTCTTAACCACTGGATCACCAGGGAAATCCCAACAGTAACCTTGAGATAAGCAAAATTCTGAATGTCTCCCCAAATGGGTAGTGTTCCATTTTCATTCACAGATAATATTTAAATTATACTTTACTTTTTTAAATAGAATTTTCATGGAGCTTATGAAAAATGGCTGATTTTTATGAAGTAGAGAGGGAAGGAGTATTAGTATGTAACTGATGAATCAGCTTTGAGAAATGTTTCCAGAAAGTAGAAGACACAGAGAGAGCAACAAATGGTATAGAGAAGTGCTCAGAGAATCGGGAGGAGAAACTCAGAGAACCAGAGATTCAGAGGGAAGAGTTAACAAAAAAAAAGGTGAATGTTGAACAGTATTGAAAATTGCAGAAATTTTCACTAGATTGATCTTTCTGGTGATATTTCACTATGCTGAGTCCAGAAACCAGTGTATGGATGTCTAGGGAGTGAGCAAACAGAGCAGGTAAGCATTCATTCCAGAAACCTGGGAAACGAAAATGGATCTTAGAAGAGTATCTTGGATACACACCTTTCTTTTTTAGAGAGAGACATTTATTTATGTCTGAACACTAGATGGAAGGGGTCAGTAGAAAAGTAGCAGATTCATACCTAGCATGTATTGAGTATCCTGAGAGCTTTCAGCTCATATTTCTGTCCTGCATACTTTCATCTGTAATAGCCCCTTGTGGGTAGAGATGGTTAAATAATCTTTGGATATTCAGTACGTACCATACTGTAAGGCACAGAGTATGTATTTGTTAAATATTAGTTAAGCTAAAAAGACCAGGCCCTGTTTACAAAGAAAGCGAGAGAATGATATGGACAAGAGTGAGTTATACCAACATAACAGAGACTAATTTCCAAGTATTCTAGCTCTGTACGTTGGCTATTTCAGTGTCTTTGTTTTGTGGTATCAAGCCTTTATAGTATTTAGTTATTGGGCTTCAGCAAAAACTACTCAACTTTACAAATGCTGGAAAGATAACAAAACAGGGAAGGGCAGTTTCTAAGCAAGGCAGCATGCAGGAGCACATACTTTATTCTTTTTTAATTTTTTTATTGAATAGAGTGGATTTACAGTGTTGTGTTAGTTTCAGGTTACAGCAAAGTGATTCAGTTACATTTGTGTATGTGTGTGTGTATATATATATATATGTGTATATATATATATATTCTTTTTCAGATTCTTTTCCCATATAGGTTATTACAAAATATAAGTATAGTGCTATACAGTAAGTCCTTGTTGTTTAGTGCTATACAGTAAGTCCTTGTTGTTTTTCTATAGCATATACTTTAAAACACATATACATGCATAATGCATGTATATGTGTGTGCACATATTTATGTGTGTCTCTATATATGTATCTACACACATATTCAAACATTGACAATATTTCTTTTTTAAAAGCCCAGTAAACATTGTTTTGCTTCCTACTATCTTTGTTTCCTTTACATTCTTTTCCTATTGCTTTATAATGAATTTCAGGCCTAAAAGTATTGCTGTGTTCTGTACTCTCAAAGCACTTCTCAAACTAGAAAGGACAAGTAGCTACAGCCGTTTGTATTCAACTTATTCTTGAGTTAGCATCAATTTCCATTCACTCTACATTGATATTTTTGTAATTTCTTTGTTTATCCATTGTAAAAATCACATTTCACACTTCTGTCCATACAGTGAAAATTCAATCTGCACCTACACAGATCTTGAATTACTAAACTGCTGTGAAATTCTGTGTTATCAAAACGAAGAGATTTTCTCTCATTTGTTTCTGTCTCTCTCGGAATTACTTAACTAGAAATTTCTGTAGAAATCATATATTCACCAAAGTGTTTCTCAGAAAATAGAATATTCAAAGTGTCATTTGCTTTAGTCACGTTTTATACTGTATGTAAAATTAAGCATGCACTAAGTAGAAATTATTTAAGATAAATACTTAAAAAGAACCTACATTCTACATTGCTACATTCTCTTCAGTGTTAATAGCTAACTTTCACCTACCATCTCCAGTTTTCCAAGTTACTAGAAAAATATTTCAGCCAAATTTTAACAAGACGTTTCTATGCTTGCAACATTTTATGAGAAGTTCTGAGACAAACGATGTGTAGATGAGACAGAATTCCTATCCTGTGGCAACTCCAACTCATGTTCAGAAAGAGGCTGTGTCTTTTCTTTATTTAGTCAACTTGCTGTATGGAAAGTTAGTTGTTAAAGTCAGAGGATTCGCTGTCTGTACTTCCATGAGGCCAGGTCACCTCCGAGTTAATGTTCATTATTAACTGGATGTAAACCTGGGATAGCTCTGGTCATCCCTAGGGCTCTCCTATCATCTTGCAGATATGAAGCTAGTGTGGGATCATTCCTCGCCTGTCCTTTTGAAATGCTATGAATCCCTACAAATATAAAAGGATAAGGGAAGAGGAAGGTTGAGAAAATAGAACCTTTTCATTATGTCTGCTATTTAATTTCTATCAGCATCGGTCTCATCTTAAAATCAACAAACATTTTAAAGTACCTGTCACCTCTGTCCACTCTTCTGTAACCATTGAGTGAATTGGTCATTTGGGGTAGGTTTGTAATACCAAGCAAGCATCTTAACTATATTAGTTCTGATAAAATGTGTGGAACTACCCATTCTTATAGTGAGTACAGCACGTTAGAAAAAAAGTGTCACGGAAAAAGTTAAGTTTTATTTCCAAATGTTGAAGTGCTTCAGAAAACATCATTAGAATGATTTACAAAGTGTTCCCAAATGTGCCGTTCTTAATGACTTTCCACTCTTTAGTAGCCGGCAAATGAATGTGTTTTGAAGACTCTTCATTTGAATCATTATAGGCAGAGAAAACTACTAGGGGTTTTCATTAAAGGTGCCTAAGATATCCCCTCCCCACTAACACAAAGGTTTTTTTCCACAGGAAACTAAAGCACTGTTTGCACCATGGTTTCAAGGCTGTCACTCATCACCATTATGTCTGTAATAAACCACTTTAGGCACATGTGTTATTTCCCTTGAGCACTCTGGTCCTACATATTCAAGCTCAGTGTTTCAAGATTACTAAACCACGTTATGTTAAGATTTGGGGTAAAACGTGGCTCTGTTTTTAGGCATGCTGTCATAAAATAGTTTCTTTTTCATAATAATGATACAGAAACAATTTGAGTCTAGTTTGGTATTTAACCTTGCCAGGTATAAATATGAACTTGGATATCAAGTAGTGAAACACTTGATAATATGCTGTGGAAAATAGCTGTCATATGTGATGAGATAAAAATACCTAATTTCCCCTGTTAGGTCACCAGCTTAACTTTTGAAAATAGTAACTTAGAGACTTCTTCAGCAAAAGTCGCATGGCATATATAAATAGCCTATGTGTCATTAAGACCAATAAAAAAAAAAATTAAAAGGCACACAGTGATTTAGAGTTACTGCTGAATAAGTCAGTGCCATAAAACTCTGATACAGTTGGATGGTTTTTGAGTTCCAACAGATAAAAACAAAATTAGGTTTGGTGTAATGCAAGTTTCAATACTATTTCACTTACTACCCTAGGAGGATGGCTCTACTTTATGTATTTTACTTAAAAGTCTATATTACATTATAATGGACTAGACCTTTTTAAAGATGTTTTAAATTTTCTGAATTTTATTTAATTCCTTATTGTAGCTTTCTACTTCAGGCCAACAGTTGTACTGTGTGAACCTTATCCAGTGAGGAGACAGACACATTGTCTGGGTTCCTTTGAAGGGGAGGATTAGTCATATTCTTTCCTAGTATTTAATTTAATCTAGATCAGTAATTTAGTGTATTTAATCTATAACAGTGCCAGATAGTGTTTTAAATAGAGTTGAATTGTTTTAGTGGACTCTGAATACTAAGTACGTATACATTTTAGGATATGCAGAAAAGCCCAAAGTGAAAATATAAATTATCCAAAAACCCACCACCCAGATATTCATAGTATTTTCATTTTGGCAGACAACACAAGGCTACTGCATTCCAGGCAAAACATGTGATAAGAGATTCTATACACATTTACATAATACTATCTACTAAAGGTTCACAGATTGACAAATTTAAACTATTTTTTTTTTTTAATTTGCAAAGACATACATGTTTAAATCTGGAAAATGAAAGAAGAAAAAAAAGATCGTCCTCAGAAATAACTACAACACACTTTTGGGTTCGTTTTCTTGTGGTTTTACTTCTACACATATGTTTACATATGTCAGAGACCCCCAGGAACACACCTGTGGTTGAACGAGTTGGGTTTATGACCTGGTGTAGTCAGGAAGAATATATTACTTGGGGAACTGTTGAGTAAGACAGCATTAGAAAGGAGTAGAATAGGGTATTAGAAAGGACTGATTATAGGATTTAGGCTTTGGTTAGGTGATTTGGAGGAGGGTTTAAACAACGAAGGCTTTGCTTTGAATTGGGTGCTGTCAGGAAGCAGGGCTAATTCTATGATTATCTTAAGAAATGTTTCTAGAAGGAGGGAAGACCAGACGGAGACTGTTGCTGTAATTGGTGAAGAAGCAACAGTCGCTCACATCAGCCAGGAGAGTGGCCATTTTTGCAGTTTGACACTATTCATTATTTGTCTGTGTTCAGACGTTATGGAGTGATCTTATTTTTGTCTGGAACTATCATGATTATAGAGTGGCCTTATCTGATAACCGACGGTCTGTGAAATTATTTACGTTCCACAGGAGAACAAGCCCTACCCGTGAGAGCCAGGTCAACTTGTAGCCATGCCAGGGCCCAGCTCCTGGATCACAGGGGCTCTTTCTCATATATTATGGTCATATTTTATATTCATTATAAAGGATAATACCCTAGGAGAGCAGGAAACCTTTTCCATTTACTGTTGCCATTGCCAGTATCTAGAAATCTGCTTGGCTCACAGAAGCTGCTTAATATTTGTTGACTGGATTTATTGGTTATTTAACAAAAGATATGTGCTTACTATAGAGAATTTGATTAATGCAGAAAAGAATCATGAAGAAAATAAAACTTATGAGAATTCTACTTCCCACTAGATAATCTAGTCCACCACTAGATGGTGGACTAGATAATTAGGATCCATCCTCCTAGGACAAATACGAAACTGGAAAAAATCTGAGGGATTCAAGAATAATCAAAGAATGAAAGAATTATGAAACTTGGAGGAAAAGAAAGCCCAGGGGACCAAGTCTAGCCCTGGGGCCCCTTTTCCTGAGAAACATTTGGTTGCTCCAAAAGAAGAAGCTGAGGGGTTGAGAGGTAAAAAGAGCTTTAACAAAAATTGGAGTCTCAGGAACTTTGAGTCCTCCAGGACCAGACCCTAGAAGTAAATGCAAATCCAGAATTGACCAGTCCCCACAAGTGCTAAAGACCAGCTTTGAATCATCTCAATCCTGGACTGGACTGAGGTAATCTAGGATGGCTAGGACTCTTGCCACCAGCCAGGTATAAAAGTAAAGTCTCTCTGTAGAGTGATAACATCCTATTAGACTTCAAATAATGGCCACAGTTTTCCATGTGCAATATCTTGCAGTCAATCTAAAAATAGCCAGACAGGGCTTCCCTGGTGGCGCAGTGGTTGAGGGTCCACCTGCTGGTGCAGGGGGTGTGGGTTCGTGCCCTGGTCCGGGAGGATCCCACATGCCGCGGAGCAGCTGGGCCCGTGAGCCATGGCCTCTGAGCCTGCTCATCGTCCGGGGCCTGTGCTCCATGATGGGAGAGGCCACAGCAGTGAGAGGCCTGCGTACTGCAAAAAAATTAAAAAAATAAATAAATAAAAATAAAAAAAATAATAAAAATAACCAGACAATGTGATGAAGAGCCAGGAGGAAACATAGCCAATAGGAATCCAGATAATGTAGTGATCAGACACAACTCTAAAGCAATTCAGTCTATTTAAGGACATAGAACAGAAGGTTGTAATTTTGGTTCATGGAAAATCGTGAAATAAATCCAAATAAATGCAATTAATGACTTTAAGAGTAAGAAGACACATGGGAAAGGAGAATTAGCCAATTGGAAGATGGTTCAGAATGTATCCAGAATGAAGCACAAGAAAAGGATACCAAAGATAGAAAAGAGAATAATAAATGTATGGAATACAGAAAATAGGTCTAACGAATATGTAATTGGAGTCTCAGGGGGAAAGATGTGACAGAATAGAGCAGAAGCAGTATTTGAAGAAATATTGGCTAAGAATTTCCCAAAATTTATAAAATGCATTAAACGATAGATTCAAGGAGCACTAGGAAATCTAACCAAGAATTACAAAGGAAAACCCGTAGATGCACGTTACGATAAACCTGCTAAAAAGCAAATATGAACACAACTATCTTAAAAGCGGCCAGAGTAAAAAGACTGTCTTTAAAGGAGCAATAATAAACTTTCACCTGCCTTCTCAACAGTGAAATTGAAAACAATGGAATAACATCTTTAATGGTGTGAAGTAAACGAGAATTATATTCCTGAGAATATGTTTCAATTATTGTTGTCAAATAGTGACATTTTTAGACAAGCAAGTGGAGAGCTTTCATCACCAGAACACTCACACTGAAAAAATACTAGGGAATGTTTTTCAGGCAGGAGTAAAATGATATCGGGTACAGGATCCTTGGAGATACAGGAGAATAAACATGAACTAAAGGAGAAATGAACAGCAGTTAGGTAAAGTGTGAGTAAATTCCATTGGCTTTTCAAAATAGTAACGTATTTAGGATTTCAGATATACACATGATTTAAAGATATGATTTGTCAAGAGAATGAGAACAGCCAAAATATTTGCAAAAGACGTATCTGATAAAGGACAATTATCCAAAATATGCAGAGAACTCTTCACATTCAACAGTAAAAAAAACAAACCATTCTCTTAAAAAACGAGCCAAAGCCTTTAATAGACACCGCACCAAGGAAGATATACAGATGGCAAAAGAGATGCTCCACATCACGTGTCATCAAGGAAATGCAAACTAAAACAATAAGATACCCCTGTACACCTATTAGAATGACCGGATTGCACAGCACTGACAACACCAAGTGCTGGCGAGGATGTGAAGCAACGGGAACCCTCATCACGGCCGGTGGGAATGCAACACGGCGCAGCCACTTTGCCTGACACTTTGGCAGTTTCTTTGGTTACAAAACCAAACGTACTCTTACCGTATGATCCAACAGTGGTGCTCCTTGGTGTCTACCCAAAGGAGTTAAAAACCTATGTCCACACAGAAACCTGCACAGGAATATTTATAACAGCCTAATTCATAATTGCCAAAACTTGAAAGCAGCCAAGATGTCTAGGGGAATTGATGAATAAACTGCTGTTCTGGGTAGATACCAAAGAGCATGACTATATGCATATTTATATATAAATAATTTGGAATCTTAATGGAGTTTAAATGTTCTAAAGTCCTTTCATTCTTAGGATTTGAGAAGTCAGTAATACTTCCCTAATCTCTGTGATAGGCACTAAACACGTAATAAAAGAATATTGAACTATAAAGCCAGTAGGAGTGAAAAGTTGATTATTAAGAAGAATGAATTCAAAGAAGGCAAGTAAAGGGGAAAAAAAGTGACATAGAACAGGCAGAACAAATAGAAATTAAACAATAGTTTGAAGGTTATAGTCCCTTTAACACCACATATATCAGTGATAACAATAAATTTAAGAGAACTACCCGAGTAAATAGATAAAAATTGTCCATCTGCATTTACCTTAAATATATTGATGCCCAGAGTAAAAGGACGTATCACAGGCAAGATGAAGTAAGCATAGGCTCCTCTGTCCCTCCACTGAAGGTAGCTCTAAAACCTGGCAAGAGTAACTATTTGAGGACTAAGAAAAGTCTAATAGTGGACAGACTGGGGTAAGACCAGAATTTTCTTCTCTCTGGGATCTACCAGGCTACACCCACGGCCCTCGGAAACCTGGGTGTCTGCATCAGCACAGATGGAGAGAGTGCCAGGAGAAATCATTTGGTTAGCACTGAGGAGTGTGGAAGGGGTTCTCTTCTCAGTGACAGAGAGGCAGCTGTTATAAATATGCTCTGATGAGTCAGTGAAACGTATGGAAATGAACGGAAATGTAGAAAGTCTCAGGAAAGAAAATAGAGGGTGTCTAAAGAGAACCAAATGGGAAATTTGAGAACTAAAACATAAAATAGCCAAATTAAAACTTTCTTTTTTTTTTAGCAAATTAAAACTTTCTTGATGGGCTAAATATCAGAATGGAGATGACAGAAGAAATTGTAAAGTAAAATTAAAGATAGATTGATAAGAATTATCCAATTCAATTAACATAGAGAAAAAAGATTGAGAAACAAAAATGAACAGACCATTAGGGACATATGGAACAGTACTGAAAAGTAGTTTCCAGCAGTATGTACATATACATACCGCTGGAAACTAAAGGCAAAGAAAAATCTTAAAAGCCACCAGAGAAAAACCTATTAGGGGATTATGATTCAAATTACAGTAAATTTCTAATCAGAAATCATGGGAGTCGGAACGAAATGGCACAACATTTCAACGTGTTAAAAGAAAAGACCTGCTGACCTAGAATTCTGTATCCAGCAAATACATCATACAAGAATGAAGGTGAAAGTGTTTGCAAATATTGAGTCATTACATTGTACACCTGAAACTAATATAATTTTATGTCAATTATACCTCAATAAAAAAAGAGAATGAAAGTGAAATAGACATCCTCTTATGAAGATCTAAGAGAATCTGTTTCCAGCAGGCAGAAGGACTAATGAAGGAAGTTCTTTCCCCAGAAGGGGAATGGTATCAGAGAGAAGCTTGACTATACTTCTCTAATATGCTGGTTAATTTCTCAGAAACATCTAAATTCCTAGTCTGAATCCTATTCTTAGCCCTTTGTAGTAAAATTGTTTTCCTCATTTTTTTTCTTCCGTAACCATTTGTTTCCACAGGCTGAGTCAAATTCTTATCTTAGTTTTCCGTATAAATTGCATTCACAATCTGAAAAATGAATTAAGTTCTTTTTCTTACCTTTAATTTACTTTGTAATTCTGCGATTGCATTTTTGGTTCCTTTCTAATCCGTTTTTATCCTATTACTCCTCAGTTTTTAAAATTCACCCTGTTATCTTTTAATATAAGCCTGTTTTCCCCTTATTGACTTCAGCTCATAAGATATAGCTGCCATGCCTTCCTTCTTCTTTGACTAATATCAAATAGTCTTCAAATTATTTTGTTCCTATAGAAATCATTTTCATAACTCATATCTTCAATCAGTTTTCAGGCTAATATTCCTTGTGTGTAGGAAAAAAAAGTTCATTTCAATCTGTGAGGCCATACTAGATGAAAACCTGTTAATTAGTCTCTGGGAACTGAAATACTTGATTTACAAATAAACCTGGCATTATAGTTGTAGTTCTGAAATGGAATTTGCCTAGCCCTCAGGTCAACTTGTAGTCATGGAGGCAAGTATTGGGGTGCTGGGCAAAAATAATGAACATATCCTGAATATTGGTACAACTAAGTGTTAATGGATCTTCTCTTAGTCAATATGGAAAAATAAAATGTTAAAGGTTAGAACAAGATATATTTCAGAAGGAGTGGAAAGGACTGCTAGCCTCATGACTAGTAAAACGTTAACAACTAGATTAACTTGAAGATTTCATGAGTAATCGCTGCATTATTCTTTTACATTTTCTGCAGGCTTAAAATTTTTCAAGCAAATAAGTTTCAAATAAAAATCTAATAGTTGATATTTAGAAAAATGAGACCACAAATTTTAAATCAAGTGCATGGATCCAGAGCTACAGAATTTAGAAGTTACCTAAACCCAAATGATACGATTTTTGAATCTGATAATTACAAATTTAATCATTATCATTACTATTGTAATGATGTTCCTTTCTTAGGAGAATTTTGAAAAACGTAGGTGGATCAGTAGTGCTTCTCAAGTAATTCCTAGCAAACATATAGGGCAACATATAGGTAGCCTTTGGCTGATACAAATTTTGTTCTGAGTTCTAGCTAAAAGTGCCCTTCCCAAAGTTTATTCTTTCTCCTTTCTAGAGGCCATCTTCGATTCTGTTTTGGGAAGAGCTATGTCTGAAATTTTGTGATGTGATTAAACCCCCCCCTGAGTATTAATGACAAAACTGGTGCTTTACGGGTATATTTTATATAACTTAATTTCATGAAATAATAGTAGTAAGCTTTCATTCATGTTATAATTATGTGTAGCTGTTAAAGTAAATATCTCATTATAAAGGTTTTTTCCTTCATTCACATTATATGCAGAACAGTTATTACAGTTTCTATTAATATAATCTATTTATATTAATTGCTAAAATAAAGGTAGGTTATTAAATGAGTGTTTGAGAAATACATGCTTCTTATAAATTATTTATTCCGATTAGTGAGTTTTCATGGACAGTCCTACGTAGACAGGACTTGACAGCCACTCATACTGCATAACCTGAATGAGCCTTTTCATCATAAAACCTGACATGAACTAAAAAATAATAAATGGGCAGCATTACTGAAGTCCAGAGTAAAGACGCTGAAATATTTGTCATAGGACTACGTAATGAATAGTTTGCTCTTAAATCAATTTATAGTAAAGTCGGCACTTGGAGTTTCAGCTTCAGTAAATCTTCTCTGCTGCAAATACAAAGCAATGATAAATAAACACACTAAACCAAAGAAATGCTATTTACAGAGAGAGCAAATATACATATGACATGTGTAGCAACACAATAAGGTAAACATGGCCACAGACCAGAAAATAGGCAGACATTGGGCCTTCTGAGTTCTGCATCTAAATGTTGGAGTGGTTGTGCTTGCTGTCCAAAGCAAGGATTTGATTGGGCACTCCATTTATTCAATAGTTAATTCAATAAAGACTCAAGCCCCTATCATGTGTCAGGCACTGTTCTTGTGCTGGGAATGCATTTGTGCAGACACATTATGGTGAAAAGAAGCTCATGGGCTAGCTAGGAGACTCTGTCGTAGCAGAAGAGGAGCCGTGACCGATCCTGTAAGACTTGAATTTCGGAGGGTATATGGGGCTATATGTATACTTATAGCTGATTCACTCTGTTATACAGCAGAAACTAACACACCATTGTACAGCAATTATACTCCAATAAAGATGTTAAAGGAAAAAAAAAAAAAGACTTGAATTTCAACTAAGAATCCCAGGGATGGAGACAAGGTCAAAACTGTTATAAGAATAAGAGTGAAGTCACCAACAAATTAAACAACAGATAAGCTCCAGCCTAAATGATCCAGCAAATCTAAATTCCAAAACCCTTGAATAACTCTAACTCCAAGAAAGACGGTGAAAACAAAAAATAAAACACCTACCCCAACAGTCAGTACATGAATTCACTCCAGATAAAATTGATTTTATGGAACAGTCTGATGAAGATTTTAAATAAACATGTTTGAAGGCTCAGATGGATAAATGCAGGCTTAATTTCTTTTGGAAATTAAAAGTGAAAGTATGAAGTAAAAGCAGGCAGAAGCGATATAAGAAAAGTTCCTGTAAAAATGAATCAATTAGAAATTTTGGATGTAAAACACGCTGTCATTGAAAGAAAGAAAAACTCAATAGGTGGAATAAATACTAGTCTAAGCTTAATGTAAAGGAGAATCAGTCAGTTTGCCATACAGATAGACAGGGAGATAAACATACAAAAGAGCAGTTAGGAGACACAGAGGATAGTTTAGGGTTTATAACCCAAGCTGACCAGTATGGTAGCTATTAGCCACTAGTGACTTGTGAGCAGTTGAAATCTGTCTAGTCCAAATTGGGATGTGCTGTAAGTGTCAAATACACACCAGGTTCCAAGGAAGAATGTAAGATATCTTATTCATAATCTTTATGTTAACTACATGTTGAAATTATAATATTTTGGACATATGGTGTAAAAGAGTATTACTAAAATTAACATCGTCTGTTTCTTCTTACTTTTTAATGTGACTGCATAAGAAAAATGTTAAATTAAGTATGGGTTGCATTACATATCTAGTGGACAGGGTTAGTCTGTATAATATTTACTCTTATGCAAGAGTTCCAAGAAACAATATCACAGGGAATGGTAGAGAAAATATTTGAAGAGCTGTTAGCAAAATATTTTTCTACAATTGAAAAAAAAGATAGGTGTCGTGACATCAATATGGTACATCAGGTGATGGTCAGGATAAATAAAGTAAGTACATACTTAGGAACTTTATAGTGAAATTGAAGAACCTCAAGTATAAAGAGAACAACTTTAAAACTGCTAGACTGCATCCCACAGGTTACCTAGGAAATACCAGTTGTATCGGGAGTGGGTTACTCTGGAGGGCACAGATGATGGAGTAACATTTAAATTAGTGAGCAAAAATTACAGTCAATCTAAAAACGTTGTACCAAACTAAACCATTATTCAAGTAGGAGGGAAAAAGAATAAGGAAAAAGATATTGTCAAATGAACAACATCTAATTAGTTTAACGTCCAGAGATCCTCGCTAAGAGGTCTTGAGGGATGTACGTCAGCATGGACAGTGGACCAGAGGAAGGCATGGCTTGTGAGAAATAGTGAGTATAGAAAGTGATAACATATTAGTAACTTTAATTCATTTTTATTGAGATATATTTGACATACATTATATTCATTTCATAATGATTCTACATTTATAATATATTATGAAATGGTCACCATCATAAGTCTAGATAACATCCATCACCACACTAGAATCATTTTTTTTCTTGTGACGAGAATATCTAAGATCTACTCTCTTAACAACTTTCAAATCTATAATATAGTATTGTTAATGATAGTTACTGTGCTGCCAATGACATCTCCATGATATGTATTTCAAAACTGGAAGTTGAACTAACTCTTTTTTCTTAACATTTTTAAAAACTTACAAAACAGGTAAGGTTGAGTAAAAGTAATAAAATGGGTCAGGTAGGTGTTCAGTGTATAGTTAGTGTGTGCTAACACCCAGAGTATAGAAATACTGAATCATTTAACTGCAGCAGACTCATTTATAACCAAGAATATGAATTATGAAATTAATGCTAATCCCTAAAATAATAGACATGTAATATAGAGTTTCCAAAGTAGAAAAGAAGAAAAAAGGATTCTGTAAGCATGTATCAATCCAACAGAAGCATGAAATGAGGGATGAAAAAAAAAGAGGTAGTGAAAGTGGATATAGTAAGCAAGAGACAAGAAATAATATATATATTTTTAAAGTCCAAATGGATCAGTAATCACATAGGATGTAAGTGTGTTAAACACATTAAAAGTCAGAAATTATCAGGTGAAAAGGAACATAACCTAAACAAAAGGCATTTGTAAAAGACTCAGATAATGGAAAACAAACATTAAAAAAAGGGACAGAAAAGAAATATATTTAGAAGAGTGCTCACCACATACCAGCAATTCAATAAATGTCCCTTGTCTTTTCAGAGTTTTCTCCCAGATGATGGATGTTTTCATATTAAAATGATTAGGTTCTTTTTTTATCCTTTAAACTGTTGAAACAGAGACAAAATGAAGAGAAATGCCTGAAGACAGCAATGTTCTTTTCTGTCCAAGGACAGCATTTACAAAGCGTAGGGGCGAAGGCGGTGCATCACTTCTGCACAGCATCGCTGAACCATGTCTCCTTTACTCTGACCTAGAGCCTAGTTAAAACATACAGCAACGCAGATGGACCTAGAGATTTTCATACTAAGTGAAGTTAGACAGAGAAAGACAGATATCATGTGATATCATGTGATCTAATTTATGTGGAATCTAATTTAAAAAAATGATACAAGTGAATTTACTTACAAAACAGAAACAGACTCAAAGGGGAAACGTGGCAGGGGAGGGATATATTAGGAGTTTGTGATTAACATATACACACTACTGTATATAAAATAGATACCCAACAAGGTTATCTGTATAGCGCAGGGAACTCTACTCAGTATTCTCTAATAACCTATATGGGTAAAGAGTTTGAAAAAGAATGGATATATGTATATGTATAACTGAACCACTTTGCTGTACACCTGAAACTGACACAACATTCTAAATCAACTACACTCCAATAAAAAAAAAAAAAAAGCATCAGGTTCTCTCCATCTGCCATGCAGTGGGCAGTCTGCTTCCGGGCGAGCAAACTAGGCATGGAGATCTCCGCAGAGAGAAGAAATTTTTCACCGGGTAGGTGGGTTTCCATGCAGATTTGTGTTAGGCTTCAGGAAATGCTTGGAGTCCCTGAAATGAAGCACAAAAATGTGGCTCGATGCGGGTTTTCAGTGTGCTGGTCCATCGTTTGTCACCGTTTTCTGGAAGGCTTGTACCCGCCCCACCCCCCAGGCTTGGCTAGCTAATGTGTACCCGTAGAGCTCAGAGACAAAACCAAGAGGTAAGCTTTCACATTTTTTGGTTTTCCCTACTGATAATTTAACTTAGGAAATTAGATTTCTCCTTGTCCAATAATTGTCATCTGAAAGACGAGCCTTTCTCCCACTCTCTTTGCGGGTAAAGCTGTCCCTACCTTATTCAACTTGTAAGATTTAACACTCCAGACCACCAGTTTTCAAATTGAATTTTGTGGCCTGTTCTCAATTAGACTTGCAAATGAGGGAGGATGAGTGATGAAAAGAAACTCAGTCTCCAGACCTCATGTTAACCAATAATTTCTGCACTTTCCCCATTTATTTATTTTTACAAGAAGTTAAAATAGGTTTCAGAAATAAACCATCTGGATTTCACTTCCATCTATTGACCCTCTGGCCCCTAGAGGGAAGGTGTTAATGACACAAAGCAAAAGACCTGGAACCTTGTAAATGGCACAGGGAGTTTACACGTGAGGTAATAGCGTATTTTCTGGCACGCCAGCTGCTTTTATCAGCTTACTTTCAGCCTTATGATAAATGCAGGCATAGGTGAGAATAAAGAGTATAAAATACTTCATGTGTTTTATTCTCCTAAGTTTCCTTTTTTTCCTCAGGCAAAATCTCCATAAAAGTTAAATAATAAAAACCAATGTATGATGTTGCATTGGAATTTTATGATATTGTTTTTATGTGATATGATAAAATCATATCACTTTATGGGGCTGCTTTTCTAATAAGCCAAAACCTTGACTTTAGGTGGTCCTTTTGTATTTAGTAACCAAGCTGCTGTGGGTATGGCTCTCAGATCAGCCCATCCTACGGAGCTTAACTTTGGGGAATAATTTCATATTATGTTTCAGTGTGTAATGCAGTTTATCACAAAGATATCACAAGTATCTTTTAGTGAGGACTCAGAATAGGCTATCAAAGTTTGAATCTCAGCTCTACTCTTCCTTATAAGTAGTGTGACCTTGTTTACTTGACTTTCCTAAGCCTCAGTTTTCTGATCTCTAAAATGGGCAGTGGCATTGTCATTGTCAACATAATTTATAGGGTTATCGTGAGGACAAAATGAAATAATTCATGTAACACGGTCTACACAGTCACCGGCCCCTTTTCAAGAAAGGAATGTTTAATAAAAGACGTGATTCTCCTCTTAAGTAGCCAGGTGACACCTTCCTTTTTCCCGCTTCACGATAGCAAATGCAATACTTTATCACTTTCCTCTTCTCACATATTTCTGACTATTCCTAAAGAATGGTTTCTTGATGCTATAAAGCAGTAGGCATGCGCTATGGACAATTGCGTACAAACTAGGAAAGAATCTCAAATATTGATTCAGAGCCAGACACAGAAGATTATACACGGTCTGATTCTGTCTGTCCCTTGGATGGGTCGGATAGTGATTGGAAGAGAGCAGAAAGGGACCTTCCGGGGTGCTGGGAACGTTCCATTTCCTAAACTGGATGCTCCTTCCATGGCTGTGTTTAGTCTGTGCACATTTATCAAGCTGAACGCTTGGGATCTATACACTTCTATAAGTAGATTTATTCACAAAAATGTCTTGAAACAAATGCTGTCTTTGGTTTTTATTTATTTTTTCTTTTTTAAAAAAATTGTATTAGAGTACAGTTGATTTACAATGTTGTGTTAGTTTCAGGTGTACAGTAAAGTGATTCAGTTATACATATACATGTATCTATTCTTTTTCAGATTCTTTCCCCATATAGGTCATTACAGAGTACTGAGTAGAGTTCCCTGTGCTGTGTATATATGTATATGTGTATATGTATATATATATATATATATATATATATATATATTAGTGTGTGTATTTTAATCCCAAGCTCCTGTTGCTGTCTTTTGTTTTTAAAATACCAATCCATCTAAATATCTTGACCATCCATCTGGTACTGATGTCCCGTTCTTGGCTGGTTTCTTCTTGCTTTCTTAAGTTGCCTCTACTCTCTGCTCACCCCATTCTATCTCGCCCTGTATGTGGATTCAGAGCTCTCCCTTTAGTGCCCAAAGCATTGAGGAGAATAGACGTTAATAAAACTTTCCTTGTGAATAATAGGAAAGAATTAAACCACATGCAGACAAAGCCTAGGAGGCAGGTAAGGGCTCGATCCCAGGGCCGCAGCATCTGCACGTGGCTCTTGGCTGGCTTTCTGGTGGCCCATGGAGTGACACTACCTGAAGCCCAGAGACCCCTCCCTTTCCCCTAACCACAGAAGTTTCTTTGACACTGTCGTCTGTCTAGCCAGGATTTTGGGCCCCTCAGTTTCTCTAGGGCTTGGGAAAGGGAGTTTCCACCTCACATCTCAGACCCAAGTCTACCCCCAAATCAGTGTAATCAATGCAGACAGGAAATTTGACCACTATCATTAGAGTCAAAGTATCCATGGCCTTTCCCCTTGTCATGTACTGAATGGAGATCCGGACTTAAGTCCAGATTCAAAGAGGCAAATTTGAGCCATGCACTTTCAGAACTGAGTGGGCAGGGGAAAAGAGAAGGGAGTGGGGGAATGGGGATGGAACTCCCTTTGCAGTTGGCAGCTAGAGGCCGAGAGGAAGGGGAACCTGAGTGGTGGGCTGTGTGTGAGAATGGGGAGATCACAGAACCACTGCGAGGGGTGGTGCTTTTTTTGGGAAAGAGATGGATAATGAGGGTTATTGGGAAATTCTGCCCTGTGTTATCTGGTGAATTTCCTCTGGGCCACCTCTCAACAGGATTTTCAGTTAAGAGCTACTAGGCTTTAGAGAAAAAAATGTTTTACTTTTTCGATTCCTCATGATACCGAGACTGGCCTTAAGACAGGGTGAGATGGCCCAGTTTTATCAGATTACATGTATCGATGAAGATATAAAGATTTTTAGTGCACATTTCCAGAACTTGCCATTTAGGAGAGTTTTTTTTTTTTTTTTAGGAGAGATTTTTTACTTTGTTGTTGTACAACTAAAGGATCAATTCAAGGGCCTAGTCCATCTGCCCCCTTCCCCCACTAAAATAAGAACAAGGGTACATTAGCACTCCGGCATCCCTAACCATATTTAAGCAGTTTCTAAATAGCTTATTTTTTTCATCCCAAACTGTAAAAAATTTTGGAACAATTTTCTAAAAAAACTCAAGGCCAAAACACCTGGACTTTCTTTTCTTCAGAATTTATTATAGTAATAATCATATTTAACAATTATGTCGCTCTCTGTGGCATGCACTGAACTAAGAACTTTACCTTTTCATTTAGTTCATCCTCACAACAAATCTACAAAGTGGGTATTATCATTATAACTCTTATCTCCCTTTTACTCTAGAAGAAACTGACGCACAGAGAGGTTAAGTGACTCGCCTGAGGTCACACAGCTGGTACGTGTCGGATTCAAACCCAGGCAGTTTGAGATCTCTGCTTTTACGCACTATGTTTTACTGTCTCTAAAAAAGCCACTTTGTCAGTCTCATGCTCAGCATAGATATTGGTGATGATAAATCAAAGGGGAGGCGGTATTGAAGGGGAGACACTTAGGATGAGTGGAGGGCAAGACATGTAGGAGGCAGTAAAAGATTTCTCTTTCCAAAATGCTCTTGCTACATCCTATATTTCCTTTTCCAAGTGCACTTTAGAATGAGCTTGTCAAATTCCACTAAAAATGCTGTTGGGAATTTGAGCTTCTACTGAATACATAGATAATACGGGGAGAGCTGAAATCTTTAGAATATTGAGACTGCTCATAGGATCATGCATTGTTTTTCCATTTTATTTTCTTCTTTTGTATTAGTCAGCAAATTTGTATATTGCTTCACCTAAGTTGTGCACTTTTGTTTATTGCTGGTTTTATTTGTGTTGCTACTGTGAATGGACTTCCATTATGTTATAAATCCTATTCTTAGTACACAGAAGAGTCATACATTGTGTGTATTTATTTCACAAACGGACACTTTACTGAAATATCTTATTAGCTCTAGACAGTTGGGGGCAATGATTCATACTCATCACTTAGCACACTGCCCGACTCATAAGAACACAGTGGAGGTTACCTGCTATAATTTTTATTGTTAAACAACAGATTCAGTTTATTATTTTGTGTATGATTTTGCATCTCTATCTGTAAGCGATATTGTTTTGTAGATTTATGTTTTTTTTTTTTTTTAGATTTTTTTTAGATTTATGTTTTAGCTTCTCTCTCTTTTTTTTTTTTTTTTTTGCAGTACGCGGGCCTCTCACTGTTGTGGCCTCTCCTGTTGCACAACACAGGCTCTGGACGCGCAGGCTCAGCGGCCATGGCTCACGGGCCCAGCCGCTCCGCGGCATGTGGGATCTTCCCGGACCGGGGCACGAACCCGTGTCCCCTGCATCGGCAGGCGGACTCTCAACCACTGCGCCACCAGGGAAGCCCTAGCTTCTCTTTGTAAAAATCTGTCTTTCATCATTTTTGAGAATAAAACAGTATTTAGTGCTCCCTCCCTTTAAAAGAAGAAATTAACCATCTTTAGCTAAATTCCATATTCAGTTGCCCCCTCCTTGTACTCTTGAGGTTTCAGGTCTAGATGGTTGTTATAACCACACGTATAAGTGTTGTCAGCAATCAGCTAGCGAGCAGAAGCCAAGGTGGGGGGGCTGGCGGATCCAGTATTTTACCCACTTTTTGCTCTATTCCCCACTCTCATCTACTGGTTTTCATAAAACCCTGTGGAGCCTTATGAATATCAGAGATAATGGGAGAGGTTTTCTCAGTTATGAGCCCAGCATGTCCTTGTTTGTTTGGTTTTTTTTACATCTTTATTGAAGTATAATTGCTTTACAGTGGTGTGTTAGTTTCTGCTGTATAGCAAAGTGAATCAGCTATACACATACATATATCCCCATATCTCCTCCCTCTTGCGTCTCCCTCCCACCCTCTCTATCCCACCCCTCTAGGTGGTCACAAAGCACCGAGCTGATCTCCCTGTGCTATGCGGCTGCTTCCCACTAGCTATCTGTTTGACGTTTGGTAGTGTATATATGTCCATGCCACTCTCTCACTTCGTCCCAGCTTACCCTTCCCCCTTCCCCTGTCCTCAAGTCCACTCTCTACGTCCCAGCATGTCCTTGTAATCAGCAACAGAGAGCCCTGGGCCAGGCCCACAAAGGGTTACATCCTAGGAAGAGCTTGACCGACGGAAACCCGAGGGCCCTGGTGTGGGAATGATTGCTGTTAAAACCAGATGTCTGTGCCAGTTCTCCTGTAAGCCACAAAGAGGCTGGGCATGTTTTTCCTGCCCCTAAGAATGCGGGAGGACCAGGAACCCAAAGAGTGCCTCTGCTGAGGCCCCTTACACATTTCCTGGCCCTAAGGGTAGAGACTGCCTGCTTCCACCATCTTAAGGAGGGCTGTCACCTACAGTCCTCCAGATCCCATCAGAGAAAAAGACTGTTTAAGATATCCCAGTAATGACAAGGGAGACAGGGCTGCTAGGGAGGCATGTGACAACCCGATTAAAAATAATCAGAGGGCTTGCCTGGTGGCGCAGTGGTTGAGAGTCCGCCTGCCGATGCAGGGGACGCGGGTTTGTGCCCCGGTCCGGGAGGATCCCGCGTGCCGCCGAGCGGCTGGGCCCGTGAGCCATGGCCGCTGAGCCTGCGCATCCGGAGCCTGTGCTCTGCAACGGGAGAGGCCACAACAGTGAGAGGCCCGCGTACCGCCAAAAAAAAAAAAAAAAAAAAAAAATCAGAAGTGCTTGAGTGAAGACTATCTAGAGCTTAAAAATATTTTTGAGCTTGATAATTCCTGAAAAAAGTTGAAGAAGAAGGAAAGCACTGACTGGTTGGGCAAATGGAAGCGCAAAGCACAAGATGGATAAGCATGTGAGGAAGTATTTGTAAGGGCCTTGGAGGATCACGCAGTAGATGTTTTATGCAAAGAATGGTATGCCAGTGGGACAGAAAAAAACAGACAAAAGAGACAAAACATTTCGATCGATTGGATCGAAAATCATCCAATCATTCCTAACCCAAAGGAATCGCAGAGTGGCCAGATTGAAAGGGCTGTGTTGATGAGAAAAGGCTGGGATAGACTGTAAAGTTCCTCATGTGTGAAGTTAAGGGAGAAACCTTATAAAATTCTGCAGAGTCCAGTCAAGTTTCCCCAAAAAGTCAGACTCATCGTGTTGCTTCTTTATAGCACTGTGAGATACAGTCAAGTGAAATAGTGTCCAAACTTCACAGGGAAACATCCAACAGTGTAAGGTATCGTTCCCCTATTTAGATGAGAGGAAACATTTGAGGATATAAATAATTCAAAGAGTACATGCTATGTCCCTCTCTGAAGAAGGTGTTTTAAGAAAAGACTATAAATAACAAACAACAGGTAGCACAAGTCAGGGAAAGAAGAGAGTAAAAAAATAGTGGTGAGAAATGGTATATAGGTATGGTAAAAATATATTGCCTGGAAATACATGCAACGTCATTGTGAGTGAAGGACCCTAGAAAAGATACATGCTATAACCAAGTTTAGTAATAGCTCAGACCTAGATGGACTAAATAGTCTCAGAAAAAACAAACTATGAGCTGGGAGAGGAAGAAAGTTTTCTAAAACTCTCATTTTATGGGGGGATGTGAGGGGAATAGAGATGAGGAAAAGAAGTGATGAGAAACAGTGAAATAAACAGCTTGTATAAGTCGGGGAAATAACACTCTAACACAAAGGAATTGTAGCTGTATTAAGAAACTCAGTAAGGGAATGATAGCTATTAGCTGAATTGAGACCATTAAAGGAACAGAAAAGCCCAATAGATCTTCCTGTTTAGCAAGGAAACAAAAGAATAGTAAATTATTAATACTAGGAAATGAAAGTAAAAGAAATAATTAGGAAACTGCCTTTGAAATAAGTAATAAAGCAAGTTGAAAGGAGTAAAATAAAGAGTGTCAAGTCATTGCATTAAATATAAATAGCCTAAATTCCTGTAAAAAGGGTTAAAAATAAAAGGAATATGTGTTATTTACATGGAACATGCTTAAAATAAAGTGAAAATGAAAGGTTGATCATAAAGTGGTGGCAAAGATACCAGAAAATGGAAAAAAAAAAATCCAAAAAACAGTGTAGGAAGGCCAGGAGTGTTAGTACCAGAAAGGGTGAAATTTAGGGTAAAAATCCAAACAGGATGAAATATGATATTAAATAATGACAAAAAGTATAATTTGTGAAACATAAAAGTCAGGATCTTTGTACCAATTCACACAGCATGATTTATCAATTATATTTTTCCATAAATTGATTTTTCTTGCCTTAGTTTCAACAAAATGCTTAATTTTATTATTATAATAGATTTTAGTTGTAGTAAGAGACATAATCTAAACAATGAAAAAGTAATTATACTCAAAGTGTACAAAATTTCTATTTTCATCAAAAATAGAAATAAATGCAAATATTAAAAAGGTAAAAATTCATTTACATATGATCATTATAGTTCTGTTCCTTTAAAAGTATTTAAAGTTATCTATTAAAAGTAAGAGACAAAATAATAATATTCTTTAAGGAAAGGTGACATTTAAAAATCAACTTTTGTTTCTAAAAATCTTATATGTTCTGGTATAGTGTTATAAGTCATAATTCTAGTTACTACTTTAAAATGTATATCAGAAATAACTAAATTTCCTTGTCAATTGCTTTATTATGAACTTTCATCAGATCTTTAACCATGGTCATATTTAAGTCTTTTGTCATTTACAGACAGTTCTGGGTGTACTCTGATGCTTTTGCAAATATGTTCCTATAAAAGGGTTTCATCTTCAAGGAATTCATGGAAAAGACTCTGACAAGTACAGGTTTCTGGTAACTGACTATACTGCTGAACTGAATGAATAAGCATTTTCAGAACTCTAATGGAAAACTGATGAACTCATAAAAGTGCTAACAAAAGATCAAGATGAAAGAAAAAATTAATTACATGGGGCTGAGTGAACTGATGAGGATGATTATAATTTTTGTGACTTTCTGTTTGAATAATAATAAAAAAAATCCCACAAGGACTCAGAGGCAAAAATATACAAATCAGTTTTCACTGCAAAGTAAAGGAGCTGTTACAGTGGAGGATTCCTGGACTGAATGTCAATATTATGACATAGTATGAGTGTGTTTCGTGTTTGGTAATTGCAATCATTGTTGCTTTTGTTGTGGTCATCCATTTACAATGCTTGGTGTCAGTCTGTTTATCACTCGTAAAAATAAAATACAGTGTGTGTGTGTGCAAAAAAAATAAAAATCAACTTTTGAAAATTTTCTTCTATTAAATATTTTAATAAAATAAAATTTCTCATTCTAATATATTCTAGTATTTTGGGAGTACTAGGGAAATGATCCTTCATGAAATAATTTATTGCATTCATAGCAAGTGAGAGGAAAGATTTGGGACAGTTACTTTTACTAGAGTACTAATCCCATTCACATCCTCTTTGAGCTCGAAAGCAATGTCCATCTCTGATACTAGCTGTAGAAGAAACTATAAACCTTGATGACATTTAGAATGAGTCCCTTTTGATTTTTAAAAATAATTTGATTTCATTAATATATATAAATAGAGAAGTAGTTCTCAAAAGTAAACATCAAGTTATGAACCATTTGATCATGTGTGTGTATACATGTATGTATATGTATTTCTGGAAAACAATTATGTATCAAGTTATCAGCAAAGATTATGGTTGCTTGGTTGGCTTATGAGGGTTTTACTTTGGTTTTGCTTTTGTTTAATTTTGTAATTTTTCTACCATGGACATTTTCTGCTTAAAAAAAGTTTTACTTTTGGAAAAATACACAAAGATGAACCATCCTTCAAGTCCAACTTTTCTCATTCACACATTTTTATTGTATTTTAATTTTTTGTCTTGCCATGAAATATGAATTTTATTTCACAATGTGAAGTAGCACTTAAGAGTTGACAGAGAAAAACAGCAATTATTATACTATAGTATGCAGCTTTTGGTAGCTTCGAATTCATCCAGTACCCTAGAAGCACAGACCTACATAGCATCAGGAAAGACTACCTTTTTTTTCCTCTTTTTATTTATTATTATTATTATTTTTAGAGTCCCTTTTAGTTTTGAGGACATAGGTTAGGAGAGGGGCAGAAATGTTTTCCCTGGGATGTTGGTGTGTAGACCATCAGATCCCACGTGAAGCACACACATACGCTTCCAAAGAATATTATTTGAGTGCATGTTCTCTGTGGTGTGAAAAGTCCTCCAAAACAGTACCCTGGGCAGGGGTCCATTTTGCTTGTGTTAAAGGCAGTTCTGATTATAAAATATCTTGAAATAATAAACAGTAAGGTAATGTTTTCTGTTAAAATTTATGGGACTAACAAGCGATGCCCTCAAAGAAAATGTATGACTAAAATGCTATCATTTAAAAAATCTGGGGGACTTCCCTGGTGGTCCAGTGGTTAAGACTTTGCCTTCCAATGCAGGGGATGGGGGTTCCATCCCTGGTGGGGGAGCTAGGATCCTACATGCCTAGTGGCCAAGGAGCCACAACACGGAACAGAAGCAACATTGTAACGGATTCAATAAAGACGTTAAAAATGGTCCACATGAAAAAAATCTTTAAAAAAAAATCTGGTAGAAATTTAAATCACCTTAAGGCCAACTCTTTCATGTCCAAATTAAGGAAAAGAGTTGTCTGCAATATCAGCTTTGTGCTTGTTGTGGCCTTTTGATTCCCAGTTTGTCCTCGTCCCTTTGAATTAGACAATTTTGCTGATATTTTCAGAGGGCATCATCCAGTGACTTCTTGGGAACAGAGCTTTTCACAGGAGGAGATTGTGAGTCAGGGTTCAGGGAGTGACAAAGCAGAGCTCAGGAGCTCATGGAAAGCTAGGGGTCCCGGATGTTTTAAGAAAAAATTTGCATTTGTGCTTAATCGCTAATTTTCTGAGTGGAAGATTCGGGGCTTTTTACCATATTCTCAAAGAGATCCATGAAGGAGAATGCTACTGTGAGCCTCTGAGTGGTTTTTGTTGAGATATTTCTTGTTCCTGCCATTTGAAGTACCGTTTTCTAGTGTCCACTGTGGTCATTTGCCGACTTCCCCCACCCCAGTTTTTTGGTCTTGTTTTCTTCTTTAAAGTAATTTATCTTAATTTTGTCCAAATTTTAGGATTTCTAGCAGGTTCCTTTCATGAAAACCCACTTTAATATTGCATATTATTCTATGGAAGTTATTTGTTGTGACCTTTTTAGACATGAATATCCATTCAAAATGAATACTTATTTAATGTTAATTTAATTGATGAACGTTCCAGATAATATTAGACACAAACTTTGTAAAGGTCTTTACATACAGTAAAGATGAGGTTAAAATGTAGTTTTGGTCTTTTATATTTTCCATATCCCTTTCAAAAGCGATTTATCATTTCTTGTTCTCCGTGGCATTTATAATAGGCAGCTGCATGATAGTAATAAATTTAGCTTTTGCATTGTGCTAATTTTTGGCATATTTTCTGAAATGGAAAAATTTCTAAAAGCCTGCACTGCAGGCATTTTAGGTAACCTCTTTGGTCATTTATAGGGAAAATATTCATGCTTTTAGAAAGCAAAGTATTCTACCTTTTTCAAAAAATGCATTCTAGAGAACTTAACCTCTGAGTATTTCTTCTCTGACTACAGCTATCAAATTCCCATTTCTCTTATTTCTAATAATATTTCTCTTTATTCTCACCATGACCCCCAGTCCCCTAGTCATTGTCTTTTTTCACAGTACATCTTCCTTTCATAGACAGTACATAACTACTTCAACTATGTTCAGTCCAGTGGGCTCTGATTCCTCTCTCTCAAAAATGCGGGATTTCCTGGGATCATTTCTTTCTGGTTTAGTGTCGCTGATACTCAATCTTGGATAATTCCCGCCGCTGAATATGTTTCTCTGCTTGCTGCTTGCAAACTATTGCTGGAAATGTCAGGCAGTGGGCCAGTTTATTCGCCTACCAATTCAGTAAGTGCTAATTCATCTTGGTGCCCCTCTCCATCAGAAACACTTGTACTCAACTTGAATTTATCTCCTGGTTTCTTCTCCCCATTTTTTTTTTTTCTTTTCTTTTTTTTTTTTTTTTTTTGCGGTACGCGGGCCTCTCACTGCTGTGGCCTCTCCCGTTGCAGAGCACAGGCTCCGGACGTGCAGGCTCAGCGGCCATGGCTCACGGGCCCAGCCGCTCCGCGGCATGTGGGATCTTCCCGGACCGGGATACAAACGCACGTCCCCTGCATCGGCAGGCGGACTCTCAACCACTGCGCCACCAGCGAAGCCCTCTTCTCCCCATTTTTAGCTCCAAAATTTTCCATTTACCTCAAGTATCTGACCTAACTCTCTTCACTCTGGAGACAACTTGTCTGATTCTTTATTAATTTATCAAGGTTATCTGAGGTTTGTGTTTTTCCTGGTTCTCCTTTCCACATCAGATTTTCCCTGCATCTTCATTCATTTTCTGTCTTGCCTCTTCTATCTGATAAAGAATTTTATTTCGTCCCACTTGGAGCTTGCTTTCCACTCGGGCACTCAGTCCAAACTTTGTCTGCTTCCCTTTGGACCAGTCTGCTCCACCCTTGGCATTTTCAGTATTGTAACTTTCTCAGAATTCTCCCTTGCGGTTAAAAAATAATAATCGCCAAAGAATACTGAGTACTCCCAATCTACTGACACTCTACTGCACATTTTATGTTAAGTATTTCATTTGATCGTTAGGATAATCCTGTGTGGCAAATACTATTATTCCATTTATGGATGAGCAAACTGAATCTTACTCAAAGTTCAAAAATGAGACTCAAATCTAGACCTGTATGACTCGAGAGCAAGTAATCTTAAGATTCTAGTTCCCTATAGTGTTACTTTTCTTCTTTTTTTTATTATCAAACTTATTGGGGAGGGGGGAAATCTACCTTTGATTTCTTAAATGTTTTATTCTCAGTTTGCTGGTTAATCACATCAGTGTATCTCACCCATTGACATAGGCCTCCTTCATGTAAAGCCCTGTCTTAGCTCAGACTTCGGTGGTGTTTGACACCGTCATCAGTGTGACAACTTCTGTTGTGAATTTCTCTTCTGCCTAGCCTCCTTCAATCTTGTGGTCTATTCACACCTCTCCTCTCGCTCATCTTTCCTTGGTATCTTCTTCTCTCCCCAGATAGTATGTTCCCTAAGGTTCTGTCTCTGGGTTCTGTCTGCTGTAGAATCTATACTCTGGGTATCTCCCCTTCTCCTAAGGTTTCAAGCACCATCTATAGGTTAGTGTCTCTCTAACATAAACATTAACTTGGAAGTCTCTCTCAGTAGCCAGATGGGAATTTCCAACTGCCTCATGGTCATCTCTAAGGGCAATCAATATATCCATAAAACAAGTCATTATTTCTCTGAAGCCTTCATTCACTCAACCTGACTTGTTTTCTCATCCAAGACACTGCCAGCCGCTCATATGGCTAAGAAGCTTTGGCCTCTGCTTCTCCTTTATCCCCCATAATCAGTTGGTCATTGGATCCAATGTGCTGTTTCAGAAGGTTCTGCTTCCTTGTTCTCCTTTCCTTTGTCTCTTGCCTGTGCCCTTGATTTCACCATCTCTCTGTGAATATCACCTATCACAGTAGCCTGGACCGCTTGCCTCTCACCATTGCTTTATTCAGTTCAGTCTTTGCCCCAGTAGCTTTGCATAAACAGAGGAGGAGAAGAAAGGAGGAGGAGGGGGACACACGGTGAACCTAGATATGACTTTATTCATTTTTTAAATTTTTATTTATTTATTTATTTATTTTTGCGGTATGCGGGCCTCTCACCGCTGTGGTCTCTCCCGTTGCGGAGCACAGGCTCCAGACGCGCAGGCTCACCGGCCATGGCTCACGGGCCCAGCCGCTCCGCGGCATGTGGGATCTTCCCGGACCGGGGCACGAACCCGTGTCCCCTGCATCGGCAGGCGGACTCTCAACCACTGAGCCACCAGGGAAGCCCCATTTTTTATTTTTTTAACCCTAACTCTACATCAGTTTACCTTTCTCTTCATCATAGTTTTGTGCATTTCCCTTTGTTACCCAGTCTTTCCAGCACCTGTTTTTTTACGTGGGGCTGACTCCATTCTCACCTGGAGGAGAGCACGTGATCCATGCCCAGCCAGTCAGCAAGTGACCATGATAACTGGCTTAGAGTTAGAGCCACTCAGACTTCAACTAGAGCATGCATTCCCCATGGGGGTGGTAGTGCCCCCAAGGAGGTAAAAATGGGCTCTTGGGGGGCGGTGAGAAAATCTTCAAATCACATGACAGTGATCTGTGGCCCTCCAGAGCTCAACCCTACTGCTCAACATTACCTGACAAAAATCTTATTCCTTAGTTTCCTGAGAAGGGGACAACTAGGAAAAACTATGTTAGAAGTCTCTTTAGGGGAATGATAATGAAAGAAGCTTGAGAAACATTGAGCTATTGTAACTGAAAGAGAGAGATACTTTCATTTCTTGCAGGACTGGGATCTGAAAAAAACCCCCCAAAAAAACCCCTAGGTTTGTATTTCTGCAGCCCTCTAATACCGCAAAGCAATAGTATGTCTGAAAGTAGAGCCAGAATGAGGAAGCAAAACCGAGGATGAATGGAAGAGGTTGGGTCCTGACCACATCCTTGTGCCCCTGAATTCACCTGTTTCTCAAGTAAAAACTAATGGTAGGCTTCTGAATTTTGTAGGCAAATTTTTATTTTTGGTTATGCCATTTAGGGTTGTTTTTATTTTATTTTACTTTAGTTTTTTAATTTAAGTTTAGTTGATTTACAGTGTTGTGTTAGTTTCAGGTGTATAGAAAAGTGATTCAGTTGTACATATATATATATCTATTTTTTTCAGATTCTTTTCCCGTATAGGTTATTATAAAATATTGAATAGAGTTCTCTGTGTTATACAGTAGGTCCTTGTTGTTTATCTGTTTTATATATAATAGTGTATATAGGTTAATCCCAAGCTCCTAATTTATCCCTCCCCCCTTCCCCTTATGGTTATAAGTTTATTTTCTATGTCTGTAAGTCTGTTATTTTAGTTTTTTAATTACTTTCCACCGTAACAACACTTAAGGATATTCTGACTCTGCTGGTGTTTATACATACTTCTCTACTACCCATCTTCTCTTTCAGTTTTATCATAAATTATACATTCATGTCTTGTTGTCTTCGCTTGAGTTTTTGTTCTCAGCCATAAAGTTCTTAAGTTTCTACACTGTAAACTCCTCTTTTAAAGACATGTTAAATATGACATGTATATACCATAGTCTTCAATGAATCTCTCCCACACCTTACTGTAATAGAAATTTATCCATAAATAATCTTAGAATTTTTCATGATGTGTTTTTTAAAAATGTTGATATGTCTATATCTTAGTGAGATGGTGAGATTTCGGAGTTTTTATGGACACTTTTATTCAATTTTGTATCTCCAGGTACTTGTAGAGTGCTTTCAAAATAAGAACTGCTCAAGAAAATGGATTTAATTGCATTTTCACTAGCAAATTGCTGTGCATATCTAGTTTTTCCTCAACATTTCTGAAGAGAAGAGGGAAGCTGATTATCAGAAAAGTATCTACACAAATCAAAGAATTAAAACCTAACCCAAAGGGAAGAGACTCAGGATTCCATCAGTGATGAAGTAACTGGGTCCGTACACACTTAGGCAATTTTGCCACTTGAGTGAATGGAGTGTGTGAATGGGTGGTGGGAAGACTCTTATCACAGTGGTCCAAAATGGTGGTTGGTACTGAGAAGAGGATCATTATAGAGCTCCAGTGTCCCCAAGGGATGTGCTGTTGCATAATGCATGAATCGAGGCTAATTTGTGTTGGAGCTAACATCCTTCATCAGACTAAAGGCAAGTATGCCACTTGACAAAATTGTAGGTGTAGAGCAGAGCTGCTGAGAATACTGATTTCATAGCCTGACAGGGATTATAATAGTAAAAATTGGCACATTTCGTTGTAGCAAAGCTGACTTTCTGAAGCTTTAAAAAAATACTAGATTTTCACCATATTATAAGACAGCAAAGCTTTAATATTGTCTTTTCCTCCTCTGTTTTCATCATATCTTCAACCAGAATGTTTTTCCAGCTTTATTGAGACATAATTGACATATAACATTGTGTAAGTTTAGGGTGTAATATGTATACGATTTCATATATATATATTTATCGCAAAATGATTACGACAGTAAGGGTAGTTAACACAGCCATCACCTCACACAGTTACAGTTTTCTTCGGTGTGGCAAGCACTTTATAAATCTACTCTTTCTCTATCAGAATTCATATTGCAAGTTTATACATGCACACCAAGTACAAAATTCTGTGGAGTTTAATTTAGGATTAAATTAAAAGAATAAATTAAGAGGAAAAAAATCACATTCACATAAAATCAACTTATCTTTTTTCTTTTCACTAAATGTAATTTTACTCAAGTTGAATTAAAGTATTTAATATAAAATAAAAGTACTAATACTCGTAGTCATTTATATATGAATACAGTAAAGACTTTCTAAGCGTAAAATCATTGTCTGATACTAGAAAGGAAAAGATTGATAGTTTTGACTTCACAAGAAATAACAACTCTTCAACATTAAAAGTTTCATATATAAATAATTGTATTTAACTAACATGACAAATAGAACAAAAGCCTTTAATATAAAAATTGTACTTCCAAATCAATAAGAAAACTGTTAATTAAAGTGGATGAATAACATTTACGTTAGTACAGAATGGAAGTAAAACTATGAAAGAATTGTTGAACTTCAACAATCTTAAAAGTGAAACAAACGAAAGCAGCATATATAATTTTCACTTGCAAATTTTGAGAGCATTAGAGAAAATGTTCCTAATGGTGAGATTAAAAGATAAATGACTGGTAGAAGCATACAGTCGTTTTGCCTTTCAAGCAAGCAATTTGACAGTAAATATCAAAATATTTAAAGATGTTTATTTTTATTTTCTTTGAGTCAGTAATTCTGCTTCTAGGAATTTGCTGTAAGCACTAATCATTGATGCAACTGTGGGTTAATTGCAGTAATATTTATAACAGTGAAAGCTTGGAATAGCACAAATGTTCGAAATTTAATAATGGATCAAACGCATTATAGTATAGCACAAAATATAAGCATTAAATTATGCTTTCAAAAATTTTAGTTATGTAACAGTCATGAAGATAACCATGTAAAAGTCACTGATTATTTGCCAAGCCCTATGCTGAAGACTTTGGTGTAATACCTCATATCATTTTCACAGCCATCCAGGAAAGATAATATTTTAAAAATGTTTATTGTTTTAGCATTTTATTTATTAATTTATTTATTTTGGCCTCACCGCTGGCATGCAAGATCTTAGTTCGCCGACCAGGGATCGAACCCATGCCGCCTGCAGTGGAAGCGCAGATTCTTAACCACTCGACGGCCAGGGAAGTCCCAAGGAAAGACGATTTTTCTGTTTTAAGCATAGTAAAATGAAGCTCAGAGAAGTTAAATATCTTGCCTTTGTTCACAGCAAGTAATTTATGAAGCCTGGATATAAAGCCAGGAAATTGTCTCTGGAGCCCACTTTTAACTTCTATACCAGACTGTCACCGGAATGGTCAGTGATCACAATCCAATATGGTGAAAACAAGTATGATACTGTGCTTAATATAAGGTGTGATCCAGACAAGGAGAAATATTTACTGGGGGTCTTATCCCTGTTCTGGTGCAAGTAACTCTGACCTCTCAAGGGGGGTACTATTTGTTCAGTTGAACAGGACATCAAGCCTCCATGCCTTTATTGGGGATTGGCAGGTTTTCTCCTGTTTATTTTGGGTCTTGTAATGTCTATCCCTTCTGGGATGTAAAATTCCACCCGATCGGCCATTGGTACCGTTTTCCTCTTGGATATCAAGACTGGTTTAGAATAAGGTGGTAGAAAGAATGGAAAGTTGAAGTGTGAAAAGAGTGACTTGAAATGTTAAAATAGATTAGTCGATTACAAAGATGAGAGGAACAATACTCTTTCCAAAGACTGACTAACCTTTGAGATTTACCAAAAACAGGACATTTGATTAGGTCCTGTGACTTTGGTCAGCGTAATTGTCAACTATTGCCATTGACCTTCTAATTATTTTAAAATACAAGAAAGCTATCTAGATGCATTCTAGTTTATTCTAGATCTGGCCACGATCTATCTGGGAGCCTGTCTTTTACATGTAAACATTACTTGTATATTTTAACTCTTAAATAAAATATATGTTTGACCTTATAGTTATATTAATACTCTCTCTACAAACAGCCTAGACCAAAATAGTTTGATATCCTTATTTTCATCTTTAGAGGTGAGAAACTGGAACAAGGTCATGTCCTCTTAAATCCAAGGAGTGTTTTATTTATACCTGCTTTCCCCCTTCCTTTGTATGCTTTATTAGAGGAAGGATTACCACATGAATAATTAAAGTTTTCAATGTACACGGCAGAGATAAGTAAATAATTACAAGCAAAAACTTATTTTTATTTAAAGTAAAAGCAGCTGCGGAGGAGAATTTAAGATGGTGCGGACATTCTCAAGAAAGGACAGGTTCCTGCTACCTTCCCACATTTTAATACACTTATTCAAAATGGTGAGTAGCCTGGAGATGCTCACAAGGACCACTTTTCCTCTTTTGTTTCAGATCCATTAGTGGAATATTTTGGCACCCTTAGAGCTGCACAATGTGGTTTTCTGGGTTACTATTTCCTTTCTGGCAGTATTTAAATACAAGTACAGAAAATGGAAAAATTATCTTTATATCCTCCATTTTATTGCAGAAGCAATGCAGGGATTAATCAATTTGCAGCTAGAAAAAAAATCCCTAAATTATTAAGCAAACTTTTAAAATTTATTAACTTGCAATCTGCAGAAGGGTTTTTGCTATCTTTGTTTTCTCTGTTGCTGAGAGAAAATTAGAAACTTACATGAAAAATGGATTCACCCCAAGTTCATATTCTGCATGGTAATATTTGTGTAAGCCCTGTTAAAATCTCCACGTTTTCATTCTCCAGCATGAACTCTTTTTGTCGCTACTCTGTGTTTTCAGAACACTTCTAGTCTGGCGTGAGTTCCTCTCAATAAATTCCCATATCCATAAATTCCAATCTCAGGGCCTTTTTCCCATGCTGCCTCTCTGGGGGCTCTTTATCTGTTTCTCTGCCCCATCTGATCAGTGCCCAGTGAGCAAGAAGCCCTCAAAAACTTTTAAGTCCAGTATTCAAGCAGAAATTAATGAATTAAAAAAGAGAAAAGCTCTAGAACCTATGAGACATTATTTGAAACAACAGCACAAAGAGTAGCATAATACTCTAGGAGCAGATAAATGATGCCATAGTTTAGGAGAAAAGAGTATAATTATATGCATATTTAGGAAACATATGCTTTGTGTCCTTAATAAAATCTAAGAAACTAGTAATTCTTGAATAAAGAGATTACAAAGAATAAAGTGATAAAAAAGATAAAGGGAAGTTGCCAGAGATGAGAGCTGAGAGTAAAAGAGAGCTGGATGAGATAAGGAAAATATTTGGAGATTAAAAATGCAAAAGTGAGGGCTTCCCTGGTGGTGCAGTGGTTGGGAGTCTGCCTGCCAATGCAGGGGACACGGGTTCGTGCCCCGGTCCGGGAGGGTCCCACGTGCCGTGGAGTGGCTGGGCCCGTGAGCCATGGCCACTGAGCCTGCGTGTCCGGAGCCTGTGCTCCGCAACGGGAGAGGCCACAACGGTGAGAGGCCCGCGTGCCGCAAAAAAAAAAATAAATAAATAAAAAAAAAAAGCAGAAGTAAAATGGAAGTCTTTATTGGATATAATAATGAGCAAAATTGACACTATAGAAAGAGGAAGAATATTGGACTAGGGACTCAATGCTTTCATTATAAAAAGAAATAACTAAAATAAATTCATGATTTTACTAAAATGAAGACAAATTTAATGGCTGTTGGAGCAGATTTTAATTGAAATACAGGGAAACAAAAAGTAGCAATGACAAATAAAATACCTGGCTACTTAAAAATAAAAAATAGTTCTTACATGCCTAATAATATAAAGACAGAGGATAGTAAATAGTCAAACTGACAATAAGAAAAATATTTTAGGCATAAATGTGAAAACATTTTTGAAAAGAGAACCTTAAATGTGGTTGCAAATCTCATTATGGTAATCATTGTTCAAGAAAAGTTATACTAGGCTTCCCTGGTGCTGCAGTGGTTAAGAATCTGCCTGCCAATGCAGGGGACACGGGTTCGAGCCCTGGTCTGGGAAGATCCCACATGCAGTGGAGCAACAAAGCCCATACACCACAACTACTGAGCCTGCGTTCTAGAGCCTGAGAGCCACAACTACTGAGCTCACGTGCCGCAACTACTGAATCCCGTGCGCCTAGAGCCCGTGCTCCGCAATGAAAGAAGCCAATGCAATGAGAAGCCTACGTACCACAATGAAGAGTAGCCCCCATTCACCACAACTAGAGAAAGCCCGTGCGCAGAAACGAAGACCCAATGCAGCCAAAAATAAATAAATAAAAAAATAAAATTTATAAAAAACAAAAAAAGGAAAAGATACATTATCAAAATTGGTGCCTGAAAAAGTAGCAAGCATGATTATATCACTAACCTTGAGAGATACTAAAAATTTATCAAAGAATTATCTCCACTAGAGCCCTGGCTGCAAAGGTTATTTCAAAATTTCTGACACATAAAGAGGAAAGTCTTTAGTGCATTTTACAGTGATCACACAGCATTGAAATTAATACTAGAAAACTAACAAAAAAGAACATTGCACATCAGTGTCAACTAAAATAAATGTATCCAGGAATCTTAAATAAAATGCAAATAACTTGAATTCAACAGGATACAAATGAGGAACAAAATGAATTGGACTTTTAGAATATTTTATCTATTAAATCACAAAATATAATATTTTTAACATCTTTATTGGAGTATAATTGCTTTACAATGGTGTGTTAGTTTCTGCTGTATAACAAAGTGAATCAGCTATAAATATACATATATCCCCATATCCCCTCCCTCTTGGGTCTCCCTCCCACCCTCTCTATCCCACCCCTCTAGGTGGTCACAAAGCACCGAGCTGATCTCCCTGTGCTATGTGGCTGCTTCCCACTAGCTATGTCTTTTACATTTGCAGTGTATATAGTGTAGTGTGTATATGTCCATGTCACTCTCTCACTTCGTCCCAGCTTACCCTTCCCCCCTCCCCGTGTCCTCAAGTCCAGTCTCTACGTCTGCGTCTTTATTCCTGTCCTGCCTCTACGTTCTTCAGAACCTTTTTTTTTCTTTAGATTCCATATATATGTGTTAGCATACGGTAATTGTTTTTCTCTTTCTGACTTACTTCAGGCTGTATGACAGTCTCTGTGTCTATCCACCTCACTACAAAAAGCTCAATTTTGGTTTTTTTATGGCTGAGTAATATTCCATTGTATATATGTGCCACATCTTCTTTATCCATTCATCTGTAGTTGGAACTTAGGTTGCTTCCATGTCCTGGCTATTGTAAATAGAGCTGCAATGAACATTGTGGTACATGACTATTTTTGAATTATGGTTTTCTCAGAGTATATGCCCAGTGGTGGGATTGCTGGCTCATATGGTAGTTCTAGTTCTAGTTTTTTAAGGAACCTCCATACTGTACTCCATAGTGGCTGTATCAATTTACATTCCCACCAACAGTGCAAGAGGGTTCCCTTTTCTCCACACCCTCTCCAGCATTTATTGTTTCTAGATTTTTTGATGATAGCCATTCTGATTGGCGTGAGATGATATCTCATTGTAGTTTTGATTTGCATTTCTCTAATGATCAATGATGTTGAGCATTCTTGGCAATCTGTATATATTTGGAGAAATGTCTATTTAGGTCTTCTGCCCATTTTGGATTGGGTTGTTTGTTTTTTTCATATTGAGTTGCATGAGCTGCTTGTATATTTTGGAGATTAATCCTTTGTTAGTTGCTTCATTTGCAAATATTTTCTCCCTTTCTGAGGGTTGTCTTTTTGTCTTGCTTACAGTTTCCTTTGCTGTGTAAAAGCTTTTAAGTTTCATTAGGTCCCATTTGTTTATTTTTGTTTTTATTTCCACTTCTCTAGGAGGTGGGTCAAAAAAGATCTTGCTGTCATTTATGTCATAGAGTGTTCTGCCCATGTTTTCCTCTAAGGGTTTTATAGTGCCTCATTTTACATTTAGGTCTCTAATCCATTTTGAGTTTATTTTTGTGTATGGTGTTAGGGAGTGTTCTATTTTATTCTTTTCCATGTAGCTGTCCAGTTTTCCCAGTGCCACTTATTGAAGACGCTGTCTTTTCTCCATTGTATATTCTTGTCTCCTTTATCAAAGATGAAGTGACTGTATGTGCATGGATTTATCTCTGGGCTTTCTATCGTGTTCCATTGCTCTATATTTCTGTTTTTGTGCCAGTACCATACTGTCTTGATTACTGTAGCTTTGTAGTGTAGTCTGAAGTCAGGGAGCCTGATTCCTCCAGCTCCGTTTTTCTTTCTCAGGATTGCTTTGGCTATTCAGGGTCTTTTGTGTTTCCATACAAATGGTGAAATTTTTTGTTCTAGTTCTGTGAAAAATGCCATTGGTAGTTTGAAAGGGATTGCAGTGAATCTGTAGATTGCTTTGGGTAGTACAGTCATTTTCACAATGTTGATTCTTCCAATCCAAGAACATGGTATATCTCTCTATCTCTTTGTTTCATCTTTAATTTCTTTCATCAGTGTCTTATAGTTTTCTGCATACAGGTCTATTGTCTCCTTAGGTAGGTTTATTCCTATGTATTTTATTCCTTTTGTTGCAGTTGTCAATGGGAGTGTTTACTTCATTTCTCTTTCAGATTTTTCATCATTAGTGTATAGGAATGCCAGAGATTTCTGTGCATTAATTTTGTATCCTGCTACTTTACCAAATTCATTGATTAGCTCTAGTAGTTTTCTGGTTGCATCTTTAGATTCTCTATGTATAGTATCATGTCATCTGCAAACAGTGATACTTTTATTTCTTCTTTTCCATTTTTGATTCATTTTATTTCCTTTTCTTCTCTGATTTCTGTGGCTAAAACTTCCAAAACTATGTTGAATAATAGTGGTGAGGGTGGGCAACCTTGTCTCATTCCTGATCTTAGTGGAAATGGTTTCAGTTTTCACCATTGAAGACTATGCTGGCTGTGGGTTTGTCATATGTGGCCTTTATTTTGTTGAGGTAAGTTTCCTTTTTTTTTTTGCGGTATGAGGGCCTCTCACTGCTGTGGCCTCTCCCCTTGCGGAGCACAGGCTCCGGACGCGCAGGCTCAGCGGCCATGGCTCACGGACCCAGTCGCTCCATGGCATGTGGATTCTTCCCGGACCGGGGCACGAACCCGTGTCCCCTGCATCAGCAGGCGGACTCTCAACCACTGCGCCAACAGGGAAGCCCGGTAAGTTTCCTTTATGCCTACTTTCTATAGGATTTTTATCATAAATGGTGTTGAATTTTGTCAGAGCTTTTTCTGCATCTATTGAGATTATCATATGGTTTTTATCCTTCAATTTGTTAATATGGTGTATCACATTGATTGATTTGCATATACTGAAGAATCCTTGCATCCCTGGGATAAACCCCACTTGATCATGGTGTATGATCCTTTTAATGTGCTGTTGGATTCTGTTTGCTACTATTTCTTTGAGGATTTTTGCATCTATATTCATCAATGATGTTGGCCTGTAGTTTTCTTTTTTTGTGGCATCTTTGTCTGGTTTTGGTATCAAGGTGATGGTGGCCTTGTAGAATGAGCTTGGGAGTTTTTCTCCCTTTGTTATATTTTGGAAGAGTTTGTGAATTATAGATGTTAACTCGTCTCTAAATGTTTGATAGAATTTGCCTGTGAAGCGATGTGGTCCTGGGCTTTTGTTTGTTGGAAGATTTTTAATCACAGTCTGAATTTCAGTGCTTGTGATTGGTCTATATTTTCTATTTCTTCCTGGTTCAGTCCCAGAAGTTTGTGCTTTTGTAAGAATTTGTCCATTTCTTCGTTGTTGTCCATTTTATTGGCATATAGTTGCTTGTAGTAATCTCTCATGATCCTTTGTATTTCTGCAGTGTCCGTTGTTACTTCTCCTTTTTCATTTCTAATTCTATTTATTTGAGTCTTCTCCCTTTTTTTCTTGAGGAGTCTGGCTAATGGTTTATCAATATTTTTTATCTTCCCAAAGAACCAGCTTTTAATTTTATTGATTTTTGCTATTGTTTTCTTCATTTCTTTTTCATTTATTTCTGATCTGATCTTTATGATTTTTTTCCTTCTGCTAACTTTGGGGTTTTTTTTGTTCTTCTTTCGCTAATTGCTGTAGGTGTAAGGATAGGTTGTTTATTTGAGATGTTTCTTGTTTCTTGAGGTAGGATTGTATTGCTTTATACTTCCCTCTTAGAACTGCTTTTGCTGCATGCCTTAGGTTTTGTGTCATCGTGTTTTCATTGTCATTTGTTTCTAGGTATTTTTTGATTTCCTCTTTGAGTTCTTCAGTGATCTCTTGGTTATTAGTAGTGTATTGTTTAGCCTCCCCGTGTTTGCCTTTTTGACAGATTTTTTTTCCTGTAATTGATATCTAGTCTCACAGCATTGTGGTCAGAAAAGATACTTGATACGATTTCAATTTTCTTCAATTTACCAAGGCTTGATTTGTGACCCAAGATATGTTCTGTCCTGGAGAATGTTCCATGAGCACTTGAGAAGAATATGTATTCTGTTGTTTTTGGATAAAACATCCTATAAATATCAATTAAGTCCATCTTTTTTAATGTGTCATTTAAAGCCTGTGTTTCCTTATTTATTTTCATTTTGGATGATCTGTCCATTGGTGAAAGTGGGGTGTTAAAGTCCCCTGCTATGATTGTGTTGCTGTCGATTTCCCCTTTTATGGCTTTTAGCATTTACTTTATGTATTAAGGTGCTCCTATGTTGGATGCATAAATATTTACAATTGTTTTATCTTTTTCTTGGGTTGATCCCTTGATCATTATGTAGTTTCCTCCTTTCTCTCTTGTAATAGTCTATTCTAAAGTCTATTTTATCTGATATGAGTATTGCTACTCCAGCTTTCTTTTGATTTCCATTTGCGTGGAATATCTTTTTCCATCCCCTCACTTTTAGTCTGTATGTGTCCCTAGGTCTGAAGTGGGTCTCTTGTAGACAGCATATATACAGATCTTGTTTTTGTATCCATTCAGCCAGTCTATGTCTTTTGGTGGGAGCATTTAATCCATTTACATTTAAGGTCGCTATTGAGATGTATTTTCTTATTACCATCTTCTTAATTGTTTTGATTTCGTTATTGTAGATCTTTTCCTTCTCTTTTGTTTCCCACCTAGAGAAGTTCTTTTAACATTTGTTGTACAGCTGGTTTCGTGGTGCTGAATTCTCTTACCTTTTGCTTGTCTGTAAAGCTTTTGATTTTTCTGTCAAATCTGAATGAGATCCTTGCTGGGTAGAGTAATCTTGGTTGTAGGTTTTTCCCTTTCATCACTTTATTTTATTATTATTATTTTTTGCACTACGTGGGCCTCTCACTGTTGTGGCCTCTCCCATTGCAGAGCACAGACTCCGGCCACGCAGGCTCAGCAGCCATGGCTCACAGGCCCAGCCGCTCCGCGGCATGTGGGATATTCCCAGACCGGGGCACGAACCCACGTCCCCTGCATCGGCAGGCAGACTCTGAAGCGCTGCGCCACGAGGGAAGCCCCATCACTTTAAATATGTCCTGCCACCCCCTTCTGGCTTGCAGAGTTTCTGCTGAAAGATCAGCTGTTAGCCTTATGAGGAATTTCCTTGTACGTTATTTATTGCTTTTCCTTTGCTGCTTTTAATATTTTTTCTTTGTATTTCATTTTTGATAGTTTGATTAATATGTATCTTGGCATATTTCTCCTTTGATTTATCCTGTATGGGACTCTTTGTGCTTCCTGGACTTGATTGACTATTTCCTTTCCCATATTAGGGAAGTTTTCAACTATAATCTCTTCAAATATTTTCTCAGTCCCTTTTTTTTTTTCTCTTCTTCTTCTGGGACCCCTATAATTTGAATGTTGATGCGTTTAATGTTGTCCCAGAGGCCTCTGAGACAGTCCTCAATTGTATTCATTCTTTTTTCTTTATTCTGCTCTGTGGTAGTTATTTCTACTATTCTATCTTCCAGGTCACTTATCCATTCTTCTGCCTCTGCCTCAATAGTTATTCTGCTATTGATTCCTTGTAGACAATTTTAAATTTCATTTATTGTGTTGTTCTCATTGTTTGTTTGCTCTTGAATTCTTCTAGGTCCTTGTTAAACATTTCTTGTATTTTCTCCATTCTATTTCCAAGATTTTGGATCATCTTTCCTATGATTACAAAGTATAATGTTGTTTGTTATATTCAAAACACATTGCTGATAAAATGTCATACTTAGTAGAAAAATGCATGATAGGAACATTTATTAGAGAAGACAAGAAGAGCCTGCTCTTGGCTTTTTTATTGGTAGTTATATGGGAAGATCTATGGAACAAAAAAGAAATAGAAGTTAGTGGCAACAAAAATTGTAAAAAAGGAAACAAACTGATTTTTCATTGAGGTTATATGTTTTCAACATTAAAAATATACCGTTAACTTACATAAAATATAAGAAGGTAAAATCATTGGTTGAATTTAATTATAGCCCTATGGTTTAGTATGTAAACCATAAACTCTACTGGGACAGAAAAGCTAAAAATCCCATATAGAATATGCTGTAAAAATCACTCTAAATGCATAGACAAAGTGATCAAAGTCAAAGCAAATCTTCATAAGCTAAAAAGGATGGGTCAGGATAACTGAAGGAGCTGTAGAGCTAACAGCTGTCTTGGGTACACCAGCATATCCATGGTGGTTCGAAGTTTTGTTTTTAATAGGTCATATGTGTATTAAGGGAGTAGGGACAGGGGACAAAACCTGATCATGTTCAAGGTGGTGATGCTGAAAACTCGACCTCTGTGCACCAGTGCTGAATCAAATCTTGGAGACAGAGTTTTGGGTGAAGTAGAAAAGAATAGCTCTATTGGTTTGCTAGTTAAATGGGGACAGAGCGGGATCATGCCTCAGAAAATGTGTGTCCCAACCCAGGGAGGTTTGTTGAGGAGTTTTATAGCAATAGTTCAAGGGTGGAGTTGCCGATAAGGATCTGGGTGTGTGCAGGGCTTGCGCTCCTTTAATCTGGTCTCAAGGGGTCTCCTGATGAGCTTCTCTGGTTATCAAACTGTGACCTTCTCTGGAATGAAGAATGCTAACATCTTCCTTTTGTTGGGGGTTTTAGTTCTGTAAAGACCTCAAAGATATTGTTACAGTATCCTTTGAGGCGAACCAGGACCCAGCCCCAAGGCTGCACTCTTGTTTTTTGGCTTCTCCTCCCTTGTCTCTGCATCCCCTCCTTTTCTCTGATTAACAACTGCTTGAAAAGCTTCCATGCCAAGCAGCCCCACAGGGTCCTGCTTGGTTTTGCTGGGAGATCCCACTAGTAGTGCATATCCACCAGTCTGCTGCAGGCAGTGCATGTAAGGAAGTCTGGGGAAAGTGGTCATCACCCTAGCAGCAAGCGTGGCCAACAGTCTTATCACTACCAAAGAAGGGAATGAATATGGCAGTTTTTGGTGTGTGGAACAAATTCTGACAACTATCAAAGAACTATTAGTATGCATGAATCATGTTCTTTTAGAATACAATTCAATTAGCAATGTTAACTGTCGCCTTTCAAATTTGGAAAAGAGAGAATTCATTAAAATTTTACAGCTTTTCATGAAAACTCATAAAACTAAGAGTAGAGGCAAACTTGCTGTCATAGCCACTATGAGACATTTTAAAAAATATTTATTTTATTATTTATTTATTTATTTTGTTGTGCCAGGTCTTAGTTGCGGCAGGCAGGCTCCTTAGTTGTGACCAGCGGGCTACTTAGTTGTGGCATGCAAACTCTCAGTTGTGGCATGCATGTGGGATCTAGTTCCCTCACCAAAGATTGAACCCAGGCCCCCTGCATTGGGAGCATGGAGTCCGAACCACGGCATCACCAGGGAAGTCCCTGCTATGAGACATTTAACTAATTCCCTTAGCTAGAGAAATAAGACAAAAGTGTAAATATTCCCTTTAAAATAAAAACAGAAATATTAAGTAACTAAGAATAAGTTTAAGGAAAGACATGTGAAGCCTTGATGGACAAAATATTTGAACTATTTGGAACGATGTTAGAAAACATGTAAACCAATAGGGATAGATAGATAAGCAAGGATACAACGGTAAGGACCTTAAATGTCTCCAAATTATTCTATACCCTCAATGTAATCCAATCAAAAGCCCAACAGAGATGTGCTGTCTGAATTGAACATTTTATTCCAAATGTTAATGGAAGAGCAAAGGACAAAAAAGTAGCCAGAACCATTTGGAAATATAGACTGTTATCCTAAAACTAGTATTTACTCTGGGGACCGATATGAGCACATGTGTAAACTATACATATCACAAGGGAGCGTTTAGGGCAACGTGAGCAGGGCAGTCACAGAGGTTGGGAATGAATGGTGTGTTACAGAATTTTACTACTACTCGATAGAAATACAAATTAGAATCACACTGAGAAACCAACTTGTGCACAGAAATTGGAATCAGAAATTTCCAATATTGCGGCAATATTTAAGTGTTCGTGAGGATTGGAGCAGTGGGACTTTGCCCCAGATACTGGATGGTAGTGAAAATCGGTGAAGCAGTTTTGGGGATGAATTTGTCAAGAGATAGTAAAATTGAAAATCTACATCCCTGTGTTCTGGGATTGTGAATCAATTGTACAGTTTAGAAAAACTCCCCTACTATATGCATGAGGAGACATGAGTAACATGATTACAATCACATCAGTGTTGTTTGTAAAATGTAGACATGTTAACAACATAAACGTCCACATATAGGAGAATGAATATATAGTAAGCTGTGCACTTCGGGTAAATAATGATATATGCAGTAGTGAAACAAATTGAAGAGTCTACATGTATCAGCACAGCAAAGAATCTCAGAAACACAATATAGAGCAAGGAAAAGCAAATTGCAGAGAATACTCACAGCCTGATACCGACTATGTAAATTTAAAAATGTAGAAGAAAATAGTATATCTGCTAAATAATTACATATTTCTTTATAATGCCATGTTCATATGCAGTGGCTTGAAATGATGAACCCTAAATTCATTATAATGGCATCCTCTGGACATGAGGATTCAACTATATTTTCTGTATTTCATTTATTAAGCATATTGGTTAATGCATAGGTTTTTTTTCTTTACTTTTTTGTATGTCTAAACTTTTTTCAACAAAAAAATGTCTTTTTATTGGTATTCTAATAGAATGTTTTACTTGTGGTATTTTTCAGAGTGTGGTTTGTTCATTGTTACTCATACATTCCTCTCTGCCCTGTCTGGAGTATCATCATCCTTTGGGTAGGAAATATTCCCAGCATTTGATTTCCTCAGGCCATAAATTAAAGTAGAGACCTAAAGAGTTATTCAGCTATAAAAAAGAATGAAATAATACCATTTGCAGCAACATGGATGGACTTAGAGATGATCATACTAAGTGAAGTCAGACAGAGGAAGACAAATATCATATGATAACATTTATATGTGGAATCTAAAAAAAAAATGATACAAATGAACTTATTTACAAAACAGAAATAGAGTCACAGACATAGAAAACAATCTTATGGTAACCAAAGGGGAAAGGAGGGGGAGGGATAAATTAGGAGTTGGGATTAACTGGTACATACTACTATATATAAAATAGATAAACAACAAGGTCCTATTGTATAGCACAGAGAACTATATTCAATATCCTGTGATAAACCATAATGGAAAAGAATATAAAAAAGAACGTATATATGTGTATAACTGAGTCACTTTGCTGTACAGCAGAAATTAACACAACATTGTAAATCAAGTATTCTTCAATTTGAAAAAAAGTTACTTTGACAGTGGACTTCTTCCATTTTGCTTTTTTGTTTTCTGTCACTTTTTGTTGATATATTCTAAATTGCAGTCATCATATAAATGATAATCTTAAGAGAACACAAAGTCATTTCCACAACAAACTTGTGTAGGTGTTAGTCATTTTATTTGTTATTAAAGTCACCATCATCCTCTTTAATTTCCACAGCCCCAGTGAACCCTGAAAGCAATTTGAGAAGAGATGCCAGTTCATTATTGATAGAAGCATATTCTCCTCCTGACACAAGCTCACAAAATTTGAATTATGGTGGAAACTGCTCTAGAATACATTTTAATCTTAAAAGGGCCTTGGCTCTGTCTGTGTCCCCTCTGCCAAATCGTGTCTTCTTAGAATTAAGTGGAATCAAAAGAGCATTGCAAGTCTTTATTTGAGAACCGTCGAACATAAAACAGTTGAAATTGCCTGGGTTTGGTGGAAAAATAAAACGAAAGATCCTGAGTCCATGCCCAAGTACTTTCAGGAAACTTTTAAATAGAGTTAGAAATGGACGTACTGTTTCTCAGAGCATTGTGTTGTTTTGATGCTATAAAACTCAAATTCCCCCAAATGGAAATGTGACCATTTTACAATCTTTTATTTTGTTTTGTATCCTTTTTATTTTATTTTATTTTAAATTTTAGGCATGCCCATTAGCATTAGTCCCCGAATTCAGCTGGAGACACTGATGTAACACACTAAGAAAGTCACAGGGCTCCTCTCTTCTCACCCTCTGTGTGCTTTTTAAAGTCCCACCTCCACTACTCTGTTTAAATGGCACCTTGCACAGTGACCTTTAAGTCACCGATTGGATGACCTTTCCCAAGTCTTTATTCTCTTTGACTACTGTGTCTGAAATTCTGAACAACCTTATAAAAAATTCCATCTTTAACAGCTTCCATGTTCCTTAACTTGAAATTATTTGTCTAAATTTTTCTGAAGCATGGAAAAGTATATACCTATTTTAATAAATCAACTGATAGAGACACATCTGGGAAGAAGCTCAGAAATTCCCTCTTCTCAGTCCTGTACCTCCACCAATCCATTCCCCCAAAGTGGTCAATGTTAACAGGCTGGTAACTACTTAATGTTCTCTGTGCTCAAAGCTACTGAAACATACTCATAGATGTATAGATTATTTTTTAGTTTTGTTTCATTATCTATAAGTATTGGACAAAAATATACATTGCACATTTAAACGTGCTTTTGAAATGCAAATGTAATTGTGTATCATGTGCTTCTAGATCAATACAGGTATAGATATGTATATGCAAACTCTTATAAAACTAAGAGTAGAGGAAAACATGCTGTTGTAGCTACTACGAGACATTTAACTAGTTCCCTTAGCTAGAGAAATAAGACAAAAGTGTAAATATTCCATTTAGAGTAAAAACAGAAATATTAAGTAACTAAGAATAAGTTTAATAAAAGACACGTGAAGACTTTATGGACAAAATATTTGAACTATTTGGAAAGATGTTAGTAAAGATGTAAACCAACTGGGATAGATCTGTATATATATGTATATGTATGTGTGCATATATATATATATCTGTATTGAAGTATATGTGTGTATGTATATAGACATCCTTTTTAATATTGTATAGAAAATGTCCACTTGTACATTCTTGTCTGTGTGTTTCCTGTTTCAAAGAAGAATATGAGAAGAGGGAGGGGAATATTAGGTCACCGAGTGCCCCATTCTACTTGACAGTTCCAAGTTCATTAGCCAGTATTGCCCAGAAAAAGGGGGATTTCTGCTCTGGGTTTTGCCCTTTGCAGAGCCCTCCTCTGGTCCTCCTCTGGCCATGCCCCCAACCTCTGCCATGTAAGAAGTTTGCAGATCAAGGAACTTGCCCTTTTAGAGCCCAGCTCTGTCCCTCTAGGCTTTGCTCTGGGTACGCAGGATCCTGGAATCCCTCCAGGGTGTGTGTGCCTCTCTTCCCCAGGCTATCCTTCCAAAGGCAGGCTGTGCCAGAGATCGGCCAAAAGACAGCTTTTCTTGGCAGGGGACGATGGAGGACGTGAATGGATCAGGGCTGTGTTATCTGGGCTGTCTAGACATCCGTGTGATGGGTCCTACTGGAGGGAGTTCAGGCTGGGAATAAAGGCGGACGAGCCCAGTCTGGGAGCTGGGATCAGAAACCAGCTGTCTCCCTATACCAGCATATTCTAGTGTAAAAACCTGAGCAATGCAAGAATTCTAAATTTGAACCTGGCCCTTCATGTCCTTAGGAGATTACATTTGTTAAGATAGGAGAATACAAATATTGGAATAGTTTGCTAGTTCACTCTAGAACAGAAATCCAATCTATAACATAAACAATGAGGGGAGGTAAAAGAACCCCCATTAATACTTATGCCGCAGTATTAATAGCAATGGCTCTGTCATTGTGAGGGTGAGCCTACCAGTGCTTCCACGTAGATGGGTACTTTGGAGACCCTCCGTGAACTCTGTGTCCTGGTATTTTCATTTCTGGATGGTCCCCTCCCCTTAAACCCTTTGGCTTGCTTTCACCAATAGAACACAGCAGAGGTGGCCCTCGGGGGAAGCGGGCCACTATGACTGGGCCCAGTGTGCTGGGGGGAAGGTCAAGGTGGCTGTGCGACCTTGATCACTGTGCGAGAAGCCGCGTGGGGGATCCTGCGGCAGCCATGGAGGTGCGCCCCGTTTGAGAAGGAATCTTCCGTCAGTAAGGAGCGCAGGTAGCTGAGAGCCACCGGCTGAAGCTTCTTCCGGCTCCACCTCAGTGCTCAAGATGAGGACGTGTTTTGATCCGTCAGCCGCCAGCCAGTGGCCAAGCAGAATGGGAATGCTAGGGTCTGGCCACTGCTGCCCACTATGACAGTCTTAGCTGTGGAGCCCCAGCAAAGACTGGGTTGACAGAGGCTCTGTCAGTGATGCACTGCAGTCAAGAGCTCTTCTTGCCCCGTTCACTCTGCTAGAGCTGCCAAACCTGCATCCTGATCTCAGGGCATTCTCTGCTCAATCCGGCTTCTCCCCCTTTAACGTTCATAGGCATCACTCCATCCTCCCCCCAAAACTACTTGCAATCCTAACTCCATCTCACTGTCTTCTTCCTGGAGGACCCAACTGACTCAGAAACCGAGGCACCTGCCAGCAGTAAGAACCCGGGACTTGGGATTTCCCTGGCGGTCCAGTGGTTGGAACTTCGCCTTCCAGTGCAGGGGGTGCAGGTTTGATTCCTGGTCGGGAACTAAGATCCCATGTGCCTCGCGGCCAAAAAACCAAAACATAAAACAGAAGCAATATTGTAACAAATTCAGTAAAGACTTAAAAAACAATAGTCCACATCAAAAAAACATTTTTTTTTAAAACAAGAAAGAAGCTAGGACTCAAGTAGGTGACACTCATGGGGTCATTCCTGCCAGCCCTCAGCCATTCAGATTGCCCCAGCTGAGGCCACAGGGAGCAACGATGAGCAAATATTAACACAGTGGTTTAAGGCCCACGTTTTCGGGGGATAGTTTGTAGCAGTAGAAAACTGAGACAGAAATTGTTACCCAGAGTGGGTGACATCCTAACAAAAAGCCTAAAATATATGGGATTGGCTTGATTTGTAAACTTAAATGTTTAGATATTTAGGTATCTGGTATGTGGACCTCCATTTGTGCTTTTCCCCCAGGCTTGCAAATGTTATAGCTGAGCCTGACGTTGGTTCCTGTGAAGCTTTGCTATCTCTTTTGTTCTCCTTTGCCTTGAACATTCTTATGCACTTTCTCCCGTTTCTTTTTCAATCATTTAAATGTCATTCTCCTTCAAAGATTACCCCTTGAACAGAAACTCTTTTGGGAGAGACCACGGGACAGGGGTGGTAGCTTTCTCTGATCACATCTTCTAAAGGTGATGGTTTTCGGTGGTTGCCAAGAAGGTGATGGAAAATGTTAAATGAAAAATGGTTAAATATGAGCCTGAAACATCAGAGGTCAGCTGTGTGATGTGCAAGATAATCAAAAAAAGGTGGTGCAGGGCTTCCCTGGTGGCGCAGTGGTTGAGAGTCCACCTGCCGATGCAGGGAACACGGGTTCGTGCCCCGGTACGGGAGGATCCCACATGCCACGGAGCGGCTGCGCCCATGAGCCATGGCCGCTGAGCCTGTGCGTCCGGAGCCTGTGCTCCGCAACGGGAGAGGCCACAACAGTGAGAGGCCCGCGTACTGCAAAAAAAAAAAAAAAAGGTGGTGCATTTTTATGTTCATAGTTTTCCATCAACCAAGGGTTCAGGTCCACGCCTTCACCTAGTTCAGCTCTGGGATCATCCCACTGAGGATAGAAACTTCCTTTATTAAGTTACAGCACTCTCTTCTGAGTGTTCTTATCATGACTTTTTGGTGATTCGAGCCATACACGTAAGTATATGTCCAATTTACTTTGCAAAAATTTATTTTCCTTTATTTTATTTTCCTTTGTTTTATTCGATGTATTTCTGCTATGGGGCCTGGAGCCAGATCACAGCCCTTGGGCACATGGATGGTAGACTCAGTCATCAATTTCTCTCCCCAGTGTGCGACTACTGCTTATCTACTCTATATCCCACGTGTTTGCATCAAAATTCAAACTTTTCTAGAATACCACCTTTATTTTGTGCAAAAATTACACCCAAACATATTGGGGATGTTTTAAGTCCAATTTTGCTATAATTTACCCAGCCTCTGAATGACTGCCAATTTTAGTTTAGGAATTTTTACAGCTTATTATTCAAGGGTAGAGAAAGAATTTATGATTGTCTATGGTATGTAAGTCCAAACACATGTTATTAATATTACCAGCATGATGACTTTTCCATTAATGGGAACACTGGAGTTTTCCCACTAATAATAATAGAAATTAATGGGCCATAAGCAAACATTTTGAAACCAATTATCATCCTATTGTGAAGATGTGTGAATGTGTATATAAATAGAGATAGACAGTTATTCCTATGGTCCTATAATTGAAACCAGGTATCTAAGTTTTCCACTCCTTGGGATTAATAAGTTGAATGCTTCTTGTTGTTTTTTTTAAGTTATTTATTTATTTTTGGATGCGTTGGGTCTTCGTTGCTGTGCACAGGCTTTCTCTAGTTGTGGCGAGCAGGAGCTACTCATCCTTGCGGTGCGCAGGCTTCTCATGGCGGTGGCTTCTCTTGTTGTGGAGCGCTGGCTCCAGGTGCGCGGGCTTCAGTAGTTGCAGCATGCGGGCTCAGTAGTTGTGGCTTGCGGGCTCTAGAGCACAGGCTCAGTCGTTGTGGATCACGGGCTTAGTTGCTCCATGGCATGTGAGATCTTCCTGGACCAGGGATCAAACCCGTGTCCCTTACACTGGCAGGCGGATTCTTAACCACTGCACCGCCAGGGAAGTCCTGAATGCTTCTTTTTAACACAAAGGATATCTAGTAATGATAATAGACTGAAGAGCTATACTATTTAGTAACATTGTAATAAAAGCTAAATTTTTACCATATTTATATTTACTTATTTATTTTGAATCCTTACAACAATCTAGAATTTTGAGTCATTTTTTTTTTTTTTTTTTTTTGCAATTGAGAAACTAGAGGCTTAGCGATGTTATGTCGCCCAGCCATCAACACACAGCTGGTGATTGCCAGCACCAGCATTCAAACACTGCTCCCTCAGATCCTGAATTTCATGTTTTCTTTTATTTGATTTATTTTAGCCTTGAAGTATTAAATTAAATCAATGTATCCATTTAGCTAACCAGTTAGGCTCATGATGAAATGGAAGTATGTTCTCTAATAATAGAATAAGGAATAGATTCACAGGCAAATTTTCCTACCAGGAGAGATCCTGGTGGCACATATGATAAAAATGTCATTTAATACTGGAGGCTGACCAAGGAAAGAAGAAATTGTACAAAGAGGCACCAATAGGAGTGTTAGTTTTGGGGAATCTAAAACTTCATCTATCTCCTATTAGAGCCACTTTTCTAGGGTTTCCTGCCACGAATTTATTCTTATACCTTCCCAGTAGAAGTACCTCATGTAGCATCAAGCTTACGTTTACGATGACCTCAAGGGATCTTGAGTATATATATATACAGCACTCTTCCTCCAAATACACAAGAGAATATAATAAATTAGGGGGAAAAAGTATCACTAACTGCCACAGTGTAGGGAAGGATAGAATTACCAATGTGTGAAGAAAAAAAAAGGATGGACCCCAAATTTAAAATAGGCAAAATGAACAAATATGTAAGGAACCCAGCTGAACCCTTAGACTGGTATTTGTAAACTTCAGCGTCCATTGGAATTATCTGGAATGGATTGCTGAGCCCCACCCCAAGATTTCTTTTTTTTTGTTTGTTTGCTTGGTTTTTTAAAGTTTGAATTTAATTTTCATTTTATATTGGAGTATAGTTGATTTACAATGTCGTGTTACTTTCAGGTGTACAGCAAAGTGATTCAGTTATATATATACACATTTATCCATTCTTTTTCAGAGTCTTTTCCCATATAGGTTATTACAGAACATTGAGTTCCCTGTGCTGTACAGTAGGTCCTTGTTGTTTATCTCTTTTATATATAGTAGTGTGTATATGTTAATCCCAACTCCTAATTTATCCCTCACCCCTCTTCCTTCTTTGGTAACCGTAAGTTTGTTTTCGAAGTCTGTGAGTCTATTTCTTGTTTTGTAAATAAGTTCATTTGTATCCTTTTTTTAGATTCCGCATATAAGTGATATCATATGGTATTTGTCTTTGTCTGACTTACTTCACTTAGAATGATAATCTCTAGGTCCATCCATGTTGCTTTAAATGGCATTATTTCCTTCTTTTTTATGGCTGAGTAATATGCCATTGTATATATGTACCACATCTTCTTTATCCACTCCTCTATTGATGGACATTTAGGCTGCTTGTCTGTCTTGGCTATTGTAAATTGTGTTGCAGTGAACATTGGCATGTATGTGTCTTTTTGAAGTATGGTTTTCTCTGGATATATGCCCAGGAGTGGGATTGCTGGATCATATAGTAGTTCTATTTTTAGTTTTTTAAGGAACCTCCATACTGTTCTCCATAGTGGTTGTACCAATTTACATTCCTACCACCAGTGTCGGAGGGTTCCCTTTTTTCCACACCTTCTCCAGCATTTATTGTTTGTAGGCTTTTTGATGATGGCCAAAATTCAGCACCCAAGGTTTCTGATTTAGTAGTTCTGAATTTGGACCCGTAAATTTTCTAGAGTAGAAAGATCCCAGGTGATACTGATGGTGAAGTGGATTTTGCTGGTCTGGGACCACACTTTGAGAACCACGGCCAGCATGGAGAAGTGAGCCTGTGGAACACCTGGGAGAAATCTCCAGATAGCGTTCATTTGGTGGAAAAGATAATGTGTGCAATCAGGTGTATACCTGTATTCCCAGCTTATCCTGAGCCTAGATGTTATGCTAGGCATAACCATGGACACTGCCACAATTAGTGCGTACGAACAGTTACTGGGAGGGCATCACTGACCAAAGGCGGTCGATTGTATTGGCTCAAGAAAAAGTATCATGTGAGTTACTAGAAAGAGAATGTCTGAAGTTTCTACATTAAAGGAAAGATGTATAACTTACTAAAATCTTATGGAAAGACGAGAGAAAGACTAAATTAGGAATTCATGTTGACCACTAATTGGGGTGATCCATGGACATGGTTGGAGTTTAATCAAAAGTAGCAAAAGGGGGGCTTCCCTGGTGGTGCAGTGGTTAAGAATCTGCCTGCCAGTGCAGGGGAGACAGGTTCGAGCCCTGGTCTGGGAAGATCCCTCATGCTGCGGAGCAACTAAACCTGTGCACCACAACTACTGAGCCTGCACTCTAGAGCCTGCGAGCCACAACTACTGAGCCCGTGTGCCACAACTCCTGAAGCCCATGCACCTAGAGCCCGTGCTCCACAACAAGAGAAGCCACCGCAATGAGAAGACTGTGCACTGCAACGAAGAGTAGCCCCCACTCGCTGCAACTAGAGAAAGCCCGCGCACAGCAACGAAGACCCAATGCAGCCATTAAAAAATAAATAAAATATATTTATAAAAAATTAAAAAGTAGCAAAGGGTCCAGTATATTTCTGCCCCCTGGTTGCCCTAACAATGGGACTTGCTCTCCAAGGTAATGAAATTATAATGGCACACGCAACGAAGAACGTAATAACTAGGGGGGGTTTCAGTGGAGGCTTGTTGGAGGGATTTATAATGTACAAATGACGATAAGATGGTATTTGAGTTGTACATTAAGAGTAGAGTTTAGCATATGCAGTTGAGAGCTTCTTGATACAACTATCTTATTGCTTCTCTAAGTAAATGTTCAAACCAATGGAGGTGATAAATCATGTAGTTTCATATATATATTATTCCACTCATTGGCATCACATCTTGGGGGGAAAAGAAACAACAGGTACCAGGCTGGAGAAAATACAAAAATGCATTCTCTTGGAGATCCAGAGCTGAAACAAATATGGCAGCCGCTACTTAGAATCATTTCTTGATTTTAGTATTTCTGTAGAATTTTGGTCCCAGGGAACAAGGGAAGTAGGACAGGGAGTTGACAGCAAAAAATACCAGGGAAGGAATGGGGCTGTAGTACCTCTTTCTTAATTTCTGACCATCAAAAACAGAAAACAGGTGTCTGTTATAGAAATTATGCCAATATTATACTTGTATATGACCCCTTTCCTTACGTCTTGAAGCCTTTAGATCTTTGAATTGGCCATGTAAAACTGTAAACAAATGCAAGTTTTTTGCATTTTGACACTCACGCAGGCATGTCACTTTTCAGGTAGAGGGCTACAGAATTTTCCAGGTATTGATAGTTCTTCATAATAGCCCCCTACTGGGCAGTCAAATGCCATCCTCCTTAAGGATGAATTAATAAAAACATATCCAAATTAAAGCATACAGTCTGTTCATCTATAAATAGACATTAAGTACAACACTTAATTCCAGACTATATTAGAAAAATATTTAAAGAAATGTGAGATGAAAATATAAGAACTCCGGTATGTAGCATTTTAACTTATATGTTAAAGCAACAATGAACCAAAAAATTCTAAATGTGCGGTTAGGGCTCAGAAGATCCGTTTTCTATATTCCCTTATTTAAAAACAACAGTGACAACAAAAAACTTTCAAAAGCATTTTTTAATTTACTTTTTATTTTATATTGGAGTATAGTTGATTTACAATGTTGTGTTAGTTTCAGGTGTACAGCAAAGTGATTCAGTTATACATGTACATATATCCATTCTTTTTTTTTTTGTGGTACGCGAGCCTCTCAACTGTTGTGGCCTCTCCCGTTGCGGAGCACAGGCTCCGGACGTGCAGGCTCAGCGGCCATGGCTCAGGGCCCAGCCGCTCTGCAGCATGTGGGATCTTCCCGGACCAGGGCACGAACCCGTGTCCCCTGCATCTGCAGGCAGACTCTCAACCACTGCACCACCAGGGAATCCCCATATATCCATTCTTTTTCAGAGTCTTTTCCCATATAGGTTATTACAGAATATTGAGTAGAGTTTCCTATGCTATACAGTAGGTCCTTGTTGATTATCTATTTAATATATAGTAGTGTGTATATGTCAACCCCAAACTCCCAATTTATCCCTCCCCCAACCTTTCCCATTTAGTAGCCATACGTTTGTTTTCTAAGTCTATGAGTCTATTTCTGTTTTGTAAATAAGTTAATTTCTATCATTTTTTTTAGCTTCCACATGTAAGTGATATCATATGGTATTTGTCTTTGTGCGACTTACTTTACTTAGTATGGTAATCTCTATGTCCATCCATGTTGCTGCAAATGGCCCTATTTCATTCTTTTTTATGACTAATATTCCTCTGTTTGTGTGTGTGTGTGTGTGTGTGTACACACACACACACACACACACACACACAATGGAATATATATATATCACATCTTCTTTATCCATTCAAAAACATATTGTAACTCACCAAGAGATGAAGTCAGAAAATAATGGATGTGATAGAAAGTATATTAGATACTGCAGAATTAGTCAATTTGAAACTGTCTTAATCCATCTGGGCTGGTAGAACAAAAATACCATGGACTGAGTGGATTAAATAACATTTATTTCTCACAGTCCAGGGTCAAAGCACTGCCAGATTCAGTGTCTGGTGAGAACCTACTTCCTAGTTCACAAAAGGCTGTCTTCTCTCTGTAACCTCACATGGCAGAAGGGACTAGGGAGCTTTCAGAGTCTCTTTGTAAGGGCACTCGTCCCAATAATGGGGGCTCCACCCTTATGACTTAATCCCAAAGGCCCCACCTCCTAATGCCATTACATTGGAGGTTAAGATTTCAATGTATGAATTAGGGGTACACAAACATTCACTCTATAGCAGAAACCAATGTTAGGAATTTACCCAAAACTCAAGGAAAAATCCAATATCCAATATTCTCAGAGAGATAACAGAACACAGTGTGATTATCTTGTGTGAAGATTAACCAATTCTTTATCTATTTTATAAACCCAGCACAATTAAGATACCAAAATCTGAGAATGATAATGGAGGAAAATGATCCTGATCAATTCTACATGTGAAAATTGAAATAAATAAATAAATATGTATGTAAATAAAATATTAAAATTTAATTTTTGTACATTAAGAGTAATAGTATGTAAACAATATGGTTAATTCTAAGAATGCATATTTTTTCAATATTATGAAGTTTTATAAAACATCCCATCATTCAGTGAAAAGTGAAAAGAAGAGCAAGAAGAGCAAAGATCCCATTATCATAAACTCCCCAATATTTAAAACAGCTTGAAATGTTCTTGATAATGCAATAAGACAGTAAAAAGGTATAATCATTTTAACTATTATAATGAATAATATAAAACTATCATTATTTGCAAATAATATACTTAATCAACTAAAATACATTGGAAATAAAGTTCAGTAGGGTACTCAATTATAAAAGCTATATAAGGATGGTATTAACATTTACATATAGTAGGATATAAAACTGAATAGAAAATTATTCCACTGAATAATTTACTATTAAATCAATGTACCTTGAAATAAGATTATCAAGAAATTTGTGGGACCCAAATGATTTAAAAAGAAACACACAAACAACTCAAAGGGGTAGATAATAAGCCTTGATGAAAATGTTGTATAACAGTGTAACTTTTTTCTCCAAATCAATGTACATTTTTAGCAAATCACAATGAATATTTCAATATTTTTTGGAAGGAGGCTTTTCAAAATGAATTTAAGTTTGTTTGAAAAAAGGAAATCAGAATAGTGAAGACCATTTTGATAAAGAAGGGTAAGGGTTAGTAGAAGGAGGGGAGAAAGTAAGGATTGCATTAACAAAAATGAAATAAATTTCATAATCATCAAAACACAGATAATCTGAATTCAATAACAAAATATTGGGACTTCCCTGGTGGTGCAGTGGTTAAGAATCTGCCTGCCAATGCAGCAGACACGGGTTCAATCCCTGGTCTGGGAAGATCCCACATGCCGCGGAGCAACTGAGCCCACGCGCCACAACTACTGAAGCCCGCATGCCTAGAGCCTGTCATCCACAACAAGAGAAGCTACTGCAGTGAGACGCCCATGCACCACAACAAAGAGTAGCCCCCGCTCGCCGCAACTAGAGAAAGCCCACGTGCAGCAGCGAAGACCCAACACAGCCAAACAAACAAACGAACAAAATATTGAGAATATGTAAAGAAGGTTGGATGGCAGACTGAGTTCAGCTTGTTATGGTGTGATATTTAATATGGATGGGCCTTTGTCACCTACAAACTTAGTTACATTTTATTTTTGTCGTTCCCCCCTTTCAAACTACTCACTGGGGGGATTGATTTGGGGTCTTCAGGTTGGTGTAACTGTCAGACATGGTTGATGCAGCAGCAAAATTCTATATGCTTTGCCCAGATCTGGAACATCCGTGGAACACTAAAAACGATACCCAGAGTTAATAGCAGATTTTTGGAAGAAACATCAAAAGGAAATAGAAGAAGGAGAAGAAAGAGAAAATAAAGACAGGAGGAGGAAGTTCACAAAAGACAGAGAAGGGAGAAAGAGAAAAGAGGGAAGGGAGGAAGGAAGAAAGGGAGGAAGCAAGCAAAAAAAAAAAAAGAAGAGAAGGAAGGAAGGAGAAAAAATAATAAACTATCAATATAGAGAGAACTGTGCAGATGAATAACAGAAAAAGACCCTAGGAACTATTAGAGTTTAGAATATGATAAAGCTGCTATTGAAAAGGATAGATATTTAGAAAATGGAATATGGGTAATTAATTATTATTGGGGGAGACTGAGTGGGGTTACTATTTCAAATTATGTAGTCAAAGTGAAAAACAACAACAAGTTTTCAAAATTTGGAAAATGTATGACAAAAATCAAAATCTTTTAGTGTATGAAGGCATCTTATAAATTAAAGGGAAAAAATTATAACACCCAATAGAAAAAATGGGCAAAGGTTACTAGTATGTAATCTGTGAAAGATAAATATAATTAGTATTCACATATATGAAAAATATTTAGGCTCAGTGGTAATAAAGAAAGGTATAATGAAGTATAAGTGAGTGATCATTTATTAACTTAGATTTTGGAAGGATGAACACATACAGAAATACACACCAGTTTTTGGTAAGGATGCAAGGAAATGGGCTTTCATGCACTCTTGCTATTGGTGTATTTCGGGAAGGCAGTTGGGAAAGGTGTGTAAGCTTCGACTTGATGTTACTTCTCTTTTAGAAACTTATCCAGAGGCCATAATTACAAGGGCAAACAAAAATACACATATTGGTTAGTGGAAATGATTAAGAAAATCTTGACGAATCCATGAGATGCAGTACTATAGAACCATTAAAAGCTCTCAAAGACTTCAAGATATGATATCCTAGGAACATATTTGTAAAGAGAATGGAAGTAGATTTTAAAATCGCACTATGGTATATGCTACAGTTTTATTTACTATTCTGCACGTTGCTATTTTCATTTAAGAATACACCTTAGAAGATTCTTCCCTAGTGATGAAGGCTTAATTAACTTTGCTTCGTTTTAGTTTGATACGTCTTTGAAAAATCTTCTCAAAGCCAGTGTAGGTACCTGTCATGTCGGGGATGTAATTATGGGAATGTGGAGCTGTCCTGAGGCTGCTAGAAAGCCTACTCGTGTCTCCCTGAGGCGAAGAAGGACTTAGAAGTATGTGCTGGTCATGTAATAATAGTTACCTACCAGGGTTCTTGGCTTCCTTAATCAATAGAAATTCATAAGAGGCCAGACTAGGAATTCAGGCAAGGCTTTACTGGGACTCCTGCTGCAGCAGAGGGGAGTGAGAACAAGTAACAGGTTCCCTTGCTTGCTCCCCTAGCGGGGGGGGGGGGGAAATCTGGTTCCTTATATGGGGTGAGGGGAGGGGCGTGGCCAGGGGTCAGGCCAGAGCTGTGGCTTAGGTGGTCTGCCCGCCCCTTAGGTGGCACTGAGTGCAGGGGGCATGTGCAGTGCCCTGCTTTTGCTCCCGGCTCTTCAGAAGTGGCAGTTGAGTTTTGGTCTTTTTGTATTTTGTTGCCCATTATTTGCCCCAACCGCACATGCCCACAGTTAGTTTTAGTCCCTCTTTGTATTTTGTTGCTCAGGGAAACATTTGTCCAGGTGCAAGCCCTGCAGCAAAGGGTCCCAGGTCCCAGGTCCCAGCCTGTCTCAATATCATGTGTTATGACTGCACTTTTAAAACGAGGTTAGATGGGCTTATCTCTAAGGCTCCTGCTGACTCTAAAATTCTGTGATTCTCTTGTATCTTCATCTTCTCTTAACCCTCTTGCATTCTCTGTAGCACTGTGAACAAGAACAGTATAGAACAGAAGTGCACATGTCCCTTCTCACCTGGCAGGGACTAAGTGGCTTAGCTGATGGGACACACTTTCTCCCCTGACCATCTGATCAGCTGTATTGATCAGATAACTGGTCTTTCACAGCTACCTGGCTGTGACTCCTTGTTCACTTCCTTTGCTGAGAATCTGTATGTTCGTAAAATTGCGCTCATAAGACTCTTGGGAAATAGTTCCAAAATTAGAAAGCCGCTGTGTGGCAAATAGTGAGAAGTTGTGGACTGCAATCTCATGGCCAGTTAAATGTATGACATTCAGCATGAAAATTTTAAACTACTGATTTTAACAGATCCCTTAAAGAACTTTATTTGAAGTTCCAAAAAATAGAAACAATGAATACTCACTTTTAAAAAAATTAATGGAAGGGAATATTTTTCTTTTTAAAATTGCATGCTTTAGCTGACATAATACAAAGTATGCATTGTGTGAGAGATTACAAATAAGTTTTTAAAGATTTTTCTTTGTCTTTTTGAATAGGTAATACTGTCAGAAAAGAAAGAAAAGGAAGGCCCCCCCCTTCCCTTTTTAATTCCCTTTGATGAGAAATTTTTCCGATGTATTGGTCAGGTGATTTCAATGAGCATCAAAGGCTGAAAAACCTGAAAAAAGAGCTGCTTCTTAATTCTTCCTTCTAAGCCTCATGGTACTCCCGAAATTCAGTTGCGTTCCCTAATAAAATTCCAAAATGCTTGGAACCTCCAGTTAGCAAGAATTTTTCTACTCTCCTCTTTTAGGACAGAGGTAAATTACAAGAAAATAAGCACATATTTAAGATCACATGCATGTGTGCATACAAGTGTGTGTGTGTGTGTGTGTGTGTGTGTGTGAAAATCAGTCTTTCTGGAAAAGTTCTGAACAGTTTATTGATACCAAATTTCTATACCTATTAGGTACACATGTTCAATGATCCCTGATGTTTACTTTTATGATACTGAGGGGGTACAAATACTTTCAACCAACAAAACAATAATACCAATAAAAACTTCATTTATGGTGAACATATTCTTGTTGCGCCTAAGAATCTACTATTATGTTTTTAAATGATGTTGACTGAGATGATTGAAACAAAATGAGGATTTCAAGAAAATTTAAAAATTCAGTGCTCCCCGTTCTATGAGTATTTTTCTTAGAAAGAAGATTTTGTTGTTTTGTTCATTATGCTCTGTATAAGAGTACAGGTGTTAGTGCATTACACATCATAGAAGAATTAGGAAAACGTCAGTTAGTGGATCTTAAACCCAAAATGTACTTGCCAGATTCTATATGTAAGTTGATAAATAACTATGCTGAAAGTGCCTACACATTATAAAAAATCAATACATTGAATCAAGAAAGATTAAAATGTTACCTGTACACTCCTCTAGTCTCTTATTTCAAACCTTCTTAGTGTGTCCTTAATCTGTTTACGAAGGAAATAAATTTAAAAAGAAATGCCCTAGAAAGGTATTAAGACTTACTTGATTCCTAGGTGACCGGGCCACCTGAATTTATGTGTAGTTTCTGTTTGCTGGAATATGGCTTGCAATAAGATTTACAGCCAATACTTCTTTAAAGATTAAATGATGCTATTAATACTAGATATGTATTTTAGGGACAGTTTGTCATTTGGATGAGAGGAAATTCCCATAAACTGACAACCCAATCTTTGCATGAAAGCAAAGCAAATATCACTTTCCAATTGGAACATTTCTTCCTAATTCATTCTTAATTCCTTTGTAGGGGAAACAATGATATAAAATAAACCCTCAAATTTCAGATATATCCAGTATTTTTCCACCAGCTAAATGGAAAATAAATGTTTTTCATCTGTGATAGTCAAGTGTCTCTACTTAGATACATGAAGTTGAAGATACAGAGGGGTAGGTTGGAGGATGAGATTTGGGTAAATCTCTTATCATCAGAATCTTTGCTGCTTATTCAGAAGCACTCACAAGGTAGTCTATTTGAAGATATCTTCTCTAATGATAATAATCTTACTTTTATCACCAAATTGCTGATTCAGTTGGTTTGCCAAGAATACACTGCCTCTAATCACTGTTGAAAAATTCCTTTTTCTGTCCTTTGAGTTTGTGTGAGGCCAGTTTCCAATGGATTATTCAGCAACATTTAACTCATTATTCAGCAACCTAAACATTTATTCTGTAACCTTTTCTCCTCTTTGCTTATTTTGCTCTGCATCTTGTTCCTTCCATATTCACTTCTTTGTCCATTTCTTTTCCCTGTCTGCCCTTTTCATGTAATAAAATATTCTTCTCTCCAGAATGATTTTTCTCTGTCAAAATAGACTCTCTCAGAAAATGATTTTCTTTTTTAAGCCTACCAGATTCATATTCTTCTTCTCTGCCCTGACATTCTTAAATTACGACTGAATTTTCTCTCATTTCTTTCCACAAGAATGAAAGATCCGTAGAGCAAGAACGCTGTATTGGGAAGTAGTTATGTATGGATAGTGTCGTTGGTTCCCGCTTGCTTTTTCTTTATTTCACATGTAATGAAAAGGTTTTTCAATTTTGGCTGTGCCTTTTCCTTTTTTAAAATTTATTTATTTAATTTATTTATTTTTGGCTGCGTTGGGTCTTCGTTGCTGCGCGTGGGCTTTTTCTCTAGTTGCGGCGAGCGGGGGCTACCCTTCGTTGTGGTGCGCGGGCTTCTCATTGCGGTGGCTTCTCTTGTTGCGGAGCACGGGCTCTAGGTGCGTGGGATTCAGTAGTTGTGGGTAGTGGGCTCCAGAGCTCAGGCTCAGCAGTTGTGGCGCACGGGCTTAGCTGCTCCGTGGCACGTGCGATCTTCCCAGACCAGGGCTCAAACCCGTGTCCCCTGCGTTGGCAGGCAGTTTCTTAACCACTGCGCCACCAGGGAGGCCCTGGCTGTGCCTTTGGGATTAAAATCGGGAATGGTGTGTAAAGGATCACTCTTCTTTGTGGTCTGCCGTACAGTTTAGAATTGATGTACAGCAGGCAGAAGGTTTAGGGCATTTAAAAGATACCTGTGTTTATTGATAATCTTTAAGTAAAGAAGAGGATTCCTTTTCATTGGTGGATGTAGAATGGCGGTTGAAGTATCTTAGTGTAAGAGGATGTCGGATGTTAATTTTCCTGTCTTGAAATTATACCCATAATAAAGAGAGCCATCAGACACAACATGAATGGACTCATTAAAGAGCATTAGCCCCAGGTATGGGAACCTAACCATCCCTCTCTACCCTCTTCCTAAAGACCTAGATGAATTCACGGGTCAGAAATGATTGGAAATGTATTCCTGTTGAAAGATTTCTCTCTTCCTGTCCTATGGGAAAAAAAAGGGGGTGTAAGATGATACCTTCCTACCAAATACAGGGAATCCAGGAGAAATTTGATAGTAGCTAACATTTATTGAATGTTCACATACTCTGTGCCAGGGAAGGGAGTAAGCACATCACACTTACTGTGAACTTCTCTGAGGCAGGAGCTGCTATTATCTCATACCTACAGACGAGGAAATTGAGGAACAGGTATACAGCAACAGTGCCTTTCCACTGCTTGTTATGGTGGGATACACAGGATTCCTGGGCATTAAGTGGACACCATAGAAAGTCCAAAGTCCAGGTTGGTATTTCCATGAACCTGCCCAAGAGAGCTGCCTCTTAGGCAAGGGGCTCAGAGAGTCAGAACCATGGGGGACGTCTGTGCAGGGGGCAAGTAGAGGGAGTGTGTGGGAAAGGGCACACCCAGCCCATTCCTATGCCTGGTGCAGGGGAAGGGCTGCAGGGCTTCCCAAAAAACCCACAGGAGAGGGAGCATTTTGGTTCCTGGCCAAAGGAAAGAATTGTGAACCAAGAGAAGATTATCATTGGGTTTTTAATTTATTTTTTATTAACGTTATTTTATTATTATTTTAAAGTTGTATTTTATATTGGAGCATAGTTGATTTCCAATGGTGTGTTAGTGTCAGGTGTACAGCAAAGTGATTCAGTTATATCTATACCTGTATCTATTCTTTTTCAAATTCTTTTCCCATTTAGGTTATTACAGAATATTGGGTAGAGTTCCCTGTGCTCTACAGTAGGTCCTTGTTGGCTCTCTATTTGATGTATAGTAGTGTGTGTATGTTCATCGCAAACTCCCAATTTATCCCTCCCCCCACCTTTACCCTTTGGTAACCATCAGTTTTTTTTCTAAGTCTGTTTCTGTTTGTAAATAAGTTCATTTGTATCATTTTTTTTTCCCGCATATAAGCGATACCATATGATATGCGTCTTTCTCTGTGTGACTTCCTTCACTTAGTATGATCATCTCTAGGTTCATCCATGTCGCTGCACATGGCATTATTTCATTCTTTTTTATGACTAATATTTCATTGTACAGTATATATGTACCACATCTTCTTTATCCATTCCTCTGTCGATGGACATTTAGGTTGCTTCCATGTCTTGGCTATTGTGATAGTGCTGCAATGAACAGAGAGGTGCATGCATCCTTTCGAATCATGGTTTTCTCCGGATATATGTCCGGGGTGAGATTGCTGGACCATACATATTCTCGCATCTTTAAATGAAAATAAATTTTGTCATTTTCTCTGATCGTTTCTCAAACCCCACCCCCCGAAAGAACTGGAGGAGAAGCAGAAGGAGGCGGGCAGGAAAACTGAAGAGCACAGATTTGCCTTCTGCAACTTTTGACCTTAGCAAAGGACTGGCTGGTGCAGGAGTGTGAAGGGGAGAATTTGGGAGCTAAACTGAGAAGGAAATCACAGTTTAAATTAGATGAGCTGAACTGGATTGTTCAGTACTTGAATTATTGGAAAGTCATTGGATCTGTCCAAGGTAATTTTAGGGGAATGAACAGAACAGAATTAAAAGTGGAAAAAATGGAGAAAAAAAATGAAAACCTTTCCTGAGGTGTATCCCTAGGTTCAGATTGTTCAATGGATTAGCTACCTAAGAACTCTCACTTCCTACTGCAGGTGAAGAACACTGGCTTCAGATTAGAAATATATTCACAATAATGATGTACTCAGGACAGTGCAAAATGGGAAGGTTTATGAATTTCTGTGACTGTGTGTTTTTTTAATTTCACTGTTGTGTGCTCAATGACTCCATCTGTAACTGCATTAAGTTTTTCTTTCCAATAGTAATTTATTGTCTATCTCATTGATACTGTTGTAGGTCACATGGTATATTTAACATGACTAAGACACGTTCAGTACTAAGTAATTCAAGGATACAGTGCAGAAAATGTAATTTAGGTAGATAATTATCACAAAATCTGAAGTAAGTGCAGTGGTGGAGACACACACAATATTAGGAGCACAGTGAGGAGAAATCAGGAAGGCTTCCTGGAGGAGGTGTCGATTAAAATATTTAGAGGCACTACTCCTCATTGTTTGCACTTTACCCACACTGTTTTTTGAACACTAAGCCTTTAGCCCTACCTCGGCCCTCCCTCATGCCTGAACATCCTCACTCTTCCAGCATCTAACGCTTAGCCATTCTTTAAGATTCAGCAAAAATGCCATTTCTTCAAAAAAAGATTACCTGAGCTACGCATCTAAAATTTTCCTCCCTACTATTTCATCAGAGCCGGCTATTTCCTTCACACCTCCCCATTAGTAACTTCTATGTTAATATCGTTATTACCTTTCTATCTCAGGAAATTACAAGCTTCATGAGACTGAGAATCTTGTTTTCACTATTGTACTTCTAGAATCTTGTAGGTGCACAATAAGTATTTGCTACATTAATTTGATTGGTGTTATTTGGTGAATCATTCATCAATGTGTGGTTATTTTGGCTTTTGACACTCATTTCTTCCCCCTGCTTTCTTCAATTTGATGATTTTTTTTGTTCTTGAGCTTTTTTTAGGGCCAGTCTGAATAGGCCTGTTGTTTTTAATTACTGTTGTCCAGCCTACAGGTCCTTTAAGACGATAAAGATTCCTTTCTCTGAATGGATTACATCCAGGGATTCTTCTAGATTCAGCCTCTTGAGGCTCCTTGAACCTTCTCATCCCAAACCCTCTCTTTCTTTAAACTTTTTAATTAAATTTTTTTTTTAAATTTTATATTGGAGTATAGTTGATTTACAATGTTGTGTTAGTTTCAGGTGTATGGCAAAGTGATTTAGTTATACATATATCTATGCCTTTTCAGATTCTTTTCCCATATAGATTATTACAGAGTACTGAGTAGAGTTCCCTGTGCTATACAGTAGGTCCTTGTTGATTATCTATTTTCTATATAGTAGTGTGTGTATATTAATCTCAAACTCCTAATTTATCCCCGCACGTTTCCCCTTTGGTAACCATAAGTTTGTTTTCTGGGTCTGTGAGTCTGTTTCTGTTTTGTAAATGAGTTCATTTATATTACTCTTTTTTTAGATTCCACATATAAATGATGTCATATAATATTTGTCTTTCTCTGTCTGACTTGCTTCACTCAATATGACAATCTCTAGGTCCATCCATGTTGCTGCAAATGGCATTATTTTGTTCTCTTTTTTATGGCTGAGTAATATTCCATTGTATATATGTACCACATCTTCTTTACCCATTCATCTCTTGATGGACATTTAGGTTATTTCCATGTCTTGACTATTGTAAATAGTGCTGCAGGGAACACTGGGTTGCATGTGTCTTTTCGAAGAATGGTCTTCTCCAGATATATGCCCAGGAGTGGGATTGCTGGGTCATATTCCACCTTCTTTTTATATTCATTTCTCTTTCTCCTCTGATTCTCTTGGACTAATAGCCTGGCCTCTGCTCTCATCAATACTAACTTTGCAGTCTTCACATGCCCTCCTTCCCCCAGCTCTGACTTCATTTTTTATTTTTTACTGCTATTTTGGGAAGTTTTAATAAAGGTAGTTTTGCTGTGGAAAAAATAAAATCTGTTGCTAGGAATTAGAATTTTGAACTGTCTCATGCTTTGTAAGGATAGAAAAAATAAGCACAAGTAAATGCAATGATATATGACATTATGTTAAAATAATTAGTGCTCATATCTTCTATTTTTCTTTACTGACTGTGTAAACTAAAGTGAACACGTGGTTGTAATAACTGTGAACTCTTATTATTTCTGATAATTGATTCATACGATCTATTTTCAGGTGCAAAATTTTAGAACAGAAAAAAGAGGCTAAAGTTTTATCCTTGTATTATATGATGCCATTCTATATTTCTTGCCCCTGACATACTCGTGATAATTTTTTATTTCCATGACAGTACCCTCCATAAGCAGCAAGGGCCAGTACTCTGGTTTAATGAACAACAACAAAAACAAAAAATGGAGATGCGTTTGTGTCACCAATAGTGAAACACATGGTAAAGATGATGAAAATCACATATCTTTACTGTGATTTTTTCCAACATTTCCCAATTGCATTTGTCCATTTAATCCATAAAGTAGCACTGACATAAGCAAGGAGTGTACCATCATCATCAGTTTTAAAATATATTTATCTTAGCATCTTTGAATGGCTCGATTGAGCTTACACGGCTGAAGAGTTGGTAGAACTGGGTCTCAGATGTAGGTCTTATGATCCTTGGTCCAGGCCAGTGCCTGCTAAACTCTTCTACCTCTTTGTAATATCTCTGTGACAGGTAGAGCATTGTCAAAGCATTTACTGAGTGTATAAATCATAATAGTGGCTGCCACAAATGATAATGTCTAGGGCAATTGAAGTACACACTAATAGAAGAATGAATCTTCCTAATTTAAATTCTGAACTTTCATGCTAAGGATTGAATCCTAGTGCTTCTTGCACTGACATCCCAGAAGCATGGAAATGCCCACTACAGACAAAATTGAATTCGTTCCTGAAGAACCAGTTTTCCTTTAATGCTTTTTTTTTTCTTTTTGCCAATGCCCATCATGACTGTCACCGTTTCCATTCTTATAATTCTGGAAAGAATATTAATATGCAAATTTATTGAAAGTTGCCAACATTGGTGTTCTGCCAGGAGAATCTTTTGATATCATGTGGACTTTCTGTGATTTTTAAAATAATTTTTTTTGGAGTAGAGTTGACTTACAATGTGTATTAGCTTCAAGCATACAGCAAAGTGAATCAGTTATACATATGCTTTGTATATGTATAATATTCTTTTAATATTCTTTTTAATATTTTTTTCTCATATAGGCCATTACAGAGTATTGAGTAGAGTTCCCTGTGTGATTTTCTGTGATTTTTAAAGTTGATCAAAATATCATTATTGCCTTTTCCCAACTCCAAACATTCATACTATCAAAGGTGAAATAGGATATTTTCTTAGATAAGAATATTCATCTTTTTTGAAATGGCAAAAAAAATAATCTACAACCCCAAGATTGGTAGAGAGATGATGCATTTTTTTAACCTCGGCACAAGTGAACTGTATCTTAATAACACCTCAGTCTTACCTTGATAAATACAGTTTAAGCCTCCAAGAACCATTGTGCTCTGAAATTACCTTGATTAAAGAAGAATAAAAAAGTTTTCACAGCAATCAGAGGGCTCTCAGACTCTCCTGTGTTACCAGACAGTATCTCCCTGCTTCTAGCCTGCAGGTGTGGGTTGAAGTAGGGGACTAGTTATGCCCTCTTGACAATCTTTGATTAATACCTTTTTTTTTTTCCATTCTGCAAGAGCTAATCAGATTTTTAATTTGCTAATCAAGGTTTCCTTTTGATTCATGCCGTAGTAATTATTTAAGGAAATAGAATACAGTGTCCCTCGCTGAAAGTGCACACTCACTACTATATACTATAGTGGAAGCTTTTATCTGTACTATATAGTCCCACTAGGTATTTGTGAGATAGCATATTCTCAAATAATTGAGAAATGACATAGAGTGATAATAAAACCCAGCTGACAAATGTGGCATATTTGATTCTGATATTTAGATTAGTGATGATCATGGGGTCCTGGGATTCAGACTCAATAAAAGGACCTTTCAGTAAACATGACAGCTATCCACTGGTCTGTCTTATTCACTTGTCTTGTTCCTTACCTAGTCAAACTTAGTTGTAATTTATTATGTTGATTATAAATGTTTTAAATTTTGTTTACATTTTCAGTAGCTCCGTCATTCTGAAGTCTAGTTAAAATACTCTTGACAATTTCAGTATTTTAAAAAAAGAGAATAAGAAAGAAGCCTTTTAAAAAAAATTATTTTGGGCTTCCCTGGTGGCACAGTGGTTGAGAGTCTGCCTGCCAATGCAAGGGAAACGGGTTCGAGCCCTGGTCTGGGAAGATACCACATGCCACAGAGCAACTAAGCCCGTGAGCCACAACTACTGAGCCTGCGCGTCTGGAGCCTGTGCTCCGCAACGAGAGGCCGCGACAGTGAGAGGCCCGCGCACCGAGATGAAGAGTGGCCCCCGCTCGCCGCAACTGGAGAAAGCCCTCGCACAGAAATGAAGACCCAACACAGCCAAAAATAAATAAATTTATTTTAAAAAAATTTTATTTTATGTTGGACTATAGTTGGTTAACAATGTCGTGTTAGTTTCAGATGTACAGCAAAGTGACTCAGTTATACATATACATGTATCTATTCTTTTTCAAGTTCTTTTCCCATTTAGGTTATTACAGAATATAGAAAGAAGACTTAAAAATATGAAAATTAAGTTGTTTTGAATCCCAGCCAACATTTTCCTTTCTACTAGATGATGAAATAGAAAAGAGAGTTTAATCATACCTACTTTACTTCCATCATTTATTCAAATTTAGTAAAATGAACACCTTTGGTATCATTCACTAGAGATCTATTTTCCTATTCAGTCACTCAAACTGTTAGGAAGCCAAAGGAATTTAACATCTTGATTGCAATGCACTCTTGACCAACCTTGGTGAAACAGTTCACACATAAATGAAGTTAAGATGGTGAGCCATTAAAAATCATGAGTGATTTATAGGAGGTTGAATTATCCATACTTCCATAGGGGCCTAGACTGGACATTCTAAATAGTCTTTAGAAACTTACTGTCTCAATCATTATTTCCAGGCTTATGGTTTTTTATGAATCATTTAATTGGTCCTCCATACAGATTATTATGCGGTATTACAGTGTCCTCATGGTTCTGTTATAATGAAAAATGATATCTTCTTCCAAAATAACCATTTAGAAAAACCAAAAATGTGATTCTATGTAATAGTTTTAGGATCTAGGAAGACAAAGACAAGAATCCATTATCACGTATTCTTTTTTGTTTCTTCGATGGGCTCGTCTGATGGAGCATATGTTTTATTGAGATGGAGGTGGAGGAAATAAAAATTGAATAAAAAAGTCCATTTTAAATGTGCACCTTACAGGATGAGGGGATACATTTGAGGAGATTCTGGAATTAGAATCAGTGAATTTGAAATATTTGGTAAATAGAAATATTGTTTATATGCTGGCTAAACTCATTCTCTGCTGAATGCTACCCAAAAGCCAAGAATATACTTGGCCAGTGGTAGCATTGATGGTGACCAGTGTCTCTACCTCTTCTGCTTTCTGTAGGAAAAAAAAATGTGTATTTAAGTGACAAATTATGCATTGCCCATAGCACACGCTTCTGTCTTACCTGATTCTGACTCAGCCTGAGCTATTCTGCAGTTCTGTAAATTGTAAATAACCTATACTGGTACAGTAGAGGTTCAGCTGAATTCCTTCCCCATCCTGTGGAAAAGACAGTGTTGCCTCTATTTGCACATTCATTTCAAATTCCTAATCTGTAAATGTGTCTTTCTCAGATCCTCTTTTAAACCACTCATGACATCTTCTTGGCTGCCTCATTGATTGGCTGAAATAAAATCTTCCAACCATATTCATTTCACATCCATATGAGAATCATGATTTTACCCTTTTTTGAAAATTGTCTCTTATCACCTCTCTCTCCAGGACAGGGTCTCATCTTCAGTAGTGTTAGCATTTTGGACCAGGTAATTCTTGTTGTAGGGGGCTGTTCTGTGCATTTTAGGATATTTAGCAGCTTTCTGGCCTCTACCTGCTGGATGTACCTCCTTAGTTGTGGCAACTAGAAATATCTGCAGGCACTACCCAAGGTCCCCACTGAGAATATTTTAAATAACTCCTGGTTAGGAACCCTGCTCTAGGGTAAAATATATATGCTATAATTTCTTACAAAAAAATCAATGCCCTCTGCTCACTTATTCATTTAACCAATGTTTATTGAGTAGCACACACACACACACACACACACACACACACAGTTTTCTGTGAATAAGACCAATCACAAATTTGCTTTTAGGAAACTTGCAGCTAATTCCATTTAGGATCATATACTCTTCATGCAGTTTCTTGTTTACCTTTTGGTGCTTGAAAACATTCTTTGTAACTTTAGGAAACTTTTCCTTGTTTGACCTGTTTTCTCTTTTTATCTTCTCTGTCTCTTTCCTTGACTTTTTTCATTTGTGAGTTAAATAATGACCCTAATCCTAGCATAAGCATGAGCTATATATCTAAGAAATGTCTGTGATAGATGTGTAAGTGAAAATCATCATCGTGAATAGGACCTTGTGTCCTCCCTGAAAATTCCTGGAAGTTGTCCATGGAGGTACCCCCCAAGTGAAGGATTAAGTGCAAAACTATATGAGCGCTTAGAATATATTCTGGGATGCAGTATGTTATTTGTGTTAGAAGAGATACAGATATTTAAGACTTGTCGAAGATACCACAGTTGAGCTTACCCATGACAAAGCCAGATGAGGAAAAAAGTAATTCACATTTGGTTTGTGGGAAGCAAATACACCAGATCCTCAATAAGTCTTTTGACAATTATCCCCAAAGGAAATATGAAACAAAGTTTTGTGAGTAGAGGGTCTTGATGATGTCATAGTGGTAGATATCAGAATATACTACCTAAACTCAACTACAGGGTTCATAAGGCTGCTTCCATCACTAAAAAACCTAGGTTACTGCTCCCTGAGCACCCAGGGAACACACTTAAGCAAGGGTCGCAGTAAGGTTGGTGGAAGCATTAAGTCTGGGTCAGTAGGATGTGTTTATTGAGTGCATGTTGAGTACTGTCCTAGGAGGTAAGGATATAGAATTAAATTCTAAGACAGACACCCTACCGTCAAGGACCCTAAATCCCCAGGGGGAAAGAAAGTTGTAAGATGAAAAATAAGGTAATTTCAGCTACTGAAAATGTAAACTAGGGTAAAATGGTTAAGCCTGACTGGTGGTTTGATAGGTGGGCCTAGGGAGAGCAGAGAGGCGTCTTTGAGGAGGTGAGGAGGCAGCAGGCTTGGAAAGGTCTGGGGGGAAAGTCGGTGAAGATGAAAGATCAAGTGCATGATTTTGAGGTGGGAATGAAGTTGTTGTGTTTCAGGAAACACAAACCTAGCATGCGGCTGGGAGCATCTCTGGGGTTTCTGGGGAAAGTGGTGATGGCTTTGTAGGCTGGGGACAGATGAAGTGGGGCCTTGAAAGCTATGGTAGGGAATCTCTGCTTTGGTTCAAGGGTAATTTCGTTTTCTCTATGCAGTCAGGTTTATTTTTCTTGTTTTTGTCTTGAAATTATTTGTCTGAGAAAATCTTTGGAAATTTCGAAGGAAACGTCTGCATGACAAAAGACCTTTCTTTTTTTTTGTTTTGAATGGATTTCTTTTTTTTTTTTTTTTTTTTACAATGGTGTGTTAGTTTCTACTTTATAACAAAGTGAATCAGTTATACGTATACATATATCCCCATACCTCCTCTCTCTTGCGACTCTGTCCCACCCTCCCTATCCCACCCCTCCAGGCGGTCACAAAGCAATGAGCTGATCTTCCTGTGCTATGCGGCTGCTTCCCACTAGCTATCTACCTTACGTTTGGTAGTGTATATATGTCCATGCCTCTCTCTCGCTTTGTCACAGCTTACCCTTCCCCCTCCCCATATCCTCAAGTCCATTCTCTAGTAGGTCTGTGTCTTTATTCCTGTCTTACCCCTAGGTTCTTCATGTCATTTTAAATACCGTATGCTAACACATATATATGGAATTTAAGAAAAAAAAACAAAAGACCTTTCTGAATAAAAAGAAATGGCGTATAGAAGGATTGTGTGGAAAATGAACCCAAATTAGTCTTTTGCAATGTCTTTTAAAAATTTTACCTCTTCCTCTTCCTTCTCTTTTTCCTCCTCTTTCTTCCTTCCCTCTTGTAAAAGGAAGCTGTTATAATAGTCACCGAATGATAGTAGCTCAAAAGACAATGCTCAGTGTATTACTAAGTGGGTTTCTAATACTTAATATCAGTGGATATGAAGAAATGAATGAGCAGGAGACTGACTAGATGGATAGATGCCAGGGTCTGTGGTTCAAGACGGGAACTGTCCCAGAAAAGGTTTGCTGGGAGTGCAGGCACCAAGGGGAGGTACTTGGGTAAAGACATCGAAGAGTGTTACATGATAACACCAAGAATGCAAACTGTGAAGAGGCTGAACGAACAGAGCAAACTCTTGGGGATTAACTGAGAAATGGGTCCAAGGTAAACAGAGTAAGATGTTGGTGTGATGTGGCTTCTTGATTTCAGCAACTTCAAAGAGCATTTCAGGCTAGGGAAAGAGGACAGGAAATTTATATAAGTGAACTCAATACATTTATTTCAATGTGTAGACACTTAAAACAAGATTCAATATACCTTATTCGAGAGGTATATCTCATAGTACCACTCTGGAAAAATATACCACAAACAATGTAGGTGATTACTACACATAATGTAGTAATAACCAACGGGTTCATATCCTTTAACTTTATTGTTTCTATATGCATCCTTAGTGTGGCAACATATATTGAAATTTTGTTACATTACACTGTCATTCACTCTATACAATGATAATAATGTAATTTAAAATAAGGAGTAAGCGTTGCTTTTTGATTTAAATACAGGTATAGCCAACAAGGAATAAGCTCACAGAAACATTTTCAAGTATATTAAAAGAAAGAAAAGTGGAGAATGAAAACGTGTAGTAGATTTTGGCAGAGGGGGAGCGAAACGGCCTTCTCAATCTCAAAGCCCCGTTCCATAGCTTCTAGTTTTGAAAACTCTAAGCTACTGTCCTAAAATCCCTCACTGTACAGATCCATTTAGGGGATTCAGAGAAATGTTTTTCTGATATTTTCACCAAGTGAAAGGAGAAAGAGGAAGGGACCATTCGTGTGCCATTTGAGCTGTGAGTTAGAGAGGAGCCTTTTTCCAGGGAAAAGAACAGAATGATATTAGGCAGGAAATAAGCAGTCAGTGCTCGCTGCACCTTTGCTCCTCCGTGTGGGGTTCATGGATCAGCAGCTTGTGAGAGAGGCAGACTCTCAGGCTCCACCCTGACCCTCTGAGCCGGAATCTGCCCTCGCCCGGTGCCTAGATGCTACACCGCAGGCACGTCCAGTCTGAGAGGCGCTGCTACACCGACTAAGGAGAGTGAGGGCAGTGTGGGTGGAGGAACCAGCCCAGGACAGGACAGCTGATCACAGCATAGCCCTTGGCGAGCTCCAGTGATCTGTGCACACAGAACCTTTATGTACTGGCAGTGTGCACACACCTATTTTGATTTGTTTTGTTTTGTTTATTATTTACTTTCTGATGACCAGGAAAAGCTGGAAAATATGACTGGACCTTTGTATGAACCTTACAGGCTGTATGTATGGAAATGAACTTTTATTATAGTAGATGGATGATATTACTTAGTTCTAGCTATTTACTAGGGATGGTTCTGAGCAAATACCTGAATTAATTCGTTTCATCCTCAAAACAACCCTGTTTCCACCCCCATTTTCCAGAGGAGGAAGATGAGAAGACAGAGGTAAGTAACTGACATAGATCCCGCAGCTGATAAGCAGAAGAGCTTGGAGGCAGAGGGAGGTCATCTGGCATCAGAGCCCTCACCTTATAAAATTCACTTTGAAGCACGTGGTTACCTATAACATGAAGCGCCTCTCAGTATCTTTTGGTAGATGACAGCAATACCTCCCTCATTTTACATTCCAATACCTCTCCCACCCTTTCCTACAGGAGGTCTACAAGCCACAGCCCATGCCAAATTTATTTTATAGATAGAATTTATTGGAACACAGCGATGCTCATTTTTTTACATTTTGCCCACGGTTGCTTTTGTGTTAAAATGACACAGGGTGAGTCATTGTGGCAATGACCTTCTGACCTGAAAAGCCTAAAATATTTCTTATTTGTCTCTTCGGTGTAAAATTTGCCAGCTTCTGTTCAAACAAAAGTACAAACATCAACGCATAGCTCATGTATTACCTAAAAAATTCGAGCAAGAAACTTTCATATACTGAGTATAGCATTTGCAATGAAACCTAATGGAAGAAAATGAAGAAATGACATTTATTTCAGTCATATAATTTTAAAGTGGTCTCAGTCAGAATTAGAGGGTAAATAATTCTTTCTTTCAAAGAGCGCAGCTGGTTCGCTCCATCGCTGAGTGCCCTGGTGATGGCTTCCGTGGTCCTGATGTTGGAAAACTGGGGCTGCCATCCATGAAGTTGTAATAGCTACTATTTCCTTTTTTTCTTGTTTCATGTTCCCAAGCTGAATGATACAGTTTTGTTAGTAGTTATTTAGCATAACCTGAAACTTCAAAATAAATTTACGTAATAATTTGTCTCTCGTAGTGCACACCTGCACTGTAATTGGAAAAGAAGTGAAAGAATATTTGCTTTGTTTCAGTTATTGGCACGCCAAGGCTCAAAAAAACAAAGTATTAACAAGTCAGGTTTGTATCCAGTTCCAGCAATGCTTTTTACTGCCTTCTATTTTGTTTCACATAAAATATGAAAAGTATGCTTTGCATATGCATTTTTTTACTAGTTTAATTACTTAGGGCTTAATTTGTTTTAATAATTTAATAGATGAAATCAAAGTAGAGCATTTGATTGTATATGCATTCTTCTAATCCGGGAGTGCATTTAAGGAAAGCAATGAATCATTTGCACAAAATCTTTTTATATGACACATAAAGGAAAGTACAATTAAAACAAAAATATGGTGTTTTAATAAAGTTAGAAGGAGTTTTTTTCTTAATCATTCTGTTATTGTCCATCTGGGATTGCGAGGCCTTCTTTCTTACTGAGAAATATTGATTTGACTATTGATCTTATTTTCACTGAAATTAGAATTTTTGAAAGTGGAAAAATCAAACCTTTTCAAATAAGAAAGAGTTATAATTACTGTTAACTTTGCAAATTCTTCTTTACCTTCTGTTTCTTAAAAGAAAAATGGTATCTATGCAGTTTAAAAAATCATATTCTCTGCTAAAATATATTGAAAAACAGTTTGGTTAGAATTAGGAATTAAGAGATTGATTCTTTTAGATTAGGACGAAGAAAGCATCTGAGAATATAAACATACATAATTTTTACTTCAAGTAGTTTAGACTATGTGTGCTCTTTATCCTTTGAAGTTTGCCTGTTTAGTTAATTCGGACACATGGTGACTACTTCTCACATACTTTTTCCCGTGGACATTTGATGCAAATTCAACTCTCTTTTTGAGTTCTTCTCTGAAGAAAGCCATGGCTTAGTTCATTTATGAAAGTATTTGAATAAGTACCTTGAATACTTTATGTTTTACAAATTAAAACTCAGAAGAAAGCCTAATTTATTTGTGTTTTGCTTTATACGATGCATGTAATGTTTAGAATATTGTGTCAAAGCATTGGGGATTAGGGTCATTGTCATCACGTAACCTCGGTAGGAAAGTTTGTTTGTATTGTTCTGCTTAGTTTTGTGCATGGGACGCAAATGATGGATGACACACTGCCTTTCCCAGAAAAGAGAAGCTGACTTCACTTGGGTATCTGTGCATCCTCATATACTTAGGAGCTTATTCCCTGATAATATTTGAACAGCCTTATCAAATAATGATCAATTTGAGAGCAGTGGCCAAGGAGAGCGTTGCTTTCGGACATGAAATATACATACATATCAAATTATAGAAATAGCAGTTTTACAGCTGGAATAGAAAATTTCCGTGACATACCACATACCTGTCCTAACTGTTCAATTGAGTACTTGATCGGCAAACTTTCCTAAGATGTGTGCCCTTAAAATGTGCTGCTTAATTTCTAAGTGTGCTTTCTCAGGATTCTCAGGTGTCTTCCCAGGTATTATTATTAATCAGAATCATCCTGGTAGCCTCTTCAATCTAAGACGGCCGTCAGCCAGCCAATACGTGTGAACAGTTCTAATCCACACACCTCTTCTTTACCGCCTGGTTTTGTTTAAGCTCTCGTTTCCGGGGGAAAAGGAGTTAATTTTACTCCTACATTCTAATCAAGAGGAGGGCATTAAGAAGCATTATGATCCTGGGTGATGATGAGTATTATGCTTTTATTCCCACTATCTATTTTACATTTGGTAGTGTATATATGTCCATGACTCTCTCTCACTTCATCCCAGCTTACCCTTCCCCCTCCCCGTGTCCTCAAGTCCATTCTCTACCTCTGTGTCTTTATTTTTTTGGGGGGGGTACGCGGGCCTCTCACTGTTGTGGCCTCTCCCATTGCGGAGCACAGGCTCCGGACGCGCAGGCTCAGCGGCCATGGCTCACGGGCCCAGCCGCTCCGCGGCATGTGGGATCTTCCCGGACCGGGGCATGAACCCGTGTCCCCTGCATCGGCAGGCGGACTCTCAACCACTGCGCCACCAGGGAAGCCCTACCTCTGTGTCTTTATTCCTGTCCTGCCCCTAGGTGTGTCAGAACCAATTTTTTTTTTTTAGATTCCATATATATGTGTTAGCATACGGTATTTGTTTTTCTCTTTCTGACTTACTTCACTCTGTATGACAGACTCTAGGTACGATTGCACCTTTCTTTCATGTCCATAATTCTATCACTTAATGAGTTTAGACTGCTGACTCACAGACTCCGTGTCATAATCCTCTGTGACAAAATTTGATTTGATCGCAGTGTGTTAGGTTGATGGTGACAAGGTCAATTGAGTTCGATCTGCTTTCCTCTCTAAGTCATCAACTCTGTTCCTCTGGTACGTGGAGACCTTAGGAGACCTGGAGAGTTTTAAATGTTTCTGCTCTACAAATGTTTATTATTCAGATACAGAAGAGTTCATTTAAACTCATTTGCCAATAATGCTTCACAAAATAGATTTTGTAATTTCATGATGAAAGCTTAAGTGTTTTGATTCACTTAAAAGTGATTCCAACATTGACTTTTTTTATCCTTAAATATTCTAAGCTTAAACATCACCTCCTCCGAGAAGTCTTTGCTAATCATATTATCTGAGTAGGTTGCCCTGTAATTCTCTGTCTCTAGCTATAGTTTTTGTTTATCTTTCCGTGTCAAATAACACAATTTGCACCTCCTCCTCCGAGAAGTCTTTGGTAATCATATTATCTGAGTAGGTTGCCCTGTAATTCTCTGTCTTTAGCTATAGTTTTTGTTTATCTTTCCATGTCAAATGGCACCTCCATTTGTTAATGCGTGCTTCCTTCAATAGTCTGTAAATTCCATGAGAATTAGGGTCAGGTCTATTTTGCTAATCATTCTCTCCAAAGCACCTAATTTTACTTGTGGCATATAAAATCCGTGTTGAAAGAAAAAATGTGTCCATTTTCTGAGGACTTTAGAACAGAAGGTGACAAGGACAACCTAAGGCAACTGCAGAACCTGGCTTGGAAGGGGCCCAATGCAATTATTGGAATCCTTTTCTCTTCTGTTGGGATGGAGAGTGGAATTTTAGAGACCTGAATGTTCATTTCTGATAATGAACCTTTTTTTTCTTCATTGCAGTGCAATTCATTGCTGGGTGTACCTTTATTCATTAGGTCATCCAGCAAATGTTCCTCAAGCACACCAGTAGACCTTGGAATGCAATGGGGAAACCAACGGCAATCAATAAACATATACATGAATATATTCTTACACCTGGTGATAAGTATAATGAAGAAAGCAAATGGAAAACCTATTTTAAACTGTGGGGAGAAGAGTCTCTCAGAAGCTCTTTCTAAGGGAGAGACATTAGGGTCTTACTCCTACCACGTCATCTGCATTTAGCTGCTCTCCTGTGACCCCGGTGGTCGTGACCCTCTTACCCCCACAGGTTGCTGGGTGTAGATGATCCCTAGTCCTTGCTGTATGAACACAGATCTGTCGCTGACTTATTGTATTCACCTCTCCCAGTGGAATTGCTGTCCTACCCTGATACCTTTCTCTTTTCCCTAGGACCATGTCAACGTCCCCTCCGCCAATCCTTTATCCAAGGAGAAGCACAGAGTTTCCTGTTCAGCAGCTGCTGGCTCACTTCCTGTTTCGGATTCATTGATGGACATTTTCTCTCTCCTACCACCCTCATGTTGTCACACACTTCCTGGATTCCTGTTGGGACTTAGCCCATGTTTACTGTGCCCGTGACTTGAATTTTGATTGAAGTCAGATTCCTCCAACCTTCTTCCCCTTTGAGTCTGTCTTCTTTTCTCTCTCCCTTCTCACTCCATTCCGTGCCCCTCTGGGTTCCATATTTCTGGGTTCACCTTGCAGATGATTGATGATTGTGGAATACGGCAGCAGGACATATGTAGATTTTTTTAGCCTCTTCAATCAGAGTTTCTCAACCTCAGCACTACTGACATTTTATGTCCAATAATTCTGTGTTGTGGAGCTGTCCTGTGCACTGTTGGATATTCAGCGGTATCTCTGGCCTGTACGCGCTAGGTGCCAGGAATACCCCTCACCCAGTTGCAACAATCAAAAATGTGTCCAGACATTGCCCAACGTCCTCTGGCATTAGAAATTTCCCAGTTGAGAACCGAGTATACCGAGCTTTCAAGTAGCCGTGTGTTTTGTTACTTACCTACTTATCCTTTCTTTCACTTATTCATATTTATCGAGTACCTACTTGGTGTCAGAAGCTATTCACGGCAGTGGGAATATGGCTGTAACCAACACAGACAAAAACTTTTGCCTTTATCAAGCTCACAGTTTTGTAGTGGGAAATAGAATCAATATGAAAGCAATGTAGTCACTTCATGAAAAGTACAATACAGTAAAAGAAAGAAAGCAAGGAAATAGGACACTATTTCAAAGACAGTGCTTGGAAGCAGTCTCTTAGAGAAGAGAACCTTTGAGCAGATTTGTAAAAAAAGCGCACTTGAGAGTTTTGTGAAGATCTTGGACAAAATCATTGCAGAAAGGAGGAAGCAGAAAGTGAAATGTCCCTGAGTGGGAACAAGTGTGCTGTGATCGATAAACAGCAAGTATGGTTGGGGTGGAGGGAAGGACACCTGGGTGTGATAAGTCACGGGAGAGCTTTGAGCTGGACTGTAATGGAATCTAATTTGTAATCGGGAAGAGACATTCTGACTTCTCTGGACAGAACTGACAATAGCGAAGGAGCCAAGAATGGGCTTGAAGAGACCCATTTAGGAGGTTCCCATGGGAGGATGAGAGAGAAGATGCTGGTTGGAAGTGGGGTGCTGGTACTAGAGGAGGTCAGATATTGTTGAATTAAGAGATGCTCTTTGAGGAAGGCCTGGCTGTTTCTGCCGATGAATTGGATGTTGGATGTAAGTAAAAGAAAGGCCTAAGAGGGACTCAAAGGCACAAGAACTTAGGTGACTCTTGATGCCAATTTCTGAGATGGACAAGAATTTAAAAAAAAAATTTATTGAAGTATAGTTGATTTACAATGTTGTTTTAGTTTCTGCTGTACAGCAAAGTGATTCAGTTATACATTCTTTTTTTTTAGTTTATTTATTTTTTAACATCTTTATTGGGATATAATTGCTTTACTATGGTGTGTTAGTTTCTGCTTTATAACAAAGTGAATCAGTTATACATATACATATGTTCCCATATCTCTTCCCTCTTGCGTCTCCCTCCGTCCCACCCTCCCTATCCCACCCCTCCAGGTGGTCACAAAGCACCTTATATTCTTTTCCATTATGATTTACCACAGAATATTGACTATAGCTCCCTGTACTATACAGTAGGACCTTCTTGTTTATCCATCCTATATATAATGGTTTGCATCTGCTAATCCCGAACTCCCAATACATCCCCCCATCCCCTCCCCCTTGCAATCACAGGTCTGTTCTCTATGTCTGTGAATCTATTTCTGTTTCATAGAAACGTTCATTTCTCTTGTATTTTAGATTCCACATATAAGTGATGTCATATGGTATTTGTCTTTCTCTGTCTGACTTACTTCACTCAGTGTGATCATCTTTAGGTCCATCCACATTCCTGCAAATGGCATTATTTCATTCTTTTTTATGGCTGAGGAATATTCCATTGTACATATGTACCACATCTTCCTTAGCCACTCCTCTGTCGATGGACATCTGGGTTGTTTCAGCATCTTGGCTATTGTAAGAGATGCACAAGATTAAGAGGAGCAGGCTGGGGGTGGAAGGTCAAGAGCTCAGTTTTAGATAATTTAAATATCAAATGGCAATTAGCGGGGATGTTAGTAACACAGTTAATTTTGCCTCAATTACCTGTTTTTGTTCTCATGTCAAAAGTGTGTACAGCCATTTGACAGTTGTACAACTAGTTGGTACAACCTTTTTTTTTTATATGAGGAAAGCAAAACTGAGAAATCTTGAGTAAACTAGGATTTGTGCTCAAAAATTGAGACTCTAGTATTTTCCTTGGTCACAACTGCCAAATAACTTTCTGATGTTTTTATGTTAAAACTGGAAAACAGAAAGCATTTGCTATGGTACTTTCAGCAAATAGAAAGTAAGTACAAGTTCAAACTGAAAACACACGTGTCTGAGTAACTTTTATTTTTTTAAAATCTCTGTTATCTCCAGTATTGTTAAAATGAAGGATGAAATTATGAAGAAATATTTGAACGATTGGATTTACCAGAACGTGATCTGATCAACATCCTCAAATACCATTCTTTTTCTTTTTCCTTACACATTCCTTTGTATGAGGTAGTTAACCCATGCATCACTTAGAAGAGTTTCCTAAATATTTTCCTCATAGTCAATGCCTGCAGGCCCCGAGACCTTTAACAATGCAGAGATCTCCTTCCTCATAGTATCTCATTATATTGCTACTAAAATCCCAATGTTTTCCATTCTGCCTTTACTAGATCATAGGCCAAAAAAAAAAAAAAAAAAAGATAACATTAAAAAATAATATTTAGAAGATTTATAACATTGAAAAAGACACTCTTTGTGAAATGCTTTCAGAATATTATGTTTACATACTTTATATGATTATACATTGAGATTTAAAAAAATGAAATATATTAATGGATCAGTCTTTCCTATCAGTCAGAGTTCTTGTAGGAAACAGGCAGTACATTCAAATAGGGTAACTGAGGAAAATTTAATGAAAAGAGCAAGGTTAAGATAAATCCACAAGGAAGGGACTAAAAGCACATTGCCACCCTATGCCTGAGGGGAAGTACGGGGATGGGTTTCAGAAACTCAGAGAGAACCCCTGTTGAAGAGGCCAGCAGATGGACACCATGGCCTTGGGTCGATGACCACAGCAAACTTGAGACAACACAGCAGGGGCAGAGGAAGAGTTCAGTCTCACTATTCCCCACCCTCACATCTCCTTGACAATCGCCACCAACCCCCTTGCCCCTCTTCCCTGCATTTGCAAAGTCCAGTCAAAAAAACAAGAGGCCCATTGGGGCATATCAGAAAGGCCAGGCTCCCAGGCACAGAATAGGGTGGGAAAGGGTGGGGGGGGGGTGGTGCAAATTAAGCACACTCATTAACACTACTTTTTTTTTGTTTGTTTTTTTACAATATATTAGCTCCTGGAACACCTTTGATGAGACATCCTGCTCCATTCCTCTGAAACTATTTTTAATGCTTACTGCACAGGGCTTACCAAGCTAATTCAACCAACTCCTCTCAAAGCAAATACCACTCAATCCATCTGCATACCACTGTGCATTGTAAACCCATGTGGGAATTGTTTTCCTGATCTCATACTGCACCCTTTTCCACCTAGTCTTTAACTGGGCTGTTGCAGTCTCTCTGGCTGCTTCCTCTCTCTTCTCCAACTACTTAATTATATCTCAAGATCTTGTCTTATGCCTTTACTATACTTTGCTTTGGAGGAATGTGGAAGAGCAGGGAGTTGGGGATAGTATAAATATATAGGTAGGAAGATAAGTAGGTAGATAGATAAATAATAATTCTGGGAGAAACACTTGGTTAAATTAATTTCAGTGCATTTCTTGCACATATCTGTCAAATAACTATCCTCATCTAAATAATATTAAAAGCAGAAGCAAGAAGAACTACAACCCTGCAGCCTGTGGAATAAAAACCACATTCACAGAAAGACAGACAAGATGAAAAGGCAGAGGGCTGTGTACTAGATGAAGGAACAAGATAAAACCCCAGAAAAACAACTAAATGAAGTGGAGATAGGCAACCTTCCAGAAAAAGAATTCAGAAGAATGATAATGAAGATGATCCAGGGCCTCGGAAAAAGAATGGAGGCAAAGATTGAGAAGATGCAAGAAATGTTTAACAAAGACCTAGAAGAATTAAACAACAAACAAACAGAAATGAACAATACAATAACTGAAATGAAAACTACACTAGAAGCAATCAAGAGCAGAATAACTGAGGCAGAAGAACGGATAGTGACCTGGAAGACAGAATGGTGGAATTCACTGCTGCAGAACACAATAAAGAAAAAAGAATGAAAAGAAATGAAGACAGCCTAAGAGACCTCTGGGACAACATTAAACTCAACAACATTCACATTATAGGGGTCCCAGAAGGAGAAGAGAGAGAGAAAGGACCTGAGAAAATATTTGAAGAGATTATAATCAAAAACTTCCCTAACATGGGAAAGGAAATAGCCACCCAAGTCCAGGAAGCACAGAGAGTCCCATACAGGATAAACCCAAGGAGAAACATGCCAAGACACAGTAATCAAACTGGCAAAGATTAAAGACAAAGAAAAATTACTGAAAGCAGCAAGGGAAAAACGATGAATAACATACAAGGGAACTCCCATAAGGTCAACAGCTGATTTCTCAGCAGAAACTCTACAAGCCAGAAGGGAGTGGCATGATATACTTACAGTGATGAAAGGGAAGAACCTACAACCAAGATTACTCTACCCAGTAAGGATCTCATTCAAGTTTGATGAAGAAATCAACAGCTTTACAGACAAGCAAAAGCTAAGAGAATTCAGCACCACCAAACCAGCTCTACAACAAATACTGACAGAACTTCTCTAAGTGGGAACACAAGAGAAGAAATGGACCTACAAAACCAAATGCAAAACAATTAAGAAAATGGTAATAGGAACATACATATCGATAATTACCTTCAACGTGAATGGATTAAATGCTCCAACCAAAAGACACAGGCTTGCTGAATGGATACAAAAACAAGGCCCATATATATGCTGTCTACAAGACACCCACTTCAGACCTAGGGACACATAGGACTGAAAGTGAGGGGATGGAAAAAGATATTCCATGCAAATGGAAACCAAAAGAAAGCTGGAGTAGCAATACTCATATCAGATAAAATAGACTTTAAAATAAAGAATGTTACAAGACACAAGGAAGGACACTACATAATGATCAAAGGATCAATCCAAGAAGAAGATATAACAATTATAAATATATATGCACCCAACATAGGAGCACCTTAATACATAAGGCAACTGCTAACAGCTATAAAAGAGAAAATCGACAGTAACACACTAATAGTGGGGGACTTTAACACCTCACTTACACCAATGGACAGATCATCTAAACAGAAAATTAATAAGGAAACACAAACTTTAAATGACACAATAGACCAGATAGATTTAATTGATATTTATTGGACATTCCATCCAAAACCAGCAGATTACACTTTTTTCTCAAGTGCACATGGAATATTCTCCATATTGAGTCACAAATCAAGCCTCAGTAAATTTAAGAAAATTGAAATACCAAGCATCTTTTCTGACCACAACACTAAGAGATTAGAAATCAATTACAGGGATAAAAACGTAAAAAACAGGAAAACATGGAGGCTAAACAATACACTACTAAATAACCAAGACATCACTGAAGAAATCAAAGAAGAAATCAAAAAATACCTAGAGACAAATGAGAAAACACGACCATCCAAAACCTATGGGATGCAGCAAAAGCAGTTCTAAGAGGGAAGTTTATAGCTATACAAGCCTACCTCAAGAAAAAAGAAAAATCTGAAATAAGCAATCTAACCTTACACCTAAAGGAACTAGAGAAAGAAGAACAAACAAAACCCAAAGTTAGCAGAAGGAGAGAAATCATAAAGATCAGAACAGAAATAAATGAAATAGAAACAAAGAAAACAATAGCAAAGATCAATAAAAGTAAAAGCTTGCTCTCTGAGAAGGGAAACAAAATTGATAAACCATTATCAAGACTCATCATGAAAAAGAGGAAGAGAACTCAAATCAATAAAATTAGAAATGAAAAATAAGTTAAAACAGACACTGCAGAAATACAAAGCATCCTAATTGACTACTACAAAGAACTCTATGCCAATAAAATGAAAAACCTGGAAGAAATGGACAAATTCTTAGAGAGGTATAACCTTCCAAGACTGAACCAGGTAGAAATAGAAAATATGAACATACCAATCACAAGTAATGAAATTGAAACTGTGATTAAAAATCTTCCAACAAACACAAGTCCTGGACTAGATGGCTTCACAGGTGGATTCTATCGAACATTTAGAGAAGAGCTAACACCCGTCCTTCTCAAAGTCTTTCAAAAAATTGCAGAGGAACGAACACTCCCAAACTCATTCTATGAGGCCACCATCACACTGATACCAAAACCAGACAAAGATACTACAAAAAAAGAAAATTAGAGACGAATATCACTGGTGAATATAGATGCAAAAATCCTCAACAAAATACTAGCAAACAGAATCCAACAACACATTAAAAGGATCATACACCATGATCAAGTGGGATTTATCCCAGGAATGCAAGGATTCTTCAATGTATGCAAATCAAACAGTGTGATACACCATATTAAAATATTAAAGAATAAAAACCATATGATCATCTCAATAGATGCAGAAAAAGCTTTTGACAAAATTCAACACCCATTTATGGTAAAAAGTCTCCCAACGTGGGCATAGAGGGAACCTACCTCAACATAATAAAGGCTGTATATGACAAATTCACAGCAAACATCATTCTCAATGGTGAAAAACTGAAAGCATTTCCTCTAAGATCAGGGACAAGACAAGGATGTCTACTCTCACCACAGTTATTCAACATAGTTTTGGAAGTCCCAGCCACGGCAATCAGAGAAGAAAAAGAAATAAAATGAATACAAATTTGAAAAGAAGTAAAATTATCAGTGTTTGCAGATGACATGATACTATATGTAGAGAATCCTAAAGATGCCACCAGAAAACTACTAGAGCTTATCAATGAATTTGGTTAAATTGCAGGATATAAAATTAATGCACAGAAATCTCTTGCATTCCTATACACTAATGATGAAAAATCTGAAAGAGAAATTAAGGAAACACTCCCATTTACCACTGCAACAAAAACAATAAAATACCTAGGAATAAACCTACCTAGGGAGACAAAAGACCTTTATGCAGAAAAGTATAAGACACTGATGAAAGAAATTAAAGATGATACCAACAGATGGAGAGATATACCATGTTCTTGGATTTGAAGAATCAATATTGTGAAAATGACTATACTACCCAAAGCAATCTACAGATTCAATGCAATCCCTATAAAATTACCAATAACATTTTTCATGGAACTAGAACAAAAAATCTTAAAATTTGTATGGAGACACAAAAGACCCCGAATAACCCAAGCAGTATTGAGGGAAAAAAATGGAGCTGGAGGAATCAGACTCCCTGAACTCAGGCTATTCCTCAAAGCTACCATAATCAAGACAATATGGTACTGGCACAAAAACAGAAATATAGATCAATGGAACATGATAGAAAGCCCAGAGATAAACCCATGCATGTATGGTCAACTAATCTGTGATAAAGGAGGCAAGGATATACAATGGAAAAAGACAGCATCTTCAATAAGTGGTGCTGGGAAAAATGGACAGCTACATGTAAAAGAATGAAATTAGAACACTCCCTAACACCATACACAAAAATAAACTCAAAATGGATTCGAGACCTAAATGTAAGACTGGACACTATAAAACTCTTAGAGGAAAACATAGGAAGAACACTCTTTGACATAAATCACAGCAAGATCTTTTTTGATCCACCTCCTAGAGTAATAGAAATAAAAACAAAAATAAACAAATGAGACCTAATTAAAGTTAAAAGCTTTTGCACAGCAAAGGAAACCTTAAACAAGATGAAAATGCAACCCTCAGAATAGAAGAAAATACTTGCAAATGAATCAATGGACAAAGGATTAATCTCCAAAATATATAAACAGCTCATGCAGCTCAATATTAAAAAAACAAACAACCCAATCCAAAAATGAGCAGAAGACCTAAACAGACATTTATCCAAAGAAGACATATATATGCCCAAGAAGCACATGAAAAGCTGCTCAACATCCTTAATTATTAGAGAAATGCAAATCAAAACTACAATGAGGTATCACCTCACACCAGTTAGAATGGATCATCAGGAAATCTACAAACAACAAATGCTGGTGAGGGTGTGGAGAAAAGGGAACCCTCTTGCACTGTTGGTGGGAATGTAAATTGATACAGCCACTATGGAGAACAGTATGGAGGTTCCTTAAAAAACTAAAAATAGAATTACCATATCACCCAGCCATCCCACTACTGGGCATATACCCAGAGAAAACCATACTTCAAAAAGAGACATGCACCCCAATGTACATTGCAGCACTATTTACAATTGCCAGGTCACGGAAGCAGCCTAAATGCCCATCGACAGACGAATGGATAAAGATGTGGTACATATATACAATGGAATATTACTCAGCCAAAAAAGGAACGAAATTGGGTCATTTGTAGAGACGTGGATGGATCTAGAGACTGTCATACAGAGTGAAGTAAGTCAGAAAGAGAAAAACAAATATCGTATATTATCGCATACATGTGGAACCTAGAAAAATGGTACAGATGAAGTGGTTTGCAGGGCAGAAATTGAGGCACAGATATAAAGAACAAACATATGGGCACCAAAGGGGAGAAAGCGGCGGGTGGTGGTTGTGGTGGTGTAAGAATTGGGAGATTGGGACTGACATGTATACACGAATATGTATAAAATGTATAACTAATAAGAACCTCCTGTATAAAATAATAATAAATAATATTAAAATGCCACTTAAAATTTTTTTAAGTTTCGGAAGGATTCCATGATAAATGCATATAAAGAAATTGTGAAATCATAGCATAATAACTAGTTTTCTTAAACATAGTGCCTCACTAAAACTTATTTCCCTAGAAAAATTGGTAAAAACACATTTCTTCCCAATTGAAAATCTGGCTCTAGTGTTTGTGTTTGATAAATTATACATTCAATGTTTAAAATTAAAACCATGACCAAAAATTTATGGTTGAATTAGCCTTTTTGTAGGGTAAAAGGAGAAGGTATTTATTATGTTAGGTCAAAGTTCTTCCTTGTTGAGCACATGCAGATTTATAACCATTTTACTAATGAAGACTTGTTTAGTAGTAAATAGAAATCCTAAAATATCTAACTATTCAATTCATACTAATTTTATTCTTCTCAGAGGAGATTACAACATGATTTACAACCTACCAAAATCAATTTTTAAAAAAATAAATGTATTTATTTATTTTTGGCTGTGTTGGGTGTTCGTTGCTGTGCACAGGCTTTCTCTAGTTGCGGCGAGCGGGGGCTACTCTCTTTGTTGCGGTATGTGGGCTTCTCATTGCGGCGGCTTCTCTTGTTGCAGAGCACGGGCTCTAGGTGCCTGGGCTTCAGTAGTTGTGGCACATGGGCTTCAGTAGTTGTGGCACATGGACTCTAGAGTGCAGGCTCAGTAGTTGTGGCATGTGGGCTACAGTAGTTGTGTCACTCAGGCTCAGTAGTTGTGGCTCACAGGCTCTAGAGCACTGGCTCAGTAGTTGCAGCACACGGGCTTAGTTGTTCCACAGCATGTGGGATCATCCTGGACCGGGGCTCGAACCCATGTCCCCTGCATTGGCAGATGGATTCTTAACCACTGCACCAGCAGGGAAGCCCTCAAAATCAATTCTAATGTAATTTTAATTTATTGACTACAATAATCACACCTTTTAATTAGAATATAATTTAATTTTTCTTAACGTCTGTATTAGCCCAGGAACCCTGAATGAGATGTTTGAGTAACCTATCACCTAGAGTGGAGCATACTGAAAATAACCTGAGCAATTGGGTTTTTACATGAGTGATTGTACACACTGCGTGCCTGTCTCTTTCACATACTGGATTTCTCTGTTTTCTTTATTACCAATTTATGTCCCAATAATCCTTTTCTCTTTTATGTGGAGAGTAGAGAAGCACAAGGTTGGTAATTCTCTTTTAGAGAGTCTGAGAAAAAAAAACTATTTTCATAATAAAATGGTGATTTTTATTTGCTTTTTTTCACTGTGTTGGCATTTCCACTGATACTAAACAAAGCAAGGGTGGTAAAAATGCCAGTGCTTAGCACAAATTAAGGCAGTCGCACCAACTCTACTAGTGGTTATTGGATTCTTCACACTGAATGCAAAGTTATTATTTTTTTTTATTAACACTTTTTTAAGAGCAGTTTTAAGTTTACAGAAAAATTGAAGGGGAGATACAGAGATTTCCCATATACCTCCTGCCAACCCCCCTTATAGGTATAGCCTCCTTCATCATCAACATCCTCCACCAGAGTGGGACATTGGTTGTAAATGGTGAACCTTCACTGACACACCTTAGTTACCCAAAGTCCATAGTTTACATTATGGTTCATTTTGGTTTTGTACATGGTATGCGTCTGGACACACGATGACATGTATACATTATTATGGTATCATATAGAGTATTTTGTGGGCCTAAAAATCCTCTGCTTTTATTTAAGAATTCTTCCTATGCAGCAGTAGAACATAGTACTTTTATTTATTTATTTATTTATTCTGGCTGTGTTGGGTCTTCATTTCTGTGCGAGGGCTTTCTCTAGTTGTGGCAAGCGGGGCCACTCTTCATCGCGGTGCATGGGCCTCTCACTGCTGTGGCCTCTTTTGTTGCGGAGCACAGGCTCCGGATGCGCAGGCTCAGTAGTTGTGGCTTACTGGCCCAGTTGCTCCGTGGCATGTGGGATCTTCCCAGACCAGGGCTCGAACCTGTGTCCCCTGCATTGGCAGGCAGATTCTCAACCACTGCGCCACCAGGGAAGCCCCAGAATGTAGTACTTTTATTAAATCTCAGACCTTAAGTGTATACATCTTTTTATTATTCTAGTGACAAAAACAGGAAGCATGCATGAAGTACTTTTGCTACATTCTAAAATATGAATCCATTAACCACGTTTGACAGAACAATTGTATTGCTAAATTTTTTTCTGAAATAACTGAAGAGTTTACAAAGAGGTATATCCAATAATATTTATCCAGCCTTGTTAAGAATAGAAAAAAGAAAAGCCCCAAATGCTAAATTAAATAAAGTATGTAGATAAATTATTTCATTTCTGTAGGATGAAACACACCCAGAAGTGGAACAATGATATACACTGCTATCTATTGATATCCACGTTACATAAAAGGAGGAGAAAGTATAGGTTTTGAAAAAAAACATAATATCCCGTTTGTGGGAGAAACTCTTGCATAAATATATAATCAGTGTCAGCATTGATTTGCCTAAAGTTGTTGGTGATTACGAAATTTGTTTTTGCTTATCAATTTTTTAAAAAGTGTATACAATAAATGAAATTTACTTGTGTATTCAGGAAATGAAACATATTTTATAATGAAATGTGTAAAGAAATGGAAAAATAACCTTAATATAAACACAGAAGAGACTTACTAGGTCAAAGAAAATGCACTCCTGGTATAGACTGTCAAACACTTCAGAAGGTGGCTGTCAGGGGAGGGGACAACCAATATGACACAGATGTCTTCTGCCTACACTGAGGTATAAAATTAAATATGTACATAGAGATTAACCAGTTTAATAAGCTGATTATTCATTGCTTCTTCAATTTGCATAACTATTGTTAGTAAGACTCGAAAGTTTAAAAATATTTGTTACTCATTTCCATTCCTTTTTTAATAAATTGTTTAGGTATGTTTCATGCTGCATCTGCCTCTATAAGAGATTCTTTCTCACTCTCTCTCTTTAAGTGATCGTAAGGGAACTGTGTACATTAAGGTCCTCAAATGCTTTTTAGATTATGTATGTTAATATTTTCCCAGTTAATTATGGTGTTTTTTAAAACATACAGAAAAAGTTAGCTTTTAGGTACTCATAACTACCAAAATTCCTTTTTTGTTTGTTTGCTTAGGAAAGGATTTTTAAAAAATTTGCTATGTTGGATGATAGGGGAATCTCATTTTACTTTAATTTCCTAATAGTTAAACCAGCACAAACTGAATAATGTTTTATTTTCCCACCAATTTGAAATGCTTCTCTTATCATGTTTATACTTGTTTCTAGATTTTCTTTCATGTTCTAGCAATCTGTTTGGCCAATCTTGTTGCACTGTTTCAGTAATTATACTTCTAACGTGTTCATTTATGCAGTATTTTCTTGGTTATTATTGTCTAGTTATTCTTTCAGATTAAACTTTGAATGACTGATAAAAATCCCAGAATATAATCTCATTTGAGATTTCAAATAAAATTTCATTGAAGCCTATAAAATTTCATACAAAAAACTGGAATTTTGTCATTGGTGAGTGTCCTCATATCATGGGAAAGTGATAAGTCTTACCTTTAGGCAGATTTATATTTATCACCCTCACCATTATTCAAAGGAGAACTATTATTATACTGGAAACCCTCCAGTCTTTGTAACTGAAGGGATGGCTGGCTAATGAGAAAATGCTCATATAATTTACAATTGCTAAGATGTTGAAGTTGAAGTTGAAATTCAAAACCGATGAACTGGTCAACCTAATTGCTTTCCTGATTACCTCTAACTATGTGGTTTCAATGACAATAAATTCTACAAGAGTTTTTACACCAGTATCTTCATCCTAATTCCTTCCTACTCCATCACCAAGACTCCACAATTATTTCCAAAAACCTAATGGACAGCCACTCATAGAGGTCTCCCCAACACCACAACTTAACATTTTCCTATCCTCAGAAGTGAATTTTTGTGTTTTTATCTCAGTTACTTTCATCACAATCTATTCATTCCTTCATGACTTATTTGTCCAGGACATGTCCTTCTTCATTTTCTAATATCCTACCAATGATCAAATCCCCTTGCTCCTCAATCCAGGTTCACACTGGGCCACCACAACAGAACAGACTGGGAGTTTGGGATTGACATATACACACTACTATACATAAAATAGATAACCACCAAGGACCTACTGTAGAGCACAGGGAACTCTACTCAATACTCTAATAATAACCTAAGTAATAACCTAAATGGGAAGAGAACTTGAAAAAAGATAGATACATATATATGTATAACTGAATCACTTTGCTGTACACCTGAAACTGACACGACATTGTTAATCAACTGTACTCTGATATAAAATAAGTTAAGAAAATGGAGTTTACTGTGTCATGCTGGGACTTGAAACAATCACTTGTTACTTCTGGTTCCTAGAGATAAAAAATAATGTCTTTAGTCTGGAGTAAGAGACGTTTTTACAGTTTTGGCCACTATGCCTCTTGGTTTTCATTTCTATCTTTTCAGGTCAGAAATACACCTCTGCTTCAACCACACCCAACTTAAATGTGCCACACATTTTAGTGCCTACAGGCAAATGCTATTTCTTTTTCCGTTAATGCTCTTCAGTTTTCCGTCTCTATTGGATGCATTCTTCAATACTGAGGGCCAGCTTCTGCAGCCTTCCTTGGCTACCCAGTGTTAGTTAAATGAGATAATGTGTAAAGTACTTAGCACAGTGCTCAGTACCTAATAATCGCTAAATATATGGTAATTACTTTTAAAAAATTTTTTACTGAAATGTAGTTGATTTACAATGTTTTGTTAGTTTCAAGTGATTCAGTTATATCTGTAGTATTATATAGATTCGGTTACATATATATAACTAAATATATATTCAGTTATATCATATATATAATATACATATTCATTTTTTACGTTCTCTTCCATTATAGGTTATTACAAGATATTGACTGTGGTTCTTTGCGCTCTACAGTAGGTCTTTGTTGATTATTTATTTTATATGTAGTAGTGTGTAAATTTTAATCCCAAACTCCTAGTATTTCCCTCTCTCTCCCCTTCCCTTTGGTAACCATACGTTTGTTTTCTATGTAACTACTCTTAATAACATTGGTTTTCTTATGTTTGCTCCCGTGAATTCTGTTTATACCTGTAAAATGTCACTTACTTGGTGATAAAATGACACACTTAAAACACATCTCCCCTACCTCAAAACTAGGATTTATAAGAAGGTATGGTCTACATCTTAAGCTTCTTTCCGTTGGGTCTCTTTCCCCATGGCCTGGTGACTACTCTTTTCTGATTAAGTAAATGAATATCAAATAATTTTCAAATTGAGGGAAACTCAGTATATTGACATAAAGTCTAATTACCAGTGTTCTTCTCTCCAATTTACCTTTACAAGGATGGACTGAAACATGTGGTAAGAAAGCATACAACTGTTTAAAGCTTCCTAAATTACCTTTTTAAAATTCTGAAGCAAATAATATCACAGTCTAAAGTTCACATTCAAACTGAGGAAAACAGAAGTCTTTAGTTTTGGAAATGTATCAATCTCTGTCTTTTTCCTCCCCGAGTTCTTTGTTCTCATTCTATCGATTTGAATTAGGTTGCATTTCAATTTCAGTTTTTAAATAACATTTATTGAATATTTAATAGGTGCCACGTACTAAGCTCAGCACTTTGCAAGCATTATCCATTGAGTGTTGGCCCCAGTCCTACGAAGTAAATCTCACAAACTCTGTTTTACGAGGAAGACATTGAACTTTAAAGCGGCCGTGTGAATTTCCTGGGTCCATATAACATCTGAGTGACAGACATGGAACTAAACATGGTATCTATAGGATCCCAGGCCCAAACTCTGAGCCATTGTTCTATGCACTCATTGTCTAGGTCTAAGGCACTTTTTTCAAAGGAGACAGCAGGCAGTTTTGCCCCTCGGGGGGCATTTGGCAATGTCTGGACACATTTTTGGTTCTTACAACTGGGAGAGAGGATGCTACTTACACTTAGTGGGTAGAGGCCAGAGGTCCTGATCAGGGACAGGATGAAGACAGCCTTCCACAACCAAGTATTGATATTATCTGTTCCAAAATGTCAGCAGTGCTGCAGTTGAGAAACCCTGGTCTAAGCTCAAGGCAGAGAGCTTCTAAAAGTGACGCAGAGACTCAGAGAACCGGTTGGGGAAACGGTTACACACAATCAAGCCTTGAAATATATGGTACTTGCTTTTTTTTTTTTTTTTTTGTGGGATACAGCTATTATCAGGGAAATATAGATGATGGGGTGCTTATTTCTCTTATCGAATGTAAAACAAGAAAAGCTTATCTTAAATCGTTCAGTGAAGAAAAATTACAGTTGACACTTCTGTAAGGCTTATAGTTAAGCACGGATGCTAATTTTACGTACCTCTTTCAAAATCTCACGTTTTCATGGCTAATTAATTGTGGTCTTAATTATTTTAGCGAACAGGTATAAGCTAAATCTTTTAAATTTGGTGAATTTTTCTTAACCCGAATTAATATTGAAATTGCAAGTGGCTCAGTAGTCTAATGCGTTTTTGGCCTGGATGTTTTCATTTTGCTGAGGCAAGAGTGATTCCTTGGCCTTCTCCTGATCTCAAGATTGATACACTGAGGGTCTTTAGATGGACAAACCGGTGTGGAAACCCATTTTGCTGAAGTGCTTGGTAGATTCTCACACCTCAGTTGGTAATGTTCTTGGTGGGTTGCTGGATTCCAGGGATGAAGGTCTTCTTGGCAAGAAGGATTCAATTTAAAAACCACTGACATACCCACAGATTCGGTCCCACTTACTCTCCACTGACAGAATGTTTTGCCTTTTGCTCAATTGGTCACTGCTCTGTTTATGTTGTATTCTTCAGATTTTTTTTTTTGACGTATATAGTTGATTTACTATGTTGTGTTAATTTCTGCTGTACAGCAATGTGTTTCAGTTACACATATATATATATTGTTTCTTATATTCTTTTCCATTATGGTTTATCACAGGATATTGCATAGAGTTCCCTGTGCTATACAGTAGGACCTTGTTGTTTATCTATTGTATTTATAATAGCTAACACCTATGCAGTATTCTTTAAATATTTTGCAACCAGGTCTGGCTTCATGCATGTGTGACCTGTCATGTGGCACAGGGCTCTGTGCTTTGTTTAGTCCTCTTCTCATAAACCTGACATTCTTAACTTTGGAACCAGGGGCCCACATTTTTATTTTGCCCTGGGTTTCCAAATTATATATGTGATTCTCCTGCAGAATGTACACTTTGCTTATGTATTGTCAGGTTGAGCAAACAGAGTACTGGGGGCAATATTCAGGCTCTCCTAATGAATCAGTTAAAAGCAAAATCACTTCAATCTGAAAAAATGGCGGGTTTTCTTCTAGAAAAAAAAAGGAGAGAGGGGTAGCCTAGGGAGGACGATACAGGAATACACCCGTTTGCAAAAAGGTCATCATTTCATGATGCCATTTGCAGCAACATGGATGGACCTAGGGATGATCATACAAAGAGAAGTAAGCCAGACAGAGAAAGATAAATATCACATGATATCGCTTATATGTGGAATCTAAAAAAAGAAAAGATGCAAGTGTACTTATTTCCAAAGCAGGAAGAGACTCACAGACGTAGAAAACAAACTTAGTTACCAAACGGGAAAGGGGAGGTGAGGGGAGGGATAAATTAGGAGGTTGGGATTAACATATACACACTATTATATATAAAATAGATAAACAACAAGGACCTACTGTATAGCACAGGGAACTATACTCAGTATTTTGTAATAATCTAGAAGAGAGAATCTGAAGAAGAATATATGTGTATATATATATATATATATATATATATAACTAAATCGCTATGATATACATCTGAAACTAACACGATATTGTAAATCAACTATACTTCAATAAAAAATCATCATTTAACTCAGTGTTTGTTGAAATATTTATTGATAAATCTGTTTTAACATCCCTATTAAAACAAGAATAAAAATTTTTAAAGGCTTTTTGCAATTAAAAAAACCAGGATATAAGCCACTCAGGGAATACTAGACATTTCTCTGTAAAGACATTTTCATTTTTTTCATTGTACCTTATTTGATTGTACAGCACTGCGTTTTGCTGTATATAAATAAAATTAGGGGAACGACTTTAGGTTTATTACATACTTGCCTTGTTTTTTCCCAAATGACAAATTCGAGAGTGAATAACTGTAAATACTTAGAAAATAGACTTCATTTAACTGTGCTGTATGAATGTCGAGATTTGTTTTCTGGCAAAAGTAAGTTTCCATTTTATGTACTTGCTTTGGGTAATTTGGATAATATCTCGCTGAGAAAAAATGTGGTGCCCAGTTAGCCTGGAAGGGGTGATCAGTATCCTTGTAGGCACGTGGTGGAGAGGCATCTCTGTAGAGGGGAGAAGCTGACATGGCGTATACATCCCTCTCACGATTCAGGTGAACTCTTGTGGACCTAAATATCAATAGAGGCAACACTATTTTAGCTTCCAACATTAAGAATTTGAAGCTCAGCGTAATTTCAAATAATGCACATTTGCACATTTCTTGGAGCTTTGAAAGGGCTTGTCAAAAACCATTGCTGTTGCTTTGTGTCAATCTCTATCCTTAGTAATTTCCAAGATAACACATCAGCCTGCTGACTCCATCCCTACGAAAGTAGGATGTGCATTGCGTTCTTCTATTCACACACTTTAAAAACAGTATTTCACATTATTAGATTCCTTAAGTACAGATCAGAATTATGATGATGGAATGCCCTTGGGGATGAAAAATATTAGCTCGATGATTCGGAGACTCTCTTGCTATCGTGTGTGTGGCACTCCTTTTGAGTTTCTGACAAGCCATATAATGAAAATGTTACCCTTTACTTAGTGCCTGTAATTTTCAGGACACTGTACTGACTACTTTAAATTTATTATCACAGTTGCTGCTGTGGAGGATGGGATTCTGATTATTGCTACCCAACACTTACTGGCACAGAACAGCAGCCACTGTATTATGCTTATAGATTGGAAGATTAAGGACTAGGATAGGGGATTCAAAATGGACATGGCTTGTCTGTTCCACAAGTCTGGGCTCTCAACTGGGGAGACTCAAATGGCTAGGAGTGAGTAGAACAACGAGTGAAACTATCAGTGTAGCAATCTTAAGAAAGAAGAACAGAACTAATGCAATAACACTTCCTAATCTCGGACTATTTTACAAAGCAGTAATCAAAACTGTATGGTACTGGCATAAAAACAGACGCATGGATCAGTGGAACAAAATAATGAGCCTTGAAATAAACTCACACATCTATGGTCAACTCATCTTTGACAAGGGCGTCCAGAATACACAACAGGGAAATGATCGTCTCTTCAATGAAGGGTGCCGGGAAAACTGTACATCCACATGCAAAATAATGAAATTGGACCCTTATCTTACACCATACACAAAAATTAACTTGAAATTGATTAAAGAGTTAAATAGAAGACCTGAAACCGTCAAACTCCTAGAAGAAAACAAGGAAAAAGCCTCTTAGCAATGATTGTTTTTTGGATATGACATCCAAAGCATAGGCAATAAAAGCAAAAATAAACAAGTGGGATTACCTGGAACTACAAAGCTTCTGGAATATTTACTTCTAAATGGCTTCTCCACTCACATGAGAGGTGGCTAGGTTGGAATATTAACCAGAGAACTTACAGACAACATCCCCCTATAGCTTGGGCTTCTCTCCAGCCGATGGATACCTTCTAAGAAGAGAGACAGGTGTAACTTCATGACCTCACTGACCTCACCTGAAGAGAAGAGCATCACTTCTACTGTGCTGGACAGATCCCAGCAGTCACTGCCTAGCTTCAGGCGGGGAGACCTAACTGCACCTTTTCATGGGAGGTCTGGCAAACAATCTGTAGCACCCCTTGAAAACCTCCACAGCTAGGAATTAGTTCCCATTGCAGAGTTGAAGAAGAGGAGATTAAAGGAGGTTCAATAATTTGCCCAAGTTCACAGAGCAAGTAAGTGACAAAACTGGAATCCACCTCCAAAAGCCTGGGTCTCCTGAAGGCTAATGCCAGTCAGTTTAGAGAGGCTTCTGTTTCTCCATCATCATCTGGATCTTAATTGTCTATGTGTAATTACTCGTGTGATTTTATTTCATGTTTTGACTCCCCATTTACCACTTCCTGAAAGGCAAGGACTATGTTCTTTTTCTTCCTTATATCCCCAAAGCAGAAATTAAGGGCTCAATAAATATTTCCTGAACGAAGGAAGGAAATGAAAGTTTAATGTCATCAAGCTTGGTTAGGACTTAGACTGATTGGTCCCGTAGAGAACGTGTGGTCATTATACCTTTTGCAGGTGATTGGTGATTGTTGGATTTCTCTTCCCTTAGCAACGTGAGTGCTTGACTAGAATAACCTTGATTACATTGGAATGCTAAATGTTGAGATCTGCCTGATTCTGGGAAACAGAATCTTCAGAGAGCAAGTTTGTGTAGTTAAGGAACCATTGCATCAGCTTGATGGAGGACTGCCAAACAGTGTGGTCACATTTTCTGTAGACTTAAAACTTTATTATATGCTTTTTGCTAACTTATTTGTATAGAGTACACAGTACACAGTTCTCGTTTTGATGCATATACTCTTGAATTCATGGGAACTCTGCCTTGCAAGTTGTCATATTAGAAAACTGTGAGAATTTTGATATACAAAGAGCAATGTGTTAAATATTGAAAAACAAATCAAAGTCAGTTTAATCTGTTTGACTTTCAGGAATAACACTGGTTTCCAAAACATCTCGGACAAATCTTCTTCATCAAAATATGCATTTTCAAGCTCTCCTATTTTTCACTGACATAATTGTAGGTGTAGCTTGCATGCAGCTTAACTTAGTCATCAGCAACAATTTTTCATATAATTTAAAAATCTGATTTAAATTCTGTTATATTTATATGTTGAACATGCACACTTAAGTTTTTACACTTAATTTAGGAAAAATATTTCTTGTTTTCTGATTAGCCAAAAGATATTATTTTTTCTACTAATCACTCAGCGTTTTAACAGAGTAAAAAATTAGCCCTCTAACGGACATGGTTAACAAAGAAAATGGGAAATAAAGCTGCATTTTTATGGCCCAAGAAAACTGAGTGAAATAACCAGAGTTCAACCTGCTGATACCTAGAAATTTAAAATCTAATAGAGAAGACAAATGGAACTCTGAGTGTGTCTTAAGTAAAACTTTGTAAGTATGTAAATGAAATTGTGTGTGTGTGTGTGTGTAGTTTGGGTGTGTATAAAAATTGACATTGTGAGTGTTGTGTATGTGCATATAACTGACAAAAAGGTGCAGTGATATATGCTCCAAATATGTCTAAACAGATAACGTTAGTTATGAAAAAAATTTTGAGGAGTGAAGCCTAATAATTAGAATCACAGTATTTCTAAAGAAACACAGACAGTATTTACCAGAAAAAGTGAAAAAAAAAGGCTTGGGTATAGGAGTGTTTAAACAAACTGAGAGAATTAATTGATAGAGTATCTCTCAAAATCATTTCTGAAAGGATATCCTTTTTTCAGATCTTCATTATAGGATTAAAAACATGCAGTACTCCCCCCCTCTCCACCCCTCATATCACAGACTAAGAAAATGAAAGCTCCTTGAAGTTTTCTCTTTGTTTGATTGATTGAGTGTGCATGTTAGGCGATACAGATACTACCTCAAATCTTAATATCATAAAGTTAAAAACACTCCCAAGCTTTTAAGTTAGTTTTATGGCAAGCTCAGTCCTGGGATTTGGAGTGAAAGAAAGTCTGTCTTTGAAGTTCATCAGTGTGGTTCAGAGAATGGTTCTCAGCTGCTGGTTGAGTTTCCTTTGGCAAACGTGGCTGAGTGGTTTTTGAGGGCCACCTAGAAGTAGTGGTTAATTCATGTTTTCTGGTATTGACGCAGTTGTTTTTTTTTTTAACACCTTTATTGGAGTATAATTGCTTTACAATGGTGTGTTACTTTCTGCTTTATAACAAAGTGAATCAGCTGTACTTATGCGTCTCCCTCCCACCCTCCCTATCCCACCCCTCTAGGTGGTCACAAAGCACTGAGCTGATCTCCCTGTGCTATGCAGCTGCTTCCCACTAGCTAGCTATTTTACATTTGGTAGTATATATATGTCCATGCCTCTCTCTCACTTCGTCTCAGCTTACCCTTCCCCCTCCCCATGTCCTCAAGTCCATTCTCTACGTCTGCATCTTTATTCCTGTCCTGCCCCTAGGATCTTCAGAACCATTTTTCTTTTTAGATTCCATATATATGTGTTAGCATATGGTATTTGTTTTTCTCTTTCTGACTTCACTCTGTATGACAGACTCTAGGTCCATCCACCTCACTACAAACAACTCAATTTCGTTTCTTATTATGGCTGAGTATTAGTCCATTGTATATATGTGCCACATCTTCTTTATCCATTCATCTGTCGATGGACACTTAGTTTGCTTCCATGTCCTGGCTATTGTAAATAGAGCTGAAATGAACATTTTAGTACATGACTCTTTTTGAATTATGGTTTTCTCAGGGTATATGCCCAGTAGTGGGATTGCTGGGTTGTATGGTAGTTCTATTTTTAGTTTGTTAAGGAAACTCCATACTGTTCTCCACAGTGGCTGTATCAATTTACATTCCCACCAACAGTGCAAGAGGGTTCCCTTTTCTCCACATCCTCTCCAGCATTTATTATTTGTAGATTTTTTTTTTACATCTTTATTGGAGTATAATTGCTTTACAATGGTGTGTTAGTTTCTGCTTTATAACAAAGTGAATCAGTTATACATATACATATGTTCCCATATCTCTTCCCTCTTGCATCTTTCTCCCTCCCAGCCTCCCTATCCCACCCCTCTAGGTGGTCACAAAGCACCGAGCTGATCTCCCTGTGCTATGCGGCTGCTTCCCACTAGCTATCTACCTTACGTTTGGTAGTGTATATATGTCCATGCCTATCTCTTGATTTGTCACAGCTTACCCTTCCCCCTCCCCATATCCTCAAGTCCATTCTCTAGTAGGTCTGTGTCTTTATTCCTGTCTTACCCCTAGGTTCTTCATGACATTTTTTTTCCTTAAATTCCATATATATGTGTTAGCATATGGTATATGTCTTTCTCTTTCTGGCTTACTTCACTCTGTATGACAGACTCTAGGTCTATCCACCTCATTACAAATAGCTCAATTTCGTTTCTTTTTATGGCTGAGTAATATTCCATTGTATATATGTGCCACATCTTCTTTATCCATTCATCTGATGATGGACACTTAGGTTGTTTCCATCTTCTGGCTATTGTAAATAGAGCTGCAGTGAACATTTTGGTACATGACTCTTTTTGAATTATGGTTTTCTCTGGGTATATGCCCAGTAGTGGGATTGCTGGGTCAGATGGTAGTTCTATTTTTAGTTTTTTAAGGAACCTCCATACTATTCTCCATAGTGACTGTACCAATTCACATTCCAACCAGCAGTGCAAGAGTGTTCCCTTTTTTCCACACCCTCTCCAGCATTTATTGTTTCTAGATATTTTTGATGATGGCCATTCTGACCAGTGTGAGGTGATACCTCATTGTGGTTTTGATTTGCATTTCTCTAATGATTAGCGATGTTGAGCATCCTTTCATGTGTTTGTTGGCAATCTGTATATCTTTGGAGAAATGTCTATTTAGATATTCCTCCCATTTTTGGATGTGGTTGTTTGTTTGTTTGATATTGAGCTGCATGAAGTGCTAGTATATTTTGGCGATTAATCCTGTGTCAGTTGCTTCATTTGCAAATATTTTCTTCTATTCTGAGGGTTGCCTGTTCGTCTTGTTTAAGGTTTCCTTTGCTGTGCAAAAGCTTTTAAGTTTCTTTAGGTTCCATGTGTTTATTTTTGTTTTTATTTCCATTTCTCTAGCAGGTGAGTCAAAAAGGATCTTTCTGTGATTTATGTCATAGAGTGTTCTGCCCATGTTTTCCTCTAAGTGTTTTATAGTTTCTCATCTTACATTTAGGTTTTTAATCCATTTTGAGTTTATGTTTGTAGATAGTGTTAGGGAGTGTTCTCATTTCATTCTTTTATATGTAGCTGTCCATTTTCCCAGCACCACTTATTGAAGAGGCTGTCTTTTCTCTATTGTATATTCTTGCCTACTTTATCAAAACTAAGGTGACTGTAGTTGCGTGGGTTTATCTCTGGGCTTTCTATCCTGTTCCATTGATCTATATTTTTGTTTTTTTTGCCAATACCATACTGTCTTGATTACTGTAGCTTTGTAGTATAGTCTGAAGTCTGGGAGCCTGAGTCCTCCAGCTCTGTTTTTCTTTCTCAAGATTGATACAGGTGTTTTTAACAGTTACCAAGGTAAATCATGTCAGTTGTGGCAGGCAACATGTTTAATAGTGGACAGAGGATGAAAAAAACACATTTAGTCCTTCTGTATGGAAATCAAGAACTGAAAAATCATTTTGCTATTAGCCATAGAAAGGCACAGATCCTAGTGAGAGAGATTCTGGAGAAGGACAGAGAGGTTTGAAAAGAAATATATTTCATCTTGTGTGAACCATTAAAATATAATAATTGTAATCCCATGCTTGAGTGAAACTTTACATTTCAAACATTTTTTCATTATCTGTGGTTTCATGGATCTGATCCCAGCATCTATTATGATGTCGAAAGTCCCTGGCCAAGTGTTGTGTCAGGAAGTAAAAGTCCTGATCCTAATACTGTCACTGTCACTGAGATTGGTTGGGACAGAGACTTCTCCTTCAAAAGGATCCTCGATTGAGCCATGACACTTAAATCCAAACCACATTGCAGATTTTCCTGGAAATGATTTAGAGTGATTATCATTTGATTAGAGTGGTTCTTCATGGCAGCTTCAATCACATTTCCTTCCAATTTGTGACAGACTCGGAAAGCTTATCATCCTTCATATAAGGCAGGTGCAACTAAATATTTTCCACACAAACAAAAAAAACCTTTTTTTTTAAAGAAAGAGAAAAGGATCAATTTGTTAAACCACAGCAGTTTTCACTAAACCTGTCAAAATTGCTGTACAGTACGTATCCAGCTATCATGTATTGTAGCAACCTGCTAAATCCTAAATAAATTTGCCATATAAAAATTAAAATGCTTTCATCAGGTGACTTTACAGTGCCAAGTAGGGAGAATAGAAGTGGACATGTGCTCTCCAATTTTTTTTCTGATTTTTGTTTGTTTGTTTATCCTGTCTTTGCAAAGTCAAAAAGCTGAGTCATAATTGCACTGCTTCTAAATACTTGGGAACACACTGGTTTGTATGGAATTTTCTGCAGTGAAACCAGAAGTCTGCTTCCCTTGGAAAGCAGAGATCACAGCTGGACTGGCCCCAGGACATTTGTATCATGTGGAAGGAATGTTGACGCTAGGTTGCTGGTGAAAAAAATCAAGACAGAAATACCATTTCTCTTTACTGTGACACCTCCTTTAATCAAAAATTTTATATAGAACAACCTAAAACTTACTAAAATTAATCTATTTGTTATTTTGACTTTCTTCTCAAACGCTGGAACCTCACAGTTTCCTTGAATGCAATATATAGTAGTGCATTAGTCAGCTCAGTGGTTTAAATAACAGATTTAATTCCTCACAATTCTGGAGGCTGGGAAGTCCAAGGTTAAGGTGCTGGCAGATCTGGTGTCTGGTGCAGCCTGCTTCCTGGCTTGTAATGGCCAGTGGCTTTGTGTATCCTCTTACCAAGTCTAAGTTTGTACTGCTCACCACACGACAGGCCAATAATCGACAGATGAGTGGTTGGGGCAAGGAATAGTGACTTTGTTTGGAAAGCCATCAAACTCAGAAGATGGTTATCTAGTGCCCCAAAGAACCATCTTGCCTGAGATAGAAGTCAGGCTCCTTTTATACTAAAAGGGGAGCGAGGAAGTCAAGCACTTCCTGGTTCCCATCAGCCCCCAGAGGGGGGGTGTGCTAATTTCTCCTTTCCTGCTGTCAGTCACATGGTCAGGTTGTTTCAGGTGAGCTAAAGAAAGGTATTTTAGATTAGCGCTCATTACCTGGGAAGCAGTATTCCAGAGATGGGCCATTATGTAGAATTTAAGCTTATAGGCACCATCCCTTTAGTGATTAACTTGTAACAGAACACAAAGGTTTAACAAACCTGCAGCCTGTGGAACGAAAACCACATTCACAGAAAGATAGACAAAATGAAAAGGTAGAGGATTATGTACCAGATGAGGAACAAGATAAAACCCCAGAAAAACAACTAAATGAAGTGGAGATAGGCAACCTTCCAGAAAAAGAATTCAGAATAATGATACTGAAGATGATCCAGGACCTCGGAATAAGAACGGAGGCAAAGATCAAGAAGATGCAAGAAATGTTTAGCAAAGACCAAGAAGAATTAAAGGACAAACAAACAGAGATGAACAATGTAATAACTGAAATGAAAAATACACTAGAAGTAATGAATAGCAGAATAACTGAGGCAGAAGAATGGATAAGTGACCTGGAAGACAGAATGGTGGAATTCACTGCCATGGAACAGAATAAAGAAAAAAGAATGAAAAGAAATGAAAATAGCCTAAGAGACCTCTGGGAGAACATTAAATGCAACATTCACATTATAGGGGTCCCAGAAGGAGAAGAGAGACAGAAAGTACCTGAGAAAATATTTGAAGGGATTATAGTCAAAAAATTCCCTAACGTGGGAAAGGAAAGAACCACCCAAGTCCAGGAAGCACACAGAGTCGGAGGCAGGATAAACCCAAGGAGAAACACACAGAGACACATAGTAATCAAACTGACAAAAATCAAAGACAAAGAAAAACTGTTAAAAGCAACAAGGGATAAACGAAAAATAACATACAAGGGAACTCCTATAACGTTAAGAGCTGATTTCTCAGCAGAAAGTCTACAAGCCAGAAGGGAGTGGCCTGATATATTTAAAGTAATGAAAGGGAAGAGCCTACAACAAGATTACTCTACCTGGCAAGGATCTCATTCAGATTTCACAGAGAAATCAAAAGCTTTACAGACAAGCAAAAGTTAAGAGAATTCAGCACCACCAAACCAGTTCTACAGCAAATGCTAAAGGAACTTCTCTAAGTGGGAAACACAAGACAAGAAAAGGACCTACAAAAGCAAACCCATAACAATTAAGAAAATGGTAATAGGAACATACACATTGATAATGACCTTAAACATGAACGGATTAAATACTCCAGCCAAAAGACACAGACTTGATGACTGGATACAAAAACAAGACACATATATATGCTGTCTACAAGAGACCCACTTCAGAGTTCGGGACCCATACAGACTGAAAGTGAGAGGATGGAAAAAGATATTCCATGCAAATGGAAATCAAAAGAAAGCTGGAGTAGTAATAGTGATATTAGATAAAATGGACTTTAAAATAAAGAATGTTACAAGAGAAAAGGAAAGACACTACATAATGATCAATGGATCAATCCAAGAAGAAGATATAACAATTATAAATTTGTATGCACCCAACATAGGAGCACCTCAATACATAAGGCAACTGCTAACAGCTGCAAAAGAGGAAATTGACAGTAACAATAATACTGGGGGACTTTAACACCTCACTTACACCAATTAATAAGACAAAATTAATAAGGAAACACAAGATTTAAATGACAGAATAGGCCAGTTAGATTTAATTGATATTTATAGAACGTTCCATCCAAAAACAGCAGAGTACAGTTTCTTCTCAAATGCACATGAAAAAATCTCCAGGATAGATCACATTTTGGGTCAGAAATCAAGATTCAGTAGATTTAAGAAAACTGAAAGTATATCAAGCATTCTTTCCAACCACAACGCTATGAGATCAGAAATCAATTACAGGGGAAAAAACGTAAAAAACACAAACACATAGAGACTAAACAATACATTATTAAATGACCAAGAGATCACTGAAGAAATCAAAGAGGAAATCACAAAATACCTAGAGACAAATGACAATGAAAACATTATGACCCAAAACTTATGGGATGCAGCAAAAGCAGTTCTAAGAGGGAAGTTTATAACAATACAGCCCTACCCGAAGAAACAAGAAAAATCTCAAATAAACAATCTAAACTTAAACCTAAAGGAACTAGAGAAAGAAGAACTAACAAAACCCAAAGTTAGTAGAAGGAAAGAACTCATAAAGATCAGAGCAGAATTAAATGAAATAGAAACAAAGAAAATAATAGCAAAGATCAATAAACCTAAAAGCTGGTGCTTTGAGAAGATAAACAAAATTGACAAAACTTTAGCCAGACTCATCAAGAAACAGAGGGAGAGGACTCAAATCAACAGAATTAGAAATGAAAAAGGAGAGGTTACAACGGACACTGCAGAAATACAGAGCATCATGAGAGACTACTACAAACAACTCTATGCCAATAAAATGGAAACCCTGGAAGAAATGGCCAAATTATTAGAAAAGTATAACCTTACAAGACTGAACCAGGAAGAAATAGAAAATATGAATGGACAACCACAAGTAATGAAATTGAAACTGTGATTAAAAATCTTCCAACAAACAAAAGCCCAGGACCAGATGGCTTCACAAGTGAATTCTGTCAAACAGAGAAGAGCTAACACCCATCCTTCTCAAACTCTTCCATAAAATTGCAGAGGGAAGAATACTCCCAAACTCATTCTACAAAGCCAGCATCACCCTGATACCAGAACCAGACAGAGATACTTCAAAAAAAGAAAATTACAGACCAATATCACTGATGAATATAGATTCAAAAATCCTCAAGGAAATATAAGCAAACAGAAAACAGCAACACATTAAAAGGATCATACACCATGATCAAGTGAGATTTATCCCAGGGATGCAAGGATTCTTCAATAAATGCAAGTCAATTAATGTGATACACCATATTAACAAAATGAAGAATAAAATCCATATGATTATCTCAATAGATGCAGAAAAAGCTCTTGACAAAAACCATCATTCTCAATGGTGAAAGCTGAAATCATTTCCTGTAAGATCAGGAACAAGACAAGGATGTCCACTCTTGCCACTGTTATTCAATATAGTTTTGGAAGTCCTAGCCACAGCAGTCAGAGAAGAAATATAAATAAAACGAATCCAAATAGGAAAAGAGGAACTAAAATTGTCACTGTTTGCAGATGACATGATACTACACATACAGTATCCTATAGATGCTACCAGAAAACTACCAGAGCTAATCAATGAATTTGGTAAAGTTGCAAGATACAAAATTAATGCACAGAAATCACTTGCATTCCTATACACTAACAATGAAAGATCTGAAAGAGAAATTAAGGAAACATTCCCATTCACCATTGCAACAAAAAGAATAAAATACCTATGTATAAACCTACCTAAGGAGGTAAAAGACCTGTACTCAGAAAACTATAAGACATTGACAAAAGAAATTAAAGATGCCACAAACAGATGGAAAGGTATACCGTGTTCTTGGATTGGAAAAATCAATATTGTGAAAATGACTGTACTATCCAAAGCAATCTACAGATTCAATGCAATCCCTATCAAGTTACCAGTGGCATTATTTACAGAACTAGAACAAAAAATCTTAAAATTTGTATGGAGGCACAAAAGAACCAGAATAGCCAAAGTAGCCTTCAGGGAAAAAAAACGGAGCTAGAGGTTTCAGGATCCCTGACTTTAGATTATACTACAAAGTTACCATAATCAAGACAATATGGTACTGGCACAAAAACAGAAATATAGATCGATAAAACAGGATAGAAAGCCCAGAGGTAAACCCACGCACCTATGGTCAACTAATCTGTGACAAAGGAGGCAAGGATATACAATGGAGAAAAGACAGTCTCTTCAGTAAGTTGTGCTGGGAAAACTGGACAGCTACATGTAAAGGAATGAAATTAGTACACTCCCTAACACCACACACAAAAATAAACTCCAAATGGATTAAAGATGTAAGTGTAAGACCCGACACTATAAAACTCTTCCAGGAAAACATAGGAAGAACACTCTTAGACATAAATCACAGCAAGATCTTTTTTGACCCACCTCCTAGAGAAATGGAAATAAAACCAAAAATAAACAAACGGGGCCTAATGAAACTTAAAAGGTTTTGCACAGCAAAGAAATTATAAACACAACGAAAAGACCACCCTGAGAATGGGAGAAAATATTTGCAAACGAATCAACTGACAAAGGATTAATCTCCAAAATATATAAACAGCTCATGCAGCTCAATATTAAAAAAACAAACAACCCAATCCAAAAATGGGCGAAGACCGAAATCGTCATCTCTCCAAAGAAGACATACAGATGGCCAAGAGGCACATGAAAAGCTGCCCAACATCACTAATTATTAGAGAAACGCAAATCAAAACTACAATGAGATATCACCTCACACCAGTCAAAATGGGCATCATCAGAAAATCTACAAACAACAAATGCGGAGAGGGTGTGGAGAAAAGGGAGCACTCTTGCACTGTTGGTGGGAACGTAAATTGATACAGCCACTATGGAGAACAGTTTGGAGGTTCATTAAAAACCTGAAAGTAGAATTACCATATAAGCCAACAATCCCATGACTGGGCATATACCCAGAGAAAACAATAATTCAAAAAGACACATGCACCCCAATGTTCATTGCAGCACTGTTTACAATAGCCAGGACATGGAAGCAACTAAATGCCCATTGACAGACGAATGGGTAAAGAAGATGTGGTACATATATATAATGGAATATTACTCATTTATAAAAAGGAATGAAATTGGTTCCTTTGTAGAGACTTGGATGGACCTAGAGACTGTCATACAGAGTGAAGTAAGTCAGAAAGAGAAAAACAGCGTACCCTTCCCCCTCCCCGTGTCCTCAAGTCCATTCTCTACATCTGCATCAAAACTGGGGTGAAGTGAGAGAGTGGCATTGACATATATACACTACCAAATATAAAATAGATAGCTAGTGGGAAGCAGCCGCATAGCACAGGGAGATCAGCTCGGTGCTTTGTGACCACCTAGAGGGGTGGGATAGGGAGGGTGGGAGGGAGACGCAAGAGGGAGGGGATAGGGGCATATATGTATACGTATAGCTGATTCACTTTGTTCTACAGCAGAAACTAACACAACAATGTAAAATGATTATACTCTAATAAAGATGTTAAAAATTTTAAAAATTAAAATATAAAAATAAATAAAAATTTTAAAAAGAAAGGAAAAACAAATATCATATATTAATGCATATATGTGGAATCTAGAAAAGTGGTACAGATGAACCAGTTTGCAAGGCAGAAATAGAGACACAGATGTAGAGAACAAACGTACGGACAGCAAGGGAGGACAGTGTGTGTGGGGGGGGGTGGGGTGGGGTGGAATGAATTGGGAGACTGGGATTGACATATATGTGCTAATATGTATAAAATAGATAACTAATAAGAACCTGCTTCATAAAAGAATAAAAATATATCCAATACAAGGACACATGAATATTACTGTTATCTAGAACCTTATTTTATATTTTGTCTTCAGAATAAAATGTTATTAATTTGACTTGAAAAAAAGAAAAGAATACAAAGTTTCTTTCCTATTACAACTCTACATTTGGAGAGCTGATACAGTGAGAGTAACTCATCATTCTCTTCTTTATCCCATCATGAGGGCTCTATCCTCATGACCTACTTACCTCCCAAAGGCCTCTCCTCCCAATACCATCACATTGGGGGTTAGGATTTCAGCATATGAATTGGGGGGCCAGGGATGCAAACATTTAGTCCATAACACAGTATGTCTAGTTTTCCATGGAGTTCAAACTTACAGAACATTGATCTGTTCACCCAGAATTCATTTCCTCATGTCTTTGGCAATTTTGATGCAAGTGCAGCAACTTAAATAAAATAAAGTAGACCGTTTTGCATCTGGCATAAGCCAAGGTCACAGTTCCTCAGGCATAAAGTTTGGAAATCACAACTGGTATTGAGACCTTGGAAGAGTCAGTGACTTGATGTTTATTCTTCTGTGTACATGCCAAGCTGTATGACAGAGGAGCTAAAAAATGTATCCAAAAAATTTTTACCTAAAAAAATCGCTGCACCCAGAACATTTTTAGTATCTGCTATTACTTTTGAATACACCTGTGAGGCATGAAATACCTGCATTTGGAATGTTCCATGAATTAGTAAATTCAGTATATAGACTGTGAAGTTACAGAGTTGAGTCATTTGTACTTAAGGAATATTAAACACACTTTGAAACCCATCCTATTTCAGACTTATCAGTTCTACTTTGGGAACTGATGTGCCTGAAAGGGACATTAAATATTAATCATTCTAAGCCTCTCTTTTTAGATGTGATGATCCTGATTCAAAGTACTTAAGGGTTTCACTTTTATTGGCGTATTTGTTAAGAAGCAAAAGACAGAGAAGAAATTCCACTTCCTGGATTGATAATGAGAATATAACTCATATTTATTATACTCTACTTTTCAGTTTTTATATTTTCAATGTCTTTTCATGTTCAGTTGCCTGGTATTACTTTTCTTCAAAGCTAAGTAAGGAATATCTCTTGAAACTCTCCAAAAACTAACACAATTTCAAGATGAATCACTTCACAAGTCTTAGGCAGTTATAACAAAGCAACACAGTGTGGCAAACTGTAGGTATTCTAAACCCTGGAGCAAAAAGTTTAATAATGGCTCATTTATTTATTTTTCCCCCTTAGGCAGGTGCTTGCACAGAGTACTAACACATTTTGGAACTGTAGATTTTATAAAGGCTTGTTTACTAAGGGAAAAAAAAAATCTCAAGAGATTTTTCAGTAACTTTATTCTGGTGGAGGAGTGCTAAGTCAAGGAAGAGATTTACTAACCGAAAGATTGACTATTGTCATGGACTATAAATTTCTAGTCATTATTATCAGAAATATAAAATGGATAAATTCCAAAGGTGCTCTATGTATCTGCAGAGCTTAAGCCCCATATTTTCAGCTGTGTATTGAATGCCCCACTGGATGGAGTGCTGAGCTCCAGGCTTGCCAGGATCAAAGACTGAACATCTGTTAAACCCAAACGGGGCTTCCCTGGTGGTGCAGTGGTTGAGAGTCTGCCTGCTGATGCAGGGGACACGGGTTCGTGCCCCGGTCCGGGAGGATCCGGCATGCCGCGGAGCGGCTGGGCCCGTGAGCCATGGCCACTGAGCCTGAGCGTCCGGAGGCTGTGCTCCGCAACGGGAGAGGCCAGAACAGTGAGAGGCCCGCGTACCGCAAAAAAAAAAAAAAGAAAAACCCAAACCAATTTCTTCAACTGACCTGCCCCATTGTTATCCAATGCAAGTTTGTGTGCCTGACACACAGTGAGGCCAAACAGTACGGAAACATCAGAGTTGGGAGCAGAGAAAGGTTTCTTGCAGGACCATGCAAGGAGATGGGTGGATTATGCCCCAAAGAACCCCAGACTCCTCAAAGGGTTTCAGCAAAGTACTTTTAAAGGCAGGGTGAGGGAGGAGGTCAGTTCGTGATGTTGCTGTAGACCTCCAGTAAAACAAATGTTATTCTCCATTCTACAACTTTTTATCTCTACATGAATGGACTCTCAGAGCCCTCAGAATAGGCTCTCCTGTGTATTTCAGGCTATAGGGAACATTCTTTTAGGAAAGGTGCAGAGCCAGTATGACTAAGCACAGGAAAAGGAACAGATCTAATATGGAGTCAGATTTTGTTCTTCACTATTACCAGACTCAACACCTAAAAGCTGCCTTTCCCACTTCTCTTTCAAACTATCCAGTTAGCCACTGTGCTTAGGCCTATTCTTGCCTTTCAAGTACTCTGGAACCTCTTGACTTTCATTCCCATGGCCTTGAAATGATTGGGGAAAGGATTCATGTCATTTCCGCTGTCATCATAGTAGACTAATTTCTCTCACTGTTTTATGACTCAACCCACCTTTCAATACACACTTTTTAAGATCTCATTCTTTTGCTCAGAAATCTTCAATAACTCCCCATTGCTAAGGATATAGCTATATATATTTCAGTTTGGAATTTAAGACCTGGTTGCTTTCTTAGCATAATATCAAAATATTCAAATCTAACCCTTGACAGCTCTCTGTGCCTCCCTTCGAAATACTCAGTTTCAGTGTTTCAACATATAGCCTGGCCATGAGGTCTAGAGGTACAGGCAATATTTGGCTTATTTGACCATGTAAAGTGACTACTTAATGCCTCTCCTTGATGGTCTAGGGAGGGGAAGGTCACCTTGAGTGATTCAAACAGGTTGACACACTGCCCAATATTTCCATTGATAAGGGGCTCTTTTTTTTTTTAACATCTTTATTGGAGTATAATTGCTTTACAATGGTGTGTTAGTTTTTGATGTATAACAAAGTGATTCAGCTATACATATACATATATCCCCATATCCCCTCCCTCCTGCGTCTCCCTCTCACCCTCCCTATCCCACCCCTCCAGGCGGTCACAAAGCACGCAGCTGATCTCCCCGTGCGATGCAGCTGCTTCCCACTAGCTCTCTGTTTTACATTTGGTAGTGTATATATGTCCATGCCACTGTCTCACTTTGTCCCAGCTTATGTTTCGACCTCCCCCTGTCCTCAAGTCCATTCTCTACGTCTGCATCTTTATTCCTGTCCTGCCCCTAGGTTCATCAGAACCACTTTTTTTTTAGATTCCATATATATGTGTTAGCATATGGTATTTGTTTTTCTCTTTCTGACTTACTTCACTCTGTATGACAGACTCTAGATCTATCCACCTCACTACAGATAACTCAGTTTCATTTCTTTTTATGGCTGAGTAATATTCCATTGTATATATGTGCCACATCTTCTTTATCCATTCATCTGTCGATGGACACTTAGGTTGCTTCCATGTCCTGGCTGTTGTGAATAGTGCTGCAATGAACATTTTGGTACATGACTCTTTTTGAATTACGGTTTTCTCAGGGTATATGCCCAGTAGTGGGATTGCTGGGTCATATGGTAGTTTTATTTGTAGTTTTTTAAGGAACCTCCATACTGTTCTCCATAGTGGCTGTATCATTTACATTCCCACCAACAGTGCAAGAGGGTTCGATAAGGGGCCCTTTGTATGATAATTTCCAGGACTGGATTGAATGATGTGGCCATGCAGAGTGAGCTGTTGGCTGGTCAGATCTGAAGGAAGCTCTTGTTTACTTCTACACAGTAATGCTGTAGGCCCAAGTTTATTCACTGAAGAAATTCAAATCACAGATGCATATGCTGGGACTGATGGAAATGTACTAACACACCTGTTACTGCAGTTTTCCATTGCACAGCAATGGACTGTGCACATTGCTTATGAGGGACATCGTATTGAACATGGTATTGTTACCTACCAGGGTTCTTGGTCTCCTTAATTGATAGAAATTGACAAGAGACCAGACAAAAAATTCAGGCAAGACCATATTGGGGCCCCTGCTGCAACAGAGGGGAGTGAGAACAAGTAACAGGTTCCATTGCTTGCTCCCTGAGGTGGGGGTGAGCTGGTTCCTTATATGGGGTGAGAGGAGGGGTGGGTCCAGGGGTCAGACTGGAGGTGTGGCTTAGGTGGTTTGCCCACCCCCTTGGTGGTGTTGAGTGCAGGGGGCATGCACAGTGCCCTGCTTTTGCTCCTGACACCCTGCTTTTGCTCCTGGCTCTTCAGGAGTGGCAGTTGGGTTTTTTTGGTCTTTTTTTTGTATCCTATTGTCCATAATTTGCTCCAACTGTGCATGCATGCAGTTATTTTTAGTCCCTTTTAGTTTCTTTGTATTTTGTTGCTCAAGGAGATGTTTGTCTAGGTGCAAGAACTGCAGGAAAGGGTCCCGGTCCCAGGTCCCAGTCTATCTCAGTGTGAATTGATTACATATTGTCATGAAACATAAATAAATGATTTTTATGTATATTTTCTTAGTTTCCCAGATTTTTGGCCACCTTGTAGAATATTCTTTCTTTTCTTACACAATTATCAAGTTTCTTCTATTTTTTTCTCAATCTCCAAGTTGGCTTCTCCTATGGCATCTTTCCTGGTCACTTAGCCTGGAATAATTTGCTGAATCTACGTAGAAATTATTCTTTTGTTTGTGGTGGGATGTTTCCAAGTATTAATTAATAAAAGTGATGTCCTTCCTATCAACCTCAATTATTTTCTTCATTTGCAACACCAAACATCCCCCACTTCTGCACCCTGCTTAGAGAATAAAACGTAAGTGTTCAAGTACTTTTCCAGATGATAAGTCATTGTAGAGGCACAGCATTTAAAGCACTTAATATAAAAACGAATGGGTAGACATTTGGAACCTAAGTTTTCCTTTTCCCGAGACTGGCTAATAGTCCACGGGCTGGAGAAGAGAAAGAGAGGGATCATGTGGACAAGAGAGTAATTAGAAACTTCACTCAAGTTTCAACCTCATGACTGGCTCTCCTTTGAAAGCAGCTGGCTTGTTACCTGCTGACCATAAAGGACGTGTGAGGCTGATTTGTGCCTCGAGATTTTTCTCGGCAGCCTTCTTCGAGGACAGCCCTCTTCCAATGGCCAACAACTCTAGTAGGATCCGTTTCAAACCAGCTGTATAAAGTACCAGTTATGTATTTTTTTTAACGTTTCTTATTGCTAACTGGCTGCAGAATGATACTTTTATAACAGAATAAAAATGAATTGCTAGAAAAATGGAATGAATAATATAGAGACATTAAAAAGCCAAGTCCCCAAATCTTCTCAGAATCAGCAGTCATAATATTATCCTGTCAGATCACTATAGAAGTTTTTAAGTAGTAACTTGCAATGGCTGAATTGATTTCATTTTGACAAATAGTGTCCAGATTAGCATTCTTCTGTGGACCATACTGTTCTAGGTAGTCCCTGAGGTCAAGTGTGGAGCAGGGACAGTCAGAGGTGGTAGAGGACCGAGAATGCCGTCACCTGGCATGTGTCACTGCCACCATATTGGGGTGTGGCCGGGCAGCCTGGTAGTTCAGACAACCTGCCTGACTCCACTGCCAGGGAACAGTGGTCCAGCAAATGCTCTGTTCATTCATTTAGTACTTAATTGTGAATTAGTGCACAGTTCACTTAATACTTAATCGTGAATTAATCTCTTCTTGGGAGATTTATCATATAGTGGCCTTAAAATTTGTTTTAAAAGTATTAATCTTTATCTCCTCATTTAGACTTTATTTTCCCCCGAAAGATCTTAAGGTTCTTGGGGTGAGACAGTAAATTTTATTTTTCTTTGCATTTGCCACATTTTCTAGTACACCACCTTCCATAACTGCTGGAAATCACTTATGTGTTTTGATTAAGCAAAAAAGCCAATCAATTCTGAAGAACACATAGCAGACTTTAAATTGTGCAGATAAAATATAACAGCCCTTCGGGTTATCTTCGGTGTTCTGAATTGTCTCCTGCCTACCCAGGTGCAGAATATTTATTTAGGCAACTAAAGAAATGTGGAGTCAAGAAGGACCTTGACTCTTCTAAGCTTTAGTTTGTTTCCTCATCTGTAAAGTAAACATAAGAGCACTTTTAGGTTGTTTTGAAGGCTAAATAAAATAGTAATTATAAAGCACCTAAAATATGCTCTGTACATAGCCATTGCCTAAGAAGTATTAGTTGCCCTCTTCTTAGCGGTACTATTTTAAATGCTTTGCTCTTACTGCAACCAGTATGCAATATAGGACTGTTAGTAAAATGACATTTTTTTTTTAACATATTGATTGCATGCACACAAATATAGCTACTTAATAGAAGAAAATAGTTCTTAAACTCTAAATTCTAGCTTTAAGGGAAAGACAAAACTACTGAATGACAATGTTAATATACACTTCCTCCCAGTGCCAGGTTTATGATACTTTCCCTACACATAAATTCCCCAAAGAATCTTGTATCCCTACGGAAATCATCTTAAGGGGACCCAAATATCAATTTTGCCTTTGGGGACACCAGGAATGTGGACCAACATCTTCCCCAGAGGATTGTTAGTGGTGACTTGCATTATTACCTTAGCCAAGATCTCAGCATCTTAGGGTGTAATTTCCCATTACGACTTACTTGTTTTTCATAAATAATGGAACTTGCATCCTCACGTTAACCGTATCGTGAATTCACAGTTCTCATTCAAGGCTATAGTAGTGACAGGGAAAAATGGGTGTGTTTGTGTTCATGTCTTAGCTTTAAATTTGCTCTTAGGAGCAAATAGAACACAAAATCAAGGATGTTAACTTCTTTTGTGTCATTTTCCATTGTTACTAGTAGTTCCTTGTGTTTCAGTGTCACCCTTGAGTTTGCCAACTTATAGGTGTTGTTTTTAAGCCTAGAAAATATGTATGAATGGGGTTTCGTAAGCAAGAGAGATGTAGGTGTAGCCTGGGGGTATTTTTCACTCCTTTTAAATTGCCTAGTCCCAGGGTAAGTATCCCCATGTTCATGTTCTAACTGGGCTCTGTATGCTAAATACTGAGAGCTCCTTTTCCTTCCAAATCTGTCATTGGCTTCAGCAACACAAATCAATTAGTTTTGACTCTACAACTTTATCCCTTCTCTTATGTTTTTGAACTTTGACTTGCAAAGTTTCTTAGGCTGTAAATTGTTTCTTCTTTGTCTAACGACTCATGGTTTATTTCTTTCGATGAGGAAGAAGCTCATTTTATAGGGGTTGGCAGAATCCAGAGATTGGGAAAATTAGAGTTAAGCTGTTTATATAGATTCATGTCATGGAAACACAAGATGTTTATTTTCTAAACTGAGGCACAGGCTGTTTCACTCTCAGTGCAGGGGACTAGCCCACAGCTTTAGGACATTGTACTACTCAATATTTACTGATTACTTGCCCTGGTCTGCGTGAGCAGTCACCTTATGAACTGTATTTTAAAATATATTTACACAGTATACAGCTAAACTTTCAATCAGCTATATGATTTCCTGACACTGTTTTAACACACAATGCTTCTAGGAGAAAGCCTGGATTTCTTCTCTTTTAAACATTATTTGGAAATAATTTTAGATTTATACAAGAGTTGTGTACTCAGAACAGAAACTTCCTGTGTATGCTCCTCCCAGTTTCTGATATGTGAACATCTTACATAACCTTAATATGTTTTTCAAATCTGAGACATTAAAATTGGTATAGTACTGTTAACTAAATTCTAGGCTTTATTCAGATCTTACTTATCTTTTTTTCCCAGTGATACCTTTTTGCGTCCCAAGAGTCCAGGATACTGTGTTGTATTTAGTTGTGATTTCTCTTTAATCTCTTCCAATCTGCAAATGTTCTTCCATCTTCCCTTGTTTTCATGACCTTGACATTTTTTAAGAGTCCTGGTCAGGTATTCTTGTAGACTATCCCTTGTTTTGAGTTTGTTGTTTTCTCCTAATTACACTGGAGTTATTGATTTGGGGGAAGAATACCACGGAGGCCAATTCGCCTTTTAATCCCTTCATAGCAGGGTTTACATAACATCGGCATAGCCTATTACTGGTGATGCAAATCTTGGTCATCGGGTTAAAGTGGTGTTTGCCAGATTCTCCACTGTAAGGTTACCCTTCCCTCCCCACTTCCATACGCTGTTCACTGGAAGTGAATCACTAAGTCCAGCTCACACTCAAGGGCAGGAATATTAACCTCTACCTTCTGGAGGGAAACGACAAGGAATTTATTGACAAGTGTTAAAGACGCCACAGTAATTAATATACGTCAAAGATTAGCACATATTTCATTTCTTCTTAGGGTTTTGTCCACTATTTTTATTATCCACGCATGGACTTTGCCTGCAGTAATTACCCTATGGTGTTCCAATGGTGTGATTTTCTATTTCTTTCATTCCACTTACATCTATTATTGAAATTTTTCTTTAGAGAAGATCCAGCCCTTTTGCATTTACTTATGAACTCAGTCATTTATTAAGTATGGACATATGGATATTGCTTTATTCTTTGAGTTATAGACAATGCTATCTTTATTAGTTTGTTGCTTAAATTAGTCTAGTTTTGGCCATTAAAAGATTTTTCAGGTTGGCCTCTGTCCCCTTTTGTTGCAGCCCTATCCTTTTCTGTTTGTTTGTTTAAGCACCTCCTCACTTTCTGACTATAAAATACTCCTTGCTCTCATGTCTTTCCCCTGCCCTATGTCTAGAATCAGCTATCTCTCTAAAGGGTCTGCTAGGGACTAAATGTTTGTATCCCTCCAAAAATTCATGGGGTGAAATAGAATCCCCACTGTGATGTTATTTGGAGGTGGGGCTTTTGGGAAGTAATTAGGTCATGAGAGTGGATCCTTCATGAATAGGATCAACGCCCTTGTAAGAAGAGTTCGGAAAGCTAGCTTGCTATCTTTCTTGCGATCCGTCTTACCACATGAGGATACATTGAGAAGTCGGCAGTCTACACCAGGAAGAGGCTCTCACCAGAAGCAGAATGCTGGCATCCTAATTTCAAATTTCCAGCCTCCAGAACTGAGAGAAAAAAAAAAAAATCCTGTCGTTTATAAGCCACCCAGGCAGTGGTACTTTGCTGTAGTGAGCACTCACTAAGACGGAGCCCCACAGCACTTTATCGGAGAATGGTACTTAGAAACCAAACTCTGGTGCTGGGTGTGCTCACGATGTCATTGCTTTTCATCCTGCTCAGTGTATGGAGCTCAGTTTCCTGAGCTGGAAAATATATTCATGTATGTGAATGCACATGAGTGTGTAGTATCACTATTTACCTATTAAAGTAAACATGATTTTGTATTTATAATATCTGAGTCTAGTTTAGCACCACAGGGTTCATGCCAGCCTTCCTTCTTTGCTTACTTGTGAGTTTTCTCTCTGACCATATGAAACATGGCTCCCACCAACTACAATCTGTATAATTATTTGTATAATTAAACTAAGCTCTAAACTACATGAAAAGTGGTTTCAGAGTTATGAATCCATACAGTGTTTATGTACAGTTCATTTCATGTTTAGTCTTACGGTGTTTCGTCAAAACGCCATTTTCCAGAAGGACTTAGATCTACTCCTCTTCTCCCACCCCCTACAGAGAGGTCAGGTTCAACAATTGCAGTACATTTAGATTCACTTTAACAATCTGCATTCTGTCCCAGGATCTTCTGCCATTGTTTCCTTTTGTTTTCTAAAAACCGCATATCAGATTCACTCTTTGTGGTATAGAGTTGTATGGGGTTTGAAAAATTCGTAGTCATGTATCTGCCACCAAGCTAGCATACAGAATATTTCCATCACCTTAAAAATTCCTTGATGAGGGGGAATGGTGCACGGTTGGTCTGTTTACTACAGAGGCTGAGGCCTGTCTGACTGTGTGGGAGAAGCTGCCATATGTTGCTGGTGGGGAGGGAGCTCTCGAGATCTGTTTGAAATGCAAGTTGAGAAGTTCTCAATGTTTCCACTCTGAGTCTGTGGCTAGGCCATGTGACTACAGGGTCTTCGTGCTCCGGCCGGGTGTCAGGCCTGAGCCTCTGAGGTTGCAGAGCCGAGTTCAGGACACTGGACCACCAGAGACCTCCTGGCCCCACGTAATATCAATCGGCGAGAAATCTCCCAGAGATCTCCGACTCAATGCTAAGACCCAGCTCCACCCAACGGCCAGCAAACTCCAGTGCTGGATGCCCCATGCCAAACAACTAGCAAGACAGGAATACAACCCCACCCATTAGCAGAGAGGCTGCCTAAAATCATAATAAGTTCACAGAAACCCCAAAACACACCAGAGGACGCAGCCCTGCCCACCAGAAAGACAAGATCCTGCCGCACCCACCAGAACACAGGCACCAGTCCCCTCCACCAGGAAGCCTACAAAAGCCACTGAACCAACATCACCCACTGGGGGCAGACACCAAAAACAACAGGAAATATGATCCTGTAGCCTGTGAAAAGGAAACCCCAAACACAGTAAGTTAAACAAATAAGAGGACAGAAAAATATGCAGCAGATGAAGGAGCAAGGTAAAAACCCACCAGATCAGAAAAATTAAGAGGAAATAGATAGTCTACCTGAAAAAGAATTCAGAGTAATGATAGTAAAGATGATCCAAAATCTTGGAAATAGAATGGAGAAAATACAAGAAATATTTAACAAGGACCTAGAAGAACTAAACAGCAAACAAGCAATGATAAACAACACAATAAATGAAATTAAAAATTCACTAGAAGGGGGCTCCCCTGGTGGCGCAGTGGTTGAGAGTCCACCTGCCGATGCAGGGGACGTGGGTTCGTGTCCCAGTCCGGGAAGACCCCACATGCCGCGGAGCAGCTGGGCCCGTGAGCCATGGCCACTGGGTCTGCGCGTCCGGAGCCTGTGCTCCGCAACGGGAGAGGCCACAACAGTGAGAGGCCCGTGTACCGCAAAAAAAAAAAAAAAAAAAATTCACTAGAAGGAATCAATAACAGAATAACTGAGGTAGAAGAACAGATAAGAGACCTGGAAGATAAAATAGTGGAAATAACTACCACAGAGGAGAATAATGAAAAAAGAATGAAAAGAATTGAGGGTAATCTCAGAGACCACTGGGACAACATTAAATGCACCAACATTTGAATTATAGGGGTCCCAGAAGAAGAAGAGAAAAACAAAGGGTCAGAGAAAATATTTAAAGAGATTGTAGTTGTAAACTTCCATAATATGGGAAAGGAAATAATCAGTCAAGTCCAGGAAGTGCAGAGAGTCCCATTCAGGTTAAATCCAAGGAGAAACACACCAAGACACATGTTAATCAAACTATCAAAAAACTAAATACAACGAAAAAATATTAAAAGCAGCAAGAGAAAAGCAACAAATAACATACAAGGGAATCCCCATTAGGTTGACAGCCAATCTTTCAGCAGATACTCTGCAAGCCAGAGTGGCAGAACATATTTAAAGTGATGAAAGGGAAAAAAGCTACAACCAAGATTACTCTACGAAACAAGGATCTCATTCAGATTTGACGGAGAAATTGAAACCTTTACAGATAAGCAAAAGTTAAGAGAATTCAGCACCACCAAACCAGCTTTACAACAAATGCTAAAGGAGCTTCTCTAGGCAGGAAACACAAGAGAAGGAAAAGACCTACAAAAACAAACCCAAAACAATTAAGAAAATGGTAATAGGAACATACCTATCTATAATTACCTTAAATGTAAATGGATTAAATGCTCCCACCAGAATATATAGACTGGCTGAGTGGATGCAAAAACAAGACCTGTATATATGCTTGTCTACAAACAAGACCTGTATATATACTGTCTACCCACTTCAGACCTAGGGACACATACTGACTGAAAGTGAGGGGATGGAAAAAGATATTCCATGCAAGTGGAAATCAAAAGAAAGCTGGAGTAGCAATTCTCATATCAGACAAAATAGACTTTAAAATAAAGACTATTACAAGAGACAAAGAAGGACACTACATAATGATCAAGGGATCAATCCAAGAAGAAGATATAACAATTGTAAATATGCACCCAACATAGGAGCACCTCAATACATATGGCAAATGCTAACAGCCATAAAGGAGAAATTGACAGTAATACACTCATAGTAGGGGACTTTAACACCCCACTTTCACCAATGGACAGATCATCCAAAATGAAAATAAATAAGGAAACACAAGCTTTAAATGACACATTAAACAAGATGGACTTAATTGATATTTATAGGATATTCCGTCCAAAAACAACAGAATACACTTGTCAAGTGCTCATGGAACATTCTCCAGGAGAGACAATATCTTGGGTCACAAATCAAGCCTGGGTAAATTTAAGAAAATTGAAATCGTATCAAGTATCTTTTCTGACCACAATGCTATGAGACTAGATATCAATTATAGGAAAAAAACTGTATAAAATACAAACACATGGAGGCTAAACACTACGCTACTAATAACCAAGAGATCACTGAAGAAATCTAAGAGGAAATCAAAAAATACCTAGAAACAAATGACAATGAAAACACAATGACCCAAAACCTATGGGATGCAGCAATAGCAGTTCTAAGAGGGAAGTTTACAGCAATACAATCCTACCTCAAGTTACAAGAAAATCTCAAATAAACAACCGAACCTTACACCTAAAGCAATTAGAGAAAGAAGAACAACAAAAAAACCCCCAAAGTTAGCAGAAGGAAAAAAATCATAAAGATCAGATCCAAAATAAATAAAAAAGAAATGAAGGAAACAATAGTAAAGGTCAATAAAACTAAAAGCTGTTTTTTTTTTAGAAGATAAACAAAATTGATAAACCATTAGCCAGACTCATCAAGAAAGAAAAGAAGACTCAAATCAACAGAATTAGAAATGAAAAAGGAGAAGTAACAACTGACACTGCAGAAATACAAAGGATCATGAGAGATTACTACAAGTAGCTCTATACCAATAAAATGGACAACCACAAAGGAATGGACAAATTCTTAGAAAAGTACAACCTTCTGAGACTGAACCAGGAAGAAATAGAAAATGTGAACAGACCAATCACAAGCACTGAAATTGAAACTGTGATTAAAAATCTTCCAACAAACAAAAACCCAGGACCAGATGGCTTCACAGGTGAATTCTATCAAACATTTAGAGAAAAGCTAACACTTTTCCTTCTCAAACTCTTCCAAAATATAGCAGAGGGAGGAACACTCCCAAACTCATTCTACGAGGCCACCATCAGCCTGATACCAAAATGAAAGATTTCAGAAAAAAAAGAAAACCATAGGTCAGTATCACTGATGAACATAGATGCAAGAATCCTCAACAAAATACTAGCAAACAGAATCCAACAGCACATTAAAAGGATCATACACCATGATCAAGTGGGGTTTACCCCAGGAATGCAAGGATTCTTCAATATATGCAAATCAATCAACGTGATACACCATATTAACAAATTGAAGGATAAAAACCCTATGATAATCTCAGTTGATAGCGAAAAAGCTACTGACAAAGTTCAACACCCATTTATGTTGAAGCTCTCTAGAACGTAGGCATAGAGAAAACTTACCTCAACATAATAAAGGCCACATATGACAAACCCACAGTCAACATAATGCTCAGTGGTGAAAGACTGAAACCATTTCCTCTAAGATCAGGAACAAGACGAGGTTGCCCACTCTCACTGCTATTATTCAACATATTTTTGGAAGTTTTAGCCACAGTGATCAGAGAAGAAAAAGAAATAAAAGGAATCCAAATTGGAAAAGAAGAAGTAAAACTGTCACATGATACTATACATAGAGAATACTAAAGATGCTGCTAGGAAACTACTAGAGCTAATCAATGAATTTGGTAAAGTAGCAGGATACAAAATTAATGCACAGAAATCTCTGGCATTCCTATACACTAATGATGAAAATTAATGCAAGATGAATGGTTAAAGAAGATGTGGTACATATATACAATAGGATATTACCCAGCCATAAAAAGAAACAAAATTGAGCTATTTTTAGTGAGGTGGATGGAACTAGAGTCTGTCATACAGAGTGAAGTACGTCAGAAAGAGAAAAACAAATACCATATGCTAACACATATATATGGAACCAAAAAAGAAAAAAAAAGGTTCTGACCAACCTAGGGGCAGGACAGGAATAAAGATGCAGACATAGAGAATGGACTTGAGGACACGGGGAGGGGGAAGTGTAAGCTGTGACAAAGGAGAGAGTGGCATGGACATATATACACTACCAAATGTAAAATAGATAGCTAGTGGGAAGCAGCCGCATAGCACAGGGAGATCAGCTCGGTGCTTTGTGACCACCTAGAGGGGTGGGATAGGGAGGGTGGGAGGGAGACCCAAGAGGGAGGGGATATGGGGATATATGTATATGTATAGCTGATTCACTTTGTTATACAGCAAGAAGTAGCACACCATTTCTAAAGCAATTATACTCCAATAAAGGTGTTAAAAAAAATTCTATGGTGGGGCCATTTTGTAGTCAACACCCCTCTCCCAACTGCTGTCAACGACTCTTCTGTTTTCACTATAATTTTGCTGATTTTAGAATGCCTTATAAATGATTGCATGCAGCCCCCTTTTTTGGTGTGGCTTCTTTCACTTAGCAAAATGCATTTAAGATTCATCCATTATGTTACATGAATAAATAAGAGTAGGATTGCTAGGCTGTATAGTAAATGTATGTATAACTTTATTAAAAACAAAAACAAAACACCAAGTTGGTTTGAAAGCAGTTGTACCATTTTGCATTCCCATCAGGAATGAATGAGAGGACTAGTCATTCTCCAGTGTTGTCAGCATGTCATATCATCAGTTTTTGCTTGGTTGTTTTTAGCCTTTCTAATCGGTGTGCAGTTGTATCTCATTGTAGCTTAAATTTGCATTTTCCTAAGAACTAATGATATCATGCTACTTTTTATATGCTTATTTGTCATTAATTTATAATCTTTGATGAAGTGTCTGTTCAGATCATTTGCATTTTTTAAAAAATTTAAGTTTTCTGTTTTCTTATTGTTGAGTTTTAAATGTTCTTTATATATTCTCGATACAAGTCCTTTACCTGGATAGAATTTGCAAATACTTTCTTGTAGCCTGTAGCTTATTTTCTATCTCTTAACACTCTTTCATAGAACCATCACAAAAAGGGCTTAGTTCTGACAGAGTCCAATTTACCATTTTTTTCTTATGGATCATGATTTTGATGTCCTATCTAAAAAACTTAAGGTCACAAAGACATTCTGTTTCCTCCTCAAAGTTTTATATTTTTATATTTGACATGTAATCTATAATTAATTTTCAGCTAATCTTTAAAATAAAATGCATGGAATATGTTAGGGTTCATTTTCTTGCCTTTGGATGTCCAGTTGTTCCAGGACTGTTGAAAAGACTGTCCTTTTTCCATTGAGTTTATAGCTGTGTTTTGATAACTGGGTAACAGTCTCCTAACTACAGAGTAAATTGTTATGGTTTCCATCCTAAATTTAAACTTCTCCCTTAGTGCCATCCACAAGCAATATTCTACTTCTTAAGATGTAAATATTTAGAATATTTGTCTCTCTTCTTAAAAAGAAGCTCCTTTACAATAAATATTACTGTGATAAAATATGAGAATAAGTCTCATATTCAGAATATTCAAGAGTTATCTGTACATTGTGTCTAGGATTGCAAATGATGGACATTGCCTTGTAAAATATGTATTAACCACCGTGTAGCTTTTTTCCAGAGAAAAATGTTGCCTTAAGTATCCCTCACTTCAGCCTCAAATAAGGTAAAGCAATATAAAAGCATTCTTGCCTCCCTTCCAGGAAAGAAAGGAAGTGGAAGGTAATATTCTTTCCCAAGCTAAAGAAGCCAAGTGAATTCATTAAGGGCCAAAGGGCTGCAGGCTTAGAAATAATAAATCCCAAACTTGAAGCAGACAAATTCAAGTGTCTACAAGTGTGTAAACACAACATGCAAAATAAATCTTGTCCATGATTTGTAAACTGATTTGGAGATGGACCAAAACTGAATCATTCAGACAAGAGATAAGTCTAAGTAAGAAGGTGAGCGGAGACTGCAAACAGAACAGCTGAGATGAAAGCCAAGAGAGAATGAACAAGGAGATAAGATTTGAGAAATAAATTTGGAGTCAGGGAGGTTGAGTGAGTGGGGACAGTGCCATTTAGAACTTCGTCTTATTTAGAAGACCAGAGCCCTGCCAACTTCCCCACCTTACTAAGCTTTCTTTCACTTTCAGGCTTGTGGTTGGTTTTCTGAGCACATTAGGTGGCACGTATTTTGGGAAAAGAGCAGTTAGGCTGGTTGAGTTTCTCAGAATACAAGGAGCGTTTATGCATTTAATCATCCAGCAAACACATACTGAATATCTGCTACTTATGAGCTCCTCACTGGGTGTTCAGGATTCAAAATATATAAATCTACTTAATTGAACAGGCATTCGCAGGTAATCTAAAATATGTGTAGGGTGGTTGGAATGTATTTATAATCTAACAGAAACATTGGTTGAGGAAGCGAATTAGTTATACTTCACTTTGATATGCAGCGATAGAAGCATGCACTTAAAATGGAGGTACTGCAAACAAGGAAATGATTAGATCTGTAGAGGTAAAGTTAGGGGGGAATGCTTCAAGGAGGGCTACTTGGAGGAGGTGGCATGCGTGCTGGTTGTTGACAGGATTGTCTCCCGACAGCCTCGTAGTCTGGAGACAGATAATCTAGTAATCATTGTTTAGGTGTGGTGCCAGGGGGATCCTCAGGAACTAAGTGGAAATTCAGCAGGATAAGGGAAAGAAGGAAGAAAAGGGAGAAGGGAGGAAAGGAGGGAGGGAAAGAGGGAAGGAGAGAAAAAGAAAGGAAAACAAGGGAGCAAATGAAAAGAAATACATTGCAATTTGAAAATTATTACTCTGGGTTTCTGAATTGTAGAAGATTTTAAATCTCTCTACTTTTCTATATTTTTTCATTTTTCTGCTAATGTGTATATTCATTTTTGCATTGGGAAAACAGTAAAAGTAATTTCTTTAAAGTTTTGCCCAAAAAAGTGAGAAAAGGCAGCAGAATCCTTTTAAGATAGCAGAGCAGAAAGAATGCTTATTTTTAGGATGGAAATCGGGGAGAATTTCTGGAGCCAACAGCAAGAAGGCAGCTGGCACTGCAGTAGTTCCTTAAAAAAAATCATAGACCCACACGCATGAACTCTACTGCTGTACATGCAGCCATGAACTTCATGGCTATGCCACCTCTTGAACTTATTTTCATGATGAGGGAGATGATAGATTTTGTTTTAATCTATTGAAATACTTGCTGAGTTAAAGGATATACCTTTAGAGAGTCAAAGGGAAATAGAAATGATGCAATATGATTTAAATGGCTATTAAAACTCCTCTGCAAAGGGCTAGTGTTGACTGAGCAAAGGCAATAAATGTTTCCACTGTGGAGTTCAGAGAGCCTGAAACCGGACAAGGTAAGCGGCATTCTGCAAAGCACTTGGTACATTTTGAAAATCAGGAAGTTTGCCAACCCCTGAACACTGTGTCATTTGGACCAGACATCATTGTTCAGGCTCAGGTTTTTTTCCTTGGGTCAGTCTTCCTTGTGCCTCTTGCTGACGTGTGTGTGTGTGTGTGTGTGTGTGTGTGTGTGTGTGTGTGTGTTGGATACACTATCTACAGTTTTGAAAGGGAACAAAATTATCTAGCAAGCAAAACTTAAAGTATCCTTAAAATCTAGTGAGTTGTGAATCTGGCTATTTTCTCTTGTTTTGATACACTCTCCTGCTTTTTTTCCTTTACTGTAAATAAGCATTAATGATTTGTTGCTTTCTTTGTTATATTTTTTCATCTCAGTGTATGGAAAGTAATGCCAGTAGCTTTTTTTTTTTAATGCAGACAAAAGTAAAGGCATGTGAAATGTATGGAAAAATTGAATACAATAAACTGAAGCTTTGAGCAGAAGAGATGATTCCAACAGGAAAATAAAATTATTCAAATGTTATCACCAAATATACTTCTCAAATTACTTAAAAGGTGCTGGAAATAACTAGTTTTAAACTGTTGCCACCTTTTGAGGTCCAGATGGTTTATCATTTGAAGTTAAATGCCCTCAGTAAAATATGGAGTTGTAATATCGTGAAGATCTAGATAATATTAATTATTTATCATTTCAAACACTGGAAAATACAGAAATGTATTGAGAAGAATTTGCCATCATTCTAATACCATTATTAATGGTACTGCCTAATATCTATTGAGCACTCAGTGCCCCTAGGCACTCTTTCACATTTTCTCCATGGGTTGTCTCATTTAATTCTTCCAATAACCTCATGAGTATAAAGTTATTATTATACACCTCATTTATAGGTTAGGAAACTGAAGCACAAAAAAAGAAGCCGGTCCCTTAAGATGGCTCAACTCCGTTGGTAAAGAGAATTCAAACTGTAGAGAACTGAATTACAGAGTCCCAGTAACTAACCATCCAGAGAATTCGAACTGTAGAGAACTGAATTACAGAGTCCCAGTAACTAACCATCCAGAGAATTCAAACTGTAGAGAACTGAATTAGAGTCCCAGTAACTAACCATCCAGAGAATTCAAACTGTAGAGAACTGAATTACAGAGTCCCAGTAACTAACCATCGTATGTATCCTGCCCCAGCCCTTACCACTCTTAAAGTCTTTATGTTCCCTTCCAAGTTTCTCTTTCTGTACATACGTATATTTAAACAAGTGCCGTTGTAATGTATATATATAAAAGTTTGTTTGTAGTTTTATTTAACTTAATATTTATCCTGAAATCCTTTCCATGTTATCAAACAATCATTGAAAATATATAAGTTTTAGAGTCTCTATTCTATCAGGTGGCTAAACCACAATTTACATCATCATTCTCACTTCGGTAGGCATTTAGACAACTTCATATTTTTGTTAACGTGTGTAATCCTGAATTTACAATCCTCGTGGCTAAATCTTTGCTCACATCTCTTATCTGTAGTAATTAATTGGTCAAGAATAAAAACACTTTTCAAGTGCAAAAGACCTTGTTAGCTTATTGTAGGACTGTCCTCTGGAAGGAGCGTGCTTTCCCCCCGGCAGTATCTAGGAATGTCTTTCCTACAGCTTGCCACCGGTGCCACATACTTAACCCTTTTCAGTTCAATACATAGACTGGTTTACAATGTGGATTTATAATAAATATCTTTGATGCTAATGAGATATTATTTTATAGATTTTTTGACTAATGCAGATCCTATTTTGCCTTTTTATATACTTTTTCCATAGTTTTCTTTGCATTCTTCATTCTTTCTTTTTTACATATAAGATTGCATTATATATTAATCACATTCCAAATGATTTTTTCCAGTTGTCATCAGACTTTTAATTTTTTTATTGAAGTATAGTTGATTTACAATGTTGTGTTAGTTTCTGGTGTATGGCAAAATCATTCATATATATAGATTCTTTTTCATATTCTTTTCCATTATGGTTTATTATAGGATAGTGAATTTAGTTCCCTGTGCCATACAGTAGGACCTTGTTGTTTATCTGTTTTATATATAGTAGTTTGTACCTGCTAATCCCAAATTCCTAATTTATCCCTCCCCACCTCCTTTCACCTTTGGTAAGCATAAGTTTGTTTTCTATGTCTGTGAGTCTGTTTTATAAATAAGGTCATTTGTATAGTATTTTAGATTTCAGACTTTTAACTTTTTAATGGGTTTTTGTTTTTACAAAGTTTAAGTTGTATGAAGCTTTGTTCTCTATTCTTAAAAAAATTAAAGTGTGTTGAAATATTAAACTCACACTGCCAGCCCAAGTTTAAATTCTGTCTTTAGGATTCTTAAACCCCGTCTTATAGCACCCTGCTTACATCTTTGGTAATCTATCTCTTGTGTTGCTGTGAAACACTGTATCCTCACTTGTCTCAGGACGAGCCACCATGACAAAGTATAGATGGAAGTGTTCAACGGTTGGTCTTTTTAATGATGTTTGGCTTGTACCAGTCGATATGTGTCTATCAGGTCACTGAATGTTTAGCAGGAGTGATCAAGAAGACACTTTACATTACTGAAGCCACAGAGTGCTGTCTTCGTGGTAGTAATTGTTTTGCAACATGACTGCAAACTGATCTATTGTTGAAGTCTGTTCTACTGTAAGCTCTTTAATGGCCATCTACGTAGAGAAACTCTTCAAAACTGAGGGTTTTTAATCAGTTATGATTTCCTATCCAGTGCTTGCATTTCACACTGTCCAAATTTATGAGCTTCTGTGAGACCTCCTTCCTGTTTTTAATTTCTTCATACACTCTCATCTTCTTAGGTATTTAGGTGTTCATTTGCTTTCTTGCAGTCATCCCATACATTTTGAGACAAATTTTTTGTCCATGAAGAGAGCCATTCTCTTCTGCAAATACATTGCCTACATTTGATGAAACAAAAGTTTATACATGCTTATCTAGAATTTACCAGTATTGATCCAACCCTGAGGTTCCAGGAGTCCCGTTTGTGTGATTTTTCTCTCGTTTCCCGAGCAGTGTTATCATAATTTATACGTTCATCCATTCAGCAAAAGTTTAAAGAAAGTTAGAAGATAATGAGGTAAAGGAACACTACAAAAACGTCGCAGGTATGATTAACCTTAAATGGACCTAGAGGCTCAGATAAGCGCAGAAGAAACCATGAATCAGCTCGGGAAAGCAGGTGTTCAGATTTCTACTGTAGTTTAACAAAATATACTTAACAATGTATTGCAACCATCCTGTTATTTTTTTCTTCACAGATTTTTGGGTCAGGAATTGGAGAATGTCTTGGTCGGGCAGTTCTTTTGTGGTCCTGTATGAACTTGTAGTCACTAGTTTGTTGGGGATGAGTCACCTGAAGCAGGTTCAGCTACATAATTGGTGGAGCCCAGTGTAAAATGAAAGAGTGGGAACCCCTTATTCACAAAGTAGAAAAAAAAGTGTTGTGTTAAAGGTAGAAGTTTTCCTTTTTTACACAGTCTGTATCTACTTGTAATGACATATTTTATTTGCTATTTGATGTCTTTCTAAGTAAAGAAAAAAATTAAAATTTTTGATTATCAGCATGAGCAGTACCATTCCTCTTTATGTTATGCAATACTAGAGTTAAATGCAAATCTAAGAATATTTAACTCGTGTGCGAATCACTGAAATTAAACGCAATGTGCAGGTCCATGTCAGCACTCTTTTGTAGAGATATATTTCATAGTATATCAATTTAGGAGAATATGGTCTGAAAAAAAATAAAGCACGTTCATTCAAATCACTACGTTACAGAGCAGTATCTAATTGGCAAATATTTGAGATAAACAAAGTAACTTAGGAACACGTGGAGAATATATCCCTTAACCAATCGTAAATAAAATCATTCTAAAGGGGTGGACACCATTTGTGTCATCAAGGCATTGCTAGTTATCACAAGACATGTATAGGCCGAGATTATGGTGGGATACTTTTCCATCAAAGAGAAGAATAAAACAGAAGTTCAGGAGTGAAAAAACCTAAAGCATTCTTGGGGAATAGTGATTCTTTCAGACAGGATGAAATGTATGATTTGGATTTGAAGATAGAATTTAATAAGCCTACAGGGGAAGACATTGCCATGGGCTCAGGATTTGAGACTGTCTTCAAAAGACATTGGTGTGATCTTTGTGGTTTATTGAGCTGCTGAGTCGAACAACCACCACAGTGCATTTTAGGCAATAAATCTGATGGCAGTAAATGGAACGCATTGAGGAGATAAAGTTTAAAATGGGAGTTCTGTAGGGAAGGAAACCAGTTGTATCGATAAGACAGCAGAAAAAGACCCGAGTTCAGATAGATGAAATGGAAATGGAGAATAGAATCTGAATTTGAACGTCCCTAAAAATAATGTGCTTACACACCTGGTGGATCTTTGGTGTGAATATGTGCAGATATATGTATACGTATAGCTGATTCACTTTGTTATACAGCAGAAACTAACACACCATTGTAAAGCAATTATACTCCAATAAAGATGTTAAATAAATAAATAAAACGTAAAAAATTATTTGGAAATTTTTAATTTGAATGACTGAGAGATTGTCAGAGAAGTTAGGAGGAGCGGCTGGCTATAGATTGGAAAGTGGATTTGTTTTCAAATACATGAACTTGGAGGTGGAGCTGTGGGGTGCAGATTAGGACACAGGAGAGTAGAGAGTGTGATGTTTTCACAAAGGAGAGGATACTTGTAGCTTCAGGAAATCATGGTAAATCATGAGCAAGGCAATGGGTTTATTATTATTTTTCTATTTAACTATAATTGCTTTACAACATTGTCTTAGTTTCAGGTGTACAGCTTCAGATTCTTTTCCATTATAGGTTATTGCAAGATATTGAGTATAGGTTCCTGTGCTATACTGTCAGTCCTTTATCTATTTTATGTACAATAATATGTACCTGTTAGTCCCAAACTCCTAATTTATCCCTCCCTACCCCTTTCCCCTTTGGTAACCATGAGTTTGTTTTCTGTGTCTGTGAGTAGGTTTATGTTTTGTAACTAAGTTGATTTGTATTATTTTTTTAGATTCCACATATAAGTGATATCATATGATATTTGTCTTCCTCTGTGTGACTTACTTCACTTAGTATAATAATCTCTAGAACCATCCATGTTGCTGCAAATGGCATTAATTCACTCTGTTTTATGCCTGAGTAATATTCCATGGTATATATATACTACATCTTCTCTATCCATTCATCTGTCCATGGACATTTAGGTTGCTTCCATGTCTTGGCTGTTGTGAATAGTGCTGCTATGAACAGTGGGGTGCAAGTATCTTTTTGAATTAGAGTTTTCCTCTTTTCCAGATATATACCCAGGACTGGGATTGCTTGGTCATATGGTAACTCTGTTTTTAGTTTTTCAAGGGACCTCCAGAATGCAACCCATTTAATTGCTTCCAAATATTAGAATAAGAGTAAGAGGAGAAAGATTTAGGGGAAGAGACGTACAAGAAGTATTCAAGTAAGTAGGAGAGTAACTAAACCATTTCACCCTAGACGTCAAAATAAGAGAAAATTTCAAGAAGGCAGAGACTCCTAGGACTGTATTTGCGACATTCACTGGAATAGTTTCAGTGAAATGGGTTGTGCAGAAGCCAGATGCCGTGGGGCTTATTAATCTAGTTTTGAGGTTATATACCCAATATTTGAAAAGTCAACTTTCTTGAAGTATGAATTACATGCAGTCATATGCACCAGTTCTGTGTGCATTTCAATGAGTTTTGATGAATGTATACATACCAGCATAATAAAGATATAGAATATTTTCATGACTCCAAAGGGTTCTCTTGTGAACCTCCTCAATTCAATTCCCTAACATGTTGTCCCGGGCAACCACGAATTGGCTTGCCTTTGCTACAGGTTACATTTGTCTTTTCTAGAATTTCTTGTAAGTGTAGTCATGTAGTACTAAAGAAGGGAATTTTTTTGTGCCTGGATTTTTGTACTCAGCATGACTTTGAGATTCATTCATGGGATTGTATATGTCAGTGATCTGTTTTCTTTTATTGCTGAGCAGGTATTATATGGTTTTGAGCAGTGTTATGAGTGAGGTAAGATGCCGTAAGAGACAGATACAAAAAAATTTCTTGCTTGTTTTTGAAGTAGCAGAAATCTAAGGGTGTTTACAAGCAGATAAAAGAATTCAATAGGGAAACTAGGTGATACTAAAAAGGAAAGAATTTATCTTAAATATTCCCAGAGGATAAAGAAAACTAAAATATTCATCAAGGTTTAAATAAATAAATAAACAAATAATAAAATATTTTCAAAGGGCCATGGGTTCTAAGAGGGAAAAAGCCATGAAATAAGAGTACAAATGGGGAATTTACTCTTAGAATTAAACAAGCAAGCAAGACCAAAAGAACAGGAAAAAAGTTTGTTTAACAAGACTGAAAAAGATAAGAAGAGCTTCTAGTTAAAGTAAAAATTTCAGGTTGTAATGAATATGTCAGGAATTGTGGCAGAGAGAAGATCATGGGGACAACGTATATCAGTGGCCTATTTTTTTTTTTAAGAAAGAGAAGCCATTCTCTGAGTGTGAGAAATGGAGGGTTGGAGTTGGAAATTTGAGGAAAAGGGATAATACTATTTTATTAACATGAAACACGGAATCAGCTGGTGACTTCTTAGTACAGTCAGCCCATTTCTTATGGATTCTAGTAACATTAGAATACTTATGTTACTTTCCATGTATTTGGAAAGTAAAGGGGTGATCATCACAAATGATCTTGTGTCATTGCACAATGAGTTGAGTCTGAGGTCAAGAATGTGAAGGATTTCAGTGTGCCACAGGAAGCATCATTTAAAACCTAATTTGGGGACCTAAATTGAGAAGGAAGAAAAGTCCAGGAAATTGATGGATGACAAGAATAAGAATGGAAATGGAGTGAGAGGAAAAGGAAAAAGAGTGGAAGATCGGAAAACAGCCAATTCATGGAACCTTGGATGAATGGAATGTTCCGTAAGTTAGACACCAGTGTGTCCTCTCTGTGAGATGGGTCCTTAGGCGATTGATATTTTCCTGGGTTGGACTAGAAATCTCTGACAGCCCTTTGGGTTAAGTAATTGGAACAACATATACTTCCTCAGAAAACTCAGAGCTGCCTTGCATTCTGTACCATCCCTTTTCTTAAATCTCCCAGAATGCTCTGTGATCCAGTGCTTTTCTCATTCCTTCTCTATGAAGTCCTTGCAGTTCCCACTCTACCACTTGACCTTTGTCCAGTCATGAATAGTCTTAAGATGAACATTTACCATCATCAGAAGTCTACAAACAATAAATGCTGGAGAGGATGTGGAGACAAAAGAACCCTCCTCACTGTTGGTGGGAATGTGAATGGGTGCAGCCACTATGGAGAACAGTATGGAGGTTCCTCAGAAAACTAAAAATAGAGCTACCATATGATCCTGCAATCCCACTACTGGGCGTATATCTGGAGAAAAACATAATTTGAGAAGATACATGCACCCTATGTTCATTGCAGCACTATTCACAATAGCCAAGACATGGAAACAACCTAAATAACTGTCGGCAGAGGAATGGATAAAGAAGTTCTGGTACATATATACCATGGAATGTTAGCTATAAAAAAGAATAAAATAATGCCATTTGCAGCAACATGCGTGGGCCTAGAGATTATCATACTAAATGAAGTAAGTCAGACAGAGAAAGACAAATATCATATGATATCTATTGTATGTGGAATCTAGAAAAAATGATAGACATGAACTTACTTAAAAACAGAAACCGACTCACAGACTTTGAAAACAAACTTATGATTACCAAAGGGGAAATGTGGCAGGCAGGGATAAATTAGGAGTTTGGGATTGACATATACACACTACTATATATAAAATAGGTAATCAACAAGGACCTACTATATAGCACAGGGAACTCTACTCAATATTCTATAATAACCTATAAGGGAAAATAATCTGAAAAAGAATGGATATATGTATATATATAATGGAATCACACATCTGAAACTAATATAACATTGCAAATCAGCTATATTCCAATATAAAATAAAAAATTAAAATATATATAAGTAGGGAAGAAAAGATGAACATTGAAAACAGCTATGAGTTCTATCCATTACCATCTACATTACCTATATTAAAGCTCCTGGAGTTTTCCGGTACATGTGAATAATGAATAATGGTCTTATTAAATGCAGGTTCTGATTAATTGGGTCTGGGCTGGGACCTAGATTCTACATTTCTAGCAAGCTACCAGAATATGCTGATGTGTTTGAATCACACCCTGAGTAACAAGGATCTAGCCTATACTTCTTCATCTTGGCCTTTGCAAGCAGAAATAAGTCAAAGGAGAATGAGCTTAAAGATATGATTAAACATGTGGGGAGATTGAATGGAGAGACTGTTAAGGTCATTGGGCTTGTCAGCATTGCAGTACTCAGAAGGAAAACCAACACAGATGCTAACTCATGCCATATAATAAGATGACAGCTGATGAGGAAGAGGGAGAAGCAAGACAAGAGGGTAAAAAATGTGATGAAAATAAAACTATGACTGACAAGGACGCGGAGAGGACGCTATAACTCGATGACCTAGACTTCAAAAGAGACAACTGTTGAAAGCTTGCCTTGGGAAAGGAAGTCATAGCAAAACATATCATAAACAAATGAAATTCATCTTCTCCATAACTTTAATAACAAGTTGCTAAACGAACACAAAGGAATTATGCCACGTGTTGCCGAGGTTACTGTTTTTACAATTTAAGTGTTTTCTCACCTGTAGATAGGAGAACAAAACATCTGAGCTTTGGAAGATAACTGTTGAAGGCTGGATAAAACAATAATCTTCTAGGGATCAGGGAGTTCTCAGCTACTTTCTGCTGAGCTCTCTTTGCTTGTGTTGTGTAGCTTTCTCCAGTGTCATTCCTTTCCATTGTCTGTTTATGAATCTAAGATTTCAGTGGCCTGTCATGCTGAGGCCCCATGCTTCTAAGCACCTTGATCACTGCTGAGAGCTTGCTTATAATTTTTGTGTCCAGCTGTGGGAAAAGCAAATGCTCTTGAAAAAGGAATTGAGGGTTTTTTTCTTTCTATAGGATAAAACTTGGAAAAGGGACCATCGATATAAAATGAACAGTACTTAGGTAACATTTGTTTTTCGCTTCCATTTCCTTTGGAGAGATAAGATTCTTTTCCACTTATAGTTTCTTTTCATGTTGGATCCCCCAGTGAAGGTACAATACTGTGCATTTGGAAGTAGTCGTCAGGGTTTTAATTTCAATGGGAATCAGTGGTAGGTCAAGGCAGAGGGAGTGGTTTAGAGAACCCTTCCCAAGCTCTTTCAGATACAGCATAAGGTACTGAAAAGTGGTGTATGTGCAAAAGTGTGATTACGGCTAAACTAAACACACTGAATGTGTTAGCGTTACGGGCAAAGATCATTTGATAGATGTTAACAAGATCACATTTGTATTGGTCTCGCAAAGAAATGTTTCCTACATTTGAGATGAATGTGAAGATTTGCTATTGCTCTGTCTTAGTTGCAGTTCCATCAGAGTTAGACTCGTGACAAGGATTTGAAGTTAAATAGTTTCTTTGGCTGTCGAACCCAGCAAATACTGATGGAGGAATGAAAAAGTGGAACAGAGAGGGCAAGACAGCTTTTGGGGCATGTTATCCTGCAGCTCCACAGTGGGCAAATGTTGCTTAGAGACTCAGGCAAAGAAATGCAGCTGGTCCTTGGACATCGGGCCATTGCACAGTGAAGGAGTAAGGGTGGAAGAATCCGGGTAGGGCACCAACAGTGTCTATATCTGCTACATACTATGATGTAGCAAATTCCAGTTCACGTGTGTCGTCTTTTCCTCCAAGTATATGCTACTCAACCAGAATTAGTTTTGAATGTAAGAAGGAAAGTAAAGGAAGCAGATGATTACTATATGGAATCAGGAATTTAGAGATGTGAAAGTGTGACAGAAACTTTTGGAACATAATCTTAGCTATTGTTGTAAACAGACATTCATTGTTAATTAGAAATCTATCAGACTTTTTTTTTTCTCTAGAGAATAAGATATACTAAGGAACATGTTGGTGTGTTTGCAGGATCAGATATCCTGATGATATAATTCATTCTTTGAGAACAGAAGACAGAGAAATGTGTATTCCAGTTTGGTGATGAACAAAGTTTATAGCCAAAGTGTAGTGAACAGAGGTGAACCGGTGGCTTCTGCAGTGGGTCTCTGGTGTCCTCTGGTGGGAGCAGTGCTCGGTCAGTTGAGTTGGGCTGGTGACTTGGTAGGTCTTAAACCTACTGACAGATTGTCCCAAGCTTCACTTGTTTGTGGGCAGATTAGGTTACTAGGAAGGCTTAACTTCGATTGGATCATGGCATGACTTGCTTACAGAGGTCTTCCACATCTGTTTGCCTCTGCTGTATTGTTTCTTTGGGTTCCCAGCTTGGGCCTCAGTGTATCTCAGTTGTGTTTTCCATGAGTCTGATACCACTTAATTGTCCTTTGTGAGTCACTGCAAAGCTTTGTTTAATTGACTTTGGAGGTTGTCTACCATGGCTTCAGGTCAGAAGGGCAGTCAACTCATTTGAAGTGTCTTGAAGATATAGCATTATAGAGAGGTAGAATGGAGAATACATGCTTCAAATAAAGATATTTAAATTTAGATATTTTAAAGTACTCACCCAAATAAAATGTATACATGGGGTGTGCTAAGCTGGACAGTGGCAGATTTCTGACTATGGCTCCAGTGAAGATTAAAAATATAAGTAAATAAAAGCTCCAGTTTAATGATCTCTTATTGATGGTTGAAATAATATTTCCCTCCTCTGAAATCTACCTGGATTGAATTTATTTACATTTATATCTGACTGTCTCATTATGAATATCCTCTCTCCTCGTTCTTCTGTTGAGGGTCAAGTTCATGACCAGTTTATCTTTGATTGCCTCAAAATAGGCCAATGCCTTGCATATACTTGAAATGGGCAGGATTTTATTCATTTTAAAAATGCATACCTTCTTTGTACAACTATTTGTGGGGTTTTCAATGAACCAAGTATCAGGTGCTGGGAATAGGCAGTGTATAATGGTGAATAAAATAGGCCAGGTTCTTGAGTTTATATGGCTTCATTCTAGTGAAGTCGGCTTATGGTAAAAAAGAATAAAAAACAAACCCCCAAAAAACAAGAAAAAATCCCCCCCCAAAACAACCAATCAATCAGTAAAAATATTAGGATACTTTAGGTTACATGAAATTGTATAACATCTCTTATAATTTTACAAATAATAATGATTTTTCCAAAATCATTAAGCTACACACACTCAATTTTACATTCAAATTTTTGATTCACTTACTTTCTGTTGACACATTCTTAGGCATCTTTGTTTCTTTGTCTTGTGCATTTTACTTGTTTAAAATTGTTAAAGTATATTCAATGCTAAGCCCAGTGGCTGGCACGTAGTATGCTTTCCATAAACAGTGTTTAAGGTATTTAATGTTAAATATATCATGTTCTGCTAACGGTCAGGAACCTGGCCACATACTTGCCAGCCATCCCTATTTAACTTTCATAACAATTCTGTGGTATCAGTACAAGTACTACTATCGTCCCCAATTTACAGGTAAGGCATTTGAGGCACAGGGAAATTAAATAATGTATTCAATGCCACACCATTCAGCAAGTAATTGTATGTGCAGCAATACGTAAAAATGTGTTCCATTTCAGAGCCTACATTCTTAAACACTATACCTCGTAGCTCATATCAGGTCAGTTTGCCAGAAGCAATAACTATACCTATGAAAATTACCAACAATTTCTACAAGAAACCATCCAGATATAGAAAACATGAAGGAAAAAGAAGCACAATATATTAAATTTCTCATTAGCTGTCTTATCTGCTGAACATTTATAATTAAAGCCTAAATATTTCCTCCAGAAAATTGAAGGAGGGCTAATGAGAAACCAGAGAAATGAAATATAATTATTGTAAATTTTATATTCAAAACTTTGAATGATATTATACTAGAAATTATACATTGGTGAAACTAAACTCTTGATATCTTTTAAAAAATGGAAATAATGGCATGTCTGTGTTTCTTAACTGAACTTGGATCTGCTCACTGGACGTACAGCAAAGCCAATCTACTGACACGAGGTTGTAGTGGAGGAAAACACAGTGTTTACTGCAGGGCCAAGCAAGGAGAATGGGCAGCTCAAGCTCAAAAGACCCAAACTCCCCACTGGCTTTCAGGGAAAGGTTTTTAAAGACAGTGTGAGGGAAAGGGTCACAGGGTGTGTGATCAGCTCATGCACAGGTCTCTGACTGGTTGATGGTGAGGAAACTGGGTGATGTTTCAAGGCTAACAGTTGTCAACCTTCTAGTTCCAACTGGTCTGGGCTCTATGTGCTGGTGGTCAGCATGTAGTTAACTTCTACTTGCTGGGGTTTTAGTATCTGCAAAACACCTTAAGAATATGGCTTAGAATCTTATCTGTAGCCCATGAGAAGGAACTAAAAATCCTTGACTTTGTTTTTTTATTTTTCTGTATATTTATTCCAGGATATAAGAAAAAACATAGATCACTTAAAAAAAATGATTCAGTGAATATTATGGAATTATATAGTTACCAAAAAATAATTTTATAGGTTAGTATATTCTAAAATTTTTTTTTTCAGTTGTACATATACATATGTTCCCATATCTCTTCCCTCTTGCGTCTCCCTCCCTCCCACCCTCCCTATCCCACCCCTCCAGGCGGTCACAAAGCACCGAGCCGATATCCCTGTGCTATGCGGCTGCTTCCCACTAGCTATCTACCTTACGTTTGTTAGTGTGTATATGTCCATGGCTCTCTCTCGCCCTGTCACAGCTCACCCTTCCCCCTCCCCATATCCTCAAGTCCGTCCTCCAGTAGGTCTGTGTCTTTATTCCTGTCTTACCCCTGGGTTCTTCATGACATTTTTTTTTTCTTCTTAAATTCCATATATATGTGTTAGCATACGGTACTTGTCTTTTTCTTTCTGACTTACTTCACTCTGTATGACAGACTCTAGGTCTATCCACCTCATTACAAATAGCTCAATTTCGTTTCTTTTTATGGCTGAGTAATATTCCATTGTATATATGTGCCACATCTTCTTTATCCATTCATCCGATGATGGGCACTTAGGTTGTTTCCATCTCTGTGCTATTGTAAATAGAGCTGCAATGAACATTTTGGCACATGACTCTTTTTGGATTTTGGTTTTCTCAGGGTATATGCCCAGTAGTGGGATTGCTGGGTCATATGGTAGCTCTATTTGTAGTTTTTTAAGGAACCTCCATACTGTTCTCCATAGTGACTGTACCAATTCACATTCCCACCAGCAGTGCAAGAGGGTTCCCTTTTCTCCACACCCTCTCCAGCATTTATTGTTTCTAGATTTTTTGATGATGGCCATTCTGACTGGTGTGAGATGATATCTCATTGTAGTTTTGATTTGCATTTCTCTAATGATTAATGATGTTGAGCATTCTTTCATGTGTTTGTTGGCAGTCTGTATATCTTCTTTGGAGAAATGTCTATTTAGGTCTTCTGCCCATTTTTGGATTGGGTTGTTTGTTTTTTCGCTATTGAGCTACATAAGCTGCTTGTAAATTCTGGAGATGATTAATCCTTTGTCAGTTGCTTCATCTGCAAATATTTTCTCCCATTGTGAGGGTTGTGTTTTGGTCTTATTTATGGTTTCCTTTGCTGTGCAAAAGCTTTGAAGTTTCATTAGGTCCCATTTGTTTATTTTTGTTTTTATTTCCATTACTCTAGGAGGTGGGTCAGAAAGGATCTTGCTGTGATTTATGTCATAGAGTGTTCTGCCTATGTTTTCCTCTAAGAGTTTGATAGTTTCTGGCCTTACATTTAGGTCTTTAATCCATTTTGAGCTTATTGTTGTGTATGGTGTTAGGGAGTGATCTAATCTCATACTTTTACATGTACCTGTCCAGTTTTCCCAGCACCACTTATTGAAGAGGCTGTCCTTTCTCCACTGTACATTCCTGCCTCCTTTATCAAAGATAAGGTGACCATATGTGCGTGGGTTTATCTCTGGGCTTTCTATCCTTTTCCATTGCTCTATCTTTCTGTTTTTGTGCCAGTACCATACTGTCTTGATTACTGTAGCTTTGTAGTATAGTCTGAAGTCAGGGAGCCTGATTCCTCCAGCTCCTTTTTTCGTTCTCAAGATTGCTTTGGCTATTGGGGTCTTTTGTGTTTCTATACAAATTGCGAAATATTTTGTTCTAGTTCTGTGAAAAATGCCAGTGATAGTTTGATAGGTATTGCATTGAATCTATAGATTGCTTTGGGTAGTAGAGTCATTTTCACAATGTTGATTCTTCCAATCCAAGAACATGGTATATCTCTCCATCTATTTGTATCATCTTTAATTTCTTTCATCAGTGTCTTGTACTTTTCTGCATACAGATCTTTTGTCTTCTTAGGTAGGTTTATTCCTAGATATTTTATTCTTTTTGTTGCAATGGTAAATGGGAGTGTTTTCTTGATTTCACTCTCAGATTTTTCATCATTAGTATATAGGATTGCCAGAGATATCTGTGCATTAATTTTGTATCCTGCTACTTTACCAAATTCATTGATTAGCTCTAGTAGTTTTCTGGTAGCATCTTTAGGATTCTCTATGTATAGTATCATGTCATCTGCAAACAGTGACAGCTTTACTTCTTCTTTTCCGATTTGGATTCCTTTTATTTCCTTTTCTTCTCTGATTGCTGTGGCTAAAACTTCCAAAACTATGTTGAATAAGAGTGGTAAGAGTGGGCAACCTTGTCTTGTTCCTGATCTTAGTGGAAATGCTTTCAGTTTTGCACCATTGAGGATGATGTTGGCTGTGGGCTTGTCATATATGGCCTTTATTATGTTGAGGAAAGTTCCCTCTATGCCTACTTTCTGCAGGGTTTTTTATCATAAATGGGTGTTGAATTTTGTCAAAAGCTTTCTCTGCATCTATTGAGATGATCATATGGTTTTTCTCCTTCAATTTGTTAATATGGTTTATCACATTGATAGATTTGCGTATATTGAAGAATCCTTTAATTCCTGGAATAAACTCCAGTTGATCATGGTGTATGATCCTTTTAATGTGCTGTTGGATTCTGTTTGCTAGTATTTTATTGAGGATGTTTGCATCTATGTTCATCAGTGATATTGACCTGTAGTTTTCTTTCTTTGTGACATCCTTGTCTGGTTTTGTTATCAAGGTGATGGTGGCCTTGTAGAAGGAATTTGGGAGTGTTCCTCCCTCTGCTATATTTTGGAAGAGTTTGAGAAGGATAAGTGTTAGCTCTTCTCTAAATGTTTGATAGAATTCGCTTGTGAAGCCATCTGGTCCTGGGCTTTTGTTTGTTGGAAGATTTTTAATCACAGCTTCAATTTCAGTGCTTGTGATTGGTCTGTTCATATTTTCTATTTCTTCCTGATTCAGTCTTGGCAGCTTGTGCATTTCTAAGAATTTGTCCATTTCTTCCAGGTTGTCCATTTTATTGGCATAGAGTTGCTTGTAGTAATCTCTCATGATCTTTTGTGTTTCTGCAGTGTCAGTTGTTACTTCTCCTTTTTCATTTCTAATTCTATTGATTTGAGTCTTCTCCCTTTTTTTCTTGATGAGTCTGTCTAGTGGTTTATCTATTTTGTTTATCTTCTCAAAGAACCAGCTTTTAGTTTTATTGATCTTTGTTATTGTTTCCTTCATTTCTTTTTCATTTATTTCTGATCTGATTTTTATGATTTCTTTCCTTCTGCTAGCTTTGGGGTTTTTTTGTTCTTCTTTCTCTAATTGCTTGAGGTGCAAGGTTAGGCTGTTTATTCGAGATGTTTCCTGCTTCTTAAGGTGGGCTTGTATTGCTATAAACTTCCCCCTTAGAACTGCTTTTGCTGCATCCCATAGGTTTTGGGTCGTTGTGTCTCCATTGTCATTTGTTTCTAGGTATTTTTTAATTTCTTCTTTGATCTCTTCAGTGATCACTTCATTATTAAGTAGTGTATTGTTTAGCCTCCGTGTGTTTGTATTTTTTACAGATCTTTTCCTGTAATTGATATCTAGTCTCATGGTGTTGTGGTCGGAAAAGATACTTGATACAATTTCAATTTTCTTAAATTTACCAAGGCTTGATTTGTGACCCAAGATATGATCTATCCTGGAGAATGTTCCATGAGCACTTGAGAAAAATTTGGATTCTGTTGTTTTTGGATGGAGTGTCCTATAAATATCAATTAAGTCCATGTTGTTTAATGTATCATTTAAAGCTTGCGTTTCCTTATTTATTTTCATTTTGGATGATCTGTCAATGGATGAAAGTGGGGTGTTAAAGTCCCCTACTATGAATGTGTTACTGTCGATTTCCCCTTTTATGGCTGTTAGTATTTGCCTTATGTATTGAGGTGCTCCTATGTTGGGTGCATAAATATTTACAATTGTTATATCTTCTTCTTGGATCGATCCCTCGATCATTATGTAGTGTCCGTCTTTGTCTCTTTTAATAGTCCTTATTTTAAAGTCTATTTTGTCTGATATGAGAATTGCTACTCCAGCTTTCTTTTGGTTTCCATTTGCATGGAATATCTTCTTCCATCCCCTTACTTTCAGTCTGTATGTGTCTCTAGGTCTGAAGTGGGTCTCTTGTAGACAGCATATATAAGGGTCTTGTTTTTATATCCATTCAGCCAATCTGTGTCTTTTAGTGGGAGCATTTATTCCATTTACATTTAAGGTAATTATTGATATGTATGTTCCTATTCCCATTTTCTAAATTGTTTTGGGTTCGTTATTATAGGTCTTTTCCTTCTCTTGTGTTTCTTGTCTAGAGAAGTTCCTTTAGCATTTGTTGTAGAGATGGTTTGGTGGTGCTGAACTCTCTCAGCTTTTGCTTGTCTGTAAAGGTTTTAATTTCTCCACCAAATCTGAATAAGATCCTTGCTGGGTAGAGTAGTCTTGGTTGCAGGTTTTTCTCCTTCTACACTTTCAGTATGTCCTGCCACTCCCTTCTGGCTTGTAGGGTTTCTGCTGAGAGATCAGCTGTTAACCTTATGGGGATTCCCTTGTGTGTTATTTGTTGTTTTTCCCTTGCTGCTTTTAATATGCTTTCTTTGTGTTTAATTTTTGACCGTTTGATTAATATGTGTCTTGGCGTATTTCTCCTTGGATTTATCCTGTATGGGACTCTCTGTGCTTCCTGGACTTGATTAACTATTTCCTTTCCCATATTAGGGAATTTTGCAACTATAATCTCTTCAAATATTTTCTCAGTCCCTTTCTTTTTCTCTTCTTCTTCTGGAACCCCTATAATTCGAATGTTGGTGTGTTTAATGTTGTCCCAGAGGTCTCTGAGACTGTCCTCAGTTCTTTTCATTCTTTTTTCTTTATTCTGCTCTGCAGTAGTTATTTCCACTATTTTATTTTCCAGGTCACTTATCCGTTCTTCTGCCTCAGTTATTCTCCTATTGATCCCATCTAGAGTACTTTTAATTTCATTTATTGTGTTGTTCATCGTTGCTTGTTTCACCTTTATTTCTTCTAGGTCCTTGTTAACTGTTTCTTGCATTTTGTGCATTCTGCTTCCAAGATTTCGGATCATCCTTACTGTCATTACTCTGAATTCTTTTTCAGGCAGACTGCGTATTTCCTCTTCATTTGTTAGGTCTGGTGGGTTTTTATCTTGCTCCTTCATCTGTTGTGTGTTTTTCTGTCTTCTCATTTTGCTTATCTTACTGTGTTTGGGGTCTCCTTGTTGCAGGCTGCAGGTTCATAGTTCCCGCTGTTTTTGATGTCTGTCTCCAGTGGCTAAGGTTGCTTCAGTGGGTTGTGTAGGCTTCCTGGTGGAGGGGACTAGTGCCTGTGTTCTGGTGCATGAGGCTGGATCTTGTCTCTCTAGTGGGCAGGTTCACGTCTGGTGGTGTGTTTTGGGGTGTCTGTGGTCTTATTATGATTTTGGGCAGCCTCTCTGCTAATGGGTCGGGTTGTGTTCCTGTCTTGCTAGTTGTTTGGCATAGGGTGTCCAGCACTGTAGCTTGCTGGTCGTTGAGTGAAGCTGGGTGCTGGTGTTGAGATGGAGATCTCTGGGAGATTTTCTCTGTTTGATATTATGTGGAGCTGGGAGGTCTCTTGTGGACCAGTGTCCTGAAGTTGGCTCTCCTACCTCAGAGGCAGAGCCCTGACTCTTGACTGGAGCACCAAGAGCCTTTAATCCACACGGCTCCTCAATTTGGGATGACTCGTTGTCTATTCATGTATTCCACAGATGCAGGGTACATCTAGTTGATTGTGGAGCTTTAATCCACTGCTCCTGAGGCTGCTGGGAGAGATTTCCCTTTCTCTTCTTTGTTCTCACAGCTCACAGGGGCTCAGCTTTGGATTTGGCCCTGCCTCTGCGTGTAGGTCGCTGGAGGGCGTCTGTTCTTTGCTCAGACAGGACGGGGTTAAAGGAGCCGCTGATTCGGGGGCTCTGGTGCACTCAGCCTTGACTTTGTTTTATGGCTAACCTCTTATTCTTTCCTCTTGCTTGACCGTTTTCTTTTGTTTCTGCATTTTCTCACTTTTCTGATTAAATTTGTTCTTTGCATCTTGGGAGGACCTAAGAGGCCAAAGGCTTTCTACAAACAAGAGGTGGGGGATGAAGTGTGAGGGGGTTCTTCCCGCATGAAGGTCCCTGCAGGGTCCTGCTTGGTTTCAGCAAGGTGAACTAAATTTGGAGAAAAGGATCATTACATGAGGGAAGACTTCAGGGATAATTATCAGATGATTAAAACAAAGCCACATGAAAAGGACAAAGTGTGTTGTATTAACTGAGTTATATAATATTAACAGTGAATATTTAAATTCAGCAAAAGAAGCTTTAACAGTCTCAAGATTTTAATTGTCATTTTAAAAAGGTCTCTTCTTGTTTTGGTAGCAATACAGAGCAATTATTTTATCCTCTAAAGTTTTGAATACTCTAACTTGCCTAGTGATAAATGAAAACTCACATTTTAATTAACGTTTTCAATTTGCAAAAGCACTTTGACACCTTTTCTTCCATTTCGTTTTTTACAGCAGCCATGTTGTTAATCTCATTTTACAGATGGAAAATCTGAGGCTCAGAGCAGTAAGTGAGTTGCCCAAGTCCATATAGCTAATCCACTGCCCTGCCAGTCTCTGGTTATGCAAGCCCAGTGCAATTCCAGCTATTCTAAAAAGCAAGTTCAAAATGAAGTTGACCACTCACTTCTTACTGTCATTGTCCTTATAGAGATATATGAAGAAATGTTCTTTACCTTTGAGGGCCCTTAATTTGAATATATTTGACCTCATAACTTTCTGTATTTTTATGATAATTTTCTAAACAAGTGAATGCAAATTCTATTCATTCACTGGGCTGTCTTCTGACTTTTTTTTTTCTTTTTAAAATTTGAGGCTGGCTGGTGAAGACTATGTAACTTTTCCGGTCAGCAGAATTGAGGCTGGTTAATGAAATCTTTGGTATAAATAGTTTTGAAAAGGATCCTAGAAAACCTATGGTTTCTCTGTGCATTCATTGAGGGCATTCCCATCTCTACTCAGTCATAGAGACATTTCTTTCATGGATATCTTAGAACCTTGGATGAATAAAGAAGACAAAGCTTAACTTGAATCGATCATACAAAGATTAATTTAATTTATATTTAAAGTCAAAATTTTTTCAATCTTTGCACCAGCTTTTTTGTGCATATAGTCTGTAATTAAGTTATTGTCAGCTATGCAGACTACACACCATTAGGCTGTCTCTACTGAGAAGTTAAAAAGAACACATAAGTTGTCTTTTTTATTAAAAAGATCAAAGCACAGCTAGAAAGAAATCTATTTTCTCATAAGCCCTGAAGTGATTAGCAATCTCAGTAAAATAAAGATTTTTATTAGAAACCTCAATAAACGATCATTTATCAAAATTACCTCTGTGAATTTGAAAACTAGTAAAAATTTTCAGTGTTAAGAACACTCAAAGCAATGCTTATCAAACTTTAATGTGCATACAGATTACCATATTTATGAATCAAATGTTATGATGTTTGGGATTTGCTTCAAGATAAATGAGATTTGCTTCAAAATAATGGGTAAGAAATAGGAGTATAAATCCAATATGATTTGCCATGAATGGATAATTGCTGAAGCCAGGCAATGAATACATAAAGTTCATCGTAATAATTTTACTATTTCTATAAAAAAAGTAAAAATAAGAAAAACGTTTATCACTCTAATATCCCATATGTTCCTTAAGTGCATATATATGTGTATATATTTATACGTGTGTGTGCACGTGTCTATGTGTGGATATGTATGCCTGTGTATGTTCCTATGTTTCTGTGTATGTGTATACTGTATACACACATACACAATCACACACATGTTGCTTCCAACTAGAAAGCATGGTGAATAAATATTTTGGATCTGATTACTATTGCTGCAACGTTCCGGAATAAATTATATAGAGACGAAAGGAGACTTTTATTTTTCTGTTCTCTAGAGATTATTTTAATTGTCTATGTGAGAATTAGTTTTTCCCTAAGGAAAAATGGAAGATTATGCATTTTCCAGTAATGTCTTTATGGAATATAAATACACCACACTTATGGTAGTGGGACAAAAATTATTAAAAATTAAATTCTGCAAACAACAACAACACATCCAAGTTTCTATAGTAGCACAGTAGAAATAATACTTAGTGAAAATGATGATGGTGGTGGTGGTTTGTGATGGGAAGGGGACAGCCAAGGAATTCAGGGATTTAACATTGAATGAGTCTGTAAGAGTTTATATGACTGAGAGGTAAATGGAATTCCTTACAGAGGCAACCACACATGTGAAGACCCAGAAGTATGAAGAATCATGGTGTATATGGAAAATTCCAAGATTAATATGACTTGGGAATAATCTGTATATTAAAAAGTATTTTTAAAATTCTAGAAAAGGAGAGAGATCTAGATGACCAAAGCCTTTTACCTATAGGAGCTGGGTTCCATTGATGGTTTTACGTTGAAAGGCAGTATTTCCAGTTGAGTTTTAGATGGTCATGTTTGCAACTGTTGCTATAAAATTCTGATTGAAATTGAAGAGATTACAGTCACAGATAACTATTGGGAAGTAACCATGACTGTCCATGTCTAAATTAAAGCAGTGGCATTAGAGAATAAATTGAAAGATAATTAGAATATGGAACTAACCCATCACATTGAATGTACTGAGAAAAGAGGAAGAAAGTATTAAAAAATTGACTCTTGGATTTCTTACTTGGGAAAAGGGCTACAGAGTTCAGGCCCATAATCATTTATCTACAATCCCAAAATCTATAAATCTCTGAAACCAGGAATATTTTTATGTTTGTTACCAAAACTCATTTAGTGGAAAACCATTTCTTGAATTGATCCAATACTGTTCAAAAATCTTTATGTATTCCACTTACTATAAATATTTGTACACTTGATGCAGAAATATTAATGTGTTTAATTATGAATCATTGCCCTAGAAAGAGCTGAGAGTGTTGTGTAATACATGATGTATATACCTCATTATCATTATAAAATCCAAAATATTCTGTATACTGAAATATCAATATATCTAGTCCTAAAAACGTCTACTAGGAATTATGGATATATAGTACTATTTAATAAGATGTCATTTATTAATAAGATGCCACCTAGCCTCTTAAAAGGTAAAATAGCTCTATAAAATTCAAGCATGGCCTTCCTGGGCATTACTTGAAGAATAGGTTATAAAATGAATGACGTCAGATTTATTGATCTGACAAAATGATCAATGACTGAGTCACATGTAGACCAGGAAGAATATACTTTGAATTTTCCTATTTCTAGATCTCTGGTGCTTGGCTTGTTTACATTCCCTTGACTAGAATACACATGAATACACATGAAAACATTGAAGGGGCAACTCTGAGGTAGAAATATAAACTAAGACTAAAAATATTAGAGACAGCTAACTAGGAGAGCCTTGAAAGAGTTCTCTGGTGAGCATAGTGTTTCAGATGCACCTTTGTAGGAAATGTCTACCAAATGTATTGAAAGTTTCAAAGAATAACCTCTCTTCATAGTCAGTTCCAGGATACATAAAAGAGAAAAAAAAAATCAATCTCAGCCCAAAAAAGAGCTACAGTAAGTACCAGCTCATTACCATATATTTTGTCTGAGTTACGTCAGTTGATTTGCCTTGCTTGTAGCTTAAGCTTTGAGACTGTTCAATTGAAATGCCCATCAAAAGAGGAATTATGAAATTATGTTACGCTTGTTCCATGTAATTTTCAGTAGTAAATAGAAAGAGTGAGGTCTCTTTTTATATACTACTGTGTCAAAGACTAATTGTGTCCTACAGAGTTAAATAGGCAAGGAAGATTTTATTCAAGACTATTGCAGTAGATGTTTCAGTTCACCATTGAAACAAAAGATAAGAGGGTTTTGAAGCACTGGAATCAGCTAGTGGAAATAGTCTCTAGCATATTGTGGGGGAGATTGGTGAGTGTGATTAGGCCATCTGTGTTTGCTAATTGGTACTTATCTAAGTTAGACTCCTACAATCACATGGAACCTTGGAGATAGGGGCGCTATGTTTTCTTTTTGTTTTTGCTTTGAATTTTTTGAAACTGAAAAAAAATTCAGGTATAGTTGTTGTACAATATTATATAAGTTTCAGATGTACACTGTTGTGACTCACAATTTTTAAAAGTTATACTCCATTTATAGTTATTATCAAATATTGGCTGTATTCCCTGTGTTGTATAATATATCCTTGTAACATTGGTTTTATACATAGTAGTTTGTACCTCTTTATCCCCTACCCCAATCTTGCCCCTTCCCCTTCCCCTCTCCCCACTGGTAACCGCTGGTACATTTCAAAGGGGACATGCTCTAAGAAAAGTGAGGTTGGGGACCCTGTAGTCAGGAAGAAACTTGTCTAAAGTTTAGCTCAGCTGAGGGGGACATTAGTCTTCCTGGTTATCAGGAATCATCTTCACGATGTAATTTTTTAGTGGAAAAAAAGTGAGGCATCTACTAATGGCTGACTAGATGATTCAGATGAGCCTTCGCACTAAGGACAGAAGAAATTCTGGACAAAAATATATACTTTATAATCTTCTTGAAAGCAGTAAAGAACTAGCAAGTCAGTAAAACCTTAGGATGTTGAGAGTCAGCAAGAAATATAGAAATATAAGTTTTTAATCAGTTAGAAGTGAAAAAGGAAAACAATGGAATAAAGTCCTGGGAGAAAATATGGGCAAATACGAAATTTTGAGGTAGAGAGGACATTTTAACATGGAAACAATAAAATAAATCATAATATTTTAACACCACTTAAGGTTTGACTACATAGATACAAAATATTTCTGAACCATACAACTATAAAAAAAGAAGCAAAAGGCAATTCTGGAAAATATTTAAATAAACATAAAAGTTAGATAACAATATTGCTGTTATCGGAAAAGCTCTTGGGAATAAATACGAGCAAAACATTCAATCAAAAAAAAGGCAAATAATGTGAACAGGCAATTCACAAAAGAAGGGCCATAAATGACAGAGAAGCAAGGAAAAGAAACCCAGCTTCCCTTGAAAGCAACTCATTTCAAATTAAAGCAAAATACCGCATAGCAATTTGGTCCCTATATATCCAATATTGAAGAAAAATCGGTGATATTCGTACATTTATAGAGCATCTTGGTATTGCAAATTGGTGCACACTATGGGAAAAGAGTTTTGCAGAATGTTTCAGTCCTTGACCTAGTATTTCTTCCAAGACTGTGTCCTTGGGAAATAACAATAGTGGATGTATGTACATATGAAATCACCTAAATACCTAATAGTCAAGGAATTTTAAAATCGGTTATGAAACATTTAGTTTGTTTGGCTGTTAAATACTCAAAATAAGGAATTATGTTAAAACCGATATGATTACTTACCCGGTGTGAACCTATGTATAAATACTAGAACATAAAACAAAATATGTTTCTCTAAAATCTCTTCCCTATACAATTTTTAATTTTCTTAATCTTTTCCAATAGGCGTCCTAATTTTAAAGAATAAGGTATTTAAAAATTTCAACATCTTTCCCTTCTTCATGGGGCTTTCTACTCTCATTCATTCCCACACCATTTTCTTCTTTCTCTGAAAATTACTAATAATAATTATATATGAATATAATTGAATGAATATAGACAAGTATAATATACATTATATATACACATATATATGTGTATACACATTATATATAGACATTATATGTGTATACACATATAATGTGTATACACATTATATATATATGAATATAGACAAATATAATATACATTATATACACATATAATATACATTATATATACACATATATATGTATATTATATATTATATGCAGGAGATACTGCAGGTTCTGTTCCAGACCACCCCAATAAAGCAAGTCACAGGAATTTTTGGGGTTTCCCAGTGCATTTAGAAGTTATGTTTACACTACACTGTAGTCTATTAAGTATGCAGTCAAAGTATGTCTTAAAAAAAAAATGAACATACCTTAACTAAATAATACTTCATTGCTAAAAATGCTAACTATTGTGTGAGCCTTCAGCGAGTCACAGTAGGTCACAAATCACTGATCCCAGGTCACCATAGCAAATAAAATAATAATGAAAAAGTTTGAAATATTGCAAGAATTACCAAAATGTGACACCAGAGACATGAAGTGAGCAAATGTTAGGAAGAAACAGGTCTCCAGGTACCACGAAGAATTTTCAAATAGCTTGGCTAATGGTTATATGGTAAACTACAGCATCTTCAGTGCTATCAGTTTGGTGACCGTGTCTGTTTTGTTTACTGCTTGACCTCAGTGCCTAGTACAGTGTCTGGCAAACACTAGTCCATTCATAAATACTGTTCTTCAATGAATGAAATTTTGCAGACTGCAACTTTTATGCCTGGATGAAATGGGCTAAAGGTTAACTTGCCATTTTTCAAGTAATTTCAAGATTATTTGAAATTCCTCGTGATCTGGATGCTACCTCCATCTTTTTTTTTGGCTTTGGAGGTAGTTTTCCCCAGCTGCTGCTTTGTAGCTACAGGTAACCAAGATCGCTTACTGTGATCACTTACTGACCCAAGCTGTCTTGGGTCACTGCTAACTGCCTTAACTTAAGCAGTAGTCCAGAGGAGGGTCTCTTCCTTTGTTAAAATTTATGGGAGTTATAGGTACACCCACAGTGACCCTAAAATGAAGCCAATCCTCCACTCCGTACATGCCCATATGTGTGTGATAAGGTTTAGGTGCTCTTCTAAAAAACAATGCATTTTCCCAGCTGTCAGATGTACAGGTAAGACATTGAATTGATCCAGCATGACTGATCTACAAAGATCTACAAAGAGGAAACCTTAAGTCCTTGAGTCTGTTTTTGTTTTGTAAATAAGTTCATTTGTATCTTTTTTTTTTTTTTTTAGATTTTGCATGTAAGCGATATCATAGGATATTTGTCTTTGTCTGACTTAACTTCACTCAGTATCACAATCTCTAGGTCCATCCATGTTGCTGCAGATGGCATTATTTCTTACCGGGGGGAAGGGTGGAGGGGAGGGATAGTTACGGAGTTTGGGATTGACATGTACACACTGCTATATTTAAGGTGGGTAACAAACTGGGACCTACTGTATAGCACAGGGAGCTCTGCTCAGTATTCTGTAACAATCTAAATGGGAGAAGACTCTGAAAAAGAATAGTTACATGTATATGTGTAACTGAATCACTTTGCTGTACGCCTGAAACTAACACAACATTGTTAATCAACTATATTCCAATATAAAATAAAAAGTTAAAAACAAAGAGGAAACCCTGCCTGCACTGGTTGTCAAATATTTAAATGTCACTTTTTTTGAATGGAGAATTTTTTTTATTAAAATAGTTGAGGGCTTCTCTGGTGGCGCAGTGGTTGAGAGTCCGCCTGCCGATGCAGGGGACGCGGGTTCGTGCACCGGTGCGGGCAGATCCCACATGCCGCGGAGCGGCTGGGCCCGTGAGCCATGGCCGCTGAGCCTGCGTGTCTGGAGCCTGTGCTCCGCAGCAGGAGAGGCCACAACAGTGAGAGGCCCGCATACCGCAAATCAAAAAAACAAAAAAACAAAAAAAACCCCAAAAAAACATTAGTTGAATATTTCCATACTTGGCTGAGGATTTGGTACGATGGATGAATAACTTTCCCTTTTGGTAACCATAAGATTATTTTCTGTGTCTGTGGGTTGATCTCTGTTTTGTATATAAGTTCATTTGTATCTTTTTAAGGTTCCACATTAAGTGATATTGTATGATATTTGTCTTTCTCTGTCTGACTTACTTCACTTAGTATGATAATCTCTAGATCCATCCATGTTGCTGCAAATGGCATTATGTCATTTTCATTCTTTTTTATGGCTGAGTAATATTCCATTGTATATATATATATATATATATATATATATATATATATATATACATACACACACACACACACACACACACGGCTGAGTAATATTCCATTGTGTATACACACACACACACACACACACACACACACACGCACCCCACATCTTCTTTATCCATCTGTCAATGCACATTTAGGTTGCTTCCATGTCTTGGCTATTGTAAACAGTGCTGCTATAAACATTGGGGTGTGTGTTTATTTTCTTGATTATCTATTTTAATAGAAAAAATTCCAGTAGCAATTGTTTTTGCCGTCTGACTTTGGCCCTGGTATCCTTTTTCTCCCCTCCCAGACTGTAAACTTATGAGGGCAGGGCCTCTATAACTCCTTTATTTCTCCTACAGAACCTTACACAGTGTCTCCTTTGGATGGAGTAGGAGTGAAATAAACTTTTGTTGGATGGCAACTTCAGGTGAAGACATTAGGTTTGTAATTGTTTGCTAGAACTGACATAACAAAGTATCACAATTCGAGTGGTTAAACAACATAAATTTATTATCTCTCATTTCTGGAGGCTAGAGGTCTGGGATTCGGGTGTTAGAAAGTTTGCTTCCTTCTGAGAGCTGTGAAAGAGGATCAATCCCATGCCTGTTGCCTAGCTTCTGGTAGTTTGTTGGCAATTTTGGGCATCCCTTGACTTGTAGAAGCATCAGCCAGATCTCTGCATTTATCCTCACACTGTGTTCTCCCTGACTGTGCACCTCTGTCTACATTTCCTCTATGAGTATAAAATCAGGACACCAGTCATATTAGATTAGAGGCTGTGTTAATCATGTTCTTTTTTTTTCTTCTTTCTTTTCTGTATTTTATGATGACATCTTGGGCCATTGCTAACCCCGGAGAGAAAACTCCCCACATACACCCAGGGTTAGAGGTAATATTCCTCTGCCCCAAACATCCCAGCGGCAGGCATCGTACAACTAGGGGCAGCTTCTAGACCCCAGAGCCCGCTGCAGTATTGAAGCTAGTCAATCCCAAACTTGTCATCCTGTTCCCCCTGCCTTGGCCGTTCCTTCCCACCAAACCACAATAAAGCCTCTACCCATGCTTCCTGTACACTCTGCCTCCTGGCTGACCCATTGCTTCTCCTCGGGACGCCATGTGGTGTGCTATATCTCCTGTTTCTAGTGAACTCTGAGTGGAAACTTCTTCCTGTGTGACCGTCGTCTTCTGATTGGTTGACATCAGATCTCACCTACAGTAGTTAAGAGGCTCACTCTACTCCAGGGTGACTTCATTTTAACTAATTACCTCTGCAATGACCCTATTCCAAAAAAGGTCACACGCCATGGTCCTGAGAGTTAGGATTTCAACATAGGAATGCTGGGGACACAACTCAGTTCATAATAGAGGCCAGTTGCACGTATTTATTTGTAGATTTTTGTGTTAAAAAATTCTGAAAACTTCCTAACATATAACATTCTAGAGTATATCATGTTATGGCAAATATATAGAGTATGAATTGGGGAGAAAAATCCAGGACTGGAAAAACTGAGAGTAGTCTAAACATGGCAGAGAGCTGGAGAGATGATTGAAAGCCAGTTTCTATGCAGATGTTGAAGAATTTCTAATGATACTACCTGTGCAATATTTGTTGCATTTTCTCCATCTAATTTCACAATCTCTGCTCTCGTTTGCAGAGAGTGGGGTGTACTCTTTTACAGAATATCGCAGCAGATCTCCACCCGGTCTCTCCTGCTCTTTCAAATGCATTGTCTTTTAATGTTTGTCTTTCACTTTTAGACTAATACCCAAAGTTTAAGCTAATTCTAGCTGCTTCAACAGATACATAGCAAAATCAAAGTGGTTTCAACAAAACAGAAGTTTAATTCTCATTTATGAAAATTCAAGATAGATGCTTCTATGTGGCAGGTGCTTCTCTTCCCTGTGGACATTTTGTGGTTCACCCCTCTTCAAATAGGGCTTCCAGATTAGCCACAGAAGGCAAAAGAGAGTGAAGCATCAGGTCTGGGAGGCTTTTATGGGCCATCAGTCCTGGATTTGCCGTAGGTCGCTTCCAATCATTCTTCATTGGCCAGACCTTAGTCATCTGACCACATGGAACTGTGATGGAGGCTGGGGAATGTCCACCATCTGCTGCCTTGAATTCTACCTGAGACCTTTACCTCCTCACTCCTAGGTCTCCGTGAAGAATGTGACTTATCTTTAAAGACCTAGTTTCAGTACCCCTGCCTTCATGAAATGTCCCCTCTACCTTCCGGGACTTAAGGTGACAGGGCTTTTCCTCTTTTGGAGTCCCATAGCACTTTACCCACAAAGATTGTGTTGTGGACAAGACAGCTGTGAAAATCTGAGGCAAAAATTATAAACTAAATGAATGTTTATATTCATGGAGCTCTGAACATTTTTACCATATTTTGAATCAACTTATCAAATTTGATACCTATAAAAATAGTATTTTAATGTAAGAAGAAAATGATTCTGGCAAAAAGAAAGAGAGTAATCAAAGGTTGATTCTACTTGAATATCTAAACAGTTTTTGAAGAAATGGTCTAACTTGAAGGGCTAAGGGGGGTAAGTGAGTTAGAGATAAAGTGAGACGTGGGAGTCCCTCAGAAGGAATGTATTGACGTTTTGCCTGAGACATGGAACACTGCAAGGTCACAGAAGCAGAACTGGCAACCACTCCTTAGCACTGTTCAAGAGAAAGTTCATCTGCTCTACAGAGCTGTCCAGTTTTCACCTGTGGCGGATGTACCCCTAGTTTGATGGATTGGTTCTTAATAATTGAAAAATCTGACTCAGAAAATCTAATTCCCCTTGCTCTAACTCCATAATAGCCAAGTCACTTTTGCTTTATAAATGGCTTCCCATATAAATCTGCCTAAGGATAGGAGAACACTCAGGCCGCAAAGATATAGGCATTTGACATTTGAGATTTTAATCAGTCTCTTATGATTTTACTTGACGTATGCTGAGATTTCTCACCTTCGGTGTGCTGGTGAGACTGCCTTTCTTACCAAGTACCAGAAGCTGGTCCATGGAAAAATTTGTCTTCTGAAACCTTTGGAGTCATAGTGACCTCATAAACAATATTTTCCAACATCAATGGCCTGAAGCTTCCTTGTGGCATTCATCACTTGCTACCTTGTGTTGTAGTTCGAGAGGTATAGTGAAATGACTTTGCCGTATTAACTCTGAATATTGGATCTAAGACTGGCTCATTGTGATATCTGTAGTGCATACCCAGTGCTTTGTTAATGACAGGTCGTTAATTAATATTTTTTTCTAATTAGGAGCCAACATGAATGCGAGATACACACAATATTCTACTTCCAGGTCACGTGACAGCCCAATCACCCTTTGCTTTAGAGCAACACACTTCAGCCCATGGAGCAAATATGGTCTATGGCTTGTTTTTGTCCTGCCCATGAGCTAAGGATGGTTTTAACATTTTCAAAAGCTTGTAAAGCCAAACAAAAAAATAAAAACAAAAAAGAGAGAATATGAAACAGAGACTGTATGTGGTTCACAAAGCCTAAAATATTGACTACCTAGCCTTTTATGGAAAATATTTCCCAACCCCTGTCTTAGATTACCAAGCCAAACTATGACGTTACTTTGATTTACCAATTAGAGTGTCAGGTGACTAATTTCCTGTAATTATATCTGCTTCTTGAGAAATGTCCTTTCCATATGAAAGAAGTTTTCTGAAAAGAATGTGATTTGCAAACTTCTGCAGATTAACTTGCATTTTATTCAGCAGAGGCTAAAAAAAAAAGAAAAAAAGATTTTAGTTAGCATGTTACTCACTACCTCCAAATAAATGCAATCTAGCCGTTATGTTTAAACAATCGTTCATTGGTTCCAAGTGAACACATTTTATGTTCTTTTCATCCTAGTTAGTTTGGGAGTGCATCTTAGCCTAGTATGTTACAATTAAGTATTACTTAGTGATTTATTCTCAGAAAGGCTGTAAATAAGAGAACAATTTAGTGCTTTAAGTTTAAATAGTTCTATACTCACTATAGCTATACTATTAGCTTTGCCCTAATTTTACTTTCATAATTATAAAAAAAAGTATTACACATTACTTAACCTGAAGATGAGCTTTTATTTGTCTTTACATTTTCTCACCTAAATCACCTTTATATTGACATTAGAAATGGCCTTTTTGACTTATTTAAAATAGTCACTCAAAAGGGGAAACATATTAAGGCTGATTTCTTTAATGATGAGGGAATAAAGCCTGACATTTTAGAAACGTATTAGTTCTAAGAAAAGAGAATCTCTTAAGTGAAACATCACTAATGTGTTTCCAAAAGGTCAAGGATTTATTACTTTATAACAGGTGGATCAGAGCCACTTGATCTGGGCTAATCAATTTCTTTTTGTCCTCCAAACTTCTTGGTTTAAAAATCGTTACAGGAAGACATAAGCGTATGGGAATGTGGAGAGATGGCATGACGAGATGGATGCATAGAAGTTGTGTGTTGGTTTGTCCTTTTGTGGAGCAGAGATTGGTAGATGGCGGAGCAGGGGCTGAATGGTGGTTGGCAGTGAGAGGATGCAGTATTTGGTGGTCCCGCCCCTTCTATTCACCTTGTCTTCTTCTTCCCCTGTGGTTTGCTGTCCACTGGGCATAACTGAGCAAGAGCCTACTAGGCCTTTCTTAAATATGCAGAAGGAAATAGAGATTTGTGGAGAAGCAAGTTAGATACAGTGAGGCCAGAGAAACGTTACTTCTCTGTTGCCTCCATGCCTTAGAAAATTACCAGTTGTGTGGCTATAATTTCCTCCTGTCTAAAGAGGATTTGCAGGGAAGAGAAAACTGGAGAAGAATTCTGGATGGAACACATTGCTGAGGTTATCTGCTGCCAGAGGCAGGGTTCATTTAGTTGAATTAAAAACATAGTAAATGGAATATTACTCAGCCATAGAAAGAAACGAAATTGAGTTATTTGTAGTGAGATGGATGGACCTAGAGTCTGCCATACAGAGTGAAGTAAGTCAGAAAGAGAAAAACAGATACCATATGGTAACACATATATATGGAATATATAAAAAAAAAAGGTCATGAAGAACCTAGGGACAAGATGGGAATAAAGACACAGACCTACTAGAGAATGGACTTGAGGACACGGGGAGGGGGAAGGGTAAGCTGGGGCAAAGTGAGAGAGTGGTAGTGTATATATGGACATATAAACACTACCAAATGTAAAGTAGCTAGTGGGAAGCAGTCACAAAGCACAGGGAGATCAGCTCAGTGCTTTGTGACCAGCTAGAAGGGTGGTATAGGGAGGGTGGGAGGGAGGGAGACGCAAGAGGCAAGAGATGTGGAGATATACATATATGTATAACTGATTCACTTTGTTATAAGGCAGATGTTAAACACACCATTGTAAAGCAATTATACTCCAATAAAGATGTATACTCCAAAAAAAAAATAGTCAAACTAGATTTAGAAAGGAAAAGGGAGATGAAGGAATTTGCAGTAAGTATATAGAGTGATCTCAGAGACTCTGGTACGAGAAATTCTGTAAGGTCTCAAAAAAAAGTATACCTCCAAAATATAAGGCATTCAGGAACCACTGGAACCTTTCTTGCCCACTTCCAATCTCTACCCCACTATCCTCCACCACCCTTCTGTTTTCCTACCCTCTCTCTTGATCTTTCTGCCCCCAGGCAGCATTCTACTTTCTTTGTAGATCTGATTTCTCAGTGTCACGTACAGCAAGAACACACACAGTTGCTCCTACTCTGTATCCCCTCCTAGGTCAACCACCCAAATGAAACACGAAGGCTCATCTCTGAATCTAAATTCCAGTCTTGTCTCTGAATCTAAATTCTCCAGTTGCAGAGAATCAGATTGTCCTTGTTTGGGTCTGCTGCCCACCTGTGACACAAATGAACTGCAATCTCTGGGGTGAAGTTACATGACTGATTGACTATGCAAGAGGGTTCAGGAAACCAGATTATCTGAAAAGGTGGGAGACCAAGATGAGAAGAATGGCCACTGACGTTTATGTACTCAGGACATTTATTTGGTTGTCCAGTCATTGCTAACTTTGAGGAATATTCATTCATTCACCAAATGCTTTATTGAGCATCTGGTATGTGCTAGAAATATAATTGTGGATAAGATATTGTTCTCTCTTTTCAGGAATTTCTAAGCTACTGCGATTGACAAACAACTCTGTAAACACTTTCATTCTGTTTAAATCAGTTCTTCAGCTGGGTAAACCCAAGATGTTCATAACAGGAATTTTGGGGGAACTCAATGATTTCCTGGAAAAACAAGTGAGAGATAAGCCATCTATTAAAAGATGAGTAGAAGTTAGCCAGATGGATAAAGTTGGGGAAAACCATATAGGGTGCTATAAAATTCAGGATCTGAGTCCATTTGTTGAAGATCAATCGTCAAAAAGAACAATTTGTGAAAAAGCCAATTCACCAAAAAGTCAATTTTCCAAACTTGACTTGTAGTAACTTGACAACTTTCCAGTAGTAACTTGATTTTTTGCTGGAGTTCTCAAAACTAAATGGAAAAAAAGGAAGAAGATTATTTTAGGGATACTTAATATGAATAGTCATGCAAAACAGCTAAAAAATTTGCCAGTACTCAGAAAAGAAAATGGTTTGCTTATAGTTCATGTTTATATTTTCCCCTTCCAAACCAACTTTATTTGAAAAATATACTAATACCAATAACATAATACCAGATATAGAACAGAGGAATATAAAAACATTAATAATGATATATAAACAATGTTTTTACAAAATATGATGCCTTCAAAGTGTTGGTAAACTCTAGAGTTGAATCACCTCCTATTGTATTCACCAGACTCTTTAATTAGCGTCTACTGGTAAGTTTAGCAGTTTAGTTAATTTGTATTTATAGGGTGAAACGTGTGTGGGAGCATTTGTGATGTGTCCCTAAGCTATCTGTTTTGTAGCTTTAAGCTTTTCAAGGGAATGTGCCCTATCTGCTCTTCTTTTTGTAACTCTCCCAAGATATATATAGCATGCTTTGTTCACAGTGTGTCTTGGGTAAATATTATGGGCTGCCTGAATGGATCTGAGAAGCAGGACGCTTTTATGGCCTGCAGTTCTCCACTGTAGTACCATTGTCAATGACTCCAGGTGGCCTTATCAAAGCCGGAGATGCTTAACACTTATTGTCTCATAAAGTAGAGATCACCTTGAAATCTTCAAGTGGAACTATAAACTGGCAACAAACATTACAGAACTGGCAACAGAGATCCCTGATACCTCATCACCTGATTCTCTAGGACCCTTTTCAGCTTTGGAGACCATGATTCAACCCTCCTTTTTCCTGGGTTTTTGTCAGCTTGTAAATTTTGGAAACTGCTGACCACTCGCCATCTGATGGCTGACAACACCTGTCAGAAAGCTGTAACGCACAAGAGGCAAATTCAAGGCCCTAGAGCCCTCGCTGAAACTCACCTCACCCAGACACAGCTTCCTGGGTGGGACCAGGAGATTATGCGACCATTTTCTGTCATCTCTTTGAAAAGTCCTTCCACCTGTTTCTGACACAAAGGAGACATGGCTGAATCTTCCCTAAAGATGCCCTAGCAACTTTTCCCAAAGACCTTTCACAAGGTCCTGGCTTCTGATGCCACGAACAATATTTCCAATAAAGTCTATGACAGGCTTTGCCATGAGCTTTCTTATATGTTGTATTTTCAGTTAGTTAACCCTTCTATCCTTCTTATATACTAAATAACATAAAATAAAACTAGGAGAGAAGGTACATCATCAGTCTGAAGTCTTTCTAGGTTCCCAGTTTGCTGACTCAAATAGGAGAGAAAGACTTTCTGTTCAAAAGCCATCAATAGAACATTTGGATAAATTTTGTAAAGCCTCATTTAGTATCTCAATTTGTCTAACACACCCACTTTGTTGTTGTTGTTGATCTGTGGGGTTTTGTATATGTTTTTTCTCCAGTTAGCAACTGATTTTCTTTATATCGAAGTTCAGAAGGGAACTGCAGAAACAATTCTATGCTGTCAAAAGTATCAATTTAAGATGATTTTTATATTTCTTTTATCAGGATAGCGGATTCACTTTTTTCTTTTTCATATATAAGTAAAGACGTTTTATGGCTAGAAAAATAGTATTTGAATGTTATTTAAACGTGAAGAATTAAAACAGGAATGAAGCACATGTATTTTGTAAGCATCTTCTCTCAGTTGACTTTATCATCTTGCCATGATTGAGATGGAATAAAAGATGAGTTGACCTCTTTCTATTTCTTCCCTAATCAAACTCCTCCTATGTGAAATCTCCAGGGCTGTGTTCTCTAAGGGTCATGGTGGTCAGGCATGGGTTCTGGAGGTTTCAGCTCCCTCTTTGACAGTTTCTAGTTACGTGGTCTTGACCGTTCTATGACCTCCTGGTACACAGTCTCCACCTATAAAATCAGAAAAACACGAATACCTATTCCTCAGGGTTTCATTGATGATTAAATGCAGCAGGGCAGGGAAAGTCTTAAAAGCGTTTCTACTATATAATAAATATCCATAATACTGAATATTTATGGTTACTGTGATTGAGTCTCTTTCCATAAAACCACATTTTATCCTGCTTCCTAATTAAACCATAATTTGTAAATTCTGCCTACACATCACATATATGCATCTCTTTGGTTAACTATGTATTCATCCTCTTCAGTTCTTGGCCTTGCTGTTAACCATGCCTCATTTAAGTCACAACTCTGGCTTAACTAATGAGAACCGACTGCGTAGCACGGGGAACTCTACTCAATGCTCTGTGGTGACCTAAATGGGAAGGAAATCTAAAAATGAGGGGATATATGTATACGTATAACTGATTCACTTTGCTGTACAGCGGAAAGTAACACAACATTGTAAAGCAAGTGTACCCCAATAAAATTAATAAAATAAAAAACTTGTCGCACTTCAGAAAATTTGCTTAACATGCTTGGCTTCAGTTTTCACATCTGAACAGTGAGGATGACAGTAGGACATGGTTTCCAGGATGAGCATAGCCCCTCCCCCGTAGGAAGAATGTGGAATGCTAGCTCCCTTCCTTCCCTTTTACAGTGTCCTTTATATGCTTACATAGTAACACTGAACTTGGAGTCAGCAAGTCTCATTCTTTGACTATATGGAAACTGGCAATGGCCCTTTTGACGGTGAATATTTCCATACCTAGCATCTTATTCCTTTGAGAGGACAAACGTTCTTGCATTCAGCTGTGCTGTCGGCGTTGTAATTGATGCTGCCTCTTCAAGTATGCACTGAATAAAACATTCAAATCATGTTATTTATAATGTCTGTATTTCCTTCCACACATTTCCCTAGATGTAAACTGTAATCTACATTGGGCGGACAGTTATAGCTCAGTGAAACAAAGGGAAGGAAAAGCAGAGGGATGCGGGGGAGGACTTCATGCCGTAAAATGGCAAAAATAATGCGGAGATGGGATCGTGGGATTGTGCCTTTTGTTCGTTTGGTTTTTTTCCCCACAAATCAGAACTAAGAAATTCTGGGATCTTCAGACATTTCAGAAGAGAAACATGTGAGATCTGGTCAAGGAGGAGTGATACATGTAATGGTCAATGATCTTGAGATGCGTTGAAGAGCAATAGATGGTGTGGAATTCATAATTTTGCAGACGTTAAAGAAGACAGATTTAATGAGATTTACAGCAACAGGGAAGTTGCTACTGTGTCTTTCCTTCAATTAATATATAGCCTACGGACAATGTAGTAAATTTTAAAACCATCATTTTCTATTTAAAAGAAATGGTGAAATCTAACTTAAGAAAAGGAAGTTAGTAATGGGGCAAGTTCTCTTATATGAAGACTGAGAAAAAGTTACTTGTTGAGTTGTTTACTTTTATATTAAATGTATGCCTCACGGCTGTGGTTGCCTGCCCTGTACATATTTTAATAACAGCAATACAAATATGTCGTTATTTGTTTACATTGTGTGTTAGCATGAAATACAAGAGAGAAACACAATATAAAGATTCTAAAAGGAGATTTTCAACATGACAAAGCCATGGTTTTTTTGAGATCAATTCTTTTTTTTTATTCCCTTGCTTTACAACTATTTGCCATTCAGTAATATAGCAAAACCTAACTTCTCTCTCATTTTCAGTACCTATTCCCTGAAAGCTTATTTATACAAACAAGGACTCATCAATTTTCTCCTATGTATATAAGGCTTAGAGCTGTCTTTCACAATAAGGTTAGTACCAGATCATCAGGTATCCTCCAGTTGTCTCTCAGTGAACATCCTTTCACAGGTCAGGCTTCATATGTCTCTGCTGCAAATATCCGTGGTCCCCTCGGCACCACACATTGAGGATACCATTGTCCTCTTCTAAACGTGAAACCAGTAGAAGCCCCGTCTCTATCTTTAAACTTAATCTCATCTTTTAAACTTAACAGGTGAACCTGTCAACTCCAGGTATTAGGAGCTCTTTGTTCATTTTGGTTCTCTTTTCTGTATCATTGCTTAAATTTTCTCATCTCTTTATTATTATGTACACAATTTCTGGCTCTGTTTCCCAGTCTTTTAATTCAGGCTCTTAAAACATTTTACTTTCCTTTACACATTGTGTATAAGTAATTCATGAATGCACCCTGTTTTTTTTAAATTTTATTTTATTTTATTTTTGGCTGCATTGGGCCTTTGTTGCCGCATGGGCTTTAGTTGTGGCGAGCAGGGGCTACTCTTTGTTGCGGTGCGCAGGCTTATCATTGCTTTGGCTTCTCTTGTTGCAGAGCATGGGCTCTAGGTGCGCGGGCTTCAGTAGTTGTGGCACGTGGGCTCAGTAGTTGTGGCATGTGGGCTCAATAGTTGTGGCTCACGGGCTCTAGAGCACAGGCTCAGTAGTTGTGGTGCACAGGCTTAGTTGCTCTGTGGCATGTGGGATCTTCCTGGACCAGGGCTCGAACCCGTGTACGCTGTATTGGCAGGCGGATTCTTAACTGCTGAGCCACCAGGGAAGCCCACATCCCTGTTTAAGAGTAACACATACATATAGAGGGTAAAAAGTACAAGAGGATATCCATGTCTGACTATGACAGAATGGTTTGTATCAAGCCAACCCTCTCTTCAAGCACAACTATGAAAATGACGTAAAGTAATAACAGACGGCTCTTTGAAATCTGAACACAGTAAAGAAAGACAAGACTTTTGGATGCAAGATGCCAGAGAACAGGAAACAAAGAGAAGTGAGATGGATATTTTAAGCAGCTTTTGTGCATCAAGGCATTTGTCTAGTCCTGAACCGTGGTGGGGTCATCAGTCACTGAGGCTGAACAGAATGAAAATACAAAGAGGATGCAACTCTCAGAGGAGCTTCTGACAGATGCACAGAGCTGGAGAGACAAACACTGACTTCATGGTCTAGGGGAAAAGCTGGGGGAGATCCCCCGACTTCCATCTGAGACTCCGGAAGACTCCTACCCCAGGAGTTAGGGCCAAAAGCCCAGACTCTAAGCATCTCACTCTCTGATTGAATCAAGAGGGTCTGCTTCAGTTCTAGAAGAAGGCCCGAAGAAAAGTAATCCTCTCTGGAGGAAGACAGATATCTTCTGCAGCCCTTCCAAATTTTTATACACATTTCCCACCATTCAATAAAATTTTTCAAGCAAATCAGGAACACTTAAAAAAAGTCCGAGAGAGACAGTGGGGCTATAGACCAGAGATTATTCAGATATTGGAGATATAAAATATAACTGAAAGTAATATGTTGACAAAAATAATGATATGATGTAGAATTTCACCAGAGAACTGGAATCTATAAAAATAAGTCAAACTCAAATTTTAGAACTGAAATACATAATCGTTAATTAAGAGCTCAGTAGATAAACTGACCAGTCAATTAGTCAAAGCTGAAGAGAGGTCTTTTGAACTGTTGTACAACTCAGTAGAAACATCTGGAATGAAGCACTAGTAGGAAACAAAATTGTTGAAAATACAGAAAAAAAAGATGGAGATACGTGATTCATTGAGAAGAGTTCCAGCATTGTTATAAGTATAGTCCCAGAAGAAGAGGATAGAGTCTTGAGTAGAAATAATATAGATGAAAAACATAAGTTGCTCATCATGTTTGGATCATAGATCTCTAAGTGTAAAATGTAGAACTATAAAACTTTTTGTAGAAAATATAAGAGAAACTCTCTATGAACTGGGTCAGGATAAGTGTTCTTATACATGCCACCAGAAGCATAATTCATTAAAGAAAAAACTGATAAATTCCATTTCATCAACATTTTAAAGTTTTGCTCTGCAATGACCCTCTTAAGAGAATGAAAAGATAAGATATTTAATGAGAGAAAATATTTGCAGAGCTCGTATCGAACAGTTTTGGCTACAGGATATGAGGGCCCAGTGCAAAATAAAAATGCAGGGACTCTTGTTCAAAAAGCAGGAAAAATGGGTCATTTAGTGTACTGAAATGTAAAACTTGTCCCTATCTTTCATAGTTTCTCTCTCAAACTTCCTAGTATTTTTTAAAAAGAATTGATTTTTTAGAGCAGTTTTAGATGCACAGCAAAATTGAGAGGAAGGTACAGAGATTTCCCTTATACTCCCTGCCCCCCACCCCCACAGGCATGGGCCTCCCCAGTTTTCAGCAACCCCCTCACCTGAGTGGTATGTTTGTTATAATCTCTGGACCTACACTGATGCATCATAATCACCCAAAGTCCATAGTTTACCTTGGGGTTCACTCTTGGTGTTGTACATTCTTTGGGTTTGGACTAATGTATAATGACAGGTATCCAGTGCATTGCATCACACAGAGTGATTTCTGTGTGCTCTGTGCACTGCTTAGCCATCTCTCCACTCCCCTTCAACTCCTGGCAATCACCGATCTTTTTCCTGTCTCCATATTTTTGCCTTTTTCCAGAGTGTCTTCTAGCTGGAATCACACAGTATGTAGCCCTCTCGGTTTGGCTGTTTTCACTTAATATGCATCAACGTTTCCATGTATTTTCATGGATTGAGAGCTCTTCTCTTTTTATTCTGTTGTCTGGATGTAGCACCATTTATTTACCCATTCACCTACTGAAGGACATCTTGGTTCCTTCCACGTTTTGGAAATTATGAGTAAAGTTGCTGTAGACATCTGTGTGCAGATTTTTGGGTGGATGTAAGTTTTCAGCTCCTTTGGGTAGATACCAAGGAGCTTGACTGTTGGATTATATGGTAAGAGTGTGTTTAATCTTGTGAAGCAAAACAAAACAACTGTCAAATGATCTTTCAAAGGGGCTGGACCATGTTGCATCCCCAGCAGCAATGAATGACAGTTCCTGTTGCTTCACATCCTCTCCAGCATTTGGTGTCATCAGTGTTCTAGATTGTGGCCAATCTAATAGATCGGTAGTAATGTCTCATTGTTTGAATTTGTGTTTGCTTGATGACGTTGATGTGGAGCTTCCTTTCCAAATATGCTTATTTGTCATCTGCCTGTCTTCTTTGGTGAGGTGCCTTTGGACCATTTTAATCAGATTGTGTTCTTAATTTGGGGTTTTAAGAGTTGTGTGTGTGGATGTGTGTGTGTGTGTGTGTATTTCTTTTTCATTAATTTATTTTAGCAGTAAGTGAAGGACTGTATATAAACAGTGGGGTTATTGGCAGTTATCAGCATTATGAGTCAGGCTTATCATTCAGAAAATGATATTGTGTTCCTGTATAGTTTGGATAACAGTCTTTTCTCAGAAGCATCTCTTGCAAATACTTGATCCCAGTCTGTGGCTTGTTTTTTTTCATTCTCTTGACTTGTCTTTCACAGAACAGTATTTTTAATTTTAATGAAGTCTTGCTTATCAATTATTTCTTTCATAAATTGTGCCTTTGGCGTTGTAGCTAAAAATCGTAAAGCAATTTTCACGTATGTGGGTTTAATGGGGTGACAGAGAGAAGGCTTCTTTTCCGTTTTTTTTGGCAAGTGGCACTTCTGACTCTCTTATTTATGGATGTACAGTGTGGTAAACTTTTCTCCTTCTTGTGGTTGAGAAAAGCTCTTTCTTCAGCACCTGTTTTCCTGTTTCAGCACCTGGGACACACTCTATATGTGAAAGTTCCTCCAGGAGGATGGCATATTATTGTTGATCTTCTTATTCACTAAGGCTAATCTGTCTTCATAGCTTCAGTTTTATCTGTTGATCAATATTTCTAAGATAATGGAGAGGAAACTATAGCTCCATTAAATAACTACCCTGTGAACCAAATAAGAAGAAACTGCCCATCTCTATGGAGGGAAGAGGAGGGCACTGATGTTGGGACACAAGGGTGGTGCCTAAGTTGAAGTGCTAAGCCCCAGACATGCGCTTTGTTATCATTTTCTATTCATTTCACTAGAAAAATTAAGGAAAAATAGGATACCTCATGCTGACAGGAGTTCAATGAAACTGACATTCTCACACCTTCACTGTAGTGCAAAAATGGGTATAATCATTTTGAAAGCCAGTTAACAATGTAGGTGACAAAAACTAAGTTGCTCATAATCTTTGCAACAATACTTACATCTTTGAGCCTCTGATTTAAGGAAATTGTTCAGAAGGTATCGCTATAAAAAGAAAAAAACAAAGTAAACGCACAGAGATTTTTCTCCTGGACTTACTTAGAAAAGTGAAAAAATTGAAAGAGCCTAAATATGTAACAGAATATTGTACTTATTCTCAGAGTTCCGTGGAACCGTAGTGCAAAAGGGTCAATAAATTAGGAAAATCCTGCATAGTATATTCCTAATTTATAAAATCACAATAAAAATCTCTATATTAAGGATTCTAAGATGTCTGTCCTGCAGGAAAGAATTCTGCCTAACTTTATTTAACCCATATTTTTTCAAATTAATTTGTTTTTAGATCACATGTTTCCCATGTAGTATCTGTTAATATCTTACATAATGAATTTTAGTAAAGTAAGTGTTAGAATAATTGTGTTAAGATTTTAATGTTTTCCTCTGTTTCAAAATCGGTATGACTGTATTGCTTTATAATAGAAGAATACATAAGAAAAATGACTAAGCTCAAATTACTACCCGTAAAAAGTTCATAATCGATTGGAGAGAGAAAGGCATTTCTAATTAATAAAGGCTGTATTGTGAAAGAGTTATGTTAGCCCTATGAATGAACTTCTAAGTGAACAAAATGATGGGAAAATTAATTCTTCCTGGAGTAGAAGAGTCGGAAGAAGACATTAAGTAAAGTAAAGGGCTTCCCCAAACTGGTTGAGATACAAACTACACATAAGGAATCATTATTAATTTTCTAACAATTTAAATCTAAGTTGTGATAACTACTAATTTCCTGTGAAGATAGAGTGATATCAACAATTTCTCCTTCTTTACCTGAGATTAAACCCTCTTTAGATAAATGGAAATATGAACTATAGAGTCATACTGAAAAAAACTTAGGCCTTGGTGTTAAGTAGAGCTGTGTCTAAAACCCAGTTTTGTTCCTTGGTCAACATACTTAAGGACTCAGTTGTGATTTGATCATAATAATAACAACCTAGCAGAGTTGTTAAAGGATTAGAGAGAACTGTTCAGTCTTTGACAAGGTGCCCAGTTCATTAGAGGTGTCACTGAACAGTAGCTATTATCAGCACCGTCATTATCAACAGCCCTATTAATACTCTTTAACTTGCAAGTGACCTAAAACCAAATCAAGTACCAGAGCAAGAAAAATAATAGCAAATTTGACACTTATAAATGGGAAGGTTCTGAGTGGAAGGAAAAGTTAAGTAAAGCAGGGCTCAAGGTGGAATTCTGCTAGCATTTTCTCTCCCTTTCTGCTTCTCATTTCTTCATGACTGACTCTACTGATCTTCAGTATTAGTTATCAATCTCTATGCAGCAGGTTATTCCAAAACTTAGCAGCATGAGACAATAAACATTTAATATTGCACATATTTTCCGTAGGTTTAGAATTCAGAAGCAACTTAGCTGCATGATTCTGGCTCAGGGTTTCTCATGAGGCTGCAGTCAAGATGTTGGCCATGACATAGGCCATCTCTTGACGGCCACTGGGACTGGAGGATCCACTGAAAAGGTGGTTCATACACGTGGCTGATGTGCTGGGGCTGGCTCTTGTCAGGAGGCCTCAGTTCCTTATCACGGGTACCTCTTCCAAAGGCGGCTTGAGAGTCCTCACAGTGTGACGGCAGGTTTCCCTCCAAATAGATGAGCCATTGTAGTTTTGCTCTGCATTTCTTTGATAATTAGTTAATTCAAAAAGGTACATGCACCCCAACGTTCATTGTAGCACTATTTACAATAGCCAGGATGTGAAAGCAACCTAAATGTCCATTGATGGATGAGTGGATAAAGAAGATGTGGTGTATGTACACAATGGAACGTTAGCCGTAAAAAAGAATGAAATAATGTCATTTGCAGCGACATGGATGGACCTAGAGATTGTCATACTCAGTGAAGTAAGTCAGACAGAGAAAGACAAAGATTGTATGATATCGCTTATGTGTGGAACCTAAAAAAATGGTACAAATGAACCTATTTACAAAACAGAAATAGAGTCACAGGTGTAGAAAACGAACTCATGGTGACCAAAGGGGAAGACAGGGGGGATAAACTGGCAGATTAGGATTGACATACAGGTAACTAATAAGATCCTACTGTATAGCACGGGGAGCTCTACCCAATACCCTGTAATGACCTATATGGGAAAAGAATCTAAAAAAAGAGTGGATATACGCACATGTATAACTGATTCACTTTGCTGTACACCTGAAACTAACACAATATTGTAAATCAACTATACTCCAATAAAAGTTAATTTAAAAAAAAAACAAATAGATGATCCAAGAGGGTGCAAGGCAGAAGCCTTATGATCTCACCTCAGGAGTGACACACCATCATTACCGCGATATTTCTTTTTTTGTGAAATATGTTAGCCTTATTTGTTGTGTAGGGGGACTCCCCAACAGCATGAATACCAGATTCCATCTTGGAATCTGCCTAGCACAGCTCCATTTTCTTCATTTTATCAAAGGATTTCTTCACTGGGGGATGGGGTAATGCTATTGACAGCCAACTCTAGCATCACAGCTTGCAAACTAGGATGAAGGAAGTACCTCTCTGTATCTGAACATCAAAGCTCACAGAAGGCCTCTGACTGGCCCAGTGTTGGGTCATATGTCCTTCTGTGAAAGAAGTCACCATGATTGGTTAGTCCTGGGATCATGCTCCTAACCCTGAGGTTGGGGCAGGGGTCGATGGTTGGTAGCATCACTTGAATCACATAAGTGGAGGGAGGAGAGGAATGAGATCCAGCTTTTTAGGGTAGCAGGGAAAAAATTACATCTTCTTTTTCATTATCATCCTACCAATGTCTATATGGGAGAGAATTCTATATGGGAAGAACCTTCCTTTGTTAAATGGATCTGGACATTACCACTGATTTTTTTTAGGGTACTTCAGGGTAATTCTGTAAGCATTAGCAGTAAGATGTTGATATATTTTTTTCTCGTGTTTCTCATAAAGTATAATTTTTAAAAGGCTTGCATTACTAATGCCTGGGTCATTTTACTACTTCCCTGAAATATTTTAAATTCTAGTTTCTATTTTAATCATATTTCGTTAGACTGTGCATCAAAAACATTTATTCATTAATTACTGTTTTACAAGTACTGCACATTTTATTAGTCTCTTGATTTTTTGGAAAGTGATTTTTTTTTATCAGCTTAAAGGCTTAATAAACAATGGAGAGCTGTATAGAAACATAATGCTCATATTCTACCATAATATTGTCCAGTTCTAGGAGACAGATATGCTCAAGGGGCACCTTGAAGTGATTATGTTAGGCAAAATAGTCCTAAAAAGTCAATATAATACACTATTTAAAAATATACTTAATCAGGCCAATAATAATTATCTCGCCCAATTAACAGTATAGAAAGCAGTTTCTGCTTTGCATTCCCTATGTTTATAAAGAAAAAAGAGAACACTGCACTTAATTCTCTATGGTAAATCAACAGTTGAAATAATAAATACTGCCAATTTCATTAAAATTGGGCTTATTTCTTAGAGATGAATCACAAGAGTCTTGTAATCGGAGGGAAAAACTTGTTTGGATATGAATTTTAGGTATTTTTCAAGCATTTTAAAGTAAATTTTAGAATTTCACAGAACATCCTTTGTAAATAGTAATTGTAAAGTGGTAGGCCACACTACTGTTATTTTAAATTAGCTTAAATGACACCCCAAATGACAAGAATGGGAAGCTATCTCTGTGGAGAGAAAAAAGTGCATATCTGTATCATGTTTCTTATTTTGTATGGATGTTTGTGTTTAAAGGCTTACAACTTCATGGAGAAATCATAGAGAAGCATAAGGTAATTGGAAGAGATCAGTTTTACATATATATATATATATAACATTTAATTTTACCTCAATACCAGTTTCCTCCAGCTAGTTCTAGTGGGCTTGTTTCACACTGCTATGGTACTGTTTATGTAACCTCGGCCCCGTAGAGCTCGGGATATTAGCAGTTGCTTCCTGAACTTATAGCTGCTAGGTGTTAGGCTCAGTGACCACAGCAAAACCCTTAACACGTATAGTCGGACAAATTCCCTCTTGATACTTGAAAAAGAACTTTTCACTTCTTTAAAATGAAATCAAGGTTGCCAACATATGAATTAAAAAATAAGTCAATAGCAGAGAAGAACTATGCTCAAAAAATCAATTTGCTCTACCTGGTACATGCAGCTACCATCACAGAAGGCACAAGTCAGAATAAAATTAACACATGCTGAGGGTTCTGAGCCCAGGGGATGGGCTGTTTTGCAGACAGAATGTCAGTCTGAGCTTGAAATGTCTCATCTTGTAGATTTGTATTTTCAACTTTGACTGTATTTGAATATTATTAATATATTTGCCCACAAGTAATTGTTTTAGAAATTACTCCTCAGCAGCAATATAAAATCTCAAACTGTGATGGTAACACTTACCAAGAATACTGTTTTTATTGCTTCAGTACATCCATGGGGCCATTTTTTATCGTTGCATTTAATGGGTAAGTGTTCATTTTCCAAACAGTGCAAACACATCAGGGCAAAAGTGTGTTAGAATTAGTAAAGAATAACGATGGCGTATGGGGGATAGCATATAGATAGTTCTGCAAGTCGAGCTCACTTTCTAGGATATCCTACTGTCATTTGGAAGGCAGTGTTTGTACTTGGTGGACAACAGGGCACTTTCCGTAGGACATAAGACAATGTAGAATCATCCACTCAGGTCCCCTGTTTGCCTATTAACTGCTGCTTTTGTAAATGCCACACGAAACAACTTGGAGCTATTTAATTTTGTCTTATTATCATCACCTAAAGAGAGACACAGAAGCCAAGTCTAAAAATGGAAAATTTCTGATGGTAAGGAGGAGGAGAAAGACTTGTATTCCTGTGATGCCTTTCTCCACGTAATGTGAATCAGTTTTTTAAAGCAAATCTACAAACCCATCCAAATCTGTCCAATATTATCACAACTCCCTCCCTCCCTTTCTCCCTTCCTCTTTTGGGTTCCCCTGTTCCTGATTCAAATCTCCCCTCAGTTTTTTTTTTTTTTTTTTTTTTTTTTTTTTGCGGTACGCGGGCCTCTCACTGTTGTGGCCTCTCCCATTGCGGAGCACAGGCTCCGGACGCGCAGGCTCAGCGGCCATGGCTCACGGGCCCAGCTGCTTCGCGGCATGTGGGATCTTCCCGTACCGGGGCACGAACCCAGTCCCCTGAATCGGCAGGCGGACTCTCAACCACTGCACCACCAGGGAAGCTCTCTCCCCTCAGTTTTAATTGCCGCCCTTTTTATTGAAGTGTAGTTGATTTACAATGTTGTGTTAGTTTCTGGTGTACAGCACAGTGATTTTATATATATATATATATAAGAATATATAAACATAAGAATATATGTATATTCTTTTTCAGATTCTTTTCCATTATAGATTATTATAAGAAATCGAATATAGTTCCCTGTACTATACAGTAGGTCTTTGTTGTTTATCTATTTTATTTATAGTAGTGTGTATATGTTAATCCCAACTCCTAATTCATCCCGTCCTTTCCCCTTTGGTAACCATAAGTTTGTTTTCTATGTCTGTGAGTCTGTTTCTGTTTTGTAAATAATTTCACTTGTACTATTTTTTAGATTCCACATATAAGTGATATCATGTGATATTTGTCTTTCTCTGACTTAATATCTCTTAGTATGATAATCTCTAGGTCCATTCATGTTGATGCAAATGGATTATTCCATTATTTTTTATGGCTGAGTAGCATTCTGTTGTACGCATATACCACATCTTTATCCATTTATCTGTTGAGGGACATTTTTGTATAATTTCTATCTTTAAACAAAGTTTGAATATTGTGAATTGACACTGATCTAATAAATTGTTATTTAGAATGTCTAAATATTCCTCATGAGAGCAAATTTGTTCCCTCTTACTTCATTACTAACTCCATTCTCCCTACAAAATGAATTAAATTAAAAATCTGTGTACAGTTTAAAAAGTATGCATAGGTGTGTGTGTGTGTGTGTGTGTGTGTGTGTGTGTGTGTGTGTGTCAGTGTGTATTTAGAAAGAGAGAGAAGGGGAGAGAGAAATTATTCACTGCAGGAGAGCTTTCATATTTTAAAAATTGATTTTTGTAAATTAATTATAGTCTTCAATAGTTCTAAACCACCCCAAGTGCTCCATTAGTTAGAATGAGCTTGAAAAATAGATATGTATTACCAGTTAATTGAAAAACATATGATGTTGATTAGTGCTTAGCTATCTTATTTTCATAGATCTCAATTAAATAAATGACTGCAGTGCTTCCGGACTACAAGATGACAGTTTAAGTTTGCTGCTAGAAAAAGGTACTGAGCCAAGAAATGAAGAAATTTCAGGGAAAAAAAAGACCATATACTTTCTTAAGAAATTACACATACATTTTCATATGTGAGGGGATTTTAGATCGTAGAATCTCCTCGTTGGTTACAAGCTAGATTGTAGATATCCTTAGACTGATTCTAGAGCCGGGACCTGAGTTCAAAATCCAGCTATGCATCAATTTCTTCATCTGTAAATTTGGGTTAATTATAGGATCTACCTCATTGGTGATAGTTTGAGGATTAAGTGAATGAATATTTGTAAACTGTTTCACCAGCGTATGGCACCTAGTAGATACTAAGTGCTTCAAATTATTAGTTTTTTTAAAAAAACAAACCCAAACCCTTGACATTTTCATTAGTGTTATTCATTTAAAAAATATTAGTTGTGAACACATTTCAAATATGGTATTGTTGCCAATTACTCTGGATCCTTGTCATGAACAAAACTATTTTATAGATATGGGCGTGTAGTCCATCCAGTAAGAGCGTGAGATGAAGAGAAATTCCAGGATTTCAGCACGAAATTACTACCCAGGATCAAAAACATATCAAGTTGCTATGATTGGATTATTCTGCCCTTGCAGACACATCTTCCCGTATAAGCAAAGCCAGATCAAAACCGAAAGGTTGCTTGGTGGTCTTCTCATCAGAACAGGGAGAGTTGAATGAACCACGAGTTTTAGGATATCAGGACATTGAAGCCTGCAGCATCTCTGTCACCAGAGATGGTCATACCAACATCCCCTGGACAGTATTTTAATAAATCCGAGTCACACTGTTTAGCGGATCCTTTCTCGTGCTTTCCTGGTTGACCAGTCCCTTGGAGTCAGTATTTTTTCATAATCTGGGTACCTTTGTTCAAGCCACTTCAAATTTCCTCTGAACTTTCTCTCCATTGCAGTTTTGCAAAGCTCTTTTCTGACCCACTGTGTATTTATTTCAAAGCTTAATTCATCAGAGCCTTTTCTTATTTTCAAGTTCCTAAAAAAGAATTCTCACTTTCTAATGCCTGTTTAACATTGAGTAAGCAATTAAGCAATAGGCATGTAAAACCTAATTGAATTTTGAAATATTTAAAAGAATGTGACTGACCAGAAAAGTCTCAAGTTATGCCTATTTTCCAGTTTAGCAAAATATTATTATTAAAAGTTGCATTAAAATAAGCCAGCAGGAGTGAGCAACTAATGTACTCTTTTATGCCAATTTCTACCATTGTCCTGCCTTTGTGCAATAGAGTTTGTTCTCAAAAGATGATCAGCAATAACTTGCTTTCCTGGACAGATTTCAGACACAGCATAACTAACATCTCCCTTTCCAGTGGGCTTTTCCAGGTGGGACGGGAATCCTGTATCCAAAAACTGGAGCTCAGTGGTTTGCATCATATTTACATATTTGCGAATTGCTTTGAGAAAAAAAGATAGCTGATATGCATGCTCTTGGCACATGGAATTGTCTAGTTTGCACTAAGCCTGCAATAAAAGTTGTTTAACTGATAAGCATTATTGAGTTAGAAATAAGTATGACAGCAAGAGTAGTCTATCTAAACATTTGTCTACTGTGCCATTTCATTTGGCTTAAATGTTCTCTTAGTATTCTTAGTATTCAGAATACTAAGAATACTAAGAGAACATTGTTCATTGTTGATCTATACATCCTTCCCCCAAATTTATGATTTTAAAGTCTCCCCAGCCTTTTCCATTTTCATCCCTGGCACTTTGGATCGGAAAAAGTAGATCACTGTCTCATCTGGTAAATTATAGATGTAATGAACTGAAGTTGACAGTAAATAGTAATGAGTGTACTGATTTCAGAATTTCTGGAAGGAAAGACATGTTTGTAAAAACATCTTTCATTTAAACATACCTCAAAACTTAGAATAAAGCTGTATAAAAGAAAGGTTTTTTCTTTCTTTCTCTTTTTTTAAATAGCCACATAGCAGTGCCATAAGTGTTAAAATTGGAGATATATGGAATCACAAATCTATAAAATCTTGGAGTGTGAAGGGACTTCATGGCAATCTGGTGAACTTTCACAGTTTTGATTCTTGGGCCATCAAGGCTTTGCTCGAGTAGTTCAATGCTGAGAGTTTAATCCTGAGATATGTCAATAAAATGCAACAGTCTTATCAATTAATACACACATTGCTGAAGATTTGAGATCTGGCATCATTGTAAAGGGAAGTTAAATGAGAACATGTCTGTGAAAATGGTTTATCAACCTTTACAATCCAAACAAATATCAGATTTTAAAACTTATTCTAAGGACAAAACACCATGTTGCACCGTCAATAATGGTAGCATGAACATAAGTGTAAAATATCACTTCCTCAACTAGGCTACAGTTTGTGGAATTAGAAGGGAACAGAGATCAGCCGCCTACTTCCCTCATTTTACAAATAAGGAAACAGAGCCAGAGGGGTGAAGGGATTTCTGGAGACCAAACACCTGGAAAATGTTAGGATCAACACACTTTGATGAGCCTTGATCTTTATACAGCTACTGTAAATTCATGATCAGAACTCCTTCAAGTAAGCTTTGAATTCTCCAGAGACTTGGAGTTGATATTTAAATAAAATCCAAGTACTGATAAAGAGAAATTTATGGTTTTGTACCCCACATCTCTCTTCTTTTTAAAAAATAAATTTATTTATTTTTGGCTGCATTGAGTCTTTGTTGCTGCGTGCAGGCTTTCTTCGGTTGCAGCGAGCAGGGGCTACTCTTCATTGCAGTGAGCGGGCTTCTCATTGTGGTGGCTTCTCTTGTTGTGGAGCACAGGCTCTAGGCATGCTGACTTCAGTAGATGTGGTGCTCAGGCTCAGAAATTGTGGCTTGCGGGCTCTAGAGCACAGGCTCAGTAGTTGTGGCGCACAGGCTCATTTGCTCCGCGGCATGTGGGATCTTCCCAGACCAGGGATTGAACCCGTGTCCCCTGCATTGGCAGGTGGATTCTTAACCACTGCGCGACCAGGGAAGTCACATATCTCTTAAATAAAACCTTAACCTAATTAAAAATTATAACTTTTTTTTCTTTCTAGATTCATTTTTTTATTGGAGTATAATTGCTTTACAATGTTGTGTTAGTTTCTGCTGTACAGTGAAGTGAATCAGCTATATGTATACCTGTATCCCTTCCCGCTTGAACCTCCCTCCCACCTCCCCCCCACCCCCATCTACGTCATCACAAAGCACTGAGCTGAGCTCCCTATGCTATACAGTAGGTTCCCACTAGCCATCTGTTTTACACATGGTAGTGTTTATATGTTAGTCCTAACCTCCCAGTTCATCCCACCCTCCCCTTCCTGCCCTGTGTCCACCCTTATGTTCTCTACGTCTGAGTCTCTATTCCTGCCTTGCAAATAGGTTCATCTGTACCATTTTTCTAGATTTCACATATATGTGTTAATATATGATACTTGTTTTTCTCTTTCTGACTTACTTCACTCTGTATGACAGACTCTAGGTTCATCCACATCTCTACAAATGACCCAATTTCTTTCCTTGTTCTGGCTTGTTAGTCCACTGTTTATATGTACCACATCTTTATCCATTCCTCTGTCATGGCCATTTAGGTTGCTTCCATGTCTAGGCTATTGTAAGTAATGCTGCCAAGAACATAGGGGTGCATGTGTCTTTTTGAATTAGTTTTGCCTGGGTATATGCCCAGGAGTGGGATTACTGGATCATATGGTAATTCTATTTTTAGTTTTTTAAGGAACCTCCATACTGTTCTCCATAGTGACTGTATTAATTTACATTCCCACCAGCAGTGCAAGAGGGTTCCCTTTTCTCCACACCCTCTCCAGCATTTATTGGTTCTAGATTTTTTGATGAAGCCCATTCTAACTGGTGAGAGGTGATACCTCATTGCAGTTTTGATTTGCATTTCTCTAATAATTAGTGATGTTGAGCAGCTTTTCATGTGCTTCTTGGCCATCTGTATGTCTTCTTTGGAGAAATGTCTATTTAGGTCTTCTGCCCATTTTTTGATTGGGTTGTTTGTTTTTTGATATTGAGCTGCCTGAGCTGTTTTTAATGAACATTTTTATTTTAAAAGCTAAATATAAAAGATGTGAAATATATTTATTGTTGAAAACTGAATTAAAAAAAAAAAAACTAAAGCTACAAAGAAGGTGAAAACAGTTACTAAAAGTCCTAAGACCTAATACTTTGCTAAATTTAAAAGCAATTTAAAAGCAACATTTTAAGGGGGAATTAAAGTTTATTTTCCTACTACTAAAACTCTTTTTAATGAAAATATATCAATGTGAAATATAAATACACTTTTAAAGAATCTTTTAATTTTAGGAAGATTCCTTGTTATTAAATCATTTCATTCTCTGGAGATCAAAGCACTTGAAAAGAGCAAAATCCATTGTCTTACCTTTAAAAGGATTTAATTTTAACTACCCCGGAGAGATGAAAATCTATTTCAAAAAAGCCAACCAATGAGCTTCCTTTTTAAATGAGTAAATACTCTGTGTCACCTAAATTTTTCATACTGTAGTTTAAACTCATGTATTATTGCTCTTTCATTAATAGAAATGGACAGAAGCTGAAAACCACCTTCAATTTAATAATATTACTTTATGTATTTTAAGACTGTTATTAAGGTTCTTCTTAGTCGTCTTTTTATATCTAAGAAACCTAATTTCTTGTCATTTAAATGTATAATCTACTGTCTACCATTTAATGATCTTTCACATTTCTTCTTAGACCTGAATTCATATCTATCATGTATCTATTTGGAGTTTAAATATGAATGTAACACATTTGAGAAACATGAGTATAAGGAAATCTTTTCTAAACCCGTCTACATATAAAAATCTCTATTATATAGTTATTTTCTGACTTAAATTTACCACCCTGCATTACCTTTTTATTTATAATAACTGCTATAATTTAACAATGTCATTTTCAAATTTGATTGTTTTTACAGGGTCTAGAATTACTGAGTTCTGCAAACTTAATTAACCATCTTCAAGCTTATCATTCAGATGATAGAAAAATATGTTAAATGGTACTATAGTGAAAAAGGACTAATGCATTGTTTCTTTTTTTTTGAAATACGTTTATACTTTTCTCTAAGTCAAACCTGATATATTGGACAATGTATCTAGTATCTAGTATAGAAAATAGGTTTTTATCTTATACGGCAAATTTGAACAATTCTTGGATTCTTAGAGTGATGTGTTTAGTATGTGAAACTCAATTCAGGCTCTGAAGGAAAGGGTGTCGTGATTGACTAGTGATGTCCACCAGGGATGTACATCGGGTAATTTAAATCTTTATGGGGAAAATAATTAATTTACTTTTTAATCTATTTTATTCTAATATGCTTTACATATTTGAGGTTAGGGATACAGCTGGGATGTTTTAAACCATTAAAAAAAAGAGTTAAACCATTTTTAAAAGGTTAGGTGGTAAGTTGTCTGGAACTTTTTAAAAAAATTTTTTTTCAGTATACGGGCCTCTCACTGTTGTGGCCTCTCCCGGTGCGGAGCACAGGCTCCGGATGCGCAGGCTCAGCGGCCATGGCTCACGGGCTCAGCCGCTCCGCGGCATGTGGGATCTTCCCGGACCGGGACACGAACCCGCATCCCCCGCATCGGCAGGCAGACTCTCAACCACTGCGCCACCAGGGAAGCCCTGGAACTGTTTCTTGGTGAGCAAATACATTGCCTTGGAAATTTAGGTCAATTCCCAATTTTACTATTAATACCAAAGAGTTCACTGGTGTATTAGTTTTTTATTGCTGCATGACTTTATACATTATCACAGCAAACATAATGGCTAAAAACAGCACAGATTTATTATTTCGTAGCTTCTGAAGATCAGGCGTCCAGACATTGCTACTCTGGGTCCTCTGGGCCCTCTGCCAGCTTGCAGTTGATGAACAAAAAGAGAAAGTTAAACAAAGTATCATTTGGGTAGCTAGTTAAAATGCTGTGACTGAGTCAGATTACTCAGTGACATACCAGTTACTTCGCGTGGGTTTAAGAGTTTTGGAGCAAAATGGCTCTAAACAAAACACATCATCTGAGCGCATAGGGCAAATAGGTATATGAAATACTGAATAAGAAAGCTGATGAAGGGAGGTTGTGGCAGACCTTTTACTTCTTTTAGTCTTCTAGAAGTTGATTACCAAGGTATCAGCCTGGGCTGTGGTCTCATCTAAGGTTTGGTTGGGGAAGGAACCCCCGCCTCAATCATATAGTTGTTGGTAGCATTCAGCTGCTTACGATGGCTTCAGTTTATTCTTGGATGTTGGCCAGAGACTACCCTAAGCTCCCTGCCAACTGGTCCTCTCCATAAGGAAGCTCATGACATTCAGCTTGCTTTTTCAAAGCTAGCGAGGGAGAGTCTCTCCTCACAAAATAGGCATTAGAGTCTCATGTAACATAATCATGCCCCTTAAGCACATACATCCCATCATCTCTACCATATTCTGTTTGTAGAAGCAAGTTACAGGTTCTCCAGGGGAATCAGCTCTGCAAGGATCTGACTACCATGAGGGACCATCATATGGTATGTCTGCTCCAGCTGGAATGAATACATTTTTCAGGGAGCTTTCTCTTAATATGAGAAAATATTCTCAAACAGCCTGAAGATACTCTGTATCATCAGTTGCATCTGCTCTAATCCTCTGATACTGAGAGGGAGAGAAAATGTGAAAGGAAACATGGAACTTAGAGTGATTATTTCGTTCTTAAGAATGCTTATGGAAAAAACTGGACACGTAATACCATGAGTAAATGTATATATTAGAAAAAGACTAGGCAGGGACGAAAGCTGAAATCACTAAAATGTCAAAATATATTTTAAGAAGACAGAGTCCATGGGGGAAAAAAAAAAGAAGAAGAAATCCTGGGCTCTAAGCACCAAGAATGAGAGAAAGCAAAGCGGTTTCTTAAAAGAAGTGAACAACTTAGCCATCCAAATGCTGAATTGGCAACCCCAAGTGTTCATCACAATAAACATCACAGTTTTTCTCTTCCTTGGTGGGTAATTGATCATCAAAAGTCAAAAAAAAAAAAAAAAGTCAATCCAAAGTCAATATAACCAAGAGGTATTTTCACCCTCAGACTCCACGGACAACTAGGATATTTGCTTATGGGGTGTGTTAATATCCTAAGCATCTACAAGAGTGCTGGACACAGAGGAGATGCTTAAACTATGTCTGTCCAATCACTTTTTGGTGATTCCTTGACATTACTTTCACCAGAGACAAGCCAAAACACTCTCTCTCTAACTTAGGTCTTCAGAAGTTTTTCTGGAGCAGACCACTCTGAAGTTTATACGAGCTGTTGTAGTTGCAAAGTAGGGTACAGATGAAAGCACAAAGAAGTTTGGTGCATTCTCAAGAGAACAGGGTTAATATTTAAAGCAGCTTTGTTAAAAATATGGCCTGAGAACTCAAGAGCTCCTAATTCATTTTCAACATCCCTGCTAGGATGGGAGGGATGCTGGGTGGCAAAATTCCAGGGGGTCATGTGTTGCCAAGGGCGCCCTGAAGACACGACTGATTCAAGAAGAGATTCCCCAAAATAAGAAAAACAGGTCAGAATATAGGAAACTATTTGCACCTTGTTTGTAAAGAATAATAATACGTTTTTTTTAATAGGACTTTGAAACTTTGAGGGATAACATTAATTACACTGAAATGTGAGATATATCTGACCTATTATTGAATATAGGTTCTAATTGAAGCATGACCTCACAAAATAATTACCTTTGTTTTTATTTTTAAGATTAAACTATGAGCTCCAGTTTTGTATCAAAGATATACTAGCCATGATTTTATGATGAGTCTATTAAAGAGTAAGGTAAAATTTTCTTTATCTGAGGTTTCAAAATAGAAGTTCTGATTCTGAGTTTACAGTACTGAAAGCGTGCTCTTTGAATAAGGGAAAGGAATACATTTAAAAGTTTCGTTCTATATTTGTTCCTGCCACTCCCGGTTTAATTTTGTATGTGAATCCTTGACTATTTAGTAAGAGTTCCATCAGCTTTTGAAAACCATAATCTTACCGAGACTGACAAATTTAGTTTGATGCCATGAAGTAATAAAAATAAGTTGAAATACTAACCGTTAATCTTGATTTGTCTCATGTAATCTTCTGTAATATTATTTTCGTATTATAAAAGTAAGATATTACTAATTTGAATATCTGCATTTTTAAAGTTTCAAAGTGATATTTAAGTCAAGAGGCTATATAAGAAAGAGTTGCTGCTTATTAATAAAACCTTATGATAATATAGGATGATTGATTTAGTTTGTCAGCTTCTCTATGACTTTCCTCCAATTTATCTTGTCTTGTTTTTGTAGGTGTATTTCGGTGAATTAACACAGAATTCATTAGCTATACTATATATACATGCCACTGAAACTGAATATTATATATATATATATATATACATATGTGTATGTATCAGATATTTACAAGATTACAATAATGCTATTTTTATGCCTAGTGTTATGGGATTCTCCTAATACTGTAGTTTTAATTTTAAATTCATACTGCACTCTAGTGGGGAATGAGATCAATGCAAAATTTTTCTTATGTTGGTACTTTATAGTGCTAATTATGGATTATTTACACTTTAAAAAGTGAAATGTGTAAGAGTGTTGTGATCTATAATTTACTCAAAGGTGAGATGGTATAATTTAAATATTCCATATAATATATAATATTTAACCTTATAGTACATATGAGTTTTTCTCTAAATTGGTTTTAAAAATAGAGGAAAATTCACTGATGAAACAGTTCATTTGATTTCTCACAGTGTATTTGGCGCATATATATATATATTTATACATTTGTATATATGGATATAATTTATACCATGCGGATCCTAATATAAGGAAATATAGAATAAAAGTTAATCCCTCATTTTTTCTAACTAGAAGACAAAAGAGTAGCCAATTTTCTTCCATAAGTTTGAAAAATGAGGATTAGATTTTAAAATATTGGCTTGTAACATTTCATTTTTGATCTTAATTTCATTCAGCAAGTTTATTTAAACTCTGTGGAGGAACCTTTGGCAACAGTATCTTTGTCACCACTAGGACCACCTTTCAAATACCTAGCAGTTTTCTCATTTTTTTCTAAGTTATCTCAAATTAAATTAGTGCTTTTGAAATCCATTTATGGTGTTGTCTCTGGAAATTTTATTCCAAGTAACCAGTATGGAATCACGTACCAGTAGTACATATTTTTTTCTGTTTCACTCCATAAATGCTTATTAAGGATCTCCACAACCTTTTTCTAATTTTTAAGATCACCTTTGAAAGGTTTCTCCAAAATATCTTACAGTTGCAGTTGTGAGATCATACCCTCATAAATAATGACTGAGGGCTTCCCTGGTGGCGCAGTGGTTGAGAGTCTGCCTGCCGATGCCGGGGACACGGGTTCGTGCCCCGGTCCGGGAAGATCCCACATGCTGCGGAGCGGCTGGGCCTGTGAGCTATGGCCGCTGAGCCTGCGCGTCCAGAGCCTGTGCTCCACAACAGGAGAGGCCACAACAGCGAGAGACCCGCGTACCGCAAAAAAAAAAAAAAAAAAATAATGACTGAATCTTTGTTGCATTGTATACTTTCTTTTTTATTGAGCCAGTCGAGAAAAGTTTCATGAGAACTACAATCTCTATAAGAATTTGTACAGATTATACATAGTACAACTTCCCTTTAGTGGAATGGTCTAGATTGATGTGTCCTCCCCAGACATTATTTTTTTTATAGTAAATTAACTGAGAGAGCTCTTTATATTAGACTCTGTAAGGCATTCAATATTAGTAGATTCTGCTTTTCAGAGGGAGAATTTTTGAGAACAAATGTTGTCATACATTTGGGCGATATTTAGACTTTGACTTTGATTTTCTGAAAGAAATTGGCTTCAGGGAGTTCCCTGGTGGCGCAGTGGATAAGACTCTGCACTCCCAATATAGGGGGCCTGGGTTGGATCCCTGGTCAGGGAACTAGATCCCACATGCATGCTGCAACTAAGGAGCCTGCATGCTACAACTAATGAGCCCTCATGCCACAACTAAGGAGCCTGTGGGCCACAACTAAGACCCAGCACAACCAAATTAATTAATTAATTTTAAAGAAAGAAATTGACTTTGAAAGAAATAGCCAAAATTTATCACTTGCCACCCTCTGTATAACTACTATTAAAACTCAAAGGATTAAAACATCTTATCAAATGAACTTATAATTTCGTATTTTTACTAAACAGTTGGTAGTCATCTACTTAAACTAGTCATTTTCCAACTGTATCACCATGAAAAATCTACAATTCAAATTTTTATTTTCATCTAGTTGAAAAATGACTCTTAGATGTACTTGCAGACCAAGATTTTTAAGGGATTTCTTGTTAGTATTGGTTCTGCCACCATTTATGGAACAAGCCTGTGCTAAATGTGTTCTACACTTATAAGTCCCTGTCTTCCTCATTTAAAAATATTCTATGGCAAGAGAAAGCATTGCAAAAACCAGAATATTTTAGTTTAGTTTACTTATGCTGTTTACAGTTGTATGCCTTTATAGGTCATGTGAAAAATCCTTTTTAAAATATGGTTTATTGAGCTCTAAACTGCCTGTTGGCTGATGTCATAATATTGTCATTTCATTGTCAGTACAAATTATTGAAGAACCTCAAGATTCTTGGAAATCTTAGATTTTGACAAGGGAGCAAATCCAAGAACAAGGGATAAAACCAATCATGGGCAAAACAGTGGAACCTGGCTTGTTAACTTTGAAATAAAACATTGAAAGTATTTGTAAGGAAAGTTTTCCATTCAATAAAATTAGGTTTGGTTGTCAGCTAATATACACGCCTTTAAACACTTTTGATTTTGTGTTACTATTGATTGTTGTGATAGGGTTGAAATACTAACCAAAAATGAGGTTTATGAATTCTTAATTATATGGAGAGTGGTTGGATAACACTGTGTGTGTGTGTGTGTGTGTGTGTGTGTGAAAATGGCTCATCCTTCATCTTCATTGGAACCGATCGTTATTACACACGAGGACTCAGTGGAGGTATGTTAGATTCTTTGTTAATGAGTTGGCAGGTTAGTTATTTTGCTGTCAAAGTTGATTTAGAGAAAATGCCTTGAAGCCATGGTCCATATTGGATTTCCCACCCTTTCCTTTCTGCATTGAATTTACCTCCAAGTCACGTGCAGGGCAGCTTGAGAAACCAGGGTTGTGAAGCCTTAACACTTTATGTTGTATTTGGAAACCGAGAAGATAAGAGAATGTACTTTTAAGCCAGTTTGAAGTACAGGGTCAGGATGGCAGGACCCACGCGAGGCAGTGATCCTTCCCCTTCCCCTCCCCCTCCCCCTCACACTTTACTTTTCCTGTTGTGGAGATGAATGAGTAAAGGATGAAGAGAAGAGAAGCTTCTGTCTTAGTTCTTTCCCAGAGTACAGAAGCTCCAAGGAAATTTCCGTTGTATTGGTCAAGGAAAGAGATAGACAATGGTCCTGAACTAGTCCCTAACTCTTTTTTTTTCAATTTAAATAAACTTTTTATTTTAGAATAGTTCTGGATTTGCAGAAAAGTTCCCAAGTTAGCAGAGTTCTGTAAAACCCACCCACCTACTTTTCTTTACTGTTGACAGATTGGTCTGGTGCATTTGTCACAACTAACAGACCAGTAATAGAACAGTAATGTTACTGGGACTCTATACTTTATTTGGACTTTATTAGGGTTTTTGACACCAATGTTTTTGTTCTTTCCCAGGATCCCATCTATGACACCACATTATTTTCTATTTGTGCAGTCAGTTGCTTTTTTAAAATTTTTATTGAAATATATTTGATTTACAATGTGTTAATTTCAGGTGTACAGCGAAGTGATTCAGTTATATGTGAAAAACTATATATGTATACATATTCTTTTTTGTATTCTTTTCCATTATATGTTATTACAAGATACTGAGTACAGTTCCCTGTGCTATACAGTAGATCCTTGTTGGTTATCTGTTTTATATATAGTAGTGTGTGTATTTTAATCCCAAACTCCTAATTTATCCCCCCTCCCCTTTCCCCTTTGGTAACCATACGCTTGTTTTCTGTGTAGGACACCACCTTTTATTTAGTCCTAATATTTCCTTAGGCTCCTCTGGGCTGTGATAATTTCTGACTTTCCTTCTTTTTAATGACCTTGACGGTCTCCGGGAGAAATGGTCAGATCTTTTGTAGAATGTCCCGCTTTTTGGGTTTGTCCGATGTTTTTCTCACGGCTTGACTTGGGTTGTGTGTTTTTCTGAGGAAGACCGCAGAGGTGAAATACCATTCTCCACCCATCATATCAAAGATGCAGGTCATTAACAGGATGTAGCACTGGTGTTAGCTTTAGTTACACAGCTTAGGCCGTGTTTGTCAGGCTTCTCCATTGCAGAGTGACTTTTTCTTCTCCTTCCACACTGTGCTGTTTGGAAGCAAGTCACTAGACATGTAGCCTACACTTAAGGAATTGGGAGTCATACTCCAGCCCTCCTTGAGGAAGGAGCATCTGTTTAATGATTGGGGATACTCCTATATGGGAGGTTTGTATCTTCTTCCCCATTTAATTTTTTTAATCAGTATGTACTCTCACCGATATATATTTTATATTTGGGGTTATAATCCAATAATATATTTAGTTATTTAGCTGTGTTCACAGGGAGCTCCTTCAGTTCACTCCCGTGTCTCTTCCCCAGCTTTTAATCAGTTGGGTTACACCAAGCTTAGGGTTCACCAGGGGTGCAACCTGTTACCCTGGGATGAGGTGGGAAAGAGATTATCAGCACTTTTTCTTTTTCTTTTTTCATCTTTATTGGAGTATAATTGCTTTACAATGTTGTGTTAGTTTCTGCTGTACAACACAGTGAATCGGTTATATGTGTGTATGTGTGTATATATATATATATATATATATATATATATATATATCCCCATATCCCCTCCCTCTTGAGCCTTCCTTCCACCCTCCCTATCCAACCCCTCTAGGTCATCGCAAAGCACCGAGCTGATCTCCCTGTGCTATGCTGCTGCTTCCCACCAGCCAACTGTTTTACATTCAGTAGTGTATATATGTCGATGCTACTCTCACTTCACCCCAGCTTCCCCCTCCCACCCCATTGCAGCACTATTTACAATAGCCAGGACATGGAACCAACCTAAATATCCATTGACAGATGAATGGATAAAGAAGATGTAACATATATATATACAATGGAATATTTACTCAGCCATAAAAAGAAACGAAATTGAGTTATTTGTTGTGAGGTGGATGGACCTAGAGTCTGTCATACAGAGTGAAGTAAGTCAGAAAGAGAAAAACAAATACCGTATGCTAATGCATATATATGGAATCTAAAAAAAAAATTAAAAAATGGTAATGATAGGGCTTCCCTGGTGGCACAGTGGTTGAGAGTCCACCTGCCGATGCAGGGGACACGGGTTCGTGCCCCGGTCTGGGAAGATCCCACATGCCCTGGAGCGGCTGGGCCCGTGAGCCATGGCCTCTGAGCCTGCGCGTCCAGAGCCTGTGCTCCGCAACGGGAGAGGCCACAGCAGTGAGAGGCGCCCGCGTACAGCAAAAAAAAAAAATGGTACTGATAAACCTAGTTGCAGGGCAGGGATAAAGAGGTAGACATAGAGAATGGACTTGAAGATCAGCAGTTTTAGGACAACCTTCATACCAAAAGCTGGTGCTTTGGTACAAGTGATGATGTTTCAGTTTTTATCTCAGAAGGCTCTAAAGTGGGTCAAAACAATGCACTAGAAATCAGATTCAACAAGCATGTTGCTCCTAGGGAAAGAAAATATTGTTTCCAGTTTTATTTTTCTCAAGTTATGCTCAGGTACAGTGTTTAATATGGATGATCAAAGATAAGTTCTCGATGTATGCCACCTTTTAATTATTTCTTTGACTCTGTAGGAGCAAATTCAGCTCCACATCTACAGAATTAAAAAATATATACAGACAAATACCTGATTCCTACAGTCATCATTCCTGTGGTAATCCTAGTGTTTAAACCTTTTACATGATGCAGTGTGGATACACATTGTTGTGTGAAGCAACAGACTTTCATAGCATTTTAGTGGTTCTGGACATGGAGGTTAGGTGGGGGAAAAAAAAAAAGATAAATTGATAAAATATTTTGGGTTTCAATCCAGTTGCCAAGAGCCTGTGGATGGTGACCACTAAAGTTTTTCTCAATGCATCTTAAAGGAGCAAAATTTCCCTTCCAGCCTTTAAATGATACTTTTACCATATTAGGAGTAAAATAGTAAAAATTACTCATTCATATCGCTTCCTATTTCAGAGAGTACCATTTGAAATAACGGTAGTTTTCTTTCAAAATCTGTACATGTTTTTTGATGTCACACAAGAGTTAATTTGAAATTCCGTTTTTCCTTTAAGAGTTTTTATCCTTGCCCCTCCCCCTCCCAGTGCAAAATCAATTTTGACTCAAGTGGTATAGTTGTCACTTTCTTTTGTGATAAGGGAACTCCTCACATGTAAGCAAATAAATCTTATAGCCTTGGAAGGAAATTTCTTCTCCAGCATTTTCCCTGCTAAATCGTTGGCCAACATTCTTATTTTATAGGTCAAGATGGAAATAATCAAGAAAGAAACTATTTCTCTCCAAACATATACATGTATTTCTCAAAAATGTTGTGTCACAAGGACTCGTGTACTGGGATTGTCTGTGTAGTTTGACCTTGTTCTGATAAACATAAAACCTTCATTCAGTAGGTTAGTACAAGCTCTTTTTTTGGCTTATTTCCTTCAAATATATTGATTTATTTTTTCATAATAAATGTAATAAGTGGTCATTAGGTACAATTTTGAAAATATGGAAAAAAATGAAGGGGAAAAAAGCCAACTCTAATCTCATCATCCAGAATCAATGACTACTAATACTTTTCCTAAGTCTTATTTGTGTTTTACATAGTTGTAAACATATTATATGTAAATTTACATCTTGTGTTTGTTTTTCACTTGTATAGAAATAATTTCTCATGTTATATAATTTTCCCTATCTGTTTTTATTGCCTATAGAACATCACAGTGATTAAATGCACCTTCATTTAATCATTTTCATTACTTAATGATATTTGAGATAAAAGATTTTAAAAATACAAATTAACTCTAGAAAAAAAGTTTTGAAACATTCTGAATACAACCTGTAGTAAATACCTAAATTGCTTTATTTATATGAAATAAAAAAAGCTAATAAATATAGTTATGTACTTTCCTTTAACTAAAATTATGTGATAATTTTACAAAGCCTCTAAATTTTCTTTTCTTTTCTTTCTTTCTTTCTTTCTTTATTTTTTTGACTGTGTTGGGTCTTCGTTGCTGCATGCCAGCTTTCTCTAGTTGTGGCGAGCGGGGGCTACTCCTTGTTGCCGTGCACGGGCTTTTCGTTGCAGTGGCTTCTCTTGTTGCGGAGCACGGGCTCTAAGCGTGCAGGCTTCAGTAGTTGTGGCTCGCAGGCTCAGTAGTTGTGGCTCATGGGCTCTAGAGCGCAGACTCAGGAGTTGTGGCACACGGGCTTAGTTGCTCTGCGACATGTGGGATCTTCCCGGACCAGGGGTCGAACCCGTGAACTGGCAGGCCATTCTCAACCACTGCGCCACCAGGGAAGTCCCTAAATTTTCTTTTAAATATGACTACTCAAATTGTGTATTTAATATTATTCTAATAGCAGCCACCTGAGTAAGAAAGATAAAGTTTCCTTTTTGAAAAGAGGTTAGTGTATTTTAAATAAATTAGTCCACCAAAAAGCATGAATTATATACTTAAAAGCTTTTACTGTCTTTAAAAATTGGATACTTCAATATCCATTAAGAGATTCAAGTATTAGGTGTTTAGCTTGAGTCAGTAGTTAGATTTTCTTTCATCATTTACTGACAAACTACTTACACATTGTCAAAATTATTTTGGCATTTGTTATCTCGTTTGCCTGATACCAAAGCCCATGTTCTTCCCGTCATTGTCAGTAAGTTTTGTAACGGCAGGACCACTCTAGTCTTGTCTTGCCCATCAGTTTTTCTCCAGCATCAAGGAGAGTGCCTGCCACCCAGTAGGCAGTTAATAAATGCATGTTAAAATAATGATTGTTCTCCTCTGCTAATATTTCCAAAGACTATGAAAAGATCTTTGAAGAATCTGGAAAATTGGAATGGAAAATCATATCTAGACTGTAAAAGTTATGCAGAGTCCTGTTAGTAAAAGCACAGAAAAATCTTAGAAAGGAGCCAGTATTCTTTTAAGTGATTTATACATAAGCAGTAAGATATGTATTGCAATGGTTGCTTTAATTATTACCATCTCAAGGTCAGAGATTCTGCACTTGTCAGTTGCCCATTTCTCTTAGATTTGAGCATACAAAGCTTATATTTATCCAAAAATAATGTATTCCAAAATAATCCTTAGATCTGTCACACTTTTCTTGCACCCTGAGTATGAAGGTATCTTGGATATTCAGAACCTCTTATGTATTTGAGGCACAAAACATACATTTGTAGGTACTGGAACAATTTTAGCTTCTTTATATATGTAGGATGTGTCCATCCAAAGGTAAGTGATTTTACTTAGTTGGTAAGGAACATGAAAATAAGATAATTTTATTTAGTTGTTGAAATCAAAAGGGAAATATCTAATACATTAATGCTTAGTAAAGAGCATGGTAATTAAGAGCTTGTGATATGAAGATAAATAAAACCTAATGCTGATCCCAAAGATACCACTTATTAGGTGTGTGACCCTAGGTGAGTTATTTAAACACTCTAAACCTTAGTTTCTTTAGTTATGAAACAGAAAAAACTATAATTTATTCATTGTTTCCTTTTCCATCGTTATGATGGTTAAATGAGATAATGCATGTTAACCATTTGTCATTTAACACAGTGTTTGACATAGAAGAAGCAAAGTGGGGCTTCCCTGGTGGTGCAGTGGTTGAGAGTCCGCCTGCCGATGCAGGGGACACAGGTTCGTGCCCCAGTCCAGGAAGATCCCACATGCCACGGAGCGGCTGGGCCTGTGAGCCATGGCCGCTGAGCCTGAACGTCCGGAGCCTGTGCTCTGCAATGGGAGAAGCCACAGCAGTGAGAGGCCCGCGTACAGCAAAAAAAAACAAAAAACAAACAAACAAACAACAACAAAAAAAAGCAAAGTGAAACATTTGCCATTTGTATCCCAAGAAAGATATAAAGGTGTAATGTATAGTGTGAAAGCAGCCTATTAAAATGGGACGAAGTGGAAATTTTGAATTCTAAGTGTCTGGGACAATGCTTATTTGCTACCCGATTTAATAAGGAATCTTTTCGTTTATTTTTAATTTGTATTATTTTTTTTCTATTGAAGTACAGTTGATTTACAATGTTGTATTAGTTTCAGGTGTACAGCAAAGTGATTCAGATATATATAACATATATATATGTTCTTTTTCTGGTTCTTTTCTGTTATAGTTTATCACAAGATATTGAATATACTTCCCTCTGCAATACAGTAGGACCTTGTTGTTTATTTTATATAGAGTAGTGTGTATCTGTTAATCCCAAACTCCTAATTTATCCCTCCCCCTCCTTTCCCTTTTGGTAACCATAAGATTATTTTCTATGTGTGAGTTTATTTCTGTTTTGTAAATAAGTTTATTTGTATCTTTTTTTTAGATTTCACTTATAACTGATATCATATGATATTTGTCTTTCTCTGACTGACTTCACTTAGTATGATAATCTGTAGGTCCAGCCATGTTGCTGCAAATGGCAGTATTTTCTCGCTGTTTATGGCTGAATATTATTCCATTTTGTGTATGTGTGTGTGTGTGTGTGTGTGTGTGTGTGTGTGTGTGTGTGTGTGTGTGTATTTAGTGCTCCTACACTGTTGGTGGAAGTGTAAATTGGTGCAGCTGCTAAGGAGAACAGTATGGAGATTCCTTTAAAAACAAAAAAATAAAGTTACCATATAATCCAGCAATCCCATTTCTGGGCATATATCCAGAAAAGATGAAAACTCCAATTCAAAAAGGTACAACCCAAATGTTCATAGGAATCCAGGCATCTTGATTGGCTTGTTCATAACTTTCTTTGCCCCCCTAGCTTCTGCATGTGCACAAGATGGAAAGAGTGAGGCTGAGTTTTTACCTGATGACTTTGAAGAAAAACCAGAAAAAGAAAAGAAACATAACAATTTCACTTTGTGCAACGTGTGTAACATTCAGCTGAATTCGGCCGCTCAAGCCCAAATCCACTACAATGGCAAATCACATCAAAAAAGATTAAAACAGCTCAGCAATGGCATGGTGAGAAGCGACAATGGTAAGTGTTTCTAAAGATATATTCTCAGTTTTACATCATCAAGTTATTTGTGTACCTGCAGATGGGGAAATAAAAGAGTAGAGTAATCTGTATTTTTAAAACCAGGAAAAACATTAAATAAAAGCTTAGTAGGTTAAAATAAAGAATATCTCACAGGTTTTTGAGAGAGAAGGGGAGCTTTATTTGTTGTCTATGCTTAAATTTTTTAGGATTGTGATCTTGACCCACCAGGACATTTATGATAATTTGAAAAAGTTGACATTAGGTTTTCTTGATGTTTGACTTTAATATAGTTATTTGGAAATGGACATTCTTTTACATTTTATATAAAACAATGCTTTTTATGTTTGTTTTGTGCATGTTGGGGCTTCAATTGGTTAGTAAGACTGCAATTGATTTTAAAAAAATACCCATCTTTTCAGGTAGGTGTTTTAACCAATAAAATATGATCTATTAGTATGTACAGATTGTTTAAATTTGCTGGTGAAAATTCATGGTTTGCTTAATCACTTTAGACTGCTTTTTAAAAGTATAAGTTGAATTTAGGAGTAAGCAGATTTTTAAAATAGCACACATATACTTTTGGAAAAGAATGGAAGGTTATTAGAAAAAGCATGGAGTGGTGAGGGAGGGAAGGGTGGAATTCTGCCGCAGGATGTAGGGAAGCTGAAACAATAGCAACTCCAAAGAGTTACAATATTGTGGTCTGGTTGGATGTTTCATGTTTCATCGATAAGGTATATTTTATCTAAATTTTAATGACATTTAAAAATGAGACTGAATTTTGATCTGTTCCAGTATTTGAGATCAAAGACAAATATAATTTCATAGTTTGCTTCAAGGCAATTATTTCTACCTTGCTTTGTAGTTTTTACTATGAATGAACTGGAATGTTCTAACAGAAAGGACTCCTTGTTTCTCTTTTGTATGTCAAATAGTTAATCATGGATCTTATCAGTGAAAAAGATGTAAAAAATAAAGATCGTCATCAGAAAGTAAATAAGAACTACTAAATTGCCTAGACCCAAGATGAACTAGTGAGGCAGATGTACTTATTAAATCATGTTTAAAAATATGGATTTCACAGTCTCTATTTTGTATCTCCTAAGGAAAATCTTTTCCCTGTCATTTAAGTAAAATCATCTTAAGTACAGCATGATTCAATTTCAAGTAGTTTTTCTTTAAGTTGGTGTTGGTGGGGAAGCAGGATCTGGCCTCTTTCCCTGACACTGAATTAAATCTCAGAGACAGTTTTGGGTGAAGTAGGAAAGAATAGCTTTATTGCTTTGCCAGGAGAAGGGGGACACAATGGGCTAATGTCCTCAAGACTGTGTGCCCCGCCCTGGAGGGAGTTGTGAGGAGTCTTATGGTGTTCAAGGAGCAGGGCGTGGTCAGCTCGTGGACATTCTTCTGATTGGTTTGGTGGGGAGGTAAGCGGGAGTCGGCATCATCAACCTTCTGGTTCCAACCGTCTGGGGTCTCCGCGCTTGTGGGCAGCAGACAGTTAACTTCTCCCACCTGGTGGGGATTTCAGTATCTGCAAAACAGCTCAAAGATATTGTGACGTGTATCCCTTGAGGGGGAACCAGGACCCTGCCCCGAGGCTGCACTGTTGTTTCTTGACTGCTCCTCCCTTGTCTCTGCATCCCTCCCTTCCTTGATTAGCAACTGTTTGAACCTGCTTGTTTGGAACTCAGGGAAGGTCATGGAGGCTGAATGAAGCCTATTTTCTGTAATCAAGATATGAGGGACACAGAAAGGCGTTTGTGCCCAGGAGCCCTACAAGGTCCTGCTCAGTTTCAGTGGTGCTAGTGGTGTCAGCTTTGGTGTTTTATTTCACTTACGTTGATATTTACAAACCTCTTCAGAGAAGCAATAAATTACATCACAGAAAGAAACTCAAGAGACATGCCTGGTTTAGAAATTCATATCAGAGATAGTCTCAGATGAAATTTAGGATGGTCAACAACTTTCAAATCATAATACTAGGAATGATTTTCCTCAAATCAAATATTTTAAAATAATTACATCAGTGCACATATTGTGGGCTAGCATTATACTAAAGGCTTTATGTACATTTTCTTATTTATTTTTTCCTCACAACCAGAGAGCTATTTCCATTATCTTCCTCTTACAGATGTGGAAATTGAGGATAATGTCAATTGAATCCTGTACTGAAGGTCACCCAACTGTTAAATTGTCAAACTAGAAATCAGACTCAGGTGTTATTCATTAAATAGGTGTATTCTAAAGTATACTGTCTCCCCAAAATTAATATTCTGTAGAAACTGTGCCTTTCTTTATTCAAGGAGAAAAATTATTTTAAGAGAATATAAAAAGTAAAATTCTATCAGATTCCCAACAGTGCATTGATCAATATAGTGCTTAACAAATTTTATTGCTACATTTTCGACATATATTATCTTTTCAAGGTTCTTATTATCATTAAATTAATAAAAGCAGTTAAAAATGAGGGCTTCCCTGGTGGCACAGTGGTTAAGAATCCACCTGCCAATGCAGGGGACATGGGTTTGAGCCCTGGTCTGGGAAGATCCCACATGCCGTGGAGCAACTAAGCCCATGCGCCACAACTACTGAGCCCACATGCCACAACTACTGAAGCTCATGCGCCTAAAGTCTGTGCTCCGCAACAAGAGAAGCCACTGCAATGAGAAACCCACACACCACAGCAAAGAGTAGCCCCCACTCGGCGCAACTAGAGAAAGCTCGCGCGCAGCAACGAAGACCCAACGCAGCCAAAAATAAATAAATAAAATAAATAAATTTATTTTAAAAAATGATTATGCATTAACAGGAGCACTTGGTTTAGGTCATATTAGTTTGACCTGAAATCATACTTCAGAGGAGCCCTCACCACTAACTCCAGGTGGATCTAACTATAGACAATCCACTCACAACTGAGTTAGTTGTTACTTTACATTAATATAGCAACGTATTATTTCTTTTAAATATCCCTCCGTCCCCCCACTCTAAAAATGTACTTTTTCAGACCTGTTGGGAAAAGGAAAGGAGCCCAATTCTGAGCCTTATGTACTTATTAATTGTCGTTCCTTTACCTACACAGAGACAAAGCTAAAGTCAGGAATTCTCAAGAATCATGGATCCTATAAGTTTTTAGTCGAGAGCAGTATCATTTTTAGTTTATCTAGAGAGTGAAATGGGACAGAGAAGGAGATAGCCTTCTCCTTGAAGATGCACACACACACATATGACTGCTGTGGACTTCTACCTTTAGAAAACCAACTCAGTTTAGATTTCAAATGGGAAATATATATTATTTTTATATATATAAATATTATATATATTATATATTATTATAAATAATAAATAAAATTATAAATATAATATATATATATATTCCCAAAATATATATATATATATATATTTTGACACATGTAGTGTCAAAAAAGGAATAAGATACTAGAGATATTTACCTAGATTCTTCCAACCTTATACGTTACTTGTTTTGAGGAATGCAAATAACATAAATAATAGAAATGGAACTAATTATTATTCCTTGGAGATTGTCTACATGGGAAAAAATATCACTTCAGTCCTGAATGACTGTAGAACATTATATAATTGCATGCCTAGAGGCATATCCTAATATATGAGAACAAGAATGAACAAGAGAGACACCACCCTATGAAAAATACGGTTTCTGTATTTCTGAGCAAAATGTGGCATTTCTCATGTCGCTTCTCATGTCATCCAGGGAAAATGATCTTCTGAAGATCACAGTGAAAATATGTCATGTGTGCTAGTTAATTAGGAGGCCATGGTTCCCACAGGTGAGACTTAACTTCAGTTTTTGACAGTTGCTGCCCTCTTGGCAGAGGTAAAGTTACCTAGGACACGTGTCCACCACTTGCATGTGTGCTGTCCCGAGACACCCAGGTCCTTCCTGCCAATAGGGAGTGCTGCCTGCTGAATTCCTCCTGAATTTGCTCCCTTACTGGAGCAAAACCTCCCAGCTTCTTGCCTCAAAAGGCTGTTCCGGCTTCAGATTTGCTGATGCCAGAGTTGCAATTCTATCAAGTCCAGCCCACCCTCCACCAGGTTCACTTTCCTCCTGCCTCTCACTCAGTTCCTGATCCCTAATCCACCACTTGCCCCCAAAATCTTTCTCTCAGAGTCTGCCTGCTGGGAATCCACCTAAGATATCACCAATACTTACTATATATTCATAAGTAATATGCACAATATGTTTCATTGTGCCAAAGCAACAGCATTTAATACTTTCCCCCATATGTAGTTTCCATTTAATGCCTGTATTTAAGCTTTATCATAAAAAATGCCAAGGGAACAAAAAGTGAACTAGTATTTATTTATTTTTAAGAAGATGTTGGGGTAGGAGTTTATTAATTAATTAATTTATTTTGGCTGTGTTGGGTCTTTGTTTCTGGGCGAGGGCTTTCTCTAGTTGTGGCAAGCGGGGGCCACTCTTCATCACGGTGCGCGGGCCTCTCGCTATCGTGGCCTCTCTCGTTGCGGAGCACAGGCTCCAGACGCGCAGGCTCAGTAGCTGTGGCTCACAGGCCCAGTTGCTCCGCGGCATGTGGGATCCTCCCAGACCAGGGCTTGAACCCGTGTCCCCTGCATTAGCAGGCAGATTCTCAACCACTGCGCCACCAGGGAAGCCCTGAGCTAGTATTTATTGTTCCAGGTATTTTATGTACATCATTTATTGAACCCCAATCAACAATTCTGCAAAGCACCTGTTACTGCATCTATTTCACAAATAAATTAGCCAAGAATCAAAGGGACTAAGATACTTGCCGAATAGTAACTCTTTGTATTTGTAAAGTTTCCCATGTCTACATTAGAAGCAATAACCCTCATCTCCAGGGCAGACTTACATTCTACTGTCAACAAAATTATGCCATTTATTTGGGTATTTTCTTATGCGATTGACTTTATGTCATTTTTAAAGCACTTAACTTACATTATTACAATAAAACAGATGTTTCCTTAAATTTTCTTTACCAACATAACTGCTGAGGACATTTTGTGCGTGTAATTTATCACTGTATTTTCTGTTATTCCAGAAATACATTTATGTTTATGTTAGTGCACTTTTTGAAGATGAGGTGAGATACAGAAGGGGCAGCAGTGTATTCCATAATTAAAAGTTGCTTAAAAAAAAAAAAAGTTGCTTAAATGTGTTGAATTTATCATATTCCAGAGATTCCACGCTTTACCCTTTCATGAAAACTATAAACCAAAGAAATTCCAGTACAAACTGCATGACTTACTAACTTTCTCTTTGGAAAAAGTCTTTATTTTTATATTTATGAGGAATGTAAGTTTTGCAAATAATGATTAGTTTCTGATGATAATAATGTTGTCCTCTCTGAGCTGTACATAAATGTACAAAAAATAAAACAAAAATCACCAAGAATCCTACAAAGGTAATTACTTCTAATCTTTTTGTCACCATTCTACCAGGTATGCAAATAAATATGAATAAACAATATATGTACAATATTACATGCATTATAGCATAATAGTGTTTATATATGATCACCTTTTTATGACTGCATATTTTTATATTACTGTAAAGAAATTAATAATGCAGTTGAGATTTCTAGTTGAACGTTGGGATTTTACTCACATTTGTCATTTTGCTTTCCAACTATGTGATATATTCTGTAGTGGAAAAACCTCAGTATTATCATGAAATATAAAATGAAATGTTAAAATGAAATATCACAAGGGGTTTTATCAGAAGACAGAAATTTGAACATAAGAGTAAAAATGCTTCTTTGATTCATAAGAGCGTTTTGGAATACGTATTACAAAGGGTACAACTTTCAGGGTATTGAAAGCTTCTGTGGCCAACTAATTTAATTCAATTTCAGTGCTCACCATGGTTAAGCTCCGATTAATGCTTGTTGAAGTATCGAGTAACAAGTCAACCTATTGTGGCAGCTTTACTTTGTACACACTGTCTTTGTCATATCTGAGTTATTTTAATAAGCCTGGTTTTCTAGTTTTATTGGGCTGAAACTGCTATCAAATAATTCAGTTTTATCTTAACAGTATTCTAGACTCTTTTGGTGATCATTGTCCTGTAGCACATAAATCTAGTATCGTTGCCCTTATCTTTCCTCTTAGCATTACATTTTCTTTTATTTAACAGAGAAGCTAAATAAAATTTTACTTTCTAGCTTTCACTGATCTATTCTCTTTTCTCTTTCCATTGATTATCCCAGATGAGGTTAAAAGTGTCAGTAGATTTTCTATTTACAAGATGTTCCTTCTCCTGCAACATTGGTAGTTAATAAAAACAAAATAGCTTCATAGAATTTTCTGGTACTTCAAGCCTTGATACACACACACACACACACACACACACACACACACACATATAATATATGTAAATTTCTCATTTACGTATAATTTTGTCTCATCTTTTAATCTCCAAGTACTATTCATGCTTTTGTAGAATGTCAATAAACTAATTAGAATTTGCCAGTACATTTGTGGATTCTTAGTATTCCCTTTTGAGATCATTTTATTTAACAATGAAAACTGCTTTCTTAACGATATCATATCTGTATTAGTATATGACATGCAATAAGGAATATTGCTTTGCTCATACTTCTCTCTTATCAACCATACCCTTCAGAAGGTTCAGCCAGGGGGAGAAAATAAAAAAAAAAAAATGCTGATGTTAAATTGCCCAGCATTATGTCATAAGTTATTTTGTTCTTGTTTGAGTCTTCTAAGTTTATTTTTTATCACTGAGGGATAAAAATATGGGGAAAAGTAACAAATGCTGATTTATTATGTTCAAATTTTGAGTAGGTCTCTGGCTTTGGTTACTGATTTTTTTCTCCCTGAAGAGAAAACACGTTGATTATTCCAAAAGGGATAGATTTCTAGTCATTAGCTACTTGTTTCACCTGGACTTAATATTAATTCCATTGAAGGACAACATCTTTCTCAACATAGAAATTTCTTTATGCAATCTGTGTCCTGAAGAAACCCCTCTTTACTGGGGTAATGGTGAGGTTTTACAAACTTAGGTTGATAATCTAGGCTGACTCCTGTCAGGAGACCATGCCACTGTGCCCAAGAAAAGTGTACTCTAATTCTTCATGACCCCTGTTATCCATGACAAATTAGATGAAATGACCATTAAGGGAAACTTGAAGAGAAAAAAGGATGAATTAAATGCATGCCATTTAGTTAGAGGACAGAATTTATTTGAGATAGAAGAGACTTCAGTTTGTGATTCTCTGTGTGTATATGGGGGTATATATTTGGGAGCGTTTGAAGAATTGCAGGAATTGGAGGCTTATAGCAGTGGTGGTATAAACTGGGAGTGCAGAAGAAATTTTTTCGGTCCATCTAAACTTCAGATGTTTAGCATGGGTAGACCTACCTCTTCTTTCCTTACCTTTTTCCTCTTTCAGTCACTAACCATTTCCAACAGAAGCATCTTCCAGTCCTCATGTTTCCCTACCCTCCAATCTTAGAAAAATAAACATTTTCCCCACTTTTCTAGGTTTGAAAGTATGTTTTTTCAATTTTGTTCTGTTTCCTTTATACTTCCCCTAAAAGTAATTTGCCCATGGTGACAGTGCTAGTAGGCAATAAAGACGGGATTCTTTTAGGTATGAATTCCCCTTTCCTTAAAAGTTATTTTGCACTTGGAGGCAAATCCTATTTAAATTGGCTTCACAGTTTCTACAGCTCCACCCCAGGTATGTCACGCTTCATCTTTTTTTTGCACGGTTCTCAGAAACACTAAGCAGTGGTATGAGCCTGTGTGTGTGTGTGTGTGTGTGTGTGTGTGTGTGTGTGTGTGTGTGTGTGTGTGTGTGTGTGTGTTTAAGATGGTACAATAGATTAATCGTGAAGTAGACCTTTAAAATGTTAATTTTAAGTCTTTAAATAAGGGATAAGAAAGTAATTTTCAAAAATACCAGCCCAGATACATGTATTTCTTCTGTTTTCAAAACTGCAATGACCTGACACAAGAAATTTGAGAACAAAAGTAAATAAATCCTTAGTAGCATTGCACACTTGAGAAGAGTAAAATGGTGAGGAATTTCTGGAAGATAAAAAGGAAATGGGATGAAAATGTGGAAAACATGAAATCTAGACACAAATAAGGAAACTCACAGAAGTAGGAAAAAAGAGCCCTGTCACTTAGGTTTCCAACAAAATTTCAGAATATCTCTAAGGTTGATCTGAGGTAGCCTTAAATGTAAGGCTCACTGTTGGATGAACATCCTAATGAATTTACGTATGTTGATTTGCAGTTAGAAGCTGGGATATAACTGACCTGCCCAGCCTGAACCTAGGAAAGTGAAGAGCAAATTACTCTGGGGACTACAAGCCAGAAAGGTCAGAAAGTGAATTGTTTGATGGGGGTCGAGGATAAGAGAGGTAGAGGAAATAGACATGTCTAATACGAATTTTTAATTCGTTGCCTTTGTAATAATGTGTGCCGTAATTCCCCCTTACATCTCACCTGTGGAATCTTCAGTAAAGACAACTCTGCTTACTGACATTTTATGTGAACTTAGAGTCCTTCTTGGGGACTGAAATGAGCGCCAAGATTATATCCAGGTTGAGGAAGATACAATCACGCAGGTAGAAGGACAAAAGACATATTTCTGTATGCACTGCTCACTTGCAACCACTTGTGTCAGGTACAGTACTGAAGTCAGAGATATGACCAAGACATTAACTAGTCACTTAAAATTTGCCAACCTTGGGAGGAGAAAGCACATGAACATAAATTTCAATTCAAGATTTTACTTGAGAGAAAACAGGTACTGATAAAAAGACTTTTTTTTTTTTTTTTTTTTTTTTAGTATAGTTGATTTAAATTTATTTATTTGGCTGCGTCGGGTCTTCCTTGCTGCACGCGGGCTTTCTCTAGTTGCTGCGAGCGGGGGCTACTCTTCGTTTTGGTGTGCGGGCTTCTCACTGCAGTAGCTCCTCTTGTTGTGGAGCACGGGCTCTAGGCACAAGGGCTTCAGTAGTTGTGGCTCGCGGGCTCTAGAGCGCAGGCTCAGTAGTTGTGGTGCATGGGTTTAGTTGCTCCACGGCATGTGGGATCTTCCCGGACCAGGGCTCCAACCCGTGTCCCCTGCATTGGCAGGCGGATTCTTAACTACTGCACCACCAGGGAAGTCCACACATACGGTTTTGTTTCAAGATTTTATTTCAGTGACTCAATAGAAGTATAGCAATACAGAGGATTGTGTGAATGCATCAATGAATAAGAGGTAAAGGACTATGGTTTCAAGAGGAGAAGAATAAAAGCAGAATTAATATAAGAAATTTAACTTCCTTAACGCATAGTAAACAAATACTTGTGTATGTGATAGTAATTCTGATGAATAATAATATTTTCCAGTTCCAAAGAAGATTACAACCTTCTAACAAAGACAATTGGTGCAAAATAGGTCACTTGAAGGAGGAATAAAATAGTGAATACAGCCTGAATGAGGAATTAACAAGGTTCTTGATCGAACCCTGTTTGTACACTGTGTGTTTAGAATAGTGTGGTTGATGTTAAGAAATTGAACAGAGGAAAAGCTGACTGAAGAATAACAAAGCTGGTAACTTGACTTATGTACATATTCAATTTGTACTCCTAAGACCTGGGTTTTATCCTCAGTGGTAGCATAGCTACAGTTGAGGGAGTTATAAAATAGGCAGAAGAAAGAGGAAAAGGGAAAACAACCTTAAAATGTAATTCTTGTAGGAGGAAGAGAAAGGGTATCTCAAGGAGTTAATGAAGGTGTCAGAAACATAAATGATGGGTTACATTTGTTGTGCATTTGATCGTATTTTCAGTCCTATTTCCAATGCATGCCCCAGCCCAATGAATTGCCAATTGTGCCAATGACTTATTGATGCCCTCTTCATATTTTCCATAGTGTAGGGCTAAGAAATAAAAATTAGAAGATTTTACTTTATTTTTCAATTCACAGCTTCTCTCCCTAGAAAGAAGTCAATGTGGGCTGGGGCTTAGGTCAATCTGAGAATCACTCTTTTCTTTAAAGACAATTTTATTGAGATGTTTTTATATATCTGTATAAATTGTAAAAAAAATCACCACAATCGAGCTAAATAATTTATCCATCACTTCTGCATAGTTATCCTAGTGTGTGTGTGTGTGTGTGTGTGTGTGTGTGTGCTGAGAGATTTAATTTAAGATCTGTCCTCATAGGCAATTTCATGTGTACAATACAGTATTATTAACTATCGTCACCATGCTGTACTAGGTGCCCAGAATTTACCTACTCACATAGCTAAACCTTTGTACCCTTTGACCAACATCTCCCCATTTCCCTCACCCCGCAGCCCCTGGCAACCACAATTCTACTCTGCTTTTATGAGTTCTACTTTTTCAGATTCCACATGTAAGTGAGATCTGTGGCATTGATCTTTCTGTGTCTGGCTTATTTCACTTAGCATTATATCCTCCAGCTTCATCCATTTTGTCTCAAATATCAGGATTTTCTTCTTTGTAAAGGTTGAATAATTTCCCATTGCATATGTGTGTGTATATGTATGTGTGTGCGTGTGTGTGTGTGTGTGTGTATATATATATACACACACACACGCGCGCGCGCACACACATACAGACACACAGTTGATCCTTGAAACATGCGGGTGTTATTAGGGGTGCTGACCTCCCACGCAGTTGAGAATCCTAACTAAATAACTAAAATAATAACTAAAATCCTTGTATAACCCTCCATATCCATGATTCCACATCCACGGATTCAACCAACTGTGGATCTGGTAGTACCATAGTGTGTATTTATTGAAAATAAAATCCACGTATAAGTGGACCTGCTCAGTTCAAACCCATGTTGGTCAAGAGTCAACTTATACACACACACGCACACACACACACACAGAGGCCACATCTTTATCCATTCATCTGTAGACAGACACTTAGTGTGTTTCCATACCTTGGCTCTTATGAAAAATGCTGCAGTGAACATGGGAGTGTAGATATTTGTTTGAGATGCTGATTTCATTCCCTTTGGGTGTATATGCAGAGGTGGAATTGCTGCATCGTAAGGGAGATGCCTCTAAAGAGACCCACATAGAAACCCATTAGAATCAAATTGTTAGAAGTTACAGAGAGAATACTGAAAGCAGCAAAAGCGATTTGTTGTATACGCCGTTTCAGCAGAAACCTTGAAGGCCAGAAGGGCGTGGGATGTTATATTCAAAGTGCTAAAAGGAAAAAAAAAACCTGCCAACCAAGCCACTAAACGTGGAAAATGTATCCTTCGCAAATGAAGAGGAGATAAAGCCATTCTCAGACAAATAAAAGCAGAAGGAGTTCATCACCACTAGAGCTGCCTGACAAGAAATGCTAAAGAGAGCTCTTCAAGTTGGGTCAAAAGGATGCTAAATCGGCAACACGAGAGGGTAAGAAAGTACGAAACTCATTGGTAACGTTAATATATAGACAAAACCAGGAGAGACTGTATTACCTTAACAGGGGTGGGTAATCACTTTTAATTCTAGTTTAACAGTTAAAAGACAAAAGTGTTAAAAGTAACTGTAACTAAATTTTGTTAGTGGATACACAGCATAAATAGATGTAAACTTGGAGTCACTCTTTCCCTTCGGTGCTCCCAGACGGTTAACTTTAGCTCCTGGAAGATAAGCCTTCCCAGGAGGCTCAGTAGTCAGTGAGATTGTCTCCCAAGGGACCCAGCCCCAGTTGCACTTTACACATGATCAGATAGGTCTGCGTTTTCACATGAGTGTTGCTCAGATGAAGCTAACGGCTCCACTAGTTACATTTATTTACGTTTTATTCTGGGTGCTCCTCTTAGCATATTAAATATATTTTCAACACTAATATTTGGGTTCACAGCAAGCTTGTTAAGCCATGTCTTCACCACTGTCCCTATCCTTCTGTATTTAAAGGTGTTATCAGACTAACTGGGTTAGTGGCCCGACGGAAGAAATGAAAAATATTTATCTTTTACTTAATACTCAATGCCTAATACTTGAAAGTATGTCTTCTATGGAAGGAATTCCTATTCATAACCTAGAGGAGAAGAAAAGTAAGCATGAATTCTTACTATTAACTGTTGACTGAAGAAAAAAAAATTTGCCTGTTCGTATTTCTGGGGATATTTATTCCAAGCATCTAACACTTGATTTCTTTAAGTAAAATCTAGTACGACCGTAAGTCTTTCCTACTGAGGAATGTTTATGTAAATAAAGCAATAGAGCGATGTATGTATATATGTGTATGTAATACACACACACAAACACAGATAACTAACAATTACTGTGTAGCTTTGAAATGTGTATAAGGCCCTGTTTGAACTTGTAGGGACAGACGGAAATATGGCTATTCTATAAGGAAGATCTTCTTAAACTAAGACTTATTTTGCTGTTGCTACTTTCTTTCCAGTTCATTCTGATTGTTTGTGACATTATTTTATTTACCTTGCCTATTCAATAAGCTTCTTGAAAGAAGCAAAGGAGGCAATATAGGTGAAAGGATTTCACCAATCTCTTTTTCATACAAAGATGTGAATTTTAATTAGTTGTTTTTTTTTTTTTTCCCTCTGAAGTGACTCTGAGTTATTTGAACATAAAGGGCTCCGAGCATTTAATAGGAATTTAATTCCATATTAAAACCTAGACTAAAAGTCAGGGAAATACACTGTGAGGATGTGTGAGATTTCTGGAATGTTTCTTACACATCAATTACCCATCACTGCAGTACTCCGCTCTGATACCATCAAAGTCAAAAGATGTAAGACTTAGGGACAGCAGGGGGAGGAGAAGTGGGGCAGGTGTGTTGTGTTTTATATGTGGCCTTAAAGAGGAGGAGAAAATGGGCAGTGACCATTGTGGGTAGGAAAGGAGCACAGACGGAACCCCTAGAACTGGCCACAGAAAGGTGTAAAAGAGTCTGAAGAACTCGCCTGCATCTGAGATGTGGGCCCCGGTGACTGAATTAACAGACACTTGTATTGGGGGGCCTCTCTGTTAGTGCTTCCAATCAGCATCACCTGCATACTTGGTAAAATCCAATTCTTGGGAGCGTCTCCTGAGTTTCTTGATCCAGAAACGCTAACAGTAGGCCAAGGAATCTGTGTCTTAAAGAGTCCTTCAGGGGCTTCCCTGGTGGCTCAGTGGTTGAGAATCTGCCTGCCAATGCAGGGGACACGGGTTCGAGCCCTGGTCTGGGAGGATCCCACATGCCGCGGAGCAACTAGGCCCGTGCGCCACAACTACTGAGCCTGTGCGTCTGGAGCCTGTGCTCCGCAACGAGAGGCCGCGATAGTGAGAGGCCCGCACACCGCGATGAAGAGTGGCCCCCGCTCGCCGCAACTAGAGGAAGCCCTCCCACAGAAACGAAGATGCAACACAGCAAAAATAAATTAATTAATTAATAAACTCCTACCCCCAACATCTTCTTTAAAAAAGAAAAAAAAAGAGACCTTCAGGCGCTTCTGTTACAGGCTGAGTTTGAGAATCGCTGCCCTGTGTAATAAATACCATCTCAGAAGCAATAATTTTAAGATTAAATAATGTAGGCAATGTGTTTAGTGCACACAGGCAGTAGACCTTCAATAAAATAAGATGTAGCTCTTACTATGGTTAGTCTTGTTATACACTATAATCAGCTGGAAGAGAAGGTTGGGAAACTGTCATATACAGGCTTTTAGAATTTATGGTGACCTTAGAAAAATAGTTCAGGGACCCCCTCACCTTTTGACTTGCATACAACTCCCATGGGAACTGAGAAGGGCCTGAGGTTCAACACTGATAATCAGCTCTTAGGCAACGACGTTGCTGTTGGTCATACGATCACAGTGTGAATAGCAAGGATCTGGTCCATGGCCCCTTTTACTTCTGCTTGACATTCTTTGCAGCCCTCAAAGTCATCTGAAACAGAAGTAGGAGTATTCGTAGAAAAGGCAAAGGACAGAAGGTGGATAGCAAGTTGAGACTCTGGAGTTCACGTGCTCTACTCCCTTGAATTGTAGCTTTTGTTCATCTGTTTTTAGGAAGCCATTCAACAGTTCTCAGAAAAGACAGTTTGGAAAGTAGCCATACATTACTAAAGTTTTCTGGTCATTTTCTATTAACTATATACCTTCAGAGGGAGACCAATAGTACTGCTGGACTAGATAAAATGAGACAAATGCATTAAGCAAGCCGTATATAACCTCCACCATGTAGATCTTACTTTGCAGAGTCACCTAGAAGAGTCCATGCTCTTGCTTTGCTTAGTAAACCTTTCACTTTAATTTTATTTGGAAAATTAAAGCAGCTTCTTTTTTGAAGCTAAATTTAGTTTTAATCGTTGACTCATACGCATAGATTCTTGGAGTGCAGCCACAAGGATGCTGCCACGGTAGATTTTTCAATAATTACATTATGTTGAATTGTGGTCAGCCCATCCTTCTGCAGTTTGGAGGGTTTTCCAAGAAAGGACTGAAAATATGGTCTCCACTTTAAGGAAGGTTCTGTCCTTTAAGCAATGCAGTTAAGTTTAAACATGTAGTATGATAGACTAGAAGTAACAGAACTTATAGAAGTGGAACCCATTTAAGCATAAGACTTTTCACTGCTTCTCATGCTACTCTTTTAGGGTTGGTGAATTTGTAGTTAATTGGATCTGATCTCTCCGTCATGCATGGCTGAAGAGAAATTTAAAAAGCACACATTTTAACTCATTAGAGCTTCCTTGAATTGTATGGTTTTATATTAAGGTTGTTACACAAATTTTACACAATTGGAATTCTATTCGTGCACCTCTTAGTCTAAAGTGGTATTGAATCGTAAGAGTAAGGTATAATCAAACTACATTTTTATAATAAGCAGTCCTAAAAACAATGATCACAGAAATGAAGTATTTCCTCAGGGTCAGCCTCAGAAACATTGTTTTTTAAAGCCCATTCCTCGGGTCAGCCTTCTTCTGTCTTGAAGCCACCATTGCCAGCAGCTTTGGACTTCCATTGTCCCAGCTTCTCACTCAGTAAAAGAGAATGTCTTTTCCTAGTTACTATAGCAAAGAGCCTCATTTATCACTGAATTCTATGGCAAATGCAAGACTAGAGAAAATGGGTAGTAGGTTCTAGAGTCAATCCTTACTTACTCTCTCACTGTGGAAGAAATACTTCCTGAGTGCAATTACCTGGAAAATTATAATTATCAGGTCCCTCTAAGGTATTACAGAAATTTAAAGGATAATAAACATTAACTGAGCTCTTGTATGGGCCAAGACTAAAATCTCCTTTTCAAAAAATTTCTATGGGAAAATCACATAATCTTTGCAAACTCAAAAAGGGCTCTCTGGCCCATAATGGATTTTAAAAGTGCATCTAAGAACATCAGGTCGTAGCCTAGTTTTATATACCTTGTGGGCAGGATTTAGCTGATTTGGGGGTTTCAAAATAATTTGAACTTTTGCTAAGAAAATTAATTTTTGAACATGCAAACCTTTTATTGCTTGCTGTCCTCTTATATGTTTAGATTTTAATATTTATCACTTAGAAGGATTTTTTTAGTTATAAATGAACACTCTGCTAGTAGGTAGCCTTGGTTTTAAATTTCAGATTATTCCGCAAAATAGAAAAATAATTTTATCAAGCTATATCACATCCTGACCCCTTCAAAAATTCTATCCAAAACTCTTATTAAGAGTACTTGAATAACGAGTTTGTTTGCTATTAGTGTAAACATTACTCTCAATAACAGCCTTTTTTAGTTTCATCGTTGTCGATCTGAGTTTATCTTAGAATGGCGAACTTTTAAAAGACATGTATTATTTGAAAGTAGTTAATTTCATTTTATGAGATATCCTAATAGTGACACTCTAGCATTTTAAAGAATAATCATATATTAAAAAGTTCTTTAAAGACGATAGGAAATATGGATTCCGAATAAAATTACATTCCCTCTGAGAGCAATAACTTTAAAGAAGTTTTCTTTTTATTAAAACACAAACACACACACACAGCATCTATCCTAAGTTAATTTTTTGGGAGGAGGCAGGGGGGACAATTATATAGTAGCCCTCTGCTACCTCAGTATACTCATTCTTGTTCTTATCAGTATGGAGCTGTATTATCAGAACTTTTAGTGGCAAATGTAAAAAAAAATCAAACTGAATTAACAAAAATTGACTGTATTGGCTCATTAATGAGAAGTCGTGGGTGGAGGTCAGAGAGTGAACTATGCCTGCCTTTAAGCAGAGCCATGTTTAATAGGTTGGCCTCTGTAGTCAGACTGTCCTGGTTCCACTACTTACTAACTCAATGATGTTTTGCTCAAAATACTTAGTCCTTATTGAGCCTCAGTTTCCTCAACTGTGCAATGTGTTTAAGGTTATCTTTTGCAGAGTGTTGTATGAATAGAATGAGATGTGGTACTTAGCATACAGTATTACCATACACTTTCCATTTCTGAATCCCTACTTCTCAGGTGAGCTTTCCTCTGTATTGACACCATTTTTACCAGGAGCTCTAGGCTTTCATTTCCCCAACTCTACGGTCAGCAAAAGAAGTATGTTTTCCTAGTTACCACAGCAAAAGGTTCAGGATAACATTCATCAGACCAACTGGGTTATGGGGCAGTCCCTGTGGCCAGGAACCGTATGTCCTACTCTGAAAAGCCAAGTGTGGGTCACACGCCTAGCCTGAGAACTAGTCTTAGAGTGAGAAAGGGTGGTTTTCCAAGAAAAACTGAAATCTTCTTACCAGAAGATAAGGAATTAGATTTGGGAAGGCAAGGGCAACAGCTATTTATTTTTAAAGTTCACTGATTTTAATACTTTGGCTACATACTTTTGTTTGTTCTAAGTTGTTTGGTGTCTTTCTAATTACAAACATTCATAGAATGGCAATAGGAATATTTAGTACTAAACCTTTACATGGTTTATAAGGTTATAACTATAGCCCTAAATGCAATGTAAAATTCGCTAACAACAAGCATGTAGCTTTTGGTTACCAAAATTTGTGTCTCATCTGAAGAGCTTACTCTATGATTTTTCTGTTTTATCTCCCATTAATAATGAAAACAAAACAGGCTCTTGAAAAAAAAAACAAACCACTCCCGAAAAAAACCCGCATCATAACAAAAAAATCTTCACATAATATGCTTCACAATTTAGAAGAAATTCCAGACACGTTGGCTGACATATCCATTCACTTTATTTTTATAAGATAATCGCTGAAGTGTATTATTTTGATTTGCTCTGCAATCTAGTGTTTTAATCATCCAAATTATTCTATGAAGATTTTTTCAAAGATGTGCGGATTCTTAGCTTTACAGTCTCAGGAGAACCAGAATGTCAGAATCAACGTGATCTAAAAGTAATCCTAAAAAAATATCCTATGTAATGTGCTAATTCGTGTATTCAACAAACATTACAGGGAACTTCTTTTTTTTGCCAGGCAAAAATCTTTGCCTTCCTGAGTTTCTGTTTCAACAAGTAGAGACAGACAATAAAAATGGACCCCATAAAAAAGTAAATTACACTGTAATAATATAGTGCTAGAATAGCATAATATAGTATGGGGACTGTGTGGATTTTATTTTAGGTGCTCAACGTGATTTATTTCAGTCTCAAGCTTTAGGAAAAAGGGGAAAGACATACGAAAAGTGTTATTCTGTTCAACCCATTGTTGTAGGCTTTGGTTCACAAAAGTTAATGATATTAATGGAGAACACCTATGGAGTGCTTGTACTTTCAGCTGGCGTAATTAAGTAATAGGAAATAAAATCATTCTAACTGGAACTACTTATTACATACTATTGTATGTTTCTATTAAATGAAACATTGTAGACGTGTTACGTCAAGTCGTATAAGTAAAAATGAACCTTTCCTGCTATTGTAGTAGAGCAGATGATTCCCCCCTCAGGCTAATTAATCTTTCCCTTGAATGCTCATGGAACTCCCTTTTTCACTGTGCTTGTTGCAGCCCACTGTTCCTTTGTTTTGGGTCACGTGCATGTGTCATGGTCATTAGTCCTGCAGGTCACTGTTCCATTCTCCCTTCACTGAATAGCCAATCTCTTCAGGCATGGGCTTTTATCATTGCACCCTTTTGCTCTAAGATCTGCAGTCACTCTACCTGTTGTTTACTCCAGCTAACATGAGGGAAACCATGCTCTTACTGCTTTATGGGGAAGAAAGTTTCCTTTTCTCTGATCCCCAGCTACCTGGAGGTTTATCCCCCTCCAACTCCCATATTGACTTGGACTTAATGGCCAGTGTGGTCAGTGGGTAAGACACAGAGTTCCTTGTTGGGAAACCACTCGTCTCCAAATTCTGTTTTTAGGCTCTCTTACCCTCTGGAACATTATTACCTTGTTGAAATGCAAAATGACTACATCTTTATCCTTATATACGTGTTCTTCAGGTCTGAGCTCTTTTCTGCCAACTCCATCCCCACCCAATCAAGGCTAGTTTGTGAAACTCAAAACGCAGAAATTGTATTTATTTTTTTCTTTGGGTCCTATCGGGCTATCTCTTCCTGTAGACATAAATCTGGGGATGCTACATAGGAGGAGAGCTAAGGGTAGGAGGATATGCCCAGAAAAGAAGCCTAGAATAATGTTTCAAAACAGTATTCTGCCTTGTGTTTATGACCAGCACCCCAAACTAGGGACTGAGTTCCCTTTATAGGTGAAGAGACTGTCTAGTGAGAAGAGAGAGATGGGGTAGTTTAAAGAGCAGAGCTTTGAGGACAGGGGGACTTGCATTCAAATAAGGGTCTGCATGCAAGCTGTGTAGGCTTGAGCATATTAATTTCTTAGTCACTCTATGTTCAACATTAGGTTCACAAAATTATAGCATAGTTAATGATGGTTGTGAGGAGTAGAGAAAATATATAAAGAATGAAATGCAATATTTACTCAATTAAAATATGTCATAGTTGCTAGTATTTAAAGAACATTTTCTAGTAATAGCTCAGGACAGATATAGATATAGATAGATATAGATATATCACTGACACTGCATTTTTAGTTATGGTTATTTTATTAATAAGGAAGTATTTATATTTCTAAACATTTTACATTTTCTATCAAGCAGCCAATTCAAACAAAATTTCATGGACCAAAGTTCTAATAAAGTTAGAGATGATCATTAAGACTTTATTTAAACAAAACCAAATAGAATAACTATATTTTATTAATTTTCAAATTCTCTTCTTGTGCATATGAACTTCTCTCCTTTTTTACTTGAATGATATACGTATAATAAAAACACGGATAGTAATTTGAGTACTGTTGATCTGTATGCAGTATTGGTGATATCAACTAATTAAGACACGTCAAATTCACTATCGTATTCACTAAAAATATAAATGTTTGAAAGGAATTGTTGAAAAGTATAAATTGCTTTACGTTTACCTATTTTTGAAATCCTGGTTCTATGGTTATTCTTTGTGAAATTACAGCTGCCCAATTTTAACCAAAAATTGAATTTCATATAATTGTTAAAGTCCACGCAGATATTTTTTATCAGATTTTCTCCCACAATTAAAAAAATTATGTAATGATGATCTTCCAAGCAATATTTTACTCTTCAATCAGTCCTTCTATGAAAAGCTAATGTTAGAAAAACAAAGAAGGATAAAATAACACTAAACATAGCTGATACTATTTATTTTGAGCCCCTTTTTAAAAAAAAAAGTCTTTTGAAAATTTTCCTGGGAAACTGCTAATATTAAAAATGAAAAAAATATTAATGAGTATGATATTATTTGTAGAGAAGTAAAGAGTTTAGTAGTTAAAATATTACATGAACTTAACGACAAAGTTTTACTGATCTGGAAGATAAACTCTTTTATTTTACTTTGTATTTATTGTTTTAACTTTAATGCATAATACTGTGACATGCATGATTTAATAGAATATGTCAAATGAATCTCTCTCTCCATACATATTTCATTATCATTGTCACCATTCATGAACTGGGAGGAAACAAGTGACACTCAAAAGGGTGGACAGTGAAAAGGGAAAGATGATGCTTTTAATAGTGAACGATTACCACTGCTATTCCCCAGGGAGTGAGGGCAGAGAGCTCCTTGGAACCCAGGGCAGGAGAAATCCTGTAAAGAAAGCTTTCTGTTTTCGGGGTGGCATGTGTGGGTATTTTTGTATTCTTACAAATATTTATTTTCAAGTTGGCTCTAATTCTTTTAAAAAAATTTTTATATTGGATTATAGTTGATTTTCAATGTTGTGTTAGTTTCAGGTGTACAGCAAAGTGATTCATTTATACATATACATGTATCTATTCTTTTTCAAATTATTTTCCCCTTTAGGTTATTACAGAATATCGAGCAGTGTTGCCTGTGCTATACAGTAGGTCCTTGTTGGTTATCTATTTTAAATATAGCAGTGTGTACATGTCAGTCCCAAACTCCCAATCTATCCCTATTCCCCACCCTTGCCCCGGTAACCATAAGTTCATTCTCTAAGTCTGTGAGTCTGTCTGTCTTGTAAATAAATTCATGTGTATCATTATTTTTAGATTCCACATATAAATAATATCATATGATATTTGTCTTTCTCTTTCTGACTTACTTAGTACAGTAATCTCCAGGTCCATCCATGTTGCTACAAATGGCATTATTTCATTCTTTTTTATGGCTGAGTAATATTCTACTGTATATATGTACCACATCTTCTTTATCCATTCATCTGTCAATGGACCTTAGGTTGCTTCCATGTCTTGGCTATTGTAAATAGTACTGCTAAGAACATTGGGTGCATATATCTTTTTGAATTAGAGTTTTCTCTGGTTATAAGCCCAAGAGTGGGATTGCTGGATCATATGGTAGCTCTGTTTTTAGTTCTTTAAGGAACCTCCATACTGTTCTCCATAGTGGCTGTATCAATTTACATTCCCACCAACAGTGTAGAAGGGTTCCCTTTTCTACACACCCTCTCCAGCATTTGTTGTTTGTAGATTTTCTCATGATGCCCATTCTGACCGGTTTGAGGTGATACCTCATTGTAGTTTTGATTTGCATTTCTCTGATAATTAGTGATGTTGAGCATCTTTTCATTTGCCTCTTGGCCATCTGCATGTCTTCTTTGGAGAAATGTCTATTTAGGTCTTCTTCTGCCCATTTTTTAATCTGATCCTTGCCTCCAGAAGGTGAACAGCAGGCCAGTAAACTATTACTAGTCTCACCAGAGAGGCTCTGGAGGGCTCAGACGCACCAGGCTGAGTTTTAAGCATTTTCTACTTTCCATGACAATGCTCTCTTCTGTTGGTGCAAGTAATTGAGAATCAGTCTCCTTAATCTCATAAAGTTCAGCAAACTGAAAAAAGTGGATAGGATTCCTGCTTTGTCTTTAACCAAGATGTAAACCAATCAAGGTTGAGGACAGGTGAGTGGGGGATGAGTTCAAAGTATGTATTTTTAAATAATAAAATGATTTTTCGTGTCTTTTGGCTTTATTAGAGAGATGACTTCCAGAGAAAGAAAATATATTCTTTCAGATCTAGTTTTGCCAGTGGAATTTTTTAAATAAGGAATTAGGGCTTTGGGACTGTTCCTGTACTTCCTCATGAAGAACCGCTGACTCTTTACATTTGTATATAAAGCATCCAAAGAAATTTTAAATTTTTTGTGCAGTATTTTTAAAATTTCTTTAGGAGCTCTATAAACCTCTCTTGTTTCTTTAAATAATGAAATGTGTTGCTCTTTAAATATTTGGCTTCTAAATATGTTACAGTTATTCTTTTAATCTCTGAGTATTTTTTGTACTCTGAATTGATCAGCACTTGAATCCCAGTGGCCTTGTATAATTTGTATTTAAGTTCAGTGATTATATGAGCTTCAGTGTACATTATTTCATATAAACCAGGGGTCAGCCACCCCAAAATATGAATGATTAAAGAAATAGAGTATTGCCCCATTAGCCCTCGGAAAAAAATATAACCCAATCTAGCACAACCTTCTCTTGCCTTTGGCCTTCAAGAAAATAATGTGAGAAATGGCAATATCCTGAGGTTATATATTGACTCAAATTGCCTCCAAATTTATCAACTTTGTTTTATTTTTCCATTGGCATTTTAATTTTTTTGTTTTGAAATAATTTAAGACAATAAGATGTTGCAAAAATGTTGCAGAGAATTTTTATGCACCTTTAACACAACTTTTCCCAATGATAATATCTTATACCACCATAGTACTTTATCAAACCAGGGAATTGGCATTGGTATACTAGTATTAAACTACAGACTTATTCAGAGTATACCAGTTTTTACACACACTCTTTTTTTTTTTGGTTTTGCTTTATATAGTTCTGTGAAATTTTATTTCATGGATAGATTCATGTAACCACCACCACAAGCCAGATACAGAACTGTTCTATCACCGTAAAGAAACTCCCAACCTACCTATAACCCTAATTCCTACCTTCTTCCCCAACCACTGATCTATTCTCCATTACTATAATTTTGTTATTTTGAAAATGTTATATCAATAGAATGATATAGTGTATAAACTTATCATATTTTTAAAACTGAAGCATAGTTGATTTACAATGTTGTGCTAGTTTCAGGTATACAGCAAAATAATTCAGACCTTTTCAGATTTTTTTTTTTATGCAGCATAAAGAATTTGAGATTGTGTGTTTCACTAACCAAGTTCTGTGTTTCAATAACCTCTCCTCTTTTATTGCTGAACAGTATTCCACTGTGTTGGTGCACTCCTGTTTGTTTATTCATTCACCAGTTGAAAGACATTTGACTGTTGCACACAGAGCTTCTAGGAATATTCATGTATAGGTTTTTGAATGGACATAAGTTTTCAATTCTTCAGGGTAAATACTAAAGAGTGCAACTGCTTTTCTCAAATGGTTAAACATAAAGTTACCGTATGATCCAGCAATTCCGCTCCTCGGTGCCTATCCAAGAGAAATGAGAACATATGTCCGCACAAAAACTTGCAAACTCATGTTCATGGAAGCACTATTCATAATAGAAAACAGTGGGAAAAACCCAAGAGTCCATCAGCTGATGAGTAGTTAAATAAAATGTGGTGTATCCACGTAATGGAATATTATTTGTCAATAAAAAGGAATGAAGTACTTCTTAAAAAAAAAGTGCAACTGCTGAGTTGTTTGGTAATACAGTTGACCCTTGAACAACACTGATTTGAACTGCAAGGGTCTGCTTATATGTCGATTTTTTTCAGTAAATATACAGTTGGCCCTCCATATCCGTGGATGTGGACCCTGTGGATGTGGAGGGCCAACTGTAAGGGACTTGAGTATCCACGGAATTCTGCATCCATGGGGGTCTCGGAACCAATCCCCTGCAGATACTGAGAGATGACCATATGAATTTAATTTTGGAATAAACTGCTACGTGTATTTCCAGAGTGGCTGTACCATTTCACATTCCAACTAGCAACACAAGAGAAATCCAGTTTCTCAGCATCCTCATCAGCTTGATTTAACCTGTTAGTAATTTTTTACTTTTTCCATCCTATAGGAGCATAGAAGTATTTCAGTGTGGCTTGTATTTGCATCTCCCAAATAACAAATGCTATTCAACGTCTTTTTGTGTGCTTGTCATCCATATATCCTCTTTGCTCAAATGTCTTTTCAAATCTTTTGCCCATCTACTAATTAGATTTTCCCGTATCATTGATTTGAGAGCATTCGTTATATTCTGAAAACAGATCCTTTATTGGCTATGTCATTTGGAAATATTTTCTCCCAATCTGTGATTTATCTTTTCATTATCTTAACAATGTGTTTCACTGGGAAAAGGGTTTTAATTCTGATAACGTCCAGATTACAAGTATTTTTCTTTTATCCGGGATTGTGCTTTTGGTGCCATACCTAAGAACTCTTCACTAACCTTAGGTCACAAAAATTTTCTCCTATTTTTTTTTTTTTCTATTAGTTTTGTAGTGTTATGTTTTGCATTAAGTTTTTTTTTTTTTTTTTTGTGGTACGCGGGTCTCTCACCATTGTGGCCCCTCCCGTTGCGGAGCACAGGCTCTGGACGCGCAGGCTCAGCGGCCATGGCTCACGGGCCCAGCCGCTCCGCGGCATGTGGGATCTTCCCAGACCGGGGCACGAACCCGTGTCCCCTGCATCGGCAGGCAGACTCTCAACCACTGCGCTACCAGGGAAGCGCTGCATTAAGTTTTGATCCATTTTCAGCTGATTTTTGTATAAGGTGTTAGATTGAGGTTGAGGATTATTATTGTTGTTATTATTTTGCCATGGATGTCCAATTGCTCCAACGCTCTTTGTTGAGCAGCTAACCTTTATTCACGTAATTGTTTTTGCACCTTTGTCAAATATCAGCTGGCTGTACTCTCGCGGGTCTACTTCTGAACTCTCTGGTTTGCACTATTTGGATCTATGCGTATACCCTTTTGCCAATACCACAGTGGCCCAATTACTGTAGCTCTATAGTAAGTCTTAGTATCACGTAATGTGGTGACTCAAATTTTATTCTTTTTCAGAATAACTTTAGTGATGATAGCTCATGAGTTCCTTTTCCCTTTAAATGGTAGCGTCAGCTTATCTATATCCTATCTATATTGATAGGAATGCTTTAAACCTGTAGATCAATTTGGAGAGATTCGACATCTTTACTCTGTAGTGTCTTCCATTCCATTCCATTCCATGAAACTAATCTTTATAGTTTTGTAACCGAAAGTGGGGTCCGGCTGCTTGACACTCAAAAGCCAGTAAAGAGGCCAGGCTGGTGGAAAGGAGGGTTTGCTTTATTTTGAATGACAGCAACTGGGTGGGGGAGGAGGGTGGATGCCTGTCCAAAGGCCGTCTCCCCCTCCCCTGACAATCAGGGTGTAAGAGCTTTTATAGACAGAGGGAGGGGGCTACATGCAGAAACAGCACAGGCAGCTCTGACAGTCGTCTTGCAATTTGTCATGAAGTGGTCTGATCAGCATCATCTTGACTGTTTTAAGTACAGTTAATCTTCAGTTCCAGGGTCGGTTTGTTTCCATTTCTTGAGGCCAGCTCTCAGAATTGTGGCAGCTTATGTCATGGCTACAGCACGGTCATCATGTAGTTAACTTCTTCCACCTGGTGGGGCTTTCAGTATCTATAGGACAGCTCACAGGATATGGCTCAGAATATTATCTGTAGCCCTTCAGGAGGAACTAAAATCCTTGACTTTGCTGAATGACTAAATTATTATTGTTTGGTCTCCTTTGACTGTTTTCCATTGTTTCTACTTTTTCTCACTTCTCTGGTTATAAACCTATTCTTTGGCTAAAGTTTTTTCATAGACAAAAGACAGGCAGAGGACATGGCGGGCAAGGACCATAGGGTCCTGCTCTGTTTTAGTTTCAGTGCACAAATTCTGTATATGTTTCTTTAGATTTATACTTAATTGTTATAATTTTTGGAACTATTACAGACTGCATTTAAATGTTCTGTTTTCAGTTTTTCTTGCTTGTATATAGAAACAGGATTGATATGTCTGTATGTGTGTGTGTGTGTGTGTGTGTGTGTGTGCGTGTGTGTGTTTACTAAACTCTCATTAGTTCTAGGAGTCTTCTGTATATTACTTGCAAATTTCTATGTAGCTAATTATGTCATCTGCAGATAGGCAAGATTGCATTCTTCCTTTTGAATCTGTATTCCTTTTTGTTCTTCTTGCTTTATTGCTCTGGCTAAGACTCACCCTATGATATTGAATACGAACGGAAAGCATGACTATCCAAATATTTTCTTTCTCCTTAAGATTTTTAGTATGATTCCCTTATGATCAGGAAATAAACTTTGTATGATTTTTAATTATTTTCCATTTGTTGAGGTTTGTTTTACAGACCAAGATGGGGGCTCTCTTGATGCATGTTCCGTGTGCACTTAAAAAGAAAGCGATCTCTGGTGCTGTTTGGTGATATGTTCTAGAACTGTCAGTTAGATTTTGTGGGCTTCTGGTGTCGTTTAGATGTTCTTAATCTTCGCTAGCTTTCTGTGTAGTAGTTTTAGTGATTACTGAGAGAAAGGTTTTGAAGTCCTTAACAACATTTCTCCTTTCAATTCTGACATTTTGCTTCATGTATTTTGAAGCTCTGTTGTTGGATGCATATCCGTCAAGCGTTGTTATATCTTCCTGATGAATTGACCTTTGGTGACCTTCTTTGTTCTGGATTCTACATTGTTTTATACTAATATGGCACTCCAGCTTTCCTTGATCAATGTTTATATGCAATGTCTTTCCTATCCGTTTTCTTCTTTTTCCAGATTTAATGAGATGTAATTGACATATAATATTCTATCAGTGTAAGGTATACTGTATGATAATTTGGTACATGTATATATTGCAAAATGATTTTTACAGAAAGGGTAATTAACACTTCTTTCACCTCAAAGAATTATCTTTTTTTGTGGTGAGAACATTGAAGATCTACTGTCTTAGCAACTGTCATGTGTATATTGGTAACCATAGTCACCAAGCTGTACATTAGATCCTCAGAACTTATTCATCTTATAACTGGAAGCTTCTGCCCTTTAACCAACATTTCCCCATTTCCCCCATCCCCAACCCCTTACAACCATCACTCTCTCTCTATGTCTATGAGCCTGACTTGTTTACATTCCACATATAAGTGAGACCATAACACAGTATATGCCTTTCTCTGTCTGCCTTATTTCACTTAGCAGAATGCCTTCCCTGTCCACCCATGTTGTTACAAATGGCAGGATTTCCTTCTTTTTATGGCTGAATAATATTCCATTGTGTATAAATACGATTGAACCTTGAGCAACCCAGTAGTTACGAGTGTCGACCCTCCACATAGTCGAAAATCCACGATTTCTTGTAGATTTTATGTAGTTGCATCAATCTATTTTGATAATCTGTCTCTACTGGTTTGTTTAAACTGTTTACATTTAATGTAATTATTGTTACATTAGCATTTGTAAGTTTATCATTTGATTATGTGTTTTCTGTTTGTTCTCTCTGATTTTTCTTTCTCTGTTTCCCCTTTCCTGCCTTCCTGTAGATTATTGAACATTCTATTCATTTTCTTGTATGGGTCACTCATGGGTCCGCCCAGAAGTTCATACACAGCTTAAAGAATCCCTTTCAGGCCCGTGTACTGCAAAAAAAAAAAAAAAAAGAATCCCTTTCACCAGCAGTTACATCTCGCATAACCCTCCCTTTATTCTGTCGTTGGAAGGCAGAGAGGTGTTCTTTGCTCTCCTTTATTTTACTTCATGGCCATGGCGAGGATAGGCAACCACACTCCTCCCTACCGTCTGCAATTGCTGCGGGCAAATGCTGCCTCTTCAGTGTTAGCACAGGGTGCGGAGGGCAGAATGGATCTTGCCTTGAGTACTGAGGTCTCTAACCAGCCTGCCTTCTTTTCTCCTTCCGTCTTCTGACGGTTGCTCTATGTATATTGTCCAGGGTTTTTAGATGTACTTAGCAGGAGCGTTAGGGTAGAATGTATGTTCTTTATCTTGCCTCAAACTAGAAATGCGATCTGTAGCAAACTTCTTTAGCATTCTTATTATTTTAATGTGGCCATTGTACTGTGCATAAAATAAAATCACAGCATTTTTGGATTGTTGTTTTGGAAAGCCTTCTTTTCTCTGTCTCTCTGCCCGTACACGCATGTGCATATGCACACCCCACGTAGAGAGTCCGTGTTGAGTATTCTGCTCCACGGTCTGGCTGAATTGCTTTTTTAAAACCTAACAGTCTTCATGTTATTGAGTAGGATATTAAGGAAACTTTATTTGTGGGGATGAAGAAAAAGACATGTTGAAGATATGAAGTATGTCCCACAGCCAAAAAATATTTTAAAATATGAACCTTCTTTTATCCCTGCCAGGAAAGGAACATCTGAGGTCTTTTTTTTTTAAAAGATCATTTATATAAAACTAACGAGTGTTTTATTAAAAGAGATAAATTAACTGCACTTTCAGCTAATAAGCCACTTAAGAGGTTTTATAAACATCTAGAATGTTAGTCGTTGGAGGGACAGTAGCGATTTCCTAGTCTACTTCGTTCATTTTATTGTAAAAAGGAACAATTTAAGGCAACTTCACAATATTTACACAGTCTGAATCTATGGTGTTATATTTTTGTAAGCTAATGGAATTTTCAGTGTATAACTGGACTAGTTAATCTCTAAGTGTTGAAATGTCTGTAACAGTTTATACAAAGTACATTTTCTGGAATTTCAGAATGGGAAGAAATCACTACTAATTTATTATAAATATACTTTTTACTGACTTTATTTTTTTACAAGTTTAATTTAATTTATTTAATACAGCAGGTTCTTATTAGTTATCTATTTTATACATATTAGTGTATATATGTCAATCCCAATCTCCCAATTCATCCCACCACCACCCCCACTTTTACTGACCTTTAGATATGTTACTATTAAAGACCTATGGGTACCTTATTAAATTTTTTAAGTATTAATATTTCCAAGGTACTAAATCATTACGCAGTAAGTTTCTGCAATGTCAATAAGTTAAAGACCATTGATCCTTATTGCTATTCAGTGATGTTTCTGCAGTTCATCCACAGGAATGTTTTCACAAAATGTATTTAATGGAATGAATACTGTTCGTATAGTATAGTGAGGTGTATTTTGAAATATATTTGGATATAACAGTCTCTTGCATTGATCTTACCGTCTATCCACTGAAACTTTCCCTCATCTTGTTCTTAGTTCTCTCCTTGTGTAGCTTAAATTATACACTTTACCATTACAATCACTCCCTTGCATATACCCTAAACTGCTTTCCTCCTTTCTCACTTGAAGGACAAAACATCAACTGTAGTTCAAACACCTCTCTGCTTCAGACCTGCACCACACAGCTGAATGTATTTGACACACACAGAGACCCATGCTGGCTTGTTTCATTTTAAATTCATGATCATTGACTTCCTGTGGGTTCTCAATGCTGCCTGGGAGTCACACTGAGTTTCCCTGGTTTATTTCTTCTCCGCATCCACTAGATGGCTTTCATATTTTCCCTCAGTCCTCAGACCTTCATGGCCTTCTCCCCATCTAATGAATTTGCTCCGTCTTTCACTATGAAAATAGAAGCAGTCAGCCAAGAACTTCCATGAGCTCCCCTGTGGCATCTGCCTGCCCACCTGCATCTGTTCCCATCCTCTCTTCTCTGGATAAACATCTGTTCTCTTGTCCCCATCCCCCCGCTCCCCCCCACTCAGCCCCATGCCTTAGGTCCTGTTTTTCCCTGTCTGTCCTGTATTAGTTCATCCCAGTCTCTCCTGACACATCAGTTTTTCCTTCTCTGCTGGGTGTTTCCATCACTATCCAAATATCCTATTATTCTTTCATATTGAAATCATTCTCTTCATGTTCCCCTCTACCTTCAACCCCACTTTTCTCTTTCCCTTTAGAGAAGCTCCCTGGAAGATCTGTTTCCGCTAGCAGTTGCCAATGTCTCCCTCCAGCAGGCATTGCTTCCTTCACCCTGTCACTGAAACTGTTCTTTTCAAGGTCACTAATGACTTCATGCTGGTAAACCTGAAGGTCAGCTCTCAGTCCTCGTCTTACCTGACTTATTAGAAACAGATCACTCCCTTCTCATTCAAAGATGATCTTCATTAGCCTCTAATCTTCGGCTTTTCCTCCTAACCTCCTGACCACATCTTCTCTGTTTGCTGGTTCCTCGTCTCCCTGACCTCTCAGTGTTGGAGTGCCATGGGGCTTAGCGCTTGGAACTATTGTTCTATCCGTTTTATTTCCTCCGTGATTTCATCCAGTGTCCTGACTTTAAGCACTGTCTAAATATTGGTGATTCTCGAAGTATTTCTAGCCAGGATTTCTCCCCTGAACTTATATAGCCATATGAGATTTACAGGGCTGATGACTACTTAATGCCTGTATTAATATCTAATCAACCAATCAACGATCAATCAACCTCTCACATGTAGCATGTGTAAAACTGAGCTCCTAATCTCCCCCTGCCTTTTAAGATCTGCTCCTCTTACCTCTGTGACAATTTGGTGTTCAGTCATTCTGTTCTATTCTATTACCTCATCTCATCCCATCGTATCCATTCTATACTAGTCTAATAACTCCCAACATTCTATGTTCAATATATCAGCCAGAGAGTTTCTATCAAAACAAAAGTAAGATTATGTTCCTTCTCTGCTTACCATCCTCCAGTGTCTTTTTAGTGCACTTGAAATAAAAGCAAAGTCCATAGAGTGGCCTTCAAAGTCCTATATAATCTGACTCCCTAACTCTTTCTTATCTCATTTCTTCCCCCTTTCCCCTTCACGTATGGCAGACCAGCCATACCAGCGTGCTTGCTCTTTCTCTGATTGCACACTAAACTTGATGTCACCACAGGGCCTTTGCACTTGCTGTTACCTCTGTTTGAAATATTTTCATCCAGAAGATTGCATGACTCATTTCCTTCCCAACTTAGCTCTTTACTGAAACATCACCGTTTCACTAGACCTTTCTTGACACTTTGTGTGTCCACATTGTGACCCCTTCACACACATGCTTTCCTTTCTCCTTCCCTCCATAGGACTTATTCAACAAACCATTTATTATACTTGTTTATTTTATCTATTTTCTCTCTTCCCCACTTGAACCTAAGCTCCATGAAGGCAAGGAGTTTTGTCAGTGTAGTTTATTGCTGTATCTTCAGTAACTAGAAAACACTCTGGCATATACTGGATGCTCCAGAATGTTTGTAAAATGAGTAGAGTGAATGAATAAATTTTTCAGGCACGAAAAGAATCCATTTCATATAATTGTTATAACTTTATTTGAGAGAATACTATTGGGAAATGACATACACAACTCGTTACTCTGTAAAACCCAGAATCAATCATAGTAGGAAAAAACAAAGAATTTTCTAGGGTAAAAATCGAATCCTGTACAGGTCTTCAGGGATTCCGCTTTTCAGGTTATCTATCTCATTTTTCAATATAAATACAGCTCACACCATTCAACCACTTTCTCTAAGTTTAAGTCCATGAACAGGACGACCAGAGGTCTTTCTGCTGCTTGCTTTGTATCTGGAAATCCTTTGTGCCTTGTTCACAGTGTTCCTCTTGCCAGGCAGACTCACCAACTCAAAGCATTTTCTTTTCTCATCTGAACAGCTTCCCATTTGAAGATTCTTTAATCAATACCTTTTTCCATTTACATCAATATTAAGAGACAATTTGAAAGTTTAATCAAAGACTTCAGCAATTGTTGCTGATTATGCATGCTGAGTTAAATCTGGGGGCTGCAGACTTGTGAATTGATTCCTGGATGAGGTCCTCAGTGGGGGGAAATGAAGGCAAATAGGGTTTCTCTCTTGTGCTGTGAGCACTGGTAGGAGGAGTATTGATCTATTTGCCTTTGTGCTTCAGTGCTTACCTGGTCAGTTATTTACAGATCACTGAGACAGGGGATGTTGGGGAGTGAGTGAAACAAGGAGGTTGAATTTCCTGGGCTTAGAGGTTGGCATTAATGATGAGGTTATAAAACGAAAGCACATTGTTTTAAAGAAACAGATTCGTGACAGTGGGTGACGACCAGGGGGCTTAATCAGGGTTTCTTTATTTTATTTTTAATTAACTTTTATTGGCGTATAGTTGATTTACAATGTTGCGTTAGTTTCTGCTGTACAGCAAAGCGAATCAGTTATACATATATTCATTCTTTTTAAGATTCTTTTCCCATACAGGGCATTGCAGAGTACTGAGTAGGGTTCCCTGTGCTCTACAGTAGGTCCTTATTAGTTATCTCTTTTATATACAGTAGTGTGTATGTGTCAATCCCAATCTCTCAATTATCCTTCCCCTTCCCTTTCCCCTTGGTAACCATAAGTTTGTTTTCTACATCTGTGACTCTATTTCTGTTTTGAAAATAAGTTCATTTGTACCATGTTTTAAGATTCTACATGTAAGCAATATCATGTGATATTTGTCTTTCTCTGTCTGACTTCACTCAGTATGACAGTCTCTAGGTCCATCTAATTTTTAAAATTTTTATTTATTTTACATAGTTCCTTGTGCTATACAAAAAATGTCACTTTAAATAATTTTGGTACAAAGCATCTCTGCATCTCTATGTGCAATTTTCAGTGGCCTTCCAGATGTTGAATATGGCCCCATCAGAAGAAAAACACAAACTGGGTGATTCATTTTGGTTTATAGGTGTAAAACTAGATAGTCTCAAAGTTCCCTTCTACCTTTAAGAGTCACTCCTTCTCATATGGTGCTCATTTTGTAAGAAATATTTTTCACGAGCCAGATTGTTTCAAGTCCTATGTAATGTCCTGGGGATACAAAAAGTAAATAAGAAAGTTGTGGGTTTTTTTGTTTTTTTTTGTTTTTTGCAGTACGTGGGCCTCTCACTGTTGCGGCCTCTCCCGTTGCGGAGCACAGGCTCCGGACGCGCAGGCTCAGCGGCCATGGCTCATGGGTGCAGCCGCTCCGTGGCATGTGGGATCTTCCCGGACCGGGGCGCGAACCCGTGTCCCCTGAATTGGCAGGCGGACTCTCAACCACTGCGCCACCAGGGAAGCCCACGAAAGTATTTTAAAACTTCTTTTCTTAGGAACTAATTATGAGTATTAAATGAGATAAGCAGTAGTACAGTGAACTAGGTTATATTAATATTCACAAAATATAGATGAAGAAGTTAAGACAGCTTAGTTTTCCTTTGACTATTACGTGCAATGTCACACAGCTAGTAAGAGGCAGGGAGAATATTCCAACTGTGGTGGCCTGAGTTCAGAGCTGGAACATTTGTGTGCTGTGCTGCAGGTTATGGGCTGTGTTGTACCCCCCGCCACCCGAATTCAGATGTTGACACCGTAACCCCCAATGTGACTGTATTTGGAGACAAGGCCTTTAAAGAGGTGATTAAGGTTAAATGAGTTTATTCAGGGCAGGGCCCTCATCTGACATGACTGATGCCTTTATGAGGAGAGGAAGAGGCACCAAAGCAAAGGCCATGTGAGGACACAGGGAGGAGGTGGCTGGCCGCCAAGGAGGGCTGCCAGGGGAGAAGCCCAGCCTCCAACACCTTGAGCTGGGACTTCCAGCCTCCAGAACTGTGAGAAGTAAATTTCTACCCAGTCAACCGGTCTGTGATACTTTGTTATGGCAGCCCTCGCAGACTACGATGCTATACCTCTGTCCCATGTGTCTGAAGACCCTTTTTTAGTTTGCCACAGAACCTTGTATGCAATAGGTGCTGAATAAATATTCACTCACAGAGGCTCAGCAGAATGTCCTCAAACAATTCAGCAGAGAGATCCCAACCAATCCTCTGACGGCAGATCCACTGGATTGATGATAAGAAACCTATTTTCAAGTCCACCGCTACGAGAGAGGCCCCAGCGTCAGACCTGCTTGGTGGCGGAAGGACTTATAAGAGGTTCCTGGAAGCGGAGTAAATGATCAGAAGCTATCAAGGGAGACACAGTGGCTCAAAAGTGAGAAACAACTCTGAAAACGTAGTAGATGAGGAAGCTTTAGTTCTTCTGTGGAAGCAGAACTAATGAAAGAAACAGAGAACAGATCCATAAAATGTGATTAATACAAAATTATTTGAGCGTGCACATACACAAGCCTACTCCATGCCCTTGAGTGATTTCTAAATGAAACATGTTTTCCGATGAAAGTGGAAGTAAATCACTCTAGAATGAGTTCCAGTTCATATGCCAAGGAAGTATGATTTTAGAGTTTAGAGCAGATTTGTGAAAATTGGTCATAGCCCAATGCCTTCTTTTTTGCGTTTGTTTAGTATTTCTCCTGACTTAGTTTTACAGCAATGAAGATGTTGACTTGTATCCGTGTATCCTAGTAGCCGACTAGGCATTTATCTTATATGAAGTTCCAAGCAGGTCCCTTCCGAAGGCAGAACCAGTGGCAGAGTTCCTCTGGCAGGTGGCGTTCCTGGCAGCCCACGTGGGCATCTCATTGGTGGGCTCTGTAACTCCTCTAGAACAGTTAATCTGGACTTACTTCTTCCCTTATTTAAGAGAATTACTGTTCTTTTTTTTTTTTTAGAATTAGATCATGCCTGAAGAAGCAATACAAATAGGAGGTGACAGTTCCCCGTACACCCTAAACAACTAAAAGCATTTCCATTGGGGCGACAGTGTCGTAAGACTTGTACTTGTTTCTAAAAACTTTTATCCAAAAAATAGCAGTGAAAAGTACATGTGGAATGCTCATATTTCTACATCTGGGATGAACCAAGAGACAGTGTTAAAATAGTGCTTACCTCACGTTCTTAGGACTGTGAAATTCTAAATCAGGAACTGCTACTGTTAGCTGAGGTTGTGCTAAGTCAGGCCAAGGATATTATGCTTCAGAAATGCTGTACCTATCAGGGCTTTGCTTGCCTTCACAGTGTATAGGCTGCCTTTGTACTGCAGTACTAATGGATTTTTTTTAATGTCCCAATGACATCACTGGAAAAAAATGTTTAATTTCTTAATTCAAAATACTAGAAGTCCCAATGGCATCGTTTACATGTGTGCTATCATTTAAAAATATTTTATGTGTACAACACCCTTTGGAGATGCACAGTCTACAACCTGTGCAATTGTATGTAGCAACCTTCCTGTCCCTCCCTCCACCCCCATAACCACAGTCTTCTACTCTGAGCACCATGCTTGTATTTCTACTTGTATTGCAATTTCCTAAAATTTGTTATCTCTTGCTCCATGAAGGAATATATCAGTTATGGCAAAACAGTTTATCATTTGGAGGGATTACCAACCTGAAGTCATTTTCTCTATGCAAGTCATCTGAGATTACCAAACTCATAGAAATAAGAGCATACTTTAGAATTATAGTTCATAATACCATAAGTAAAGCATACCACATTTATTTTACTTTACAGTGATTGAAAGTGTTTGTGTCTAAACATCTGGTGGCATTCATTATAAATGTAATATTCTTCATGAAGAAAACAACATTGTTTTTTATTTCATGGTGGTACTGTTACTTGTCACAGGCTTCATTTAAGCAAAATTAATTTTGTTGATCATCTTTAGGTGGTGTACTTATTCTTCATGCTACGTATGTAATATCCATGAGAGGGCAGTAGAGTACCTAGTTCAGATGTTAAGAAATTGTGCCGCATGGAATTCTTTGTACAAACGTCCCAACCTTCCAGTTACTGTTCTGATTGTGCTAAAGAGGTTGCCACCTTTGTCAGCTAAATGCTATATAATATGGAAAGGTGAATCTTTTTTCTCAGTTTCTTCTTTTATTGGCAATAGTGGACATCATCTCATGTAAACACGTTAATGATATTCAGTGGTCATATTACTAGTAATTTTGATCAAGTTAGAGGTTTATGATCATTAAGTTTATTTATAAGTAAATATCTAAAATATTCAATTTGGGTCAGTTTTTTTAATTGAGAAAGTATCAACTGTTTGTAAAAAAAAAATCCACTTGTATAAATTAGTGTGAATTGAGATGGTTTTTCTATTTGCCCTGTTATTTAGTACTTTGATGCAAGTTTTGGTTGAGCAAGAAGCATGTGCCTCATCCCTTCCTCTTGAAGCCAGAAAGAATCATCAATTTGTATTACCATCCCCCATATTTAAGTTGACTCTTAGCTAATATTCCCACATATCAAGTTAACTCAGTTAACAAGAAACCCGTTCTGTACCCTGTTTGTCTTGGAGGGACCATTTGGAAGTTATATGGCTAAAAGGATGGCTTATGAATGGTTACTAAGTTCCTATTGGATCTCCAGGAGAGCACAGACCTCATGGTGTCCAAAGCCTACTTCTACTTCTAATAATTTAAGACCTTTCTATAATCTCCATATTGCTGGAGTTTTCTGTTCACAACCACTTAGATATCATGACATTGGACCTACCCAATGGGAACTCCTAAAGCCTAGCATCTTAGAGCCTGAGTTTGGAATCATCAACTTGAATTCTGTCCATGCCACTGATGGAGAAGTGATCCTGGGTGACTGATGCCCTCTTTTCTGAGCCATTTGCCTGAGCTGTTGAAAGAGGATAATAATTTTGCCTCTAATATAGGGTGGTTATGATGAATAAATGACCTAGCATTTAATAAAGTGACTAGCACATGGGAGCAACTCAATGAATGTTTATATTTATTAGTTTTAGTGTTTCATATAGTTTCTGTAAAAAGGCTGTTAGAAATAGCTTTATAGAACCTATTGTCCTATTTATAGAAAATATATTTTTGAGGATATAGTCACTATATTACTTGACCCCATGGAAGAAATGTGTCTCTAATTTTAACACTATCATGCCTTAGATTATGTTAGCAATTAATTGGCTTTATCTGATGATCACTTTGAATCAAATCACAGTCATGGTTGTGTCTTTGCATTAGTTGTTAGAAAAGTTACATTCAAAACTTTGCCTTGTTTCTAGCAAATTTGATTTTGCATAATTTTACCTCTCATATTTCTTTATGTCTCTTCCTTTATAGACATTTCCCCCTTTTTTCTGTTTTCTTAATTCACTTCTATTACATTTTATTACGAATGTTTTTGCCAGAGGTCTTAAATTTCTTCTTGGACTAGTTATGAAGTTCAGTCATCCATGCAGGCAAGAACAGAATTAATTTGAGTGGTCCTTGAGCAGGAAAAGTTCTAATATATTGAAAGGAAGGTGATATACACTAACCACTGAATCTTTCACCCTGTGGGTTCTACTAATTATGACCTCAGTAAAAAATATTATTTGACATTAAACACCAAACGTAGATATACAAGAAGCCTATATGCCACACATCTAGGAGATCATTCAGAGGAAAGTTTGTAGTGTGAGAGACTGATTCTCCCAGCTCTCTCACTCTGAATATCTGTTTGTTATACAAATTCAGTAGTTCTCAAGGATCATCCTTCTATCCCAGCATGGTTGAAATCATATTCACGTGTAAGTGCTAAATTCCCAATGCTTGCGTCCTTTATAGGGACACGGGAAAATACAGAAGTTAATCCTGCTGCTGAGATAGAAAAGTTTACCCCAAATAGGCCCTTGTTAACCCTCCAGCTTTAATATGAAAGTGGTCAGGACTGCAACCTCAGAAAGCTTTAGACACGGAATCAGTTGACTTTACAGTATCATCGAGATCCTATGTTGTCAAACATCTGAGTTTTACAATTAGAAAAAAAAAAAAATTTAAGTTTTCTTCTCTAAGCCAGTATATAAAAGTATGTGCATTCTAGAGGAACTTAATTGTGTTTTAAACAATATAGAAATAGCACAAATTCAATAAAATATTAATTTTATTATATTGGGGAGAAAAAGATCATATGTTGTAAAGGTCATTTTATTTTGAGAATGCAAAAGCCTCTTCCCTTAGGAGGTTGGAACCCCACCTCTGGAGGGTTTTCCTGATAATTACTCAAATCACTCAAGTGTTTCAGAGGTCCTATGACTAAAGCTGCGCTGCACCTAATTTTCCTTAAATTAAGGAAGCTACAGCCTGATTACATTTGGGGCTTTGCAACAAAGCTAATTAAGCTCTCAGCGTTATCACTGTGGTTCACTGGAAGCTCACGTTTCCAGAACTGGCCGAGTCTCCTTAACTTTCTTTGATGTTATTGGCAACCTCTCACTAATTCTCTTTGTCCTTGTTAATGATGGCTACCGTGGAGCTGTAGTGTCTCATCCTTTGAAATACGTGGGCAATGGCTAGTTTCCTTCCATTCGCAACAAAGTGAAGGATGAGAGGCAGCGACCATATGGTACAAAATAATGTGGGCTCAGCTGTCAGACAGGATGTTTTAGGACATCTGAGGACACGGCTGCTCCCTTTTTAATTTGTGCATACACTTCCTTTTTGTTCATGTTTTTAGCTGTATGATAATCACTGATTTCCAAGGTTTACCCATTTTACTGGAAACTCCATGAGCGTAGAGTCTGTGCTTCCTTTTTATGTCTGCAATGTTTAGCATTCTCCCTGGATGTTGCAAATATTGTCAATGCCCTGACCAAACCTGCTAGGTTTTCGCCTTCCACCAATGACTTACTGCTGCCCACCCTACGGTGGCAGGCCCGATGGATTCGTCTGGCCACTAGAGAATACACCCTAATCAGTCTAGAGGTGCTAGAGAGTTAACACCCCAGTATAACTGATGGAAGTTGGTAAGCAAATACCCCAGATTTCTCATCCCTTAGCTGGAAGAAGTCTTAGGTATGTTCTACACACTGTCTTCCAATGGCCACCAGTGGGACTGAGCCCAGCTTCCTCACGTCAGTGATCTACTCATGAATGTACCTTCTTTTGGCTTCCTTTCTTTTCCTTTTCCTCTTCTCCAACCCCCTAGAGTTCCCTGGGATCACCTCCCAGATAAACTACTTGCACTCGAGTCTCTGTTTCAGGATCTACTTCTGTGGAAACAACAAGTAGAACATTGTGTATGCCAGGATCACGCTATATATTGGGGTTGGCCAGAAAGTTCTTTTGGGTTTTTCCGTAAGATGTTATGGAAAGACCCGAACAAACTTTTTAGCCAGCCCAATACTTGGCGAATGATGGATGGATGGGTGGATGCTTGGAGAGGGGTGGATGGATGGGTGGGTGTATGGGTACTTGCGGATAAATTATGCCTTTATTTCAGTTACCAAGTTATCAAGTGTTCTTGTTTTAAAGAGAAATTTAGGTAGTAGCCGATTAGCTCAGGTACCAGTCTAAACATTTTATTTCTCTTTCCTCAAAGTTATCTCTTTGTTTCATATAGTATCAACATAAGGTAATTTAATAGCTAGGTAAACTGTCCTTTGTCACAGTAACTGAGAGGAGGAGAAACAAGCATTGTCCTTCATGTGTAGAAAGACCAGTATAGCTATTTTGCACAGATATTTATTGAGAACTAATGCTGCACTTTGAATTGAATTCACACTTCAGTGTGAAAGATCAATCTGTCAAGATGTTATCACTTTCAACTATAAGCATAATACATACAATGTAATTGCTATAGTAAGATGAGAAATCAGATATATTGATGAGGGAAAAAAGGTGTCTGTTACTTTCATACACACCATGTTTTATTTAAAAAACTTGAATGGCGTCATTTTCTGAAAGTTTTCTCATTAAAAGGCACATACTATTTTGCAGTTTATAATAAGTCACATGCTCTGTGGGTCATAGAAAATATTACTATTATTGAGTTAATATTTTCAGACAATTCTATACAATAATTTTATGTGAAAAAATTACAATTGTTATATGTTCACTGTGAGTAAAAATGAAACATAACATTTTAGTGTAAAATAAACAGTACGTGCCCTGTTATACTTCAAAATAACCTTTTAGCATTGAATTCTTGATCACCAAGCCTGCTGAATAGACTTGAACTTCAAGAACAAGATAAAATTGAAAATTCTGAGTTATTTTTCCAAGTGTTGTAACAATACTAGCTGTATACCTAGAAAAGCTTGCTACATAACAATTTTTGCAGACATTGTTTCTTACTCTCTCCAATATTATTTCATGATGACTATAATATAGCCCCACTACTTGATTCCAGAAATTTTGTAGCTTTTATGATTTTGTATTACTTAACAATACAATGTAATTATTCTGAGAGTTATTATTGAAGTTTTTACTTCCTTAGATATTGGAGGGTTTTTTATTCCCTAATTTTTGCCACTTTAATCATTTTTCACTCATCCTGGGTCTGAGCATTAAAATACAATTTGAAAAATGAAAAACAATTTTCAGTAATGGTTATCTCCTACCTTAGTACATAGAATATCAAATACATGAAGTGAGTATTTACACTGTACTGCTATGCCTGTGGCAGACATCAATAATCAATCTGAGTGTTCATTCCTACTGAGAGGACAAACATTCTTCAAATCCTTCTCAGTATATGTCTCTTGGAAGCTCCTCCCAATGAGACCAAGTTGACAAAAGAGATTATTTCTATTTGCTATTTCAAATATAGAAGTAACCGAATATAATTTGTTAAAACTGCATATTTATGTGCAAATGTGTAAACTGTATATTCATATACATGCACGTACATACATATACGGCCTGTGTATCACATATAACTACTCACATTTTATATTTGCAAATGTTTATTTGAATTCATAAATATTTATATTTCTGCCAATATAAATATTTAATGTTATATAAATCTTTATCTATAGGTAATGTTTTCTAGAGAGAAATAAATATACAACAAATAGAAATAATTATTTTCACTTGGCCTCTAGCAGTAATTTGAAATTTATTCAGTGTTGCATTTTCATCCAACTGCTATAAACATTTAATTTTAAATGTTTGTAAAGAATGTGATTCATGTTTGCTCATTTCCCTTGTTAAATATGTATTAATCCATTTATAATACTGTTAATAATTATAACATTTATATCATCATATTTATCACTTCTCAACTGGAGTATACGAAGGGCAAATTAACACTTCTAACAAATGCCATGGCTAGGATTGGTGACTCTTGATCTGATGAATGGACTCTAGTATTTTCATTTAATTCTTTTGACCTAGATTAGCCAAGTAGAACTGTACACTTTAATCCTGGGTGGTAGATATGGTCTCTATTGATATACTCGAATATTCTTGAATAAGAGCCAGGTTTTCTCACTTGCTTTAGCAGAGCAGGCCCCAAGAGACACTGTAGGAATAAACACACTTTCTTTTGTATCTGGGCGTCACGTGGTCAGTCTCCCATCACCCACATCCCTGACTTAGAGACACACTCCTCGTATTTGGCAATAAGACAAGGCTTCTGATCTCCTGGTTCCTGAGTGGCCCACTGTCTGTTTCAGTCTGCACTGTCCTTACTGACAATAATGTCCCATACATAAGACCTTTCTCCTTTTTACTTATATGCACATATTTTTCATAGACTTCATTTTTTCCAAGGTCCTCTATCATTGTAGGTTAGCTCTGTCCATCAGTTAATTTGAACTAAGGTGTTAATGATTAGTAATACTTCAGTCTGATCATAGCTGCCTTGATCACCTTTACCAAAAGGATGAACAGCTAGAGAAATTTGAACAATTGCATACAAAGCAATGCAATTGAAGGTGATATTTTTAAGTACTAAGACCTTTCCTAAAGTCTGTCAAAAGATTGCCTGCTTTCCTGACGTGCTTCAGCGTTACCAGTTATCCTGATGTTACATTATAGAGGCAGAGAGATTTAGAAATAGGAATTACCGAAGGATAAACCAGTTCAGCGGTAATAAGCAACACTTGAATTGACAAAGCCCCTACCCGCACCCCATTCTTACTTGTTGAGCCATGACATAGACTCATGATCTGTTTCAATCTAGAGCACCAAGCAGCTTCCTCCAGCCTACCATTATTGGCACGGATGTGAAAATGATTTGTCATTCTGGCCCTCATCTAGTCCCTCATTTTTACACATGAGACAGAGAGAAATTAATGGGGTTGACCAAGGCCATACAGCTGGTTAGTTGAAGAAGAGAAGAAAATTCCATACTTCCTGGGTATGTTCACTTTCACTACCATGGATGTTGTGTCTCTCTATCAGTGATTCATCTCTGGATTCACTCAAAAGTACTTGAACTTGGTAGAAAATTGCTTCTATATTTTTTCCCCATGGAAAAGTGACAGTTCAGCTCCTGAGTAAAACAAAGTCTTAGCCCAGAATGGAACCTGCATTTCTCGACATTACATCAAAGCTTTTGCCCTTTTTCTAAACCATAAACAAGATGAAAAGACAACCCTCAGAATGGGAGAAACTATTTGCCAATGAGGCAACTGACAAAGGATTAATCTACAGAATTTACAAGCGGCTCATGCAGCTCAATAGCAAAAAACAAACAACCCAATCCAAAAATGGGCAGAAGACCTAAATAGACATTTCTCCAAAGAAGATATAGAGATTGCCAACAAACACATGTAAGAATGCTCAACATCATTAATCATTAGAGAAATGCAATTCAAAACTACAATGAGATATGATCTCACACCAGTCAGAATGGCCATCATCAAAAAATCTAGAAACAATAAATGCTGGAGAGGGTGTGGAGAAAAGGGAACCCTCTTGCACTGTCGGTGGGAATGTAAATTTATACAGCCACTATGGAGAACAGTATGGAGGTTCCTTAAAAAACTAAAAATAGAATTACCATATCACCCAGCCATCCCACTACTGGGCCTATACCCTGAGAAAACCATAATTCAAAAAGAGTCATGTACGAAAATGTTCATTGCAGCTCTATTTACAATAGTCAAGACATGGAAGCAGCCTAAGTGTCCATCGACTGATGAATGGATAAAGATGTGGCACATGTATACAATGGAATACTACTCAGCCATAAAAAGAAACGAAATTGAGTTATTTGTAGCGAGGTTGATGGACCTAGAGTCTGTCATACAGAGTGAAGTAAGTCAGAAAGAGAAAAACAAATACCGTATGCTAACACGTATATATGGAATCTAAAAAAAAAAAAAAAAGGTTCTGAAGAACCTAGGGGCAGGACAGGAATAAAGATGCAGACATAGAGAATGGACTTGAGGACACGGGGAGGGGGAAGGGTAAGCTGGGACGAAGTGAGAGAGTGGCATGGACATATATACGCTACCAAATGTCAAATAGATAGCTAGTGGGAAGCAGCCACATAGCACAGGGAGATCAGCTTGGTGCTTTGTGACCACCTAGAGGGGTGGGATAGGGCGGGTGGGAGGGAGACGCAAGAGAGAGGAGATATGGGGATATATGTATATGTATAGCTGATTCACTTTGTTATAAAGCAGAAACTAACACACCATTGTAAAGCAATTATACTCCAATAAAGATGTTAAAAAAAAAAAAAAAGCTTTTTCTGTTTTTCAAGAATGCAACTCATATCTCTTGATTCTCTGTACATAGCTTTCTCAGTATACCACCTAGGTTCATTGTTCCAAACTGCATCTATATATGTCTAGCCCTCATTTATTTATAGAGTGAAAATAAAGTTAAATCTGAAAGTGCAGTATATTAATAAAATAAAATATATTCATAGATGATTTATGTAAATTGGTAACGCTGAAAAATATAATTTTGTTTATCAACAAGAAATAAAGAAGTGAGTAGTGGGATTAAAGTCCTCACCCACCACTGTCATTCTATTCATGTCTTCTAAAGCTCCTATTCTATGTAATGTATTTTGTGCATTATTTCTTCTGGTTTCTGATGGTTAGAAGAAAATGATCAGTCTAAAATTATTAATTACTGAAAAGGTTTCTTGTGGTTATCCATTAATTATTTTCATTTCCCCGACTATGAAATTCAGAAATCATTCTACTTACAGTTTCTGCAAAAGAGAGACAGTTTTTCAGTTAAAGCTAATCAGATATAGGGCTAATAAATAATACCCTATTAAACAACAGCCTTAACCATTTCTAAGTTCAGGAAGCTGCCACATTGGTGGCATTTACATGTTAATTTATAGTTATTTATTGGTTTTAATGCATCATCTTGACTTTATTAGTGTTCAAGTCAAGTAAAATTGGTTGCAAGCCCTTGAGATTAGCGTAAATGGAGGTTTAAAAAAAAGTCTGATTAATTTATGTATATTATTGCAGCCAGGTTTTCTACTTTTTAATGACTGGGATGCCTTTGATGGAAGTAGACAAGCCATAATTAAAACTGAACATAGCCTCTCCTGTGCTTTCCCCTGGTTGGTAGTGTGTTCTCCGTCCCGTAAACCCAGCCTGTGTCTCTATTCTTTATAGAACCAACGGAACAAGGAGTTAAGTCCACGTTTCACCATTCAGATTTTCATGAGAGTCCTGAGCAAAAGCATTTGGAAAGTGGTCAAAAGAAACACAAGAAATAACAGATAAAACTTTGATCTGATGCCTTCTACTTTTTATGGGTTTCAGCCTACCATCTACCTACCAGTGTAAGTCAAACAACAAAACCATGAGCTGAATTCACTGAGTCACTGAAAGGAAATATATAGGGAAATCAGCAGTGGTTGAACACAATGCCAAGATGGTATATTAGGAAAAGGCCCAAAGTGTCTAATCCAACAGTTTTCAGTCACTTGCGTGTGGCTTTTTCACGGTCCGAACGTAATGACCTTTGCTGACTGCATCATCCTGTGGGCTCCCCAGGAGTTTGCCAGTAGCTCCAGTGGGGCCCTCTCTCTGCCATGTCCAATCTGGTGTCCTTCGCCGGCGTAACTGCTCTGCTTGCTTGTTTTTGAGTTTGCTAAGTTGACGCTCTCATCCATATTTAGTCAGTTTACATTTACCAAGTTCACGGTCAGGGCAGATTTCTACCTTCCAGATGTTCCTCTTCTTTTCTTGAATTATTACTAAGTAAATAGAGCTGTTTACAGACTCCTTTTCCACATTCAGAAAATGTAAAACAGTCTCCTGAGAGTATAAAGCACCAACATGGAGCCCTGACATGTCACTGCCTTAGTTTAAATACTCATCCATTTAAGGCTAAATTCTTATAATAGTCTTAGTAGTCTCTGAATTTACACCATTTTAATCTGCCTTTAACAACCATACCAGAGGGACCTTTCCCAAACAACCTGATGACACCACACTCCACAGCCCCAAAGTCTTCAGCGCATCACTTGTTAAAATCATCTATAGAGGGACTTCCGTGGTGGTCCAGTGGTTAAGACTCTGAGCTTCCACTGCAGGGGGCATGGGTTTGATTCCCAGTCAGGGAACTGAGATCCCGCATGCCACGCAGTATGGCCAAAAAAAAAAAAAAATCATCTACAGAATCCATTTCATGTTGCTGGTCCTTACATACAAGACTCTCAGCTAAATCCAGCCTCTCTTAACAGCTGCATCCTCTGCTTTACTCCCCTTGATAGTACCCCCATACCTTGTGCTGCACCTGTAGTTCTCTTGACATTTTTCATACCACCTTCATCTTCACTATTGCCACTTTGAAGAGCCCTATTTTTCTACAGCTGCATCCATCTGACAAATACCTATTCCTTTCCAAAATTCAGTTCAAAAATTATTTGCTCTAAAAAGTTTCTCTCCACTTGCCAGGGAGAAGCCACAATGCCATCCTGAAATAGCTCAAGCCTTACCGTGTACACACTTCCGTAATGGTAGCTATGACACATTAGGGGCTTATATTCCATGTCTGTACGCAGGGCAGTATCTTCTATTTATTCTTATATGTCCAGATGCATGTAGTGCCTGGGACATACTATGAGATTGATAAATCATTATTGAGTGAATGAGTATAAGGGAAGGGACTAAATAAATGAATGAGTGAATGAATGAATGTGTAAGGTCACCTCTGGCTGAGCCATCCTTCCAAAATGGCCTACCATCACCAAGAGTTGACTTTCATTATCTGTAGCTTCAAGGAGCAGAAATCAAGTAGAGTTTCCTTCCCTGATGGGTACACCTTAAGGAAACAGTGGTATTATGGTAGGAGAAAAATAATAACTACTGTATGTTGAGTCTTTACCCTGTGTAAGCACTATTGCCTCATGTTTTTCATACTAACCTTGTTTAGACTTTTATGACACCTTTGTGAAATAATTATAGATTATATCCATTTCACAGATGAGAGTACTGAGCCCAAAGAGGTGAAGTGACTTTCCTAAGGCCACTCTGATAATGAGTTGCAAAGCCTGAATTTGAACTTTAAATTGTCCAACTGCAAAAGGCTTATTAGTTCATACACAATAAACGAATTTGGCCATCGGGTCATGGAGACCGGGATAAAAAAATGTGTTCCATCATTCAAATCTTCCTATCTCTCTCCCCATCAAACTATAGTTTCCTTTCACCCATTCTTACTTCTTTCCTCTTAAGAAATGTCATGCCGTGACAGGCCATGAGAAAGAAACTCCATTATATGTAGAGCTTCTGTGTTGAAAATCACCTCTTGGGAGAAAAGCACACACTTGACAGCTGTTCTGACCCAATCTGTGGATTAAAATGAAAGAGAAATTTCTATTGAAAATAAAGCATGGTAAAAAAAAATCTGCTATGATATTAAGTTTGCCTATGGATGCAAACATACAAAATTTTGTATATAAATATCTACACAAACCAACATTATTAAAATTATACTACATATTATGTAAATAACATACATTCATACAGGTGGCATCATGCAACACATACACAGAATAAAGGAGACTAGAGAAGGAATTAGACCAACCACTAGCAATTAGCTATGGATGGTATTACTCAATAATTTTATTTTATATTGTTTTGCAATAAGCATATATTGTTTTTATAATTTAAACAAAGTTACGAAATTATAGTTATTAGAGAAGTCACGTCATGTTAGATTCCTATTTGCATATAAAGCATTTCATTGCTAGCTGGCCCCACTTTATTTCAGAAAAATTGAGGATTTTTTAAAAGTTTGACATTTTGATAAACTATATTTCAATAAAAGAAAGAAAGAAAAGGAAAGAAAAGAAAAGAAAAAGCAATCTTGACAGTAAAGTATATTGCAAAAAGTAAATTTCAAAAAGTTTAACAGTTCGTATTTTCATGTATAACCTCTGCTTTCTATACATCAGTTCATTTTACAATCCGCACTCCCAGAAAGAATCTCCAAAGTTTAACAGAATTTTCTGTCAAAAGGGAATTTGCCTTTTAAAAACTGTAATTGCACATTTTTTGCATAATTAAGTAAGGTCCCCGTATCAGTTAGGTGAGGACCCCTGGGAGCTCCTATCAAGGAGCTGTTAGAAAGAGAGCAGCAACCAGCCAGGACTGGCTGGAGTGGAAAAAGGATGAGCTGACCCCTCCAGGGAAGAAGGAGGGACCAAATCATCAAGTTAAGGGATCATAGGGAATCGGAGTTGCATCTATGTTGATACAGACCCAAACTGGTCAAGCGTCTCAGCTTTAAGTAAGAGAGAGATTCTAGAGGAAGGTGGGCCATGGAGGCAATTTGAGGAGACCCTGGAAGACAGTTCAGCTGCAAGGATTCAGCATCAGGCAAGAGGGCAGGCAGGCCTTCTGCCAGCTGGGCTCAGGCTCGGGGCTAGGCTTGCAGGAGCTGGTCAGAGAGAGAGACTCAGGTTTACTAACAGGGGTCTCAGAGCAGACAGCCACAAGCTAAAATCACAGCACACATTCCCGGAAATTTAAAGCAGAAGGTCCTAAAATGCTGCCCGTTCAGGTCCTCTCTGTTTTGTGGGCTGAGCCTATGAGGTGCAGACGTTGATTTCCTACAGCTGAACCCAGAACCATATCTCAGTTTTCTCATCTGTCAAATGGGAGCAATGATCGCCTCCACCTCACACAAGTGTTGGTGTGATACATAATGTGTTGAGTGCTAGGTTTATTATTGGGAAAACTTGGTTCTTTTTGATGACCAGTTCCCTTATAACCTAATGTTTATACCGGTGGTTTTCAACTCAGGTCACAAGCAAGACTAGCCTATGGAGTATTTTGTAGTTGCAAAAACCTGTACTCTACTCCAGTCCTATTAACTTAGAATTTCTTGAGCTGAAGCGTGAGGATCTCTGATTTTCCGAGAATTCCAGGGGTGGTTTATCCTGTAAAGAATGACGAAGCATGTGATAGTGACACTGTTTGATTTACTAAAAATTATTTATGATTATTTACAGTAACACAAACATTATTGATGTTTACTTAAAGTAACACCCTAGTAACAGATACATGCTGTTAGCTCAGTTCCCAGGTTTAGAACTGAAATAACTACTACACTAGTCTCTGAAGAAAAAAAAAGAGGCGATAAGTTTCATTGTCTTAGGTGTGCTAAAATGCACTATTTGGTACTTGTATTCACAATAGAGAAAAGTGTCATTCGCATGATGCTGTTTCATGATTCTTTTTCTTTTTAAAGAGCATGCACATTTATAGGTTTTTTTTTTAATTTATTTTATTTTTGGCTGTGTAAGGGTCTTCGTTGCTGCGTGAGGGTTTCACTAGTTGCGGCGAGCGGGGGCTACTCTTCGTTGTGGTGCTCAGGCTTCTCAATGCAGTGGCTTCTCTTTGTTGTGGAGCACAGGCCCTAGGCACGTGGGCTTCAGTAGTTGTGGCTCCCGGGTTCTAGAGTGCAGGCTCAGTAGTTGTGGCACAGGGGCTTAGTCGCTCCGCAGCATATGGGATCTTCCCGGACCAGGGCTTGAACCCGTGTCCCCTGCATTGGCAGGAGGATTCTTAACCACTGTGCCACCAGGGAAGCCCTGTCTCATGATTCTGATAATACAGAGGATGCTAATTTCTTCTGCCTACCTTCCACAGCCCTGCCACATGCAAATGAATGAATGTTGTCCCCAAATAGACAGTAAAAGTGAATACTTATCCTAGTTCCCAAATCTCTTTATAAAGGGATTCTATTTCTTTTTATTGTGCAAAGAGAGTTCAATTTCCAACATGTCAGCAATTTTAATCTTCTGAATCTCTTTGATTTTCTAATCATACTGGGTTGGTATTAAGATATTGTGGCACTTAGCGACAAACTTCAATAAAACGTGGACCGTTCTTCCGAACTCCCTTCAGGTACAGCAGCAGTCACTGGATTCCCTGGAGAAAATATCTTTTTGGTTAATTCACTCAAGTTCATAGACTGTTGTTGTTTTTTTTGATTTCAGACTTTATACTTTCAGGAAGTATGACTTGTGGCACAGAATATGATTCATGCTTGTTAGATGGTGCAGTTCATCTCCCATAACAATTCTTTATTTTCTCATGCTTTTGATTGGAACCATTTTTCTTTCTAGTGTGGGTAGAAAGAGGCTAAAAGCTTTGGGCTCATTTTTATGCCGCTGTTTCATGTTGTAGTTTTTATGTAGAGTGCACTAGAAATTCATAATTCTAAAAAATGAAGCAAGGGAAGCACCACTAGGAAGTACACATCCCAACAGGAACTTCCTGCCAAACTCAGGGGGTTGTAAAGTATTGAATGAAACATTTACAGTCAGGGAAATAGAAGAAATTGCTGTGTTAAAAAAATGAGTCCAAGCACCATTAATACTACCTGCAGAAGAATGGCATTATTCTTCCTCTAAAGCAGAGCAGTGTCAAGAATCAACAAAGTAGATTATAGTGAACAAGTAATAAAACATCTTTTTTCAAGCAGTCTTTGATAGCAGGAGGCACACTCAGTGAATTTTAGTGCCCATGAAAGCTGAGAGAGATGGCCCTCTACAGAGGATGCCATATGTAGGGAAATGGAAGGTTTCTGCAGATGCGTTCGCCAGAATCCCTCATTGGCAGTGACGGCAATTGCATTGGCAGAAATGCATTTTCCATAAAAGCTGGATCAGTTTGTTTCCAAATTGAATACTACATAGATACCTTTTAAAGATGAAAAGGAAAGGCTCTCACAGGCCTCCATCCCTCACCAACGTAGGCAAATTATTTTTATAGTGTGATTTTTATGTATAATGTATATTTATATATTTTTATTTATACATATATATTTTATATTTTATATATATTTTTAGATATATGATTATAAATGAAGAACAAATTCCTAATGCTGCTCGACTTTGTATAACTAAAGTCAAAATTGATTTACCTATTAAATTCAAATAAAATTTTGAAGCCATACAATTCAGGTTAATCATGCTACTTTAATAAGATGGATGTTAGTGTTTTCTCAAAATGAGATGAGCCCTTCCAGTGTGAAATTACCCCTCACGACTACTCTAAGGTATAGTTTGCTGTTCTGACATGAACCGCACGAGGACTCAGTTCTCCTACTCCTGGCTTCTGGTTGAACTATAATGAGATTTTTATTTCATCAGTGGTATTGCTTGATCTTCACATGGTACCAGTGTGACCACAGGCACCAACCCAAACGTGGGCACTGAGGTTGCAAAACAGGATTCAGTTTTAATTTTGTGGATTGCCCAGATGATCCAAAACGTTATGTTGGTTTTCCAGATCATCAAAATGCAAAGATAGGACTTCCCTGGTGGCACAGTGATTAAAAAACCGCCTGCCAGTGCAGGGGACACGGGTTCGAGCCCTGGTCCGGGAAGATCCCACATGCCACGGAGCAGCTAAGCCCATGCACCATAACTACTGAGCCTGCACTCTAGAGCCCGTGAGCCACAACTACTGAGCCCATGAGCCACAACTACTGAAGCCCTCATGCTGCAACTACCGAAGCCTACGTGCCTAGAGCCCATGCTCTGCAACAAGAGAAGCCACTGCAATGAGAAGGCCACGCACCACAACGAAGAGTAGCCCCTGCTTGCTGCAACTAGAGAAAGCCTGTGTGCATCAGTGAAGACCCAATGCAGACAAAACAGAAAACAGAAAACAAAAACCATACAAAATGCAAAAATAAATTATCGAAGAGAATTTCTCAATACTCAGATCATTTCCTCAGACTCAATTTGGGAAACAAAGAAGTAGACTGAAAATACAAGCTTATCAAAATCACCAAATCATTCATATCACTTGTAGGGCAGCCCAGGGCAGTCTGGGAGTCTTGGGTAGTATTTGGGGCAAATACTTATTTTGTAACCATATGATTTAATTCTTACTTTTTCCCAAATATTTATTGAACACTTACTGTTCCAGGCAAAATGGTAGACACTGGTGAGCTAATGAGAATTTAGATATGGCCCTTGCCCTCAAGAAGCTCAGAGTTTATCAGGAGAGACAAACACATATTTTGAAAAATGACCCCAGTGCAAGTGATCAGTCCTGTCACAATGACCACAGAAGTATGTACAAAGTGCTGTGAGCAAATATAGAAAAGCACGTGACTTTTTTTTTTTTTTTTTAAATCTTAGAACTAGCCAGGGCTTGGAGAGTAGTCAGAACACCCTCTTAGTTTAAAGATGAGGTAAGGATTTTTTCCTTTTCTTTTAATCCCAGTTTTCTTTTTGTCAACGTATATTTTTCTCATCTCTGCCTGTACGTTGTTTGGCCAGTGACACCAAAGAAGTTGCTAACTTTCCTAGGAGGTCCTCAGTACTCCAGAGCCAGCCTATTGCGGTTTTAGACTATATATATATATATATATATATATATATATATATATATATATATATATATATATATATATATATACACATTTTTTTTTTTTTTTTGGCGGTACGCGGGCCTCTCACTGTTGTGGCCTCTCCCGTTGCAGAGCGCAGGCTCCGGACGCGCAGGATCAGCGGCCATGGCTCACGGGCCCAGCTGCTCCACGGCATGTGCGATCTTCCCGGACCGGGGCACGAACCCATGTCCCCTGCATCGGCAGGTGCACTTTCAACCACTGTGCCACCAGGGAAGCCCTGGACTATATTTTGAGTAGACATACTGTCCATTAAATCTCAGTGATGTGGGAGATGGGGTGTTGGCTTAGCATAACCTTTAAGTACAGGACTCTTGACTCAAAACTGCCAGGATTCAGATCTTCCTCTTACGATCTAAGCAAACTTGCACTCCTAGCCTTATTCTGTTTTGGTTTCTTCACCTTTCAAATGAGAATAAAAATAACTGGATTGCTTCGTATAGTAACTAGACGAATGAAATGGAGTCATGAATATAAAGCATTGAGCACAGTATCTGGCAAATATCGGGTGCTTCAGTAAATACTGGCCAGATTTAGAAGTACTGACAGCCCTCAATGGATAAGGTATCCCCATGGGAAAGAACACAGACAATACAGTTGTCTTGACTACCAGTCCTGGGGTATTTTGAGTTCTAAAGGAGAACTGATCATGGTTGATGCTTTTCTTTCATAGCAGGACTACACTTTCCCATATAAACAATTTTTAATTTTTATTCTGTTTAGAAAAAAAAAGAAAACCTGATGTGGTATATTAAAAAGGTAACAGGATACTACATCCCATAAAATTTGATCTCTGGAGAGGCCCAATTCGTTCACTAACTCATTCTGTTCCTTGGAGTAAATCTCTAGGCTTCAGCTCGCTCATTTGTAAAATTTAAAAGTCTACAGTCGCCAGATGATTTAAAATATGTCCTTGGGTTCATTCTAAGATTTCCAAGAAGTGGCCTTTTTTTTTTTTTTTTTGATAATTGATTTCATCTTCTTTTGGGTCCACAGTTTATGGGCACAAGAACACTGCTGACTTGGTATTATTTTTGCCAGAGAATCCTTTCTGTGGTTTGTAGCCGAACTGAAACTCTGCAAAACTTACATACCCTTATTGTTTTTTATAGAAGCTATAGTTTGCAAAATTAAATGTGTCATTTTCTATTCTGATGTTGCCAGTCTTTGCACATTATAAATAGAACTTATAGGAAAATGGTTCAGCGAGGGAGTAATAATATGCTATTTTTCAGTCGTTTAGATTAAATTTTAAACTCCATCTCTGCCGCTACTACCAGGCTGACAGCAGACACATTATTTCACCTTTTTGAGGACACTTAACACACAGACTGGCGCATGGAACCTGCTCAGGGAACTGACATCCCTTTATTTTGCTTTTTTTCCAGCATCTCACATACACACTCATGGAAGTCCAGATAGATAAATAGTTCTCTTTATATATCTTATTGTTTTGTACTTTGCTGTAAATTAAGCATTTTTTAGTTATTGCTTCATGGTAAATTTTGGTGCTTTTTCACTCCTAAATGCATTTTGAGTAGTGCTAGAAAAGACAGTAGATTGTTGATTGTTCTACAAATTGTAGTCCAAATAGAACCTGATTATTTATGAGCATTAGGATTCAACAAACTCTCATTTTCTTGAAGCTTCTATTAACATCAAGTTAATGCACCTCAGAAACCGTAGCATTAAAAACTTTCGGGGTGGCCCATTTATAACACGCCCCATGGATTGCATTGTAGACCTGAGTATTTGTATTCAATACAAGGTTGCCTGACTTCACGGTTACCATTTTATTTATTCCTAAAATCTCTAGCACAACACTCAGAGTCTTATCATTTCTGAAACTATCTTAAAGGCTGACATTTAATATTGGAAATTTTTGATAAAGTGTACTTACCAGACACCCCGTTCTTAGGCCTAGCATTTTAAGAATTCTACAGTCAGACCCCAATCTGTTTATTCTTCTTATAATAGCTCCTACTCATTGCCAGGTAAACACTAGACGTCTGGCCTTTCCACAGCCCCCAGTCAGGACACGCTGACCTTCACTGGTATCTGGTACCAGGTGTCCTTCCACTCCATCCATTTATTGGTATCCCTCCTATGCTTTAAGGTCCGCTGCAAGTCCAGTGTCTTCCATAAGGCCCAGGAGGACTGTTTACCTTAGCGTCTCTTCTGTGTGGATGTACGCTTGAGGGACTTTTTCCAGTTCTACTCAGTTGGGTTTATCACTTACTTGGTCAGTCCTTTTAAGCACCTGTCCTCTACTCATACTTTTCCTATAAATCCCACTCTCTCTGGATAAATCCAGTCATTGCAAGGGAGTAAAGGCATAGGTTCTACCTCTCAAAGGGAGGAACATCGAAGAATTGTGGACCTAATTGTAAAACTCCACAGATATCAATGTCTGTTATTTTCTTTTTCCAGTTATCCCTTCCTGTTCCATGTCCCAGACAGCATGGGGGAGGCTAGAAATATCCCTTCATTATGACTGCCTCAAAAAGAAGAGATCATACAGTACAGGGGTGTCTATTTATTTATTTATTTATTCATTCATTCATTCATTCATTTATATTTTATATTGGAGTGTAGTTGGTTAACAACATTGTGTTAGTTTCAGGTGTACAGTGAAGTGATTCAGTTATACATATATGTGTATGTATTCTTTTTCAAATTCTTTTCCCATTTAGGTTATTACAGGGATGTCTTCTCAATTTTATTTTAGGCAAAGAGCCAGTGGCTTTAATCTCAAGGGGGCAGGACATCGAGGAGAAACAAAATTTCTCCTCAGCATTTTTTGAGGAGTTAAGTTTATTAATCTTTGTATTTGGAGAGCATTTGTCAGCATTATTCTCTGATGGAGAGCTCTTTTTAGAATTCTCTAGGTCTCTATTTCATTTTTCATTCGATTTCGGCTATAATTTGTCAGTTATTTTTTCTATTTTTCTAAGGAATTTTATGATAACTCAAGAAGCCCATATTTCTTCAATAGTAAGTCTCAAACATTCTCAAATGTGGATTTTTTGGCCCTATATCAATGACCAATTCCTAATTTATTCCTGCTTGAGGAATGGTTGAATTTCTGCATAAATTTTCTACCATCTACTCTATTTCCAATTCTCCACTTTCAAAACTAACCTCAAACTTTCAGCTTTTATCATTAGAGACATATGTTTTAGTCACTTAGAGGAGCATTCTCAAAATACATTCTATATCAATAGTCCAGTGTGGCATTAGTAGATATAATATGGTGAATACCAGCTCCATGACTCAAGAATTTTGAAATACAGTATATGATATTTGCTAAATGAAAAATTGCCTATTTCTTTCATAATTAATTGGTTTTTCAAATTAATTTATAGTGAATTAATTTTTCTTGAACAGTAAAGATGTTAACTAATGCCAGGTAATGGAATCTTTTCTGCTTTCAAAACTAAGTAAAATAAATAATGCTTTTATTTTTAAAACAGTTAGTCAGCAATAGCAACAAAACTAAGATCCAAGAGCTTAGTTTCATGCCACAGGTTTTCATATGCTGCACTCTGGAAAAGTCGGAGAGAGGAGAAGATTCTGTGTGTCAGAGCAGCATCTTTAGAGGGAGGGATTTCATCCGAGGCTCACAGCAGCCAGAGTTCCATACTGGTCAGGAGGTAGATCAACAACCCTAGAGTCTCACCTCATAGAAGCGGGATATACTGTAGGATATACTCTCCAGAGTCAAACTAGGTAGAAAATATTTAAGAAAATTCTCAAAAGAAAGGTCAGTACCCGTGTCTTCTGATGGAAGAGAAAGAGAAAAAATAATGGCACAAAAGAATTCCTTGAATAAAGAAGCAAATGGATGTGAAGAATTAAGACACAGAGTGGTCCAGAAAAAAATAAAGCTATAATACAAAATTATTTGATTTCAAGGTTGATTTCAAGGATGAAGCATACAAGTCCAGGCATCTAGAAAGGGAAAGAGAGAATGCCCTAGCAGACGTGGAGGTGTGTCTTCAGGAAGGAATGTGCCAGTCGGCCGTTCGGCATGTAGTAGCTGAGAAGCTACAGTTAACACTGTCTTTAAGATCTGCCAGGGCCTTTGATCTGAAATCACATATCTCCTGGTGTGGAAATGTGAACTGCTGATCATGGCGGGGATGTTTGCTTGTAGCCATTTTCCCACCAGCCCAGGACTCATCAGTGGGCAGTCTTGGCACCAGAGTTCCTCATTGGATGGCTGAAATGTTCTCAGAACCATACATCAGTGTGAGGCTCTTCCTTCCTCCCTCTCTCTTTTCATGGGTGTCAGACCTGTGTCTTTGTCTGAAATTTTCCCCTGCACACTTCTGAACTCCCTCTTGTCTTTCTCTCTCACAAAAGTTACCTCCAATAAACGTCTGGCGCTTCTAAGTCTGTCTTGTCTTTCTCTTGGCCGACTCATCTGATACAGTGCTTTTGTATTTCTGTTAAGCAAAATTAAAATACAGACGGGAGTATGCAATGTCTACACATTTCAGAATTTTTTAAAGATGTAAAGCTTAAGAACAAAATACCTAGCCAAGTTATCATTTAAGTATAAAGGCAAGATACATGAAAGAGCCATGAGACTTTTTGGAAAAACAATACTACTTGCTATTGAAATACAAACATGAAAATGTGAATGAGATCATTGTTAAAAAGGAAAATGATCAATAGAATCCTTGATCCAGATGACATTATATTAATGACTATAAGTGTAAAGGAAACACATATCACAGATACATATTTAAATATGAAGGAACTTGGGGAATTTGATAACAATAAGCCTTTCATTAAAAAATGGACAATAAAATCCCGTTTTTAACTCATTTATTAAAAACTGAAAGCATTAAAATGTTATTAGTTTAGAAATCAAGGTACTAGTTTCCCTGAGATAGATCTGGCTAATTAATTGAAGGAAGCAAATGGGCTTGGAGCTATTTGGAGTGATAGTAAAGTTCTATTTTGTGATCTGGGTATGGTTGTATGGGTTTCCTTAGTTTATAAAACCTTAATATTAGTATATGTGTACTTTTCTGTGTATATATTATACCTTCATACAAAATTTTATTAGAACCCATATTAATAATAGAACTAAAGCCTGAATGGCTGTGGGAATTACAGAACATAATCCAAATATTACTAAGCCTCGGGGAGAAACAGAAACAAAAACATGAGTAACATGAGTAATAAAAGTGGGAATTTGGAAAAGGGTAAGTAGGAGGACACAGCTGAATGCTTGCTAACTTTCTGATTGTTTTTCATAATGGAGTGTCACTTGATATAATAGATGAGAATAAAATTTATTGTTAAAATCACAAAGCTGGGCTTCCCTGGTGGCGCAGTGGTTGAGAGTCCGCCTGCCAATGCAGGGGACACGGATTCGTGCCCCGGTCCGGGAAGATCCCACATGCTGCGGAGCAGCTGGGCCCGTGAGCCATGGCCGCTGAGCCTGCGCGTCGGGAGCCTGTGCTCTGCAACGGGAGAGGCCACAACAGTGAGAGGCCCGCGTACCGCAAAAAAAACAAAAACAAAAACAAAAACAAACAAACAAAAAATCACAAAGCTTTTCAACCCTTAGTACTTTTCAAAATGTTTTTACTCATGAATGAACTTTTTCATAATATCCTGGAAAAGAAATATTCATATGATGTTCAGCCATTCTATTTATTTTACTTTGACTTCTTTTACTTTTGGTGAAAATCAAATAAAATAAATTTAACATATTTTATTCAAATTGCATTTTTATCAAGTTATTTATAACCCTGTATGCTTCTAACAGTAATATATCCTTGAAAATTTGTATCTATAGGTAGATTGATGGGTAGGTTGATTTACGTGTATTAAAAGAGCGCTTTCTGAGTTTTAAACGATGAGTGGTTTGCTCTTTTTAAAGAAACATGTTTTCATTTTATATAATAGTAGAATAGTAAAGTCATTAGTCTTTAAACTCAGAAAATGATTTAGACACAATTCGATGACTGTTTTTCCTGGTGAGTTTTTCTAATTCTGTATTATGTGGGGTAGATTGTATCATTTTGCCCCAGGGCTTCACTTCTCCCAGTATCCACTCTCCTGGTCATGTGACTTTACATCTTCCTCCCACTTTAGGGGTGGGGAAGCTGTGATCCGCCTGCCCCTAGACACTGGACTCAACTATGTGACAGGCTTTGCTTTCAGCAATAAAATGTTAACAGGAGTGACCCAGTCAGACACGTGATATGAGCTTGTGCATGAGTGTTGCCATGACTAGCAGAGCTGCCAAACCCTCAGCTGACTCTAGACAAGTGAACAATAAGTGCTTACGGTTTGGTTTTGTTTTTTTCGGTTTCTTAATTTTATTTATTTATTTATAAAATTTTTATTGAAGTATAGTTGATTTACAACCATACTAACATGTTAGTATCAGGTGTGGAGCAAAGTGATTCAGTTTTACATATACATATATTTATTCTTTTTCAGATTATTTTCTCAGATAGGTTATCACAGAATATTGAGTAGAGCTCCCTGTGCTATACAGTAGGTCCTTGTTGGTTATCTATCATATATAGTAGTGTGTGTATGTTTATCCCAAGCACCTGATTTATCCCTCCCTCCCAACGTTTCCCCTTTGGTAACCAGAAGTTTGTTTTTTAGCTATCTGTGAGTCTGTTTCTGTTTTGTAAATGAGTTCACTTATATCAACTTTTTAAAATCAGATTCCACGTGTGAGTGATATCATATATTTGTCTCTCCCTGTCTCACTTACTTCACTTAGTATGATAATGTCTAGGTCCATCCATGTTGCTGCAAATTATTTCATTCTTTTTATGGCTGAGTAATATTCCAGTGTATATATGTACCACATATTCTTTATCCATTCCTCTGTTGGTGGACGTTTAGGTTGTTTCCATATCTTGGCTACTGTAACTAGTGCTGCAATGAACAATAGGGTGTATGTATCCTTTCAAACCATGGTTTTCTCTGGATATATGCCCAGGAGTGGGATTGCTGGATCACATGGTAGCTCTGTTTTGAGTTTTATAAGTAACTTTCATACTGTTCTCCATAGTGGTTGTACCAGTTTGCATTCCCACCAACAGTGTAGTAGGGTTCCCTTTTCTCCGTACCCTCTCCAGCATTTGTAGATATTCTGATCATAGCCATTCTGACTGGTGTGAGGTGATACCTTATTGTAGTTTTGATTTGCAGTGCTTATGTTTTATGTCACTCAACTTTTTGTTGGCTCGTTTTGCAGCATTGTTGGGGTGATCATAGCGGTATGTTATGCTATTATGCATTTGTATTTATCAACTATATATTAGCATTTGACTCCTTTTTGGTGAGGGTAAATCATTAAAGTGTGCCTCAATATATCAGACTAGAAAACACAGGCCTATTGGTCAAAGTCCAACATCCTTGGCAAACGATACAGGCCCTTCGATGCCCATGACCTTAATAATTTTCTAGTTTCACACAGGGAGGTACACAGGGAGGTACTCTCCCTGTGTATCCCAAATATGGTACATCCAGGACTTCAAAGCTTTCTTCCATCATTATTGCATCACGAGCTACTGGAATCCTACTTGTTCTTCAGGATTTATCTCAAACAGAACCTCATTCAGGGGCATCTTTTCCTTCTCCTACACTTCCTAACAGAATCAGGCCATTTCTTTTTCTCGAAATTTCCAAGCACATTTGGCATTTCATTTGGAGCCCTTATAATTATACTTTCGTATTTCTTTTAGTTTTCATGTGAAAATGTTTCTTACTAAAATGTAAGCATTTTGAATACCAGGATTCTATGATCATCATCTGAAGTCCTGGCCCATGAATAGAATGGGCCCTTGATAACTCAAATGAATGGGTACATGAGTGAGTGAACAGATGAATGAATGAAGCCATGTTGAGTGTGATTTTTATTCAGTTGTATTAACATATTTTTAAATATAGAAACAAGTGAAGATGCACCTTATGATTAAATATATAAAAATAAGTTATAACTTACTAAAATTCAGGTGTTTACTACTTCTTTGCTGATTTTTCCTTCTGTTTTAAATCTTTGAAAGAGGAACCTGTACTTAATATCAAATTTAATGATATTTGTAGAGGTAGGCAAATAACAAAGTACTTTGATTTCATGCTTCTCTAGCCAGGCAGCAATCAAAGAACAAAGAGTACTGTTATGTACTTTAATTCATATTTTTAGGTGCCTACAGATTTTCTCTGTAAGTTTCTAATGTTTGGCTTCAACAGAACAATGCCTCTGACAAATTTCCTTAAAAGTCTATAATCAGGGTTTATGCTTCGTTTTTTTAGGCTAAGAATAAGGATTCTCATAACTAGTAGAATTTTGCACTGTTCCTTATTTTCTTAAGATTCAATGTAGAGATGACTTTACCGAATAGGGTTTATACTTTTAATCTGTTCTTTCTCCCGGAAGAATACATTTTATTTAATGAACAGAAAACTTCAATCTAATCCAAAACAAAACAAAACAAACAAAATACATGGAGTACTTAAATCTCTTCATTTAAAAAAAAGTAGATTTACTTTTTTCTTTTTCATGAGCACACATGAAGTTGGTATAAATAATATATTTTAAAGTGACAATAATAAGCATTATAATTGCATGCATGAAATTAAAATACATTGTTCAAATCTTTTAAATGTTGATTTATATCAGAAGATAGAAAATAAGCCTGTAAAAGTCAAAATGGTTTTGAATTCAGAAGTTGCAATTATGCAAGGGAATTATCAAGATGCACTTTGATAAAATATTAACTAAGTCTGAGTTTTAAATTTACTTTTAGCGTGATTAACCGTGGAGATTTTTAGAGCATGCCAAATTAAGCAATTGGTAAAACAACAAATGTGTCAAAGACTGAAAGTGATTTTGCAGAAGAAAAAATAAGAAACAATGAAGAAGCCCTTCATAACTTTCCCATTATAAAAAATTGTTTGGGGCTTCCCTGGTGGCGCAGTGGTTGAGAGTCCGCCTGCCGATGCAGGCGACACGGGTTCGTGCCCCGGTCCGGGAAGATCCCACATGCCGCGGAGCCTGCGCGTCCTGAGCCTGTGCTCCGCAGCGGGAGAGGCCACAGCAGTGAGAGGCCCGCGTACCGCGCAAAAAAAAAAAAAAAAGAATTTCCCGGGCTTCCCTGGTGGCGCAGTGGTTGACAGTCCGCCTGCCGATGCAGGGGACACGGGTTCGTGCCCCGGTCCGGGAAGATCCCACATGCCGCGGAGCGGCTGGGCCCGTGAGCCATGGCCGCTGAGCCTGCGCGTCCTGAGCCTGTGCTCCGCAACGGGAGAGTCCACAACAGTGAGAGGCCCGCATACCGCAAAAACAAAACAAATAAAAAAATGTTTGATGTGAAACTTTCAATAACATGAAATTTCTTTCAAATTAATTCATATTATCAATCAAAATGTTATATGTTATTAAGTAAAATAGTAAATATATATGTAATATAACTATATATGTGTGCATATGTATATATAATATTAAATTTGCCATTTCAAGCAAGGCACCAAGATGCAACAGAAGATGTATATACAAAAATGAGATATCAAACCAAAATGAACTTATCAAACTACATCTAGTTTCATTGCTTTTGCACCCCTTATCCAATAATACTAAACCAGACAAAAGAAAGAAGAATTTCGTAAGAATGACCAGAAACAGAAAAAGAAGACCACTTTTTGAAAACACCTGTTGGAGTAATGTGCATCCTATCTTCTTCCTAAGTAGAGTGGAGGGCCCGTGTCTGTTTACTTTAACTGAAGTGAGTGAAACTTCAGTCCTTGGAGAATTCGCAGTTGACCCTATGTTTATAATTAACATAACGAAATAATTTTTTACTTTTAAAATATCAGCCAATAAACCAAGGGATGTACTAGATTCTAAGATTTCTTCCTGGATTCAGAGAAAAATGGGCTTCCCCTGAAGTTTAAGAGAATACTATTAGGCAAAGCTAAAGTCGTATTTCAGTTATATCACATCTGTTATGTTTGTTTAATCTTTCGTTCAGAATTACATATATAAAATATTTGCTCTTAATTTTAACAGACCTTTCCGAGATTTTGGCTTCACTAAACTCAGTAATTTTATCAATAAATAGGACCAAATCGTATCTTGCACATTTTTCTTATACAGGCTTTTTTGTAATACTACGTTTTGATCGGGTTACTAATTTTAACTTTACTTAAGAAATGGTCCAAATAGTTATTTCATTACATCTAACTCCCTTTAGATCATTTCAAGAATACATGAAGTGATAAAGAACTTAAATGTAGTGATACAGAACTTAAAAAGGAATGATTCCTGGGAGATTATGATTAAATCGTATCTTAGTTTTCATGCTTTCTTTATTCCCCAGCTAAAATATTGAAATTTTAAGAGGTATATCAGTTAGAATTCGGGAGAAGATGAGAGCACACAGAAATCTGAACATCAAAAATTATTAGCTGGGCTTCCCTGGTGGCGCAGTGGTTGAGAGTCCGCCTGCCGATGCAGGGGACACGGGTTCGTGCCCCGGTCCGGGAAGATCCCACATGCCGCGGAGCGGCTGGGCCCGTGAGCCATGGCCGCTGAGCCTGCACGTCCAGAGCCTGTGCTCCGCAACGGGAGAGGCCACAACAGTGAGAGGCTCGCGTACCAAAAAAAAAAAAAATTATTAGCTATGATGGGGGACCAGCTAGCAATAAACAGAACTCTAAAGAGTATAATAATAACAGATACAGGAATAGGACCCGGCCCCTAGGACTTCAATAGTGTGCAGTGGATGGAAAAGGATCTGGAAGATGCCCCCATGCCATAGACTAAGATGCAAACAGGCACAGCCATGACCGTCTGGATGGCCGAGTTTTCTGAGGCTGCAAAGCTGCTCAAGGGGGTGCCAGCAGAAGCCATTCACAGGTGACGTCCTTCCAGCAAGAGTCTGCCCTGAGCCACCTGAAAGGACTTCTGAGTAAGCAGTCCCTGAATGCCTGGAGCCGGCCCTTTGAAGACATGGGTGGGGCTGGAGCAGGACATTGCACAGATCAGAGGTGCTTCCGGGCTACCTCAAAGAGCATGCCAGGACCCCGAAGAGAAACCCATTCCTCCTCCAGGTTCTCTTAGCAAAGTTTAGCAATGTGCCAACCGGCAAAGGAGAAATGTTCACAGGGCCCAGCTCCATTGTGGTAGAGAAGGCAATGAGCTGTGGATTTGCAAGGGTTGGTGGCAACTCGCACAATGAAGTACCGAGTTTGGTTTTTAGCAAGATCAGCCCTCTGGCTACAGTAAATCAAATAATGTGTCATGCTTCTCACCGTAGCTCCCTACTCCTCAGGCTGTGACTTGAGCTGAGAGCTTGTCATTTTTATTCTGTAAGTGCTCAAGTGCACTTAGAAAACACCTCTCCTTCACCAAAGTCCTTGTAGCCATCGTCACTGCCGTCATGGTCAAGTACAGCAGACACTTGGGCTCTCGAGACACTTGCTTCAGTTGGCACTTTATCACAGTACACCACAGGTGCTAGTTTAAGTGAGATGTCATTGCATGCCCTGGGCTCCTAGAATGCCACGTACCATTAACAGAGAGCCCCGCGCTGCAGTCAAGCTCAAGGGTACAACCAAACCCCTCCCGAAACCCATCTTTGCAGATCTGTCCCCTGGGACCACTCCCAGGGCAGAATATCTCCTACTGATTTGAACAGGAAAGGCTTAATATAGAGAATTGTCGTTATAACAGAGGATCGAGGTAATCATTACAGGCATGTAATGATTCATGATTAATATAGTACCTTAACCCTAACCCTAACCCTACCCCAGACTGGATGGTGTCTATAAGGTCTCTAAAAAATAAAGGAAGAGCACATACAGGGAGCACCCATTACCCCTTGGGTCGAGTGCAGCCAAGGAATCATTAGGAACTGGAAGAACCCCTTTCCCAGGGCTGAAATCTAAACCTCATTGGAGAGGGTGCATCTGAGGCCCACTGGAGAGCAAACGTTACTGAGGTCACGAGCCCCTTGGGGGAGTGGCAAGGGACACTGCCCCCAGACAACTACCATATGCGGGTAGCCACCAGGAGCTGCTGGGAGCAGAAGCCACCCAAGGCTTGTACTGCAAGAGCCTATCCCAGAGTTCATCAGAACCAAGAAAGTTTCCTCTTCCTGGATCCCTTTAGCGCCCTCTGCTGACAAAGCTTAACACCACGCCACTGATACGTGGCAAGTCTTTACAGGGTCCGTCAACATTTTTACAGAATAGACAATGAAGGGTGGATTTAGGGTAGAAAGATAAAAATTGTTGGCTATCACAGAACACTAATGATAGCCGTTAGGATTATATTTGCAAATAATTTTACTCAACAAGTAGGGACATATGCTCTAATATGATGTGGAAGATGTAGGAGAGTGAGCCATATTTATTTTTCTGATGATAAATGAGTGAAGAAATCTATATATTAATATTGGAGCCAGGTAGGAGCAATGTGAAAATAATAATAACAACAGCAGCAGCAGCAATAGCAATAATAGAAACAGAAGAGAGACTGTTTGAGGAAAACTGAGCCTATTCAATGCACTGGTGGCCCACGCAACATGACATTATAACAGATGTTTACAGAATAAAAGGAAAATATAGATAGTCTAAACTTGGAATAAATTGATAGATTTTCCTCTGAAGTTACTTAAAGGAAGTGTCCATTAATTTATTAAGCTTCATTCTTATGTTTCATTTTGATGTAGCTGTTTCACTCTTTTCTACATCTCAGAAATAGTAAGAGATATGCAAATAAATTATTTTAATCTTTTAAGAAAATAGTCTGTTCAAAAGCTCTTTGCCACAATTAAAAGGAAGCGGTGTCTGACATGCCTTCTCTTTGAACGTTGTAAATACAGTAATCTGTTTAACTCACAGAACAGTTAGGGGTGTAAGGAACATGTACATCTCTGTTGGTTCTTTTGGCTGATATAATCTTTCTTATGGTCACTACCTACTGGATAAAGAAAAAAATGGTACAATTAAAAAATTTTTTTCCATTATAGTTTATTACAAGCTATTGAATAGAGTTCCCTGTGCTCTACAGTAGGACTTTGTTGTTTATCTATTTTATATGTGATACTATACATCTGTTAATCCCAAACTCCTAATTTATCCCTTCCCTCCTTTTCCCTTTGGTAACCATACGTTTTTTTTCTTTGTGAGTCTCTTTCTGCTTTGTAAATAAGTTCATTTGTATCATTTTTAGATCCCACAAATAAGTGGTGATATCATATGATATTTGTCTTTCTCTGTCTGACTTACTTCACTTAGTATGACAATCTCTGGGTCCTTCCATGTTGCTGCAAATGGCATTATTTCATTCTTTTTCATGGCTGAGTAATATTCCAGTGTGAGTGTGTGTGTGTGTGTGTGTGTGTGTGTACACAACATCTTCTTTATCCATTCATCTGGACATTTAGGTTGCTTCCATGTCTTGGCTATTGTAAATAGTGCTGCTATAAACATTAGGGGTGCGTGTATCTTTTCAAATTAGAGTTTTCCCCAGATATATGCCCGAGAGTGGGATTGCTGGATCCTATGGTAACTCTATTTTTAGCCTTTTAAGTAACCTCTGTACTGTTTTCCATAGTGGCTGCACCAATTTGCATTCCCACCAATAGTGTAGGAGGGTTCCCTTTTCTCCACACCTTCTCCAGCATTTATTATTTGTAGACTTTTTTTTTTTATAGACTTTTAAATGATGGCCATTCTGACTGGTCTGAAGTGATACCTCATAGTACAGTATAAATTTTACAATTTATATCTTTAATGATATCTTTAAAAAAATATCCTTTTAGATAAACTAGCCCTTTTAATATAGTGCTCAATCTCTTTGAGCCCGTCCCCCTTCCTGTGTTCTTCTCTTAATGATATCTAGGTGTGAAGGCAAGGCAGCTTAGTTACAGTAGAGAAGGATGAATCTCAGTTCTCACTGGTCAGTGTTTTCTGGATTCTCACTGGCTCTCGCTGTGATGCTGTCTGTTTTTCTCCTTTCCCAAATAAGGTTTCATCTTGGATATTTTTGGCGGAGGGGTGATTCCGCCACTGGAGCCCAAGGATCCCAGACTAAACCTCCTCCTGAGTTGCCCACTGGTTCCTGCACAGCTCTGTCTCTCCGCAGACCAAGGACATTTCCAAGTCTCTTCCACAACAATTTCAGACCACAGGAAACTAGGAGCCATGCACGCATTTGCTCTTGCTTTTGTTTTCTTTTCTTTTTTTTTTTTTTTTTGGCAGTACGCGGGCTTCTCACTGTTGTGGCCTCTCCCGTTGCGGAGCACAGGCTCTGGACGCGCAGGCTCAGCAGCCATGGCTCACGGGCCCAGCCGCTCCGCGGCATGTGGGATCTTCCCGGACCTGGGCACGAACCCGTGTCGCCTGCATCGGCAGGCGGACTCTCAACCACTGCGCCACCAGGGAAGCCCTGCTCTTGCTTTTGGATGGTGCAGAGCTGAGGTGGGACCTGAAAGTCACCCAGCAACAAAGAAAATGGTTCCCCAGACTCAGTGCTGTCAGGATGTTTCTAATTCTGTCATCTATAAAGATCAGGGAAAGAAATTATCCAGAGCCCCCTTTGTGTGCTATCTCATATTTTGTCTTCCATCTTCCTCTCATGGAAACTTTGGATCTTCTCATTCTCTACATCCTATGTACATCGTACACACCTTTACATGCCCTGTAGCCCAACGTTATGGGTAAAAGGGTATTATTTCGAATTACAAATGGAGAAAATTTATGTTTTCAGCCCTTCCTTCCATGCTTGGTTCTGACTTTTTTAGTTAAGTTTGTACAATATTCTCGTTCTACACAAAGCCCTACTTCAGTACTAGCAACAGGATTATCTTTTGGGTGTCAGAAGCTGATTATTTACATTCTTTCTGCATTCCTGCTGTGACCACCCTAAACCTTTCCAGTCAAATCCATGCTACTGGCAGAATAGCAGGAATGTTGATTAAAAGAAATATGAGAGACAGGGGCCATTCATATAGTTCAAAAATATTATCTCTTTTATACAGGCTTTTTTTTTGGATAATCACTTTTATACTCTGCTATTTGGTTTTTGTTGTTTTAAAATTATCTCACTGTTTTACTTTCTTTTTCTTAATAAATTGTTAATTTCTAGCTCACTTTTCTATTTTATCAAATGAGATTAAGTTGGGCCTCAAGTGACCAGACTCAAACTTAAAATCTTTTTTTTAATTCATGTGTATTTCTGTCTCATGTGAAAGTAGGATGTCCTTGGTTGGTATAATGTCTCCAAAATCACCAGGGAAGTCTCCAGGTGCAGTGGTTAAGAGCCTGCCTGCCAACGCAGGGGACAGGGATTCGAGCCCTGGTCTGGGAAGATCCCACATGCTGCGGAGCAATTAAGTCCGGGCGCCACAACTACTGAAGCCCGCGTGCCTAGAGCCCGTGCTCCGCAACAAGAGAAGCCACCACAATGAGAAGGTCGCACACCGCAACAAAGAGTAGCCCCCACTCGCCACAACTAGAGAGAGCCCGCACGCAGCAACAAAGAGCCAATGCAGCCAAAGATAATAAATTAATAAATAAATTAATTTAAAAAAATCACCAGGGATTCTCTCTTGTTGAAGCATCATACTCAATAACTGAGTTCTACCTCGAGGTCCAAGAACAACTGTGTAGCTCCAGCCATCATGTCACATTTCAGCAAACAGGACAGAAGCCACGGAAGGAGAAAGCATCCTTCTCCCACTCCTGGAATTTGTACACCTCATTTTCACTTACTTCTTTTGGCCAGGTCATAGACACATAACATGGCTATTTGCAAGGGAGACTGGGTAACATAATCTTTTTTGTTTCTTCTGGGCACCCATGTGTTTAGCTAAAACAACGAAGGGCTCAGAGGAAATGGATGTTGGCAGACAATTGGCAGTCTCTGTCACATGCATATGTTACAGATGGTGGCCACGGTAAGTGCGAAAATAGTACCTTGTTTAATTTTACTATCTTGCTTGAATACAAGGCATCATTTTCAAGAGTAAGGTGTGATAGTCAAACAATCATTGCTCTTCAGAGAATATCTCACAAGCCTATGCTGTGTGGATGAACATACTCCAATCAGAAGATTCCTAACACTGTAACCATTGTTACCACTGTAACCATTGTAACCACTGTAACCTAACCATTTATTTGGCTTGATAGATTAAAAACATGAAAGGAAACAAAGAAGCAACCTCAAAGCAAGCCATTGCCTTTGGGACTACTAAGGGGAGAAATAGATAGTAACTTTAAGAGAATGGGAGATCCTTGTGTTAGCAGGGGTAATACTATGTGCTGTAAAAAGCAAATCTAACAATTTCAGTGGATCTATAGAGTAATAGTTTGTTTTTGCTGAAGTAGTGGACTGCACCTTTTTTGCAAAGGGCCAGATAGTAAATATTTAGGGTTTTCTGGCCATATAGTCTCTATCACAGCTACTCAGCTCTGCTGTTTTAGTTTGAAAGCAACCATGGATAATACATGCATAAGTGGGTGTACTAATATCCAGTCGATTTTTACTTACCGAGACAGGTAGCTGTCAGTTGGCCCTGACTTAATGTGGGTGTTTCTGGCCAACAGGAGGCTAAGATATTCAATCGTCTAGAACACCAGTCTGCTAGGAGAGCAGGCTGGCTGTGTGCTTAGGGGGAAGAGGAAACTGCTGTGGTGAATGGCTAGCTTATTTCTGCCTCTGCCATTATTGTAACAATTCTGAACTTTTACATTATTTCACAGTTTTAAAAGCATGTGTACATATGTGTATGTTTCACTAGAAAGCTACGAATTAGATAATTTGGATATTAATACAATATTTTGTGGGAGAAGGAGGTTAAGGAGCTCGATCAAAGGAATGGAGCTCTTAAATGTGAGAATAAGGAGTTAAACTCACGTTCCCAAACCAGTCTGTAGCACACTACTTCTGACATCTTAAAGTAGAACCCATGGGTGGATGGAATATAGGAAGAGGGTAGGAAGAATTTTGTGCAAGTAAATTAATAAGCTAACCTAAATTAACAACAAGCATTTAACAAAAATCATTAATTGAGCATCTATTACATTTTAATTGGTAATGTGGTAGATATAAAGGGATTTAAGATATGCTTGTTAATCTTCAGAGATTTATAATATAGTTGGAGATTCATAATACATATATATTTTATATATACATATATGTAGATTGAATACCTATAATCTATACTTATTGATATGTTTATATAATCTAGAGCTATATAGATGTATGTATACAAATAACAACTGTGATGAATATATTGAGGGGCAAAGAACTTACAACTTTGAATTACATGATGAATTTTAGTTTCCTTTAAAGTTTATAAGTTTCTATCAAGATACAGAATGAAAGCAGATTCTTTATTTCTTTGTTGTTTACTGCTCATGGACATTGGGTTCTCTGAAGGCACAAGTAGAATGAGTGTTCTCAACACATGAGTTTAAAGCAGCCGTGTCAGCTGCATGGATAACTGTGTCAATTGTCTATTCATTAAAGTTTCCCAGGGTCGTTGACACAAGATCCTCACAACTTTGGAGCTGTTAGGACCTACAGTATCAGTAACATTCTAACTTGTGTGATAAAACAGAATGGGTTTTCAGGACCCATTAGCTGTAAAGAGGTAGACAAGGAACATATATAACTTCCTAAGTAATTACGTGACAAACTATGGTGGCAAAAATATCTTATAAAACGATCATTGAGGTTGACAATATAGGAGAGGGAAAGGCTTCAACTCAGTGGTTTCAACTCTGGTGTCATGCTACAATCATGTGGGAAAAATTTTAAAACATCAATGGTTGGGCCAATCCCAGACCAAGTTAATCAGAATCTCTGGGCATGGGGCTCTGGAACTGGTATTTTAAAAATTCCCCGCATAGGGCTTCCCTGGTGGCGCAGTGGTTGAGAGTCCGCCTGCCGATGCAGGGGACACGGGTTCGTGTCCCGCTCCGGGAGGATCCCACATGCCGCGGAGCGCCTGGGCCTGTGAGCCATGACCGCTGAGTCTGCGCGTCCGGAGCCTGTGCTCCACAACGGGAGAGGCCACAGCAGTGAGAGGCCCGCGTACCGCAAAATAATTAAATAAATAAATAAATAAATTAAATTAAATAAAAATTCCCCACACAATTCAAATACGTAGTTAGTATTGAGGGCCACTGAACTAACTCAGTGGTTTCTCAAACTTTATAAGACTTCAGAATAACCCTCCAGAGTTTCTGATTCAGGTTCCTAAGTGATGCTGCTGGTCTGGGGACCACATTTTGAGACCATTGAACTAGCAGAACTAAGGTACCTAATATAAAGATGTGAAAGAGAGGGGGTCCAGTGTACCAGTGGAAGGATGCACCCTTGATGGTCAGAGGCTGCCTTTCTCCATGATCCCAGGAGGGGATGGTGATGGGAAAAGGACGATTGATCTGAGATGGGAAGGTCAATGAAGTATATCAGATGAGAGTTGGGTAGAGGATGGGAGCATAAATTTTGAAGAAAGAAGAAGGTTATTTTCTCATATTGTGAATATTAAGCAAACTATAGAAATACAGTAGTGTTGCCTCTATTCACTGATGCGGAATAGAAACCGGGAGACACAGTTTTGGGTGAGGTAGAAAAAAAAAGCTTTATTGCTTTGCCAGGCAAAGGGGGCCACAGCGGGCTAATGCCCTCAAGACTGTGTGTCCCGCCCTGGAGGGGGTAGTGAGGAGTCTTAAGGTGTTCAAAGAGGAGGGCGTGGTCAGCTCGTGGACATTCTTCTGATTGGTTGATGGTGAGGTCATTGGGAGTCGGCATCATCAACCTTTTGGTTCCACCTGTTCTGGGGTCTGCATGCTTGTGGGTGGCATACAATTAACATCTCCCAGCTGATGGGGGTTTCAGTATCTGCAAAACAGCTCAAAGGCCATGGCTCAGAATATTCTCTGTAGCCCTTTCGGAAGAACTAAAGGTCTTTGACTTTGTTTAATGGCTAAAGTATTGTTTTGTCTTGCTTGACTGTTTTCCTTTCTTGCATTTTCTCACTTCTCTGATTAAATTTATTCTTTGACTAAAGTTTTTCTACAGACAAAAGGCAGGCGGAGGACATGGGCGGGATCTGTTCTGGGAAGGGCTCATAGGGTCCTGCTCGGTTACAGTAGTGATACTAGGCAGTCCCAATTGAGGTTTGAATCAGGAATTTAAAACGGGGAGGTAGTCAGCTTGTATAATTTTCACTTGCAACAGTCAGAAGTGACCAATGTATAAGATTCTTGTTCAACTACCACTTTTTAGTAATCTTCTAATATTAAGCAATGGACCAAATCCTTTTTGCTTAGATCCATCCACAGAAAAATTGAGAGTTGGCTTCTCTGCTAAGAGCTAGATGATAGCAATGGATGAAATTATAGCTGTTGAAACACTTCAAAGGCTGTTTATGGTGACTATGTGTCTAATTATTCTCGCATTGACATAATCAGTGCCTTCATTCCATCTGATCATTGTGGGATCAGCTTGTCTTTGCCTTTTCTGTTCAGAACAAATGAGCTGGCACAGGCAAGCAAATCATTCAGCTGTTGACATTTGTTTCTGTAAACCCTTTGGGAATTTCACTCTAGATGTCTTCATCATGTAGGTACACCGAAACAGAAAAAATCATCCTAGGAAAATATTAATGTCCACCAAGAGTTACTTAGGGTACCAGAATACTCAGGAACTAGCTTTGAAGATCCCTGGAAATGTGCAGGAAAGATTAAATCAATGTACTTTAGGATAAGCAGAAAAGAAAATTAACCAGATTTTTAATAAGTATGTTCCTTTCAACACACAAGGATAAGCTGCCCTTTTAAAGGATGCAGAATCATTTGTGAATTATATAAAATAATCTTGCTTGTAAAAAGTTGCTTCATGGGAGATAAATGTTTCTCTCGGTAGAAATGGGTATATTGCCTTGGTGAAGTCTATGGGATTGGCATTTAACCTCTTTCTGCATTTTTTATGACACTTAAAAGTGTGCTTCTACCTATTTAGAGAGATTCCAAATGTATTCCTTAATTCAGCTAACAGTTCATAATCCCTACTGTGCAAGCTCCCCTTCCTTTAATGACCACCACAAACTAGAAAGGGAGGGAAGCTAATACAAGCATCCCCCGCTTTTCGAAAGTTTGCTTGCTTTATACCACTTTGCTTTTACGAAGACTTACATTATTTTATTACTTGATTTTGCTAACTGAAAGAAATTCGAAGAGGATATTTGCTTTTACAAAAAAAAAAAAGTGAAAAGCAAAAACAGTGTTCAACATTTTTTTTGCAGCAGCAGCAGCTGTGATAGAGGCAATGCCCTCACGCCCCACCTTCAACCCCACCCCACCCCACCCCTGAGAGCGGCATCGCCTCCAAATCCTTCCCCTTCCCCCGGGAACTACACTCAGCATCTCAGCGTCAAGTCACCAATGGCTTTGAACTGTTTCTGTGAACATCTATGCTTTACCTCGATTTATTTTGTGCATCTGTTAGGTCATTGCATCTTCACTTTACACCATTTCCACTTAGGGAAGGTTTCACAGGAACACACTACTTTCAGATAGCGGGGAAACCTGTATTACCCTCCTCTTACAGGTAAAGAAAAACTAAAAGCCTAAACTAATTGCATAGTCTTGTAATGGGGGCCATGGACTAGGCTCCGTGCTTTTTTATTCCTTGCCAATGTTTTTCTACTCAAGAAAGGTCGTTGAGTGTGGCTTTTTTTTTTTTTTTTTTGCGGTACGCGGGCCTCTCACTGCTGTGGCCTCTCCCGTTGCGGAGCACAGGCTCCGGACGCGCAGGCTCAGCGGCCATGGCTCACGGGCCCAGCCTCTCTGCGGCATGTGGGATCTTCCCGGACCGGGGCACGAACCTGTGTCCCCTGCATCGGCAGGCGGACTCTCAACCACTGCGCCACCAGGGAAGCCCGAGTGTGGCTTTTTATACTCTAAAAATAAGTCAGTTATTAAATTTCAAGAAAGATTGAATTTCTGGAAATTTGAACTCCTCATACCCCAAGGAGTAAAGCATTAACAGGGGAGAAATCATGGCGTTTTACCCTTCTCACCCCAACCTCCTTCAGAGGAAATCTGGCTCATTTTCTCTCTCCTAGCTACCAATCTTCTCGTTACATAAAACAAATTTTAAATTAAAGTAACTTAGAAAACGAAAAGCGGGGACCTGAAAGGGGAGTATGATAGGATTTGTCTCCAAATTATGATTTCAATGAATAATTTGGGACTTAAAGATGACTAAAGGTCTGGGTTTTGACCAGAACCTAGCTTTGTTTCCAGCAGGTGTATTCCAAGGGTGTTTTTAGCTTGCTAAGTCCACGCATCTCTGCCCTGATGGAAGCTGCTTTTTTATGTCTGAAGAGCTTTCTACTTCAATGGTGATTTGAGGTACTTTGAGCTGGAAGTCTGCACTTCTGAAAAGAATGAAACTGGAAACCAAATAAGAAGAGAGCTAGCTTCTCTGTGTACTGAGAGCAGAAGCTTTTAACTTGGGCCCCAGGGAACCTCAATTAGAGTCAAGCAGCATAGCCTCAGGGAAGCATATGTATTCCAGGGCACTAGGAATCAAATCTAGACCTTTCCTTTTAGTTGCTTAGTTTCCTTGGCTCCTCTCCTCTATCCCACCCTTCAGCCAACCTTTAGTATTTCCTCTGTATTTTTGTCACCGAGTCCAAGCTCATACTACTCGCTGCATGACAGGCCGATAATCGAGAAATGGTGTTGAGGCAAGAAAGAGCGACTTTATTTGGAAAGTCAGCAGATGGAAGATGGTGGACTAGTGTCCCAAAGAACCATCTTTCCCGGGTTTGGGTCTGAGATGAGTCTGTCACCAAATGTACCACCTGTAAATAGAAAGGGCAGAGTGAAAATAGCATGAGCATATGTATTAAGCATTTAACTGCAGAGCCAGAAAGAAAAACTTAGAGCTTTTTTTTTTTATGTACAGCAAGTTCTAATTAGTTGTCCATTTTATGCATATTAGTGTATATATGTCAATCCCAATTTCCCAAAATTAGAGCTTTTACTTACCTTCTTTGAGTCCTTGGATAAAACATATGCTCCATACTTCAGCTTCCTCATCTGCCAAAGACTCAAAAATAATCAGGGATATTTTTGAAGTACATTGAAATATTGAGCTAGTGTTTGTTCTCTGGAACATGAGAGACATACATGAGACGGATTAGCTCAAGATGGCAGAGTAGAAGGATGTGCACTCACCCCTTCTTACAAGAACACTGGAATCACAACGAACTGCTGAACAACCATCGACAAAGAAACACTGAAATGTACCAAAAAAGATACCCTACATCCAAGGACAAAGGGGAAGCCATGGTGAGAAGGTAGGAGACACGCAATCGTGATAGAATCAAGTCCCATACCCACAGACTGGAGAACAATTGTACCACAGAAGGTCTCCGACTAGAGTGAAAGTTCTGAGCCCCACATTAGGCTTCTCAGCCTGGAGGTCTGGCAACAGGAGGAGGAGCCCCCAGAGAATCTGGCTTTGAAGGCCAGTGGGATTTGATTCCAGGACTTCCACAGGACTGGGGGAAACGGAAACTCCACTCTTGGAGGGCACACACAAAGTCTTGTGCACGCTAGAACCCAGGAGAAAGGAGCAGTGACCCCATAGGAGACTGAATGAAACCTACCTGCTAGTGTTGGAGGGTCTCCTGCAGAGGCGGGGGGCAGCTGTGGCTCACCAAGGGACAAAGACACTGGCAGCAGCAGTCCTGGGAAACACTAATTGGCATGAGCCCTCCCGCAGGCCACCATTAGCCCCACCATTAGCCTGTAGGCTCCAGTGATGGGACGCCTCAGGCCAAACAATCAACAGGGAGGGAACACAGGCCCACCCAGCAGCAGAAGACAAGTAGATTAAAGTTTTACTGAGTATGGCCCTGCCCACCAGAGGGACAAGACCCAGCTCTACCCACCACCAGCCCCTCCCATCAGGAATCTTGCATAGGCCTCTTAGATAGCCTTATCCACCAGAGGGCAGACAGCAGAAGCAAGAACTACAGTCCAGCAGCCTGCAGAATGAAAACCACAATCACAGAAAGTTAGATGAAATGAAATGGCAGAGGATTATGTTCCAGATGAAGGAACAAGATAAAACCCCCAAAAATAAACCAAGTGAAGTAGAGATAGGCAACCTTCCAGAAAAAGAATTCAAAATAATGATAGTGAAGATGATCCAGGATCTTGGAAAAAGAATGGAGGCAAGTATCAAGAAGATGCAAGAAATATTTAACAAAGACCTAGAAGAACTAAAGAACAAACAAACAGAGATGAACAATACAATAACTGAAATGAAAAATACACTAGAAGGAATCAATAGCAGAGTAACTGAGGCAGAAGAAGAGATAAATGATCTGGAAGACAGAATGGTGGAAATCACTGCCGCAGAACAGAATAAAGAAAATGAATGAAAATAAATGAAGACAGTGTAAGAGACATGTGGGACAGCATTAAATGCACAGACATTCACATTATAGGGGGTCTCAGAAGGAGAAGAGAGAGAGAAAGGACCTGAGAAAATACTTGAAGAGATAATAGATAATATTCAAATAGATAATATTTGAAAATTTCCCTAATAACATGGGAAAGGAAACAGTCACCTAAGTCCAGGAAGCACAGAGTGTCCCAGGCAGGATAAAACCAAGGACAGGATAAACATGCCAAGACACATAGTAATCAAACTGTCAAAATTTAAAGACAAAGAAAAAATATTAAAACCAACAAGGGAAAAACAGCAAATAACATATAAGGGAACTCCCATAAGGTTATCAGCTGACTTCTCAGCAGAAACTCTGCAGGCCAGAAGGGAGTGGTGTGATATATTTAAAGTGATGAAAGGGAAGAACCTACAACAAAGAATACTCTACCCAGCAAGGCTCTCATTCAGATTTGATGGAGAAATCAAAAACTTTACAGACACACAAAAGTTAAGAGAATTCAGCACAATCAGAGAAGAAAAAGAAATAAAAGGAATCCAAATTGGAAAAGAAGTTAAACTGTCACTGTTTGCAGATGTCATGATACTATACATAGAAAATCCTAAAGATGCTACCAGAAAACTATTCATCAATTAATTCAGTAAAGTTTCAGGTTACAATATTAATACATAAAAGTCTGTTGCATTTCTGTACACTAAAAACAAAAGATCAGAAGGAGAAATTCAAGAAACAATCCCATTTACCATTGCATCAAAAGGATGAAATACCTAGGAATAAACCAACCTAGGGAGACAAAAGACCTGTACTCCAGAAACTATAAGACACTGATGAAAGAAATCAAAGACAACACAAACAGATGGAAAGATATACCATGTTCTTGGATTGGAAGAATCAATATTTTCAAAATGACTCTACTACCCAAAGCAATCTACAGATTCAATGCAATCCCTATCAAACTACCAATGGCATTTTTCACAGAACTAGAACAAAAAATGTTAAAATTTGTAAGCAGACACAAAAGACAGACCCCAAATAGCCAAAGCGGTCTTGAGAAAGAAAAACAGAGCTGGAGGAATCAAGCTCCCTGACTTCAGACTATATTACAAAGTTACAGTAATCAAAACAATATGGTACTGGCACAAAAATAGAACTATAGATCAATGGAACAGGATAGAAAGCCCAGAATTAACCCACTCACCTATGGTCAATTTATGACAAAGGAGGCAAGATTATACAATGGAGGCAAGACAGTCTCTTCAATAAATGATGCTGGGAAAACTGCATAGCTACTTGTAAAAAAATGAAATTAGAACATTCTTTAACACCACACACAAAAATAAATTCAAAATGAGTTAAAGACCTAAATGTGATGCGAGACATTATAAAACTCTTAGAGGAGAACATAAGGGAGAACACTCTCTGACATAAATCACAGAAAGATCTTTTTTGATCCACCTTCCAGACTAATGGAAATGAAAACAAAAATAAACAATTGAGACCTAATTAAACTCAAAAGCATTTACACAGCAAAGGAAACCATAAATGCAATGAAATGACAACCCACGGAATGGGAGAAAATATTTGTAAATGATATGAACAACAAGAGATTAGTCTCCAAAATTTACAACAGCTCATGTGGCTTAATATCATCAAAACAAACAACCCAGTGAAAAAATGGGCAGAAGACCTAAATAGACAGTTCTCTAAGGAAGACGTACAGATGGCCAAGAAGCACGTGAAAAGATGTTCAGCATTGCTAATTATTAGAGAAATGCAAATCAAAACTACAATGAGATATCACTTCACACCAGTCAAAATGGTTATCATCAAAAATCTACAAACAACAAATGCTGGAGAGGGTGTGGAGAGACGGGAACCCTCCTACACTGTTGGTGGGAATGTAACTTGGTACAGCTCCTATGGAGAACAGTATGGAGGTTCCTTAAAAAACTAAAAGTAGAGCTACCATATGATCCCATAATCCCACTCCTGGACATTTATCCTGAGAAAAACATGGTCCAGAAGGATACATGCACCCCAGTGTTCATTGCAGCACTGTTTACAATAGCCAAGACATGGAAGCAACCTAATATCCATCGACAGAGGTATGAATAAAGAAGATATGGTACATATATACAATGGAATATTACTCAGCCAATATAAAGAATGAAATAATGCCATTTGCAGCAACATGGATGGATCTAGAGATTGTCATAGTGAGTGAAGTAAGTCAGACAGAAATATTGTACGATATTGCTTATATGTGGAATCTAAAAAGAAATGATACAAATGAACTTATTTACAAAATAGAAACAGACTCAGGGACTTAGAGAATGAACTTATGGTTACTGGGGGTGAAGGGCGGCGGGAAGGGATAGTTAGGGAGTTTGGGATTGACGTGTACACACTCCTATACTTAAAATTGATAACCACGGAGGACCTACTGTATAACACAGGGAACTCTGCTTAATATTATGTAACAAGCTAAATGGGAAAAGAATTTGAAAAAGAATAGATACATGTATATGTATAACTGAATCAGTTTGCTGTATATCTGAAACTATCACAACATTGTTAATCAACTATACTCCAATATAAAATAATAAGTTAAAAAAATGAGAGTCATGTAGAGGAATAGGTACAGTTAACTTCAAAGGTGGCTCCTGAGAATGGCCGGAGGTCAGTGATGGCAGATTTGCAGTGGGATTTAATAATTAAAGGTATGATGCGGAGGCAAATGCTAGTGATTTCCTTCAGTTGCTCAGTGATCCCTAGTATGAAGCCAGATGAAATCGTTGTCAGGTTTGCATCTAAACTACTGCTTCTTACTTTCAGAGAAGGATGCATCTGCCCACTGATTAGATGGGTTGCCGTGTGCCACAAATATTCCTGAGATTCTACATTGGGTAGGAGTTTGATTAAGATGATTTAGAGATATGAAGAAGGAGATGGAAACTGGAGTAGTATTTATCTGTCAAATATTATAGTTCTTACAGTAAGAGAGGAGGGTAATTTGCAGTGCAGAAACATGCATTGTTTAACCCTGTGTGAAGCCAACATTCAGCATCCAGGATTGAGCTACTTCATGAATATCACACTGCCTTTCTCTTTCAGAGTGTTCAGTCTGTGGACATTTTGTATTCTATTCATAGATTTGGTAAATGAATATGTAGAATGTTTTAAATTTTGGCCAACTATGGGGAATGCTGGATTCAATTGTTTTCTCAATATAGGTTAACATCTATACTTTTCAAAGATGTTTCAATGTACTAAATGCTTTCCAAAGACATACGAAAATAGAGATTAATAAAAATGATTAAAGTGAGTATATGTACAACTGAAAAAAAAGTGGCTATAGAAACTTAAAAAAATTATTTAAATCATCTTCAGTTTTTGAGTAATGCTTTATAGTTTTCAGCATAAACATTTGCACATGTATTGCCTGTTATACCCCTCAGTATTTCAAAATTTTAATATTATTTCAAATGGTACTAATTTTTAAATTTCCCTTTCTAATTGTTTACTGTTATTGTTTAGAAGTACAGTAAATTTTATATATTAATCATGTATAATGCAAACTTAATAAACTCACTGGAACTTTAAAGGAAGTGATTGAATTGAATCTATTTGAAATTGTAAGTTGTTACAAACAACATAATTGTTTTTTATTTATTTTTCATGTTAGATATATTGTTGAAGTAGAGTTGATCTGCAATATTATATTAGTTTCATGTGTACAGCATAGTGATTCAGTACTTTTATAGATTATACTCCATTTAAAGTTATTACAAAGTCATGACTATATCTCCCTGCACTGTACAATATATCCTTGTAGCTTATTTTTTTATACATAGTAGTTGTATCTCTTAATTCCCACCCCTAGCGTGCCCCTCATTTTTCCCTCCCCCACTGGTATCCACCAGTTTGTTTTCTGTATCTGTGAGCCTGTTTCTGTTTTCTTATATACATTTCTTTTATGTTTTATATTCCACATGTAAATGTATAGAGTATTTGTCTTTCTCTGTCTGCCTTATTTCACGAAGCATAATCATCTCTAGGTTCATCCACATTGACTCAAATCAAAGAAGTTCATTCTTTTTTATGGCTGAGTAATAGTCCATTGTGTGTGTGTATGTGTGTGTGTGTATGGAATATATATCACATCTTCTTTATCCATTAATCCGCTGATGGACACTTGGTTGCTTCCATATCTTGGCTATTGTAAATAATGCTGCTATGAACATTGGGTGCATGTATCTTTTGAAATTAATGTTTTCTCTTTTTCTGGATATATACCCAGGAGTGAAATCGCTGGATCATATGGTATGTTTTTTTTAGTTTTTTGAGGAACCTCCATATGGTTTTTCACAGTGACTAGATGAATTTACATTCCCACCAACACGGCACAAGAGCTCCCTTTTCTCACATCCTTGCCAACATTTGTTATTTGTAGACTTCTGATGGTAGCCATTCTCACAGCTGTGAGGTTATAACTCATTCTGGTTTTGATTTGCACTTCTCTGATGATTTGTAATGTTGAGCATATTTTCATGTCTGTTGGCCATCTGTATGTCTTCTTTGGAAAAATGTCTATTCATGTTTTTTACCCATTTTTTATTTTTTTATATTGAATTGTATGAGCTGCTTGCATATTTTCCATATTAACCCCTTGTTGGTCACATCATTTGCAAATATTTTCGACCATTCAGTAGGTTGTCTTTTCATTGTCAATGGTTTCCTTTGCTGTGCAAAAGCCTTTAAGTTAAATTAAGTCCTATTTGTTTATTTTTACTTTTGTTTCCTTTGCCTTGGAGTCAGATCAAAAAAATATTGCTATGATTTATGTCAAAGCGTGTTATATGTTTTCATGTAGAACTTTTATGTTTTCTGGTCTTACATTCATGTCTTTAATCCATTTTGACTTTATTTTTGTATAAGGTGTGAGGAAATGTTCTAATCTCATTCTTTTACATGTAGCTTCTCAGTTTTCCCAGCACCACTTATTGAAGGGACTGTTTTTTCTCCATTGTATATTCTTGCCTCCCTGTTTTTGCATCCTTTTTTGTTGTTGTAGATTAATTGAACATAGGTTCGTGGGTTTATTTCTGGGCTCTCTATTCTCTTCCATTGATCTACATGTCTGTTTTTGTGCCAGTACCATGCTGTTTTGATTACTATAGCATTGTAGTATAGTTTGAAGTCAGGAAGCATGGTTCCTCTGGCTTTGTTCTTTTTTCTCAAGTTTGCTTTGGCAAATGATGGTCTTTTACGGGTCCACATAAATCTTAGAATTATTTGTTATAGTTCTGTGAAAAGTATCATGGGTATTTTGATAGGGTTTGCATTAAATATATCGATTGCTTAGGGTGGGATAGCCATCTTAGCAGTATTAATTCTTCCAGTCTGTCAACCCAGGATATCTTTCCATTCTTGTTATCATCTTCAATTTCCTTCATCAGTGTTCTGTAGTTTTCAAAGTATAGGTCATTCACCTCCTTGGTTAAGTTTATTCCTAGGTATTTATTTTCTTTAATGCAATTTTAATCGAATTTTTTTTTTGCTCTCTTTCTGATAGTTCATTATTAGTGTATAGAAAAGCAACACAGTTCTGTATATTAATCTTGTATTGTGCAGTTTTGCTTAACTCATTTATTAGTTCTAATAGTTTTTTGGTGGAGTCTTTAGAGTTTTCTATACATAGTGTCATGTCATCTGCAAATAGTGACAGTTTTACTTCTTCCCTTCCAATTTGGATGCGTTTTATCTCTTTTTCTTGTGTGATTGCTGTGGCTAGGACATCCAATACTATGTTAAATAGAAGTATCAAGAGTGGGCACCCTTGTCTTGTTCCCAACTTCAGTGGAAATGCCTTCAGCATTTCACCATTGAGTATGTTGTTAGCTGTGGGTTTGTCACAAATGATCTTTATTTTGTTGAGATACGTTCCCTCTATACCAACTTTGATGAGGATTTTTATCATGAATGGATGTTGAATTTTGTCAAATGTTGACAAATAACATAACTGGAAGTGACCTCATTTGTTAATGTTTATGCTTCTGTAATTGCTTGGTTTACCTATAAACCTGGGGATGCTGCAATGGTTTGCTTTGGTGACATCATTTATCTGGATTTCTTGGACGCTTAACAAAGTTTAACATTATAAATATTCTGATTTTTCATTTGAAAATTTTGTTTACTTTTTTATCATCTTTATTTAGTGTTTTCTCATGCCCTTTATCCTTAAGTGACTGTAGGGACTTTCTGTGACTAAAACAGCTGTTTGGTCCTTTGAAAATAGCCTCAACTTTCTATGTCCCCTCATCATAATGTGTCCAAGGCCGGGAGGAACCCTCATAGAAACTTGTTTCATTTTTCTAAGTGTAAATTTAAAATATTGAACAAAGCACCCAACTAACACCCTCTTACAAGTTATAACGGGAAAAAATTAGCAATGTGTGTGCCATCCAGTGACATGCTAAATATAAAGTTTTAAAATTTAGGAACAATGTATCTAGAAAGCAGTTACTTCACAGACATCAGCTTCTCTGTAGGATGTATTGCTTGTCTTGTCTCTTTAGAAAAATAATTTTAGGTGGTACTATTTAAAAATAAGCGAACCCCTTTCTTTATCCAGGGCATAGATAGTGCTTTAAATAGATAAAATCACCAGTTTTTTTTAAAAAAATGTGAATAGATAATGTTCATAAAATATAAGTTTGCTTATGTTTAAAGTTCTAAGTGATACATTTGTGGAAAATTATCAAACCAAGAAGGAAATTAATGTGTTTTCAATTCTAGGAAAGCACTGTTATCAATGTGAGGGCACAGTACAGAACTCAGCCAATTTGTGACACAAAAAATAAAGCAATTAGAATAGCAGAGCAGCAAAGTCTCATTTGCCCTAGGTTGTTCTTTTCTCTAAGTGTAGCCAAGAGCTTAGCACTCTGAAATCCATCCTGTACCAGACAGCAGCACAAAAGCAACAGGGGACATGGGGAGCAAAGGAAGGCACCTGCCTTTAGTTGAGGTTCCCTAGGCTGCTGGTTTGGTCTGGGCTGTTTCAGGGGACACAGAAGGGAAAGAGGGCCACGTAGAGGAGTCCCCGTTTATCAATGCTGTGGCGTATCTACTACTTTTGCACCTAGAAAATTGGTCTGGAATCCTGGGGTTTCATCTTCATTCCTCCTTAGGGGAAGATTATGGGAAGAGGGAGTCTTTGTGGAGACATTTTATTTCCCCTTAGAGACCAAAAAGTTGTAGTAGATACCATTCTAAAACACTGATATGTTTGTGTCATTCTTCTGTTTCAAACTCTTCTATGAACTTCAGTTTTCTAGAGTCAAGTCCATCATGTTTAGCACGCCATTTTTGTTGCTTCTCTTACCTTTACATCACCTATTTACTATATAATCCAGCCCCACTGGGGTCTTGCCATATCCTGAATATATTCTGTTCCTCCTCCCCCCATCCCAAGGCTGACACTGGCTCTTGCCTACCCAATAAACATCCTGCTTTCCCCTCGTATATTCCTTTCCTGCTCTAAGAACCTTGATTTGTTAGCCAGTGGCTAGAGATCCTATGCTGTGAGGGTACGTAGACCCTTCAGCCATATTCAAGAGATTATCCATATTAGCCTGAGTCACCATGATCTCACTCTTCCTTTGACTCAATACTGACCAATGAGATATAAGGAGAGATCAGCTGGGGGGGAATTTGTTAAAACATTGGATTTTCTAACACAAGGGACACCTGCTGCTAATCTTGCACTTTATACCTTCTTAGGAATTGAACACAGATGTGGTTTCTGGAGACATGGCAGCCCTCTTGTGACAATGAAACACCAAACATAAAAACAAAAGATTAAAGCTGAGGGTGATGGAGAGTAAATTAGAGCCTTGGTATGTAATGATATCTTGAAGTGTCTGTACCAATTCTGAGATACCTTCTTTTATATTTATTGTTACGTTAGCTTTACATGACATTTTGATCTAAGATACTATTAATAGACTCTCTGTTACTTGTAGCTGGAAGCATTTCTTCACAGTTGTGCATTTGCCAGCACTTCTGTAGCGTCCTTCCTCACATACCAGCTGTAGAAATTCAATTATCTTTGGTATAAGAGTTCAATTAGGGTTCAACTAGGAGTATGTAGAATGAAAATTTTATTATAGGAATTAGACCTCAAAAATATATGGGAGGGAATGAGGAAAAGAAGATGCAAAAAGGATCAAAGAAAAATCACCAACCAGAGAGGGTGTTAGTGAATGGTGTTGAACTGGTAGGAAACCAGGCACATCCAACTGCTGGAGTAGATCTTCCAAAGAATATAATGAAAGTTAAAGTTCAAGAGTGAGTAATGGACGGGGAGGGAGGGAGGAAATAGAGAAATATTTAGCTCTCAGATCACTACACACAGATATGCCAAGGATGGCATTTTGAGTTTTGTTTTTTGGGTTTTTTTGGGGGGGGTCCATGCTATGTGGCTTTTGGGATTTTAGTTCCCTGACCAGGGATCGAACCCACGCCCTTGGCAGTGAAAGTGCAGAGTCCTAACCACTGGACGGTCAGATGCCCAAGAGGGGACAGGATTTGTAGTATTGCTAAAAGCATGGAGCTGGAACTAAACTGCCAAAGAGTGGTCTGGTTCCTGTGAAGACGCAGTGTCACTAGGTGCAAGAAATGAGTGGAGTTAGCACCAAGATATCTAGAAATTATACAATGATCTGAAAGAGCCTCTAAAATAGCTATGTTTAAACTATTAAAATAGATAAAATGAAGATAAGCCATAATGGAAGAATACAATCTTGTTAAAGTTAATGGATTTTACACTTTATGGCATTTCAATTAATTTCTATTTTTATTTCAATAGTCACAGGCAGCCAGTGATTGTTACTGTATTAGAGAGGTCTTAGATAATTTTGTATTCTTAAATGGTTGTAGAATAATCACTTCTTTGCTTCTTTCACGTTTGTCATTTGAAGTTGTGGGAGAAAGACATCCTTTCCCATTAAAAAGTTGATTTGTTTACATAATAATAGGCATCAGGTTTTGAAAATTGAAGTGCAGCAACTCTGAGATTGACTCTCCTGAGACATTAGAAAGAGAGAAAAATGGGAAATGCAATTCTGTTTTGTTATAGCTCAAAAGAAGATTTTCTAAGGCTTTTCTGAAGCTGTTGCCAACTCACAAACTATGTTGTACAAATCTGTAGTGACTTCATTATCTGTTACCTGTTATCGCCTTGTTGAACTAAAATAAACTGTTGTGTTATGTGACCTATAAAATGGTATTAAGCATTCTATTACTTGCTTTGCTGTCAACTTGAACGTAAGACAGTTATTAAGATTACATGGAGAAGATTTAGAGGATTACAAATGTTATTTTACAGAGCTGACAGGTTGCCCTTAATGTCTCCAGTCATAAAAGACAAGAAACGGGATAAATCTGAAGCCAGTGATATAAACTCAACAGGCAATGTGATGAATAGAACACGGGCACAAGTAATCTTCTTTTCCATAGTCCCTTTTGTTTTTCTGATGCCTCTGCCATTACTTGAACAGCTTCTAAATGATGTAAATTGGAAAGCGGGAACATTAAAACAGTAATTCCACCGAGGGAACGAATGCTTCTTTACAGTCGCGTTAGATGCCTGGGTGTGATCTAGACTTTCATCATCCCCTGCTGAATTTATGGATGTTAGAAAGGAGGGAAACTAAACAGGAATGGGGCACGTCTGATTATAGACATCACTGATAGTGTGAAGAAACCAGTAGAGGTGAAATTTATTTAGCAACTTGGATTATGTTTCCGAAGAGATGTATTTTCAGTTTCTTGTTCATATGACATTTATGCTCCATCTCAGGTCCTGAGCCACCAACTAGGAAACGTGAGCTAAACATAAATAGCTAAGTGTGCACCACTTACCTTCATAGGTGTTCCTCCCGAACTGCATTTCTTCTTCTGGTCTAGTTACTGCTAACAACAAAGCTGCCCTGCTTTTACAGTGCCCCCTGGTGCATAGGTAGGGAATCATCTCACCCAGCATCTTTTCACCTTTATTTTCCCCCTTAGGAACACATTTTTGTCCTTTCTTTCATATTTGATTTTTCAAAACTACAACTGTCTCATAAAGGGTCTTTTTTTTCCCTCCTATCTGGAAATATCTTTTAACTCTATCCCAACTTACTGAATGGGCTGAACATAATACACCACAGAAACAGACTGCATTTTTTTTCTCCCATCATTCCTTTCAACCTTTCTCTGTTGGCTCTCCTTTCCCTGGCACTGAAGGCATCTCAGCAAGATACAGTAGCTCTCGTCATTTTCAATCATAAGAACAATCTTATTTTTTGATAATCCTCACTTTCAGGGATAAACAATCCTTAGGTGATCCGATTTCAAAATCAAGCCTCAAATATTACTCGGATTCCCCCAGTCCACTTAGACAAGGCTGTGATCTGTGTTTTATTTTTTCTGTCTCTCCCTTCTGACTTTTCCAGACTCAGTGTAGTGAGTGTAGAGATTAAAAGAAAAAGGACAAAATGTCTTTTATTCCTGGTACAATTTGTGGCTACTGGTCATGATAGGTATTTTGTGCTGGTTTTCTACTGCAGTGTATTTTATGTTCTTTGGAAACGACCTCCTTTGCCAGATTTCTGGTCTGTGTATTTGCCTAATTGGAGCAATACATGCTCCAACCTTCCACTTGCTTATTCTCACACCCACTCCGTTCCTCAACAGATTGATCTGTTTGCTTTGCCCAAGCAAGCAAGGCCCTCCTTGATTAAGGTCCCATCAAGTTGGCTTACCCCTGGATGCTGTCATACACCCACCTGCAGGGCCAACTCAGGTATCCCTGCCACACCAACACGGGAGTGCAGACCATAAACTCCTGTTGCCCTACTCTTTTCTCTGCCATTGGGGAATGTTCCAGAGTCTTCCCACCTTCAGAACTTTCTGGAGAAGCAGGCACCAGTCTTCACAATCAAGCAGAGACAAGCTCTCGCAGGCACTCTAGACATCTGAGTTGGGTGTCGGTTTGACTGTTTCTGCAGCTTTGCAGGCATCTATCTAGCTGGGGTCTGGGGTATTTATTTCACCCTCTTAAAGGTCCTCCTCCTCTGTTAGTGCTTCTCTTGGCAGATCTCTCAAAGTCTTAGGAGGAGGGCAAGAGAAAAGCCAAATAATTTCCTTAGTTATTAATTCCAGAACACTAAACTCCTCTTCTGTATATAGTTAACATTTATATTTCTATTTACATCTACTCTTACTATATATTATTTATGTTTGTATTATATTTGTACTTACTGAATAAAGTTAGCATAAGGGCAGAAAGGCCAGTCTGGTCACCTTTTGGGGAAACTTGTTCGGTTTCCCCAAAAGGGAAGTGGAGGCGTATGGAGGGTGCTTCTAGCTATTGTTCGCATGTTTGCGGGCTTTAACCAGATTTCTGAGATAAGGGGCAAGGCCCTTCAGCATTACGTTACATTTCTTCTTTGCCCTGTCTTTCTTTTTTCTTTTCTTGTTTTTTTTTTTTTTAAGTTTAAGGGTTTTCTTATCAAAGTCTTGTAAAACAATTTCAGAAACTGTACACCAACATGGCACAGACTATAGTACTTTTGTTTTTACTGCACAAAAGTGAAGCTTGGAAACTCCTGTAAGAAAACAGTTGCCTAACTACTTTGCATTTCACATGGAATCACTGTGTGCCTCAGATTACTACTGCAGTAACAGTAACACAAAATTTATTGGTTTTATACAATTATTGAGATCAACTAAAAAGTACATTATCAAGTAGATTTGTCTTATTTTTAAAAGCATATGAAGGTCAATTTAAAATGCACTATCCCCCTTTTCCAACAAGATTAAAACAAATTAATAAAAGTGGAAAATTGAAAATCAGGACAAGAGATAACTTTCTTTTACAGATGGACATCAGGATAGGCAGATAACTTTCACTGATGTAGATGTTCAATAAATTATTTTAGGAAAAAAAATTCCCAAACATTTTATGAAAAAGTATACAACTCTACTTCAAAATATGCTATTTACTTACTGCCAAAGACAGCTTCATTTGAAATCTTGCTTCTGTAATTGAAGTCTAATTATAGCCATCAAAAAAGGTTAGTGCATATATAACCTTTCAAAGTTAAACAAAAGCCACAAAATTTTAGCCACAAGGCTTATCTGTTTCAAATGCTCATTTCCAGTTGTAACTATAAGAATGTTGATGTGTTATGTCAACAAACAAGACCATAAGTAGATCCATCATGTTGGAGGATTTGAATGGCATTTAGGATATTCCTGCCACAATGAACATGCAATCAGCGCATTCTCTACATGGCTCTATTACGGCAATGAATCAAATTCTAGAAATACTGTAAGTAAACTTAATAAAGGACATCATACAACATAAACGATCCATGCCTACTGTAGATGCGTGCAGCTTTTCATTCTTGTTATGAAGCAGACCCAGAATAGTAAAACTGCTTGTTTACTCAATCAGATTTCTACCTGTCAAGAATTGGTTACTCATGTATCCTTTTTCTAAAAGCTTTTGGATGTAAATAACTAATATCAACATCAAGAGCTTTATAACCATTTATGACGCAGAGCTGTATACACCTAGATTTGAGATGAACAAATACAGCGTTAAGAAATCACACAGCGGAATGACACTGATGCGTGTATACAGTTGGAGTCCCACAGAGGCAATATTCAGTCACTCATATCCATGTCTTCTTCTTGAGATCATCTGCATTCACTTTGGGTTCTCTTAGTGAATCGCCATTTCCCTTTTCCACAGAACATCCTTTTGTCTTTGGAGAACCTGGTTCTTTTTGTTTCTTCTCCTCTTTTTTCTCTTTCTCGCTGTCATACCCTTGTTCCTCTTCATTGTAGTCCCCGTGTAACCTGTTTTACATCTTTATCACTCTCTGATTTTCTTTCCCATTCCCTTTCCTTATCTTTACTTTTCTTCTTCTTGCTTGTGGATCGTTCTCTTCCATCTCTGCTTCTTTCTTTGTCTTTATCTTTCTTCTTCTCCTTTTTATGTCTCCTAGGGGATGTTGAGCGAGACAATTTTCTTTTGGGAGACCTAGGCTTTTTAGGAGATCTTGTGCCATTACTGCTTCTTCATCGTCATCTCTCTCTGCTTGCACTTCTGGAACGTCTGGCTGTGCTGTAACTTTTTGGTGGTGTTTTAAAACATTTCTTTTCTTTGTCTTCTTTCTTTTTGTCTCTGTTTTTTGATGTGCTCCTTGACCTTCTACCCCTCTCTCCGGAATGAGATCTTCTCTGTCTTGGACTTTTGGATCGTTGTCTACTCCTTGACTTAGAATGTGATCGCCTTCTTGATCTGCTTTTTTTTTTGTGTGTGTGGTACACGGGCCTCTCACTGTCGTGGCCTCTCCCGCTGCGGAGCACAGGCTCCGGACACACAGCCTCAGCAGCCATGGCTCACGGGCCCAGCCGCTCCACGGCACGTGGGATCCTCCTGGACCGGGGCACGAACCCGTGTCCCCTGCATTGGCAGGCGGACTCTCAACCACTGCGCCACCAGGGAAGCCCTTGATCTGCTTCTTGACCACCTGTGCCTAGAAGATGAGGGAATCCTCCTCCTCCTAGAACATGATCTTGACCTCGAGTGCCTTCGTTTTTCTTCCTTCTTACCTGGTCATATAGCAGCAGAAATGAGGAAGTGTGCCTCTGGTACCCTCGTCATGGCTTCCTCTATTTCTTTACTAGAGGTAGCTGATTTCAGACTTGGTGAAACAAGACGAGCAGCTACATGATTCAACTTGGAATCAACAGTACTCATAAGTTTCAGCGACTGATCGGCAGCAAGAGACTGAGAAGTCCAAGTTTGCACCAGGAAGCCCAAGTGCAGCAAGGGCAGGACCAAGAGACGAGCTCCCAAAGCAGCCAGTGGAACAGCGCCAATCTGGGTAAGTGGGTTGGGAGTAGGCAGGAGTCCATCACCGGGCAGAAGACCTGCCACTGCATTAGCTGGTGCCAACAGAGACAAAGCCTTAGTCTCCTTAGGAATAACTCCTTCTGCATATGGTACGACTGTCAAAGCTCTGTCAACGAATACAGTGTTTGTCAGATGCTGTGCCGCAACTGCTGAGTCTGGATCATGGAACTTAACAAAGCAGGCTCGGGATGAGAATGGCAAAGGCGAATCATCAGGCGGGAAGAGGTGCCGTTCGTCGATCTTCCCTAGGGAACCGAAGAGGGTCCGCATCTGCTCAGAGCTAGCGCTCGGGGAGACATTAGTCACCTGAATTACTTCGGTGCCGCTCCCTCCCCCGCCCCCTGGCCCGCCGCTGAGGCCCGGGCCCCCAGTGCTGGGGACGATGGTAGTATTGCTTATGGCGCTCTTGCCTACTCGCTCTCGAGCGAAGTAATTCCAAGATATAAGGCCGGCACCGGCAACGGGAAGGGCTCCTCTGTCCTCCTGCCCCAGACGCTGGCGGTGCCCTGTCTTTTAAGATGACCCATTGCAAACATCAGGAAAGTCTCTTTTAGTACCTTTGCTTTCTGTGTTTGTAACAAAAACAGAAACAGTCATCACGTATTGAGGTTTTAAGACGTGGAGCAAACAGCTAAATGGTTTACAGGTATTATCTCATTGTGATCACAATAATTTTGAGAGGTCGGTCTTATATTCCCTGTTATATGGATCTGAAAATCAAAGCTGGGAAAGGTTAACTAATTTATTTAAGAATTTACAGACAGCGAGAAGCTTAACTTGGATTTGAACTCACATTTCTAAGATTCTAGAGGCCATGATCTTAATTCCGACATTATACTGTCAAAACATGATGGGTGCTTGCCTAGGTGAATTACCCTATTGATACACTAGCATTAAGGATACATTATTAAAGAAATTCATATAATAATCAACAGATTCTGTACTTTTTAATAGCTCTTAAAATTGTCCTTGAGTTACCATGCAGATTATCACAAAATCTCTGCCCCTCTAATTCCATTTCCTCTTCCTAAAACAATAGCACGTAGGTTAGAGAACAATCTCTTCCCACTGCCCTCTGGGGGGACTAGCCTGCATTGCCTGAGGAACCTGAAATGACCTCCCTTAAGACTCAGTGCTGGGTGTCCTCACCACCTCCCTCTGTTCCTCTAGACCCACAACTAGAGTGTAACGCCAGCAGATCCCTGAAGGTGAAGTGCAAAGTGAGACCCACGAGGAGGTGCAACTTGGGTTCTCCAGAAAGCAAATTCTGGGACGGAGATTTGCTTACAGACAGTTTCTTGGGGCGTGCTCTCAGGAGTAATAACTGTCAGAGGGAATAATGGGGCTGTGCTGCAGTCACAACAAAGGCCTCAGCCACCCCAAGGGAGAGTTGGAGCTGGGAGGCTTGTTCCTAATTGCACAGCTGGGGGCAGGGAGCTGGACATTTAAGTCCCACGTGAACCCGTCACTGGATGCTGGCTGCCCCAAGAAAGGGGCTGTGATGGCGGGGAGGGCAGCTCTCTTCAACTGAGCATAATTCCTGGAGAAGGCTGAGATCAGGGCTGTCAGCAGGGGCATGCCCAGCAGATGGACACAATTCCTTCAGCCTCGGAGGGGCGTCTGAGGACAGAATCCTCTACAAATAGGCGTTCGTTCTATTGTTATTTTCAATTTAACTACTTTGAGGGACTTTATAAGTTTTCATAGGCTTCAGTGGGATTTCCAAGTATTATGCTCTTTTTTCCTAGAAATTTTTATGAGAAAACCTATTTCAAATACAGTTTATGCACTCAGTTTTGTATCATGATGCATTTGGGAATTAAGCTCTCTGTAACTGTGAGGCCTCCCTGCATTTTTATCAATCTTTTGAGACAAGTGTAAACAAAGTGACATAATATGTTTGCAGGCTCCTTATTGAGGAAAAAGTAAGTAAATCAAAATTAGGGGCTGCCCTGGTGGCGCAGTGGTTGAGAGTCCACTTGCCGATGCAGGGGACACGGGTTCGTGCCCCGGTCCGGGAAGATCCCACATGCCGCGGAGCGGCTGGGCCCGTGAGCCATGGCCACTGAGCCTGCGCGTCCGGAGCCTGTGCTCCACAGCGGGAGAGGCCACAACAGTGAGAGGCCCGCGTACTGCAAAAAAAAAAAAAAAAAAATTAATTTGGCAGTGTTCTAGTCATTGTGTACATATGATAAATTGTTTAATCTTCACAGTAAATCGACGTGAGAGATAACATCATTTCCATTATTCAGAGGAAGAAACTGAGGTTCAGAAAAGTTAAAGAAATCAGGCAAAATTTCATATCAATGGCTGCTTTAGGAATTCCCTGTTTTAGTGAAAAAGGTGTATTATATGTCTGTATTAGTTGTACATTGTTGTATAACAAGTCACCCCCAAATTAATGGATAAATAGTAAACTGTTATCATCTCATGTAATTTCTGTGGGTCGTGGAAGTGGCTTAGTTGGGTGAGTCTGGCTCAGGGTTCCTCATTCGGTTGGAGCTGAGATGTCCAAGGAACAATATGGAGACTAGGATGGTTAAAATGTTGGAAGGGAGTTATAAGCAGTGTGGCTACAGTCACTGAAAGCCTTGACCAGGGCTGGAAGATGCACTTCAGCTGTTGGTTGGAGGCCTCAGTTACTTGCTGCATGGACGTCCCCGAAAGGCTGCTTGTATGTTCTCACCACATGGTAGTTGGTGATAGAGCAGGAGGAAGCTGCAATGTCTTCAAGGACCTAGTCTCACAAGTCCCACACAGTCCATTAGGGGCAGTGGAGATGGGCCACACTTTGGGGATGGGAGGCAGTTGAGTAATTTAAAAATTTGTAGACATATTTTAAAACCATCACAACGTTAAGTATGTTAGAGTGTACGCTTTATTTACAAAATTTTCATCACAAATTGGGCACATTATAATTGAACCAACTTTCTTCTTTATTTTTAATTGGAGTATAGTTGACTTACAATATTGCATTAGTTTCTGGTGTACAGCAAAGTGATCCAGTTATATATATATATATATATATATAGTCGTTTTCTTTTCATATCCTTTTCTATCATGGTTTATTACAATATACTGAATATCATTCCTTGTGCTATACAGTAGGACTTTGTTGTATATCTATTTTATATATAGTAGTATGTATATGTTAATCCCTAACTCCTAACTTATTTCTCCTTCACCCCCTTTCCCCTTTGTTAACCATAAACTGTTTTCTATGTGTGTGAGTCTGTTTGTATTTTGTAAATAAGTTCATTAGTGTCATATTTTAGATTCCACATATAAGTGATATCATATAGCATTTGCCTTTCTCTGTCTGAGTTACTTCACTTAGTATGATAATCTCTAGGTCCATCCATGTTGTTCTAAATGGCATTATTTCATTGTTCTATATGGATGAGTAATATTTCATTGTATATATATACCACATCTTCTTTATCCATTCATAAACACTTAGATTCCTTCCATGTCTTGGCTATTGTAAATAGTACTTCTATGAACATTGGGGTGCATGTACCTTTTCAAATTACAGTTTTCTCCAGATATATGCCCAGGAGTGGATCATGTGGCAACTCTATTTTTAGTTTTTTAAGGAACCTCCATACTGTTTTCCATAGTGGCTGCAGCAATTTACATTCCCATCAACAGTGTAGGAGGTTGAACCAAATTTCTTGATTGCTACAAGAAGCAGGCCTTTTATATGGCAATATTTTCTTAGTTATGAATATAGATTTTCTCATGTACAATGTTATGAAGTGGAATGAATGTTCATTCTTTATGGAAATTTTGAATATTTTAAGTATTAAAAGATTGTCTTAATGTAGCAATAAATATTTTCATGTTTAAAATTATTTTATTCATGAGTTTATCCAGTGATTATTTATTGAGGGCATGCTCTTCACCAGTACTGTTCTAGGTGCTGGGGTTAAGGCAACAAACAACACAGGAATCACGATATACCTTCATACATCTTGCATTTTCATGACAGAGATGAGCAACAGCAAGTGACCAGATGATTACAAGTAATCTAGATTGTTAGCTATGAGTCAGGGTACAGTAATAGCTGGTGGAGTGTCTGTAGGCAGGGACCTTGGTAGGGGGTGGGGGGGAGAGTAAGAGAGGGCACATTTTTGGTTAGCAAAGACCACCCCTGACAGGCTAACACTTGATATGCTCAAGGGACACTATGGAGGCTAGTGTGGCTGAAATGTTGGAAGGGAGTGACAAGAAATGAGGTTGGAAATGTGTCCAGGGACCAGATCCCAAGAGTCTTGGAGGCTATAGGCATTAAAGACTTTGAGTTTTACTTTAAGTGTTATATAAGCCAAGGGAAGCTTGAGAACAAGAGAATGATATGGTCTAACATACATTCTAAAAGCTAGATGCTTTTTGGAGAATAAACTCTAGTGAGATAGAAGTTCAAGCAGGACTCCCAGCTGGGAGATGACCCAGAATCCAGAGATGACAGTGTCTTAGAATAGGGAACAGGACAGGGGAGGGAAATGGTCAGACTCAGGTACATTTGTACAGGAGAGAAATAAAGGGGTAAAGGGTAACCCAAAGGCTCTGACCTCATGGCACTAGTCAGTTAATATATAAATGAGTACTTTTCTCTATAGTTTATGCTCACTGCTGAAATGTTTTCAGACATTGCTTTTCCCCTTGAAGAAATTCAGGAAACAACTTAGTTTGAGAGAACATTCTTTACAACTACCAAGTTATTAAATTAACTTTTCCCCTGTTACCCAAGCTTTAGTCACATTAATACTGCACTCAGAGAGCGAGAAATCAATAAAGCCTTTAAATACCCATGATTATTAGTTCATATACGTTTATATAAAATTTGTTTAATAAAAGTATCAATATTTAATTTTAATTTGGTATGAAATGAAGTTTGTTATCAATTTTAAATTTCTTTTGATAACGTTTTTATACTTTAGGAGTCAAAATATTCTATGTCTGGTAATTGAATAATGAAGCAATTGGAAATGAACCTCAAAACTCTCTTCTTTAATTAATAGTCACTAGTTTGTAAAATTTCTCAAGTGGATGGCCTTTCTTATTAGATTTTCTCTTATTTTCTGATTGAGCAGTGCTAACCAAATAATAATCTATGTTATGTCATGTATTAAATATTCCAAACTTTATTTCTTCATGCTGTAGGGTCAGTAGTTTCCATGGATGTTAAAATGTTTTAAATGAGAATTAAAATGGATTCACTGTTCAAATAAGTTTTAGAAATATAAACAAAGTTTAAAAAATTTCCCAGAATTTTCTAGAGCATTCAGTGTATCAATGTGCGTTTTCTCTGTCCAAAGAGGAAGTACCATTTACATAACTAAAACTTATTGACCAAGTAATGGTTTAGTTTCCCCTTTAGTAAAAGGCTTGCCTATCCTTTTCCCTTCATTAATATTACTCTATTCACTTACTTATGGAAAATAGAGTATGTATTGATAGTGGATTGAAATTCACTTTGAACTTAATCATTATTATTCATTTTTTTCAATAAATATTTGTTGAGCACCTAGGATGGGTGTTTAGGGCCAGGGATACAGCAGTGAAAAAAATTGACATCATCTCTGATCTTGAGAATTTATATATGGTCTTCAAACTGAGTCCCCATATCTGCTGGAAGAGAAAAAGACATTCCCAGAAACTGATGAATGGATTTAGGGAATACAGTTCCAGATGTTCTGTGCATAATCTTTCCTAAAACGAATGTACCTGAGAAAGCTCTGGCAAACGGTTCCTGCCCACCCTCTTCTCCCCACAACCCTTTCGCAAAAGACATTTCTCTAGCTTTGCACGAGAAAGGGATACCATTACCCACCTCTTATCTCACTTATCTTACTTCGGTGCATTGTTTCATGGAGGAAAATCTTCCCAGCACCAGCCCCAGGTTGGTGTTGATGTTAAGAAAGCTAATAACCCTAATCCCCTAGTCCTAGCTCACAGCCCCACCGGCACACTCACACACAGACACTTTGTCTGTTGTGTCTGTTGTTGTGTCTCCCTCTCCCTCCCTTCCTCCCCCTTTTCCTCCCTCTCTTACACGCACTCACACACAGACACTTTGTCTGTTGTGTCTGTTGTGTCTGTTGTTGTGTCTCCCTCTCCCTCCCTTCCTCCCCCTTTTCCTCCCTCTCTTACACACACACACACACACACACACACACACACACACTCCTGTTGCGCAAGTGAGAAGTTTGTTGTTTTATTAACTCTCAGTGCTGACCAGAAGGGCGGTCACCTCCAGGATCTCCAGAGTGCCACTGGGAGACATGACTCCTGATAGTTTAGTTCCTGAGCCAGGTCAGCAAGTAATTTCCTGGCAGCTTGGCTCTTCCCAATGTGATGTGTCATGTGGATATTCTTTTCCTTCTTCTCAAATCAGAGCTAGTTGGAAGTTTAGGAGCGATTGAATTAAAACTCCTGTGAGCTCAACTACACTCCTGGCTAATAAGCATCCCTGAAAAAGATGTTCGGAGGAAAAAGCTGGCTTTAAGGGAAGATACCAGACTTCTTGCTCTGGAGGTAGGCAGTGGTCCATCCGTTACCCGGCAGCAGTCATAGGGCAAACCACAGGACCTTAACCAACTATACGAAGGAAATTATAAACGAAGGTTAAAATGTCAAATTGGCTTTCAGAAGCTCATGTAACACATCATACATTTGAAATAGTGTAGATTTGCAATAAAAGTATTTAAAAATAATTTAAACTATTTAAGTTGTTTCAATGTCCTGACTATTGTAAATAGAGCTGCAATGAACATTGTGGTACATGACTCTTTTTGAATTATGGTTTTCTCAGGGTATATGCCCAGTAGTGGGATTGCTGGGTCGTATGGTAGTTCTATTTTTAGTATCTGCCATACTGTTCTCCATAGTGGCTGTATCAATTATCATTCCCGCCAACAGTGCAAAAGGGTTCCCTTTTCTCATGACCAATGATAGATGAATGGATAAAGAATACGTGGTACATATATACAATGGAATATTACTCAGCCATAAAAAGGAACGAAATTGGGTCATTTGTAGAGATGTGGATGGACCTAGAGTCTGTCATACAGAGTTAAGTAAGCCAGAAAGAGAAGAACAAATATCATATATTAACGCATATATGTGAAATCTAGAAAAATGGTACAGATGAACCTATCTGCAGGGCAGGAATAGAGACCCAGATGTAGAGAACATAAGGGTGGACACAGGGCAGGAAGGGGAGGGTGGGATGAATTGGGAGATTAGGTTTGACATCAGTACACTACCTTGTGTAAAACAAATAGCTAGTGGGAAACCGCTGTATAGCACAGGGAGCTCAGGTCGGTGCTCTGTGATGACCTAGATGGGTGGGATGGGGGAGTGGGAGGGAGGTCCAAGAGGGAGGGGATATAGGTATACATAGAGCTGATTCACTTCACTGTACAACAGAAACTAACACAGCATTGTAAAGCCATATTACTCCAATCAAAACAAAAAGTATTTAAAAATGTAAAGAGAACATATGGTAAGGTCCCTATTTTTTTTAATGTGGCATCACTGAATTATTTAACTCTAAGAACTCTCAAATGAGCTCACGGTCCTGAAATATTGTTTGACCACACTCATTTGCCTGCCCCCACCATAAACTGCCCGCCTCCCATGCCCTGTGACCAATCAGGGTTGGAATCACAGCCTCACTTTATGGCACATCCGTTATCCAATTCTCTGAAGAGGCCATCGTTGTGTGAGGAGTGGGGAGAGCCGAGCCCGTTTTGCTGAGTCAGCAGTTCAGGAGTGTTGCTGCCTTAGCTCGAATCCTGGAGGCTTGGGTCCCAGGCAGCTGTTGATAATCCAAGGCAGCTTTTTGGAAGCAGCTCATATCAAATTCCCTTCCCCATTTCTTACTCTTCACTTAAGCTTCATTGAGTCCCCACTCTTTTGAAATGAAAAGTGTGCTGACTAATACAGTTTGTTTTGTCCAACAAGAAAGTGGATGATACAGTGCCAATAATGTTGAATTATCAAAACATGAATTACAGGAATTTTAAGAAACCATCTCTCTTTCAGCCAAACTACAATTCCTTCCTGGCTTCTGCCAGCTCCTGTAGCATTGCCTAAGGGTCCTGCATGATCAGTTGGAATTATTTAGAGTTGGTTTCTCCCTCCCTCCCTCCCTCCCTCCCTCCCTTCCTTCTTTCTCTCCTTCCTTCCCTTCTTCATTTATTTTCCATGATACTGCTTGATTGGAGTAAACAAGAATATGGCCTAAATGCCAGGCTTAGCAGATGCAAACCATAAATTATAATGATTTTTCCACCAGTCTTTATTTCAACTGATCTAATTATCTGCCAATTTGGTGTTTCCAGGGTGTGGGGGCCAGAAAAAGTAAATTGAGCTTAAAAAATGCTTTGGAGTAATTTACATCTGCTTTTAAGTAACGAGATTGCAATATCAGTTGATATAATAAAAACAAAATACTGATTTTCCTATTCCAAGTCCTTTTCCAAAGCAATTTATAATGATGTGATCTAACATATCATGTTGAATGTTTTGCTGTGTTCCAGGAACAGTGCTAGTCACTTTAAAATGATTATCTGATTTACTGCACAGAAACTATGAGATAGGTATTATTCCTATTGTTATTTCTATTTTAAGAAGAGTAAGCCTTGGGTGGGAAGAAAATGTCCTTAAATACTAAACACCTATAAGTATGAAATGCACACTGCTGGCACCCCCCCAAAAAGTAAAATATTTTATTAACATTTTATAGGGATTCCATGTTGAAATGATACTGTTTTCGATATGTTGGGTAAAATAAAATTTGTAACTCAAGTTAAAAAAGAGAAAGAATAAGCTGCAGTTGAGAGAATTTAATGAACCTGCCCAGGGTCACACAGCTAGCAAATGGCTTGGCTAGAATTCAAATCAGGTCGATGTCTCTCTAGAGCCTGAGACTTTGCCACAAATATCTTACACAGGGTCACACAGCACATGCTCAGATAGGGTTGGTTAAATTATTAGTTTCAATATGTCATTTCACTGTGTTGCACTTCACATCTCTGCCACAGCTTCATGATGGATAGAGGAACCTTACTGACTTGCCTTCTCATTCTGAGTGGCCATTGCCCATCCTGCCTGGGTGCCACCATGAGACACATGGAACTTATTTGAAAGGAACCTGCAGGCTGTAGATGAGCCCAGCCAAACCCACTGAGATCAGCTGAATCCAATCTATTCAAACATGAGCATGAGAAGAAATGACAGTTGCTTTAACTCAGTGAGGTTTTTTTTTTAAAAAAAATTGAAGTATAGTCGATTTACAACGTTGTGTTAGTTTCAGGTGTACAGCAAAGTGATTCAGTTATACATATATATATATATATATTTTTTTTTTTTTCAGATTCTTTTCCCTTAGGGGTTACTCCAAAATATTGAGTATAGTTCACTGTGCTATGCAGTAGGTCCTTGTTGGTGATCTGTTTTATATATAGTAGTGTGTGTCTGTTAATCCCAAACTCTAATTTATCCTCCCCGCCTTCCCCTTTGATAACCGTAAGTTGGTTTTCTATGTCTGTGGGTCTATTTCTGTTTTGTATATAAATTCATTTGTATCATTTTTTTTAGATTCCACAAATAAGTGATTTATGATATTTGTCTGGCTTACTTCACTTAGTGTGATAATCTCCATGTCCATCCATGTTGCTGCAAATGGCATTATTTCATTCCTTTTATGGCTGCGTAATATTCAGTTGTATACACGTACCACATCTTCTTTATCCATTCAGTCCACTGAGATTTGCTGTGGTTTGTTAGACAGCACTATTATGACAATAAGTGACATGTTGCAGAAAATGAATTAAGACGTTCAAAATGCACTGGCTGAACTTGGTCTGTAGACTTGGGTTTTTTGTTTATTTTGTTGTTTTGTGTTTTTGATCAGAATCATTTTAAACTTCTTTCTAATCTGAATGTCCTCAGGAGGACAGGTACCCTCCAATGTGCCAATGGTTCCCAAAACTCAAGCCAGTTCTACCTGGGATTTCTTACACCCAGTTACATTCCCACCCACCTGGCCCTTGACAGAATTTCAACTTGTGGTCTTTGCCATAGTCTGTGATGGAGAGGTGCTAAGCTTTCACCTGGTGTATATTTTATTTCCTCCTTGATTTAAATTTACTCTCTAGAGATCTGTATCACATATTGAATTTTTGGAGTAAGTCAGAAACCTGGATAGATTGTGAAAGTCCGTACGAAATAGTCACTGTTTTGGGTTGTTTTTATTTAGTTTATTTTATATAAACATATATATTATATTACATTATACTATATTATATTGCACTGTAATGGATTCATAGAATTTTGGAATTTTATTTAGATATATAACATATTAAATATATGTAATATTCAATGGAATAATAGAATTATAAATTAGATTAGACCTGAAAATATAAGGCATTAAAAACTGCTTAGTTTACTTGGAAAAATTATGTGGCTTATATCTGTTTAATGATTTAATCAAAAGTGGAAGTCTTTACTATTGACATAGAGAAATCAAGTGAACTGTTAATTTATATACAGTTATGAGTATAATTTTTCCTTCAAATTCTTCAATTTTGGTCACATAAAAACTAATATAAATCTTAGTGATTGTTCTTTGTTTATTCAAAGTAGGTATAATTGAATATGTACCTATATTTTCCAATTACCTGTTGGATACATGCAATATAATCTACAGTTAAGTTTTCCTTGGTTCAACTTTTCCTTTGTTTTTATGGGATAAGCCTTAAAACTCTTCCATAATATAAATTACTTCTCCCAATACAATTTAATTTAGAAAATTACCTGTTTTTGACTATTTTACAATGTGCTCCAAACAGAAAACTGATCTGAGGACGACTCGACTCTATCCATCACAACTGGAATGTAACTTGTCTTGAATGAATTAATCAACAGATGATGGATTTCTTAGGCATTAAAAGTAACTCATTCAGTAAACCTCACGGTATTTGCCATCACTTATGTGAATGAAAATGAGGGAAGAAAATGAAAGAAGAAAACATCACTGGAAGAGCAGGGAATTGCTTTCCTACCATGGTAGTTCTCTGAGCATTCCAGATAGCAGACTTGGGGGAAAATGGCTGGTGTGTTGTCCATTTTAATGAAATGCCAATGAACTACCTTAAACGAGATGTTAGTCAAGCCACAATGTCCTTTGTATATGCACATATGTAGCAAAGGGCCGTCAAGGCATTGTGTTTTTAAGAGAATATCTCTATTGAGTATTCTAGTACAGAGAGAAAGACAGTGAGGAATAATAGTCCTGAAAACGTATGGTTAATGAAATTGCAGCAGAAGTGAGCAGTTTTAGAAAAGTTTATCTGGTCTGCAAAAATGCGTGTTGGTGCTTTGAATTGAAACCCTAAGTGAATATTTTCCTTCGACTCTTTCTTCTTAGTGGCCATTTGTTTATCCCACTTAGCAGATCCCCTGCTGCCTGCTCTACTGTCATTTTGGTTGGAACAGTTGTGCTGAGCTACTATCATCAGTTTTCCTCCTAGTTGAATCTGCCAATGCTGACAATTATACTAAAAAGTGCTTGTTCAGTAATGTTCAGTCATTCAGATTACCTTCCTCATTATTTTTCTTCCCTGGAGGCAGTGGATATGAACAGTCCCCAGCTCTTCACCTGGGGCTTAGAGATAGAGAAATTTGTTTAGATCTCAGTTATAATTCTATCTTTGATTAATGGCAAAGAGATTTGAGTCTCATTTCTCAGGAGCAGCTGAGGTCCCAAGTAGCCACATATAGACAACCTAGATATGACTTCAATGTCTCCAGGCTTCACTGGCTTGAGGGAAAGTTCTGGAAACCAAAATACAGAGGGTAAAAAAAAAAAAGTAGAAACAGGATGTTCTGAATAATTTTTAAAAGTGATTACAATACTTTATACATAAAATTATTTTTAAATATCACCTAACCTCAGCATTTGAAATGAGGTGGTATTAGAAAAGTTGTTCATGAAGAGCTCATCTCTCTGAATCTCTAAATAACTTTCTGGCAACTGGAAATGAAGTGAAAATTGAAAGGGAGGTAGAAGCTTGTCGCTTTCTCTTCCCAACAAATACTGTGGAAGACGAAATTTGGTTTTGTGTTCTGGACTGAATCTCCTTCCCCATTTCTTAAAAACCCCTCCCCTTTAATGATCTCTTTTTTCTCTACTAGAAGTTTTCTGTGTGTGTGTGTGTGTGTGTGTGTGTGTGTGTATGTGCTATATTTAATTGCACAAAGCAGAGTCTTTACCTCTGCCCCCCACCATTTGGCATCATATATCTAATACCCTTTACAGTAAATCATGACAAGGAAGTTTCTGCATACAGCATCTCTTTCCATCATCAGAAGGACTAGTTCATTTCCTCCCTGACTGTCCTTCCTCACATTCAGCTGAAGTCCTCATCTTTTATATTTTTAAAGACTATTTTTTTAGAGCAGCTTTAGGTTCATAGCAAAATTGAGAAGAAATTACAGATTTCACATATACTTGCTGCTCCTGTGTATGCGTTTGGGATATATCACCCAGAATGCTCTCTGCTTTGTCCCTTTTAAACTAAATGACAGTGGCTTCTGCTCTCTGAGTGGCAAAGATGTCAAGGAGATAACTGTGTGGCAGAGGCAGCCACAATGAACTCCTCACTTTGAAGTTTTGTTCAGCTCTGGAACATTGCAAACTATAGCCTGTTAATAGGGTCCAGGAAATTGGAGAACTGCAACCTATCCTAGTTGTGAGAACTGGAATTTTAAATTAGTCTCTTGATTTGGTGATTGCAAAGCTCAGACCTCTTGCCTAATGTAGAGTAAAAAAAAAAAAAAAGAGGTTGAATAGTTAGTATTTGACGCGAGTCTGTGATCTTCCAAAGAATCAAACAAGCCATCTCAGACACAAGAGTTCATTTTGATTCTGAAGCTGTACAAATGTCTAGATGTTCTTTCTTAAATTGGAGCTTTACAGTAACTTCAGTTGCTGAGCCAGTCTGAGCCCCTATTAAGTATCCAACTCACCCTGTTGGTTCATATCGAGCTTCATGTCATCTGAAAAGCCCAAGACCTTTTTTTTTTTTTTTCCTTTTTTGCGGTATGCGGGCCTCTCACTGTTGTGGCCTCTCCCGTTGCGGAGCACAGGCTCCGGACGCGCAGGCTCAGCGGCCATGGCTCACGGGCCCAGCCGCTCCGTGGCATGTGGGATCTTCCCGGACCGGGGCACGAACCCGTGTCCCCTGCATCGGCAGGCGGACTCTCAACCCCTGCGCCACCAGGGAAGCCTCCAAGACCTTTTTAATATTAGTAAGACTGTAGTTAAGCTATGTCTTCCACATTCTGTATTTTTGAAATTGTTTTGAATTTTGTTGTTATTATCAGTTATCATGGTGTATTTGTCTAATCTAACCCTCACTCACTGTTCTGTTAATCACATCTTCCTGATTTTTCTTTAGTGTTATCACCCTTCTGTAAGTTGTATTCATGTGTTTGTGAGGATTCATCCCCCTCTCTGAGCTGGGCATGGGATTCGTGTCAAGCCAATCAGATACCACAGTCCTCTGGCCACAGTCCAGTATTTCAGAGCCAATGATATACAGTTCTGGGTCATTTGTAGAGATGTTTCAAAGAGAGTTTTCCTCTTCTGAACCTGAGAAGCAAAATAACAACCCGTGCAGTGACAGGAACCTTCTCAAGAGTAAACATAGAGGAGAGCAGAGGAGAAATCTACAGAAGAGGAGATCTCATCTAATGACATCATTTGAGGCCCTTCTTTAATTTTTATTTAATGTTCACCTGTAGAATCTTCAGTTACCTGAGTCAGTAAATGCTCTTCTTCTCTGCTTAAGCCTGTTTGAGTTGCATCTCTGTCTTTAGCAAGCAAGAGAGTTGACTAATACAAACATAGCTCAGTGCAGCAGTGATTGCCATTCAATGTCATTTGCCTTCTCTAGTTTTTCCAGCCCATCGACATTTTAGAAATCCTGATTCTATCCCAGCTTTGCATCGTCAGAAAATTTAATGTCGGTCTTCTCTGTATTTCAACTTAGGTCGTTGACACAAACCTGGAACCTCAAATGGCAAGTCTCCAGTGTCTAATTAAGCCTTTATTCCCATAATTGTTTACCATGTCCCCAAAACATACCATATGAGACAACCTACCTTGTCTAAGGAATAATCCACCCTACAAACTTGTCATCAGCACGATTTCTTTGTATCAGTATATGATTTCTGAAATTTATTTTTCATCATTTTACAAAATCAGCATAGCAAATCCCCATCACCCATCACAACCATAGGGTATGGAGTCAGACTGTTGAAATCCCAACACTACATCTGCAACCAATTGTTTGGTCTCGGGCAAGTTCTCTAGCCTCTCTGAGCTACAGTGACTTTACCCATGAAGTGAGGATAAGAATTAAATCTTCCTCAAAGGGTTGTAAGAATTAAATGCGAATAACATATATGAAGAATCTAGCCCTGTGTCAGTTAGTATTCCAGCACACAGCAGATGACACATTCAAAATAGGGTGGTTGGTTCACAATGGTTTAATACGGAGACCATTTACTAAGGTGTGGGCAGCATGTGGAAGAATCATGAGGATGATGGTGGAGTTGATCACACCACAGGTTTAACAGCAAAAGGAAGGAACAGCTGCAGGAGCTCAGAAGCGGAGTCAGGTAAACACAGAAACCTAGGGAAGAGCAGTGACCATCAATGGGAACAGGGGATGGATACACAGCCAGCCTCAAGCAACCCCGCGTGGAGGGAGCAGGAAACCAAATTCCAACCCCCTGCTCTTCCTTCGCTCTGATATCCTGCCAGGGATCCTCGGTGGCTAAATCCAATTAAGAGCCAGAGGACAAGGAAGCCAGTTGATGCGCTCAATGTAGATTAGTCTCCCAGTCACAGAACAGGGTGGAAAAGAATGGAGAGTCCTGGAGTAGCCAATGGAATACATCCATCAAAAGCTCAATTCCTAAAACAGTACACTCATAAAAAATATGTCTTTATTTTTAATCAAAATCATTTAGTAACCTATTCAGTTTCCCTAACAATCTTGGAATATAATTATCCTAGATTTGCAGAAAATTTAACATAAAATGTCTCCTTTTTATGTTTCGTTTGAGGTTGAACCACATGAAATTGTCATTTTGCAGGTCAAAAGTAGCTTACTGCCTATACTTTCATGTGATTCAAAGTAATATGCTAAAATTGAATATTCTCTAGTCTGATAGGACTAGATTTATGGTACACTTTGCATTAAAGGAGAATGATGGAAAATTTGGCTGGAGTGGTAGACTGGAGACAGGTAGATAAGGACATTGGATGTCATGATCAGAAGTTCTAAACTTAGAATGTACTAGTTAAGAAGCTACTGGGGTTGTTAAACCTAGGGTGTGATGCTTTCAGGGTTAGAAAGGTAACATTTTCTAGGGCTAGCATGCCATCTGCCTCTGACAATGAGCCTGCTTATTACCTATATCTTATATATTCTGTCTGTTGCTTGGATCATAGCCAAAGAGAAAGTTTGTATTGTTATTAATCATTTTAGAAGGCTCCATTCATGATTTACATCAGTCATATTGACGTCCTCAGAGGTTTTTAGCTACTTTTGGCAATAGCTTTCCCACTTTTGGCTTCTTTCCATGTTCTGCGTAGGGATCTTTTATAGTCATTTTGTTAGTATGTCATTGCGAAACCCCAAAACCTCCCTTGACCGCTATATAAATTGCAAGGCATTGTTGAAATGAAAGGTAATTTGATTATAATTTGGAGTCTCCATCCTTAGGATCATGCCTGATCATATATATTTTAACTTTCTTTGAGATGATAGACCCAATAATGATAATATCCGTCACTGCAGTGTACATTTAAGAAACATGCTTAACTATAGAGTCTTGGGTGTATATTTCTTTTTTTGTTTTGTTTTCCGGTTTACAAATAGATTTATTCAAACACTGGAGCAAAAATACCTCTTACGTTATTAAGTTTAGCGCAATCAAAGGAAAGCTTCTCAATTTACCTTATTTATTAGTGGTGAAAGTACACCAAATAGAAAAATTAAAGTTAGGTCTTCCAGTTCACACTCAGCATCAGGATAAACCCCAAGTAATCGTAGAAGAAACATAGATCAGTGTTATTATAAATGTGGCACGTGGACATATATCCCAAAACAGCTAACAAAGAAGAAAAAGACAACAGAATTGAATACATGAAAGTTTAAACTTTCATATCGGCAAACTGTCATAAATGACCTGAAAATAGAATCCAAGCAAACTATTTACAATTTATATCAATATATCTGACAAAATTGAAATAAATATGTAAGACCCAAGTAGACAAATAGGTGAAGAAAACGATTTATAATTTACATAACTGACAAAAAATTGAAATAAATATATAAATAACTAAGATTGGGTGTATATTTCTTTGCTTAGCATGTAGGAATCTGTGGTGCGTATCATTTATTATCAAGATCTGAAGTTCTTGATGTCAGAATATTAACTATTTCTTTTCTGCCTACAACCAAAAGAATTAGAATTAAGCTCCCTAAATAAGGCTAGTTTCACCAAACTTTTGATTCATTAAGCTGTCGGGAATGTAAGTAAAGAATGTGTTTGGAACTCTGCTTTAGTAGAATAAAATTTACTTCAGTCTGTAGATTATGATGGTAATGACACCAACAGCAACACTAATAACATTTGTCAATGTCAGTCCTGCTCCAGGCTCCATTCCAGCTGTTCTGCGTGTATTATCTCATTTAACTGCCTTGAACAACTCTGTGAAACAGGTGCTACTATTATCCCCATTTTTTTTTTTTTTTTTTTTTTTTGCGGTACGCGGGCCTCTCACTGTTGTGGCTTCTCCCGTTGCGGAGCACAGGCTCCGGACGCGCAGGCTTAGCAGCCATGGCTCACGGGCCCAGCCGCTCCGTGGCATGTGGGATCTTCCCGGACCGGGGCACGAACCCGTGTCCCCTGCATCGGCAGGCGGACTCTCAACCACTGCGCCACCAGGGAAGCCCTATTATCCCCATTTTAATGATGAAGAAACTGAGGTAAAAAAAAACAAGTCAAAGGGCAGGCAGATAGTAAGTAGGACAGCCAGGATTCTAAGGAAGGCCATTTGATTCCAGGGATCGTGAAGTTAGCCAGTAATTTATAAAGTCTCCTTAGTAATTTAGGGAGCCTACCACTGACACATTTTGTCTCTCATGGATGTTTGTATTTAGTTGAGAGACATCTTCTTTCATGTGTATTAGTCATCCTGTTGTCCTTGCAAATCCTAGTCCAGCACTTTGCTCTTGGTTAGTGCAATTCAATGAAATTGAATGAAATTCAGTTTTCTATACCATACACCCTGATGTTTATAGCGCTCCTGCTTTTTCTTCTCTCTCTCTCATTCCAGTATTTCCCACTATTCCATTCTCCCTGGGTTTGTGAGTTTCTCACAATACTTTTGTCACTTGATGTAATTCTCTTGCTTTTCCTCTTAGATCACTTCATATATAGAAGACTTATTCCAATCATTACTCTTTTTGGACCCAAACTTGGTGACCTCTGTGTATCTCGGTTGGCAGCATGCTTTAAAATATTGTCTTTTGTGTCTTTTGGGGCTGTGTTGGGTCTTCATTGCTGCGCGGTGGGCTTTCTCTAGGTGCGGCGAGAGGGGGCTACTCTTCTTTGCCGTGCAAGGGCTTCTCATTGCGGTGGCTTCTCTTGTTGCAGAGCACGGGCTCTAGGTGTGCGGGCTTCAGTAGTTGTGGCATGTGGGCTCAGTAGTTGTGGCTCATGGGCTCCATAGTTGTGGCTCACGGGCTCTAGAGCGCAGGCTTAGTTGTTGTGGCGCACGCACTTAGCTGCTCCGCGGCATGTGGGATCTTCCCGGACCGGGGCTCAAACCCATGTCCCCTGCATTGGCAGGCGGATTCTTAACCACTGCACCATCAGGGAAGTCCCTAAAATATAGTCATTTGGTTGATTAACCATGCTCTGCTGTGGGGAAAAGTGAGTATTATCTGTATTCTTCCCTGTCGTTTACTCCTGAGAACAATTGAGCAGTCTCTCCTCCATGAATCTGCTCCCTTTTACCTATGGTCTTCAGTTGATTTAGTTCCTACAGTTTATCTGAATCCTTTTCTCTAACCCCCGAACATCATTGAGTTTCGCATATGTTGTTTAAATGCTCTTGGTGGAGGCGAGGCTCCTGCCAGAAGGTCCTCGTCCTCCTGGTAAGCGCCCTACCACTTACTGGCACCATATCTTTTTAATCCTAGTTGTCAAAGCCTCGGAAAACGAATACATTTTACTTTGGCTCGTTACTTTCCATTTCTGCTTTTTCCCTTTTAGCTCTGCCTTTTCGCTTGGACTGTTCGTGCTCACTGTACCTAATCATTCATCACTGAGCCACCAGGACACTGCATGTCATTACTGCCTGGGACACCTGACAGGATCCTTAGTGCTCCTGGATGCCAAGATTCTCTTCATTTTTCTGCAGAGTGGTCATAATTTTGTAGCCTACAGTCTGCCTCTTAGAATGAACCACAACCACCTGTTTCTTCCAGAAACTCCCCTTGAAAATAGCCCTGGCGCATTGCTTCTTTTATAAAAGTCTCCTCGATAAGGTGGGAGTTTGGAGGAATGTTTCCTTTAGGCTGATCTGGTCACGTCTTTCTCCTGTCTTTCTGCGGTATTTTCCCTCTGAGCACAGCTTATCAATGATGATTACTTTAGCAACTACTCACGGCTTAGCTCACAGTATTTCAAAACAAAGACAACACTTTTAAAACTCGTTTTAAAATGTCGTTTTCAAGAAACCACTTTTTTGGTGCATGCGCGGTCATGCTCTGGGTTTCCGTGATAAGTTATCGCGTTTTCTTTTTAGTCGAAGGGTATTATGCTTGGATTTAGTGCAGCGTTTTGCTTAACATTCAAAAGATCTTTGAAAGAAAGAAGTAGGGGCGATTTTGCTATATCAGCAAAGGGAACAAGGCTGAACAGCTCTGTATCTCACGAGAATTTAAATGGCATTACCTGGCCCTGTGAAGACAGGGTGGGAAAGTTTTGTCGGTCTTCTAATATTTCTTCGCACTCTACTAGTTGTTCTGAACCTGATTGCTTTTTAATGGAGATCCGACTAAGCGATATAAGGGATTTAACACTCTTCACCCGGAACATTTTCTATTCACTATACGGTTCACTGAGATCCAGATGCAAGCTAACATTAAATTACTCAGTGTTCAGTGATTTTCTTGCACAGACGGTGGTATATAAATCTGCAGTGTTGACTTTATGTGCAGATCTTCTGGGTAACCTAAAAACAATGTAAAATGGTTAAGTGGTACTGTTTTTAAAATTTGCCCATAAAACATATGTTTAAAAGTATTTGACATCTAAATCTTGAAATACTCTCACACCAAAGGATAAATTGGACACATCTCTGCACTGATTTCAGATATTTGTATTCAATTATCATATGCATTACTTTTGCCGAGAATATCAAGGAAACTAAAATGTGCAATCTTTCATTGCCCTGATGATTGCTTTTACCATACTTAATGTTACTTTTTAAAATATTTTTTGATGTATTTTTGAATTAAAATATTTGTGATGATTACAGTATTCTTAAAAATAACATGCCAGTAAGAAAGCTGGTGTGAATTAGCATTGCATGATACTACTTATGAGATCATTTGATAGCTCTAACATCTATTTATATATTTTTATTGCATAATGTGTTAAATCTGTGATACATATTTTTACAGTTTACTATATTCACGTTGACTTCTTTCTCCCTCATTTTAAATGTCTTTCTGTCAACAAATTTTAACCATGTAAATTCCCTCTTTTGAGATTCAATTCATGATAATTAGGATAGGACTTTAATTTAATGTATTATCCTGGTAAGATGACCAACCATTTGGTTTGCCCAGGACTGTTAGGTTCTCTGGGAGCAGGACTTTCGGTTTTAAAACTGGGACTACCTGCTCCAGGAAAATCACTTTTGTTTGCTTGGGCTCAGGGATTTCCCAGAATGCAGCATTTTGTGTTAAAATGACGAACGTTCTCGGTGAACCAAGATGACTGGCCACCCTACATCCTGATTATTACTCTAGTTTTAGCTAGAGCATTTTTAGTCGTGGTTCTTGGTACCAAAGTAAATATTAAAGGTAATCTGGTGTAACCTAATACAAACTGCTCAAATAAGTTTTTACTGGAAATTGTTTTTTATATTTTTAATTTCTTCTTGATACAAATTGTTCAAGGAAGTTATTCCTGGTATAATCACTTTGCTTTCCATGATGATAGCCATGGAGTTATTTCAGTTTGCCTTTGGGTCTCAGGATATGTTCCTCCCAGTGGAGTGATGCTCTGAACTTTGACAGATAACATCTCCTTCCACTATGTCCTTAGAACTTCTGGGAAACTTGAGGTCTTTCCTTCCAGGATTTTGTGCTTCCCTGTGTCTTCAACATGTCACATTGTTCCTCTTCCACTCTGGGACCTCACCCCATGCAATTGCAATGTTTGGATAAGAACTCAATCTCTGAATTTCAGCTCAGTCTTCGTTGCTTGGTGTGGTGGCTGAGAGCAAGGATTTCAGAACTGGGTGGTGTAGCTCAAATGTTGCTCCACTCTTTGCCAGCCATGGAACCTTGGTCAAGTTACCTCACCTCTCTGTGCCTCTGTGTTACCGAACACAAGTTCGTGTGCCTGGCACACAGTGAGGCCAAGCAAACCTAAACGTCAGAGTTTGGAGCAGAGAAGGGTTTATTTCAGGGCCATGCAAGGAGATGGGTGGCCTATGCCCCCAAAACCCTGAACTCCTCGAAGGGTTTCAGCAAAGCATTTTTAAAGGCAAGGTGAGGGAGGGGCATGGTTAGCTGTTGCAAACTTCTTGGTGTGGGAATCCTTTGTTCTTGCCGCTGTCCACATAGGTCAGGTTGCAATGTTCCTGTAGACCTCCAATAAGGCAAATATTATTATCTGTTCTGAAACTTTTTTTCTCTATATGAAAGGAAACATACCTTAAAAGGTCAGAGGTTTGAGAATGGGCTGTCCTGTCTATATCAGGCTATAGGCAACATTCTTTTACAAAAGGTGCAGAGCCAGCATGACTAAGCACAGGCAACAGAGCACAAAGGTTAAAGTAAAAGAAACAGATCTAAGATGGAGTCAGATTTCTTCTTCCCTATTATATCTGTACTCTCAGCTGCTTAATTAGGGCAGTAATAGGATCTCTACTTCTTTGGGGATACTGTGATGATTCAAATTAATGCATCTAAAGCACTTAAATCAATCCACAACGTATAGTAAGTATTTGGTAAACATTGATATTATTCATCTTGATTTCTTTTATCTGACAGTTGTAGTAAGTTACCACCTGCCTGAGTGCCCTTACCCTCACCCCCTGATTTTACTGAATCGGTTAATTTGTAAGTTAATTTGGTAGATCATTGTTAAAACCTAAGCATCTAGAACTAAGAAAATCACCTCTTCAATTAATTCTGAACAGTGCTGGACCTATACTGAGTCCTTTAATGAACCCAGCATCACTGGCCCCAGCCAGCCAGTTCACTCTCTGCTAACTGCAAGGTACCCTTCGAAGTTCTTACTTACAGCCTTCGTCTATAATAAATCACTCCTTTCAGCCATATGAGATTCCTATGACTTGACCTGCAGTATATTGGAATCCATGAGAGAATAAAGTACTTTCGACTGAAATTCACTGAATCCTCATTTTGATATAAAATGCATTTCTTAACTTTCAAGCCATATTTGAATGTCTGTTTGTTTTAATCAACTTCTCTTCATTTGCCTTTGGCCTGAATCAGCTTTGTAATTTATCTAAACATGCAAAGGGAGGAAACATTGTCCAAATGACTCCATTTTATTCTCAGTGAAGATGGATTTTGATGTAAAACTTTAATTTGAAAGGAGAAATCAGATGGCGTCTCTCAGTGGGATCCTTTTCAGAAATGTCCTATGCCGCTGGGTTTTGAGAAAGTGAGAGAGTGGCATGGACATATATACACTACCAAACGTAAAACAGATAGCTAGTGGGAAGCAGCCGCATAGCACAGGGAGATCAGCTAGGTGGTTTGTGACCACCTAGAGGGGTGGGATAGGGAGGGTGGGAGCGAGGGAGACGCAAGAGGGAGGAGATATGGGAACATATGTATATGTATAACTGATTCACTTTGTTATAAAGCAGAAACTAACACACCGTTGTAAAGCAATTATACTCCAATAAAGATGCTAAAAAAATGTTAATAGAAAAGCGATATGTGCATGATAATAACATTATGAGGATGTTCCCACCAGTCCTGGTCTTTGAGTTTAAAGCACGTGGTCTCTAAGTTGACTGAGCTACTTGGTGGCACTAAGCGTAAATGAGTTGAGGTGTTTCCTGACCAGGCTCAGCTGCCACTGCTTCCTCCTGTTCTCACGTTTGTCTTATCCCTCACAATCTCTTTCTGCTACTTCTCTACCATTTAACCAGGTTAATTGAAAGTTTCATGATAGCATGCCCTAGACAAAGCATGGGTAGGGAGGATAAAAACAAGAACAGCCTCAGTGAGGGGGGAAATGTTTGTAAAGAGCAGGCTGAAATACATGCTACCTTTGAGGTACAGAGAACTGTGTACTTTGATTTTCTCTTTATTTCCCTCCTCCAGACTTCCCATTTTTATCTTCAGTTCTTTGCCTCTTCCCTGACCTTTACAGTGTGATCCATTGCTGCCTTCCATGTGAAACAAACAAACAAGCCACGGTGGACTTTTGAGCCTTAAAAAACATTCACTTTCTTTTCCTGATAACTATTTTGCATATGTTATTTGAGAGAATAGACGCTATTTCTAAATAGTATTTTTTTAAAAATTTTAAATGTTTTCCTTGAATTTTTTCTTTTCCAATTTGTTTTCTATTCCTTTTTCATTCTTAAAAAATAATCCACTACATAATATTGAGTTTTCTTAGGACTTATTATTTTCTTTCTAGAACCATAGATTTCTGATAAGATCCAGGGTATGCTGTCATAGTGTCCAGGCTGTTTACTTGCTCACCTTAGGAAGTTTTGATGTGTCATTTCTTTTTTATTGATTTTTGGGGGGTTGTGTTTGTTTTAGGTACAAAGAGCTGAGCTAATATCATAGAGTGATGTGTTATTTCTTGTTCATATTAGTTTTCTCTGAAGTTCTGAGAAGCTGAGAGTAGAAAGGTCACAGAGTAACCCCAAGTTGAGAAAATTAGAATTCGGGGAGGGGCTATTTAATAAAATCAATACTGAAGTTAGTAAATCAATATGGAAATGAGAGTGCAAGATTAGCAATTCAGTAATTAATGTGTGCAACGCTTGTGAGTTAAAAATAACGTTAATAATAATAGCTAACATTCTTTAGAGGATTAATCATGTGCTAGTCTTTGTACTTTATATGGGTTATCTTATTTAGATATTATAATAACCCTCTGAGTGTTACAGTTCTAGGTACCTTATTTATAGATGAGAAACCTGAAATACAGAGAATTTAAGTTGCCTTAATTGCAGAGCTAGTCAGTGACTAAAATCCTATTCACCCTCAGTTAGTTCTGTGTGCCAATCTGGTGCTGTTAACCAAACATAGAGTCCTTATTCTATACCTCTCTCTGCCTATCCATGTCACAGATAGGGAAACTGAGGCTAAATGAGATTTCATGCATTTTGTCATGTCACAGAACAAATTAGAGCCAGGTTCCCAGACTTGCCTGTGCATTAGAACGAGCTAAGCGTTCTTTTAAGTATTCCAAGTCCAGTCCACACCCTAGACCAGTTAAATCACAATTTCAGGGAGAAGGACACAGGTATTAGTAATTTCTGGGGATGGGATTCCAATTTGCCTACAAGTATGGGAAATATTGAGTTACAGGAAATGCTTGAAAAGAGCCAAACGGTACTCATTCCTAAGCCATTTTCATTATATTAGGCACCATCTTTGTTGTGGATTCCCAAAAGAATCTTTCTGCTTCAACTCTTCTTGAGTGCTTAATTATGGACCTGGCATTGAAGTGAGAACTCTACTTGGCTTAACTCACTCAGGGCTCCCATAAAGTACATGAGAAAACTGAAGTTGAGAGAATTAAAGCAACATGTTTAAAGGCACAGACCTAGTTAGTGGTGGAGCCAGGATTCAAACCGCTTGACTCAGAACCCAAGGCGCTGGAATCTGGGAATAATATCGACTGCTGCTATTTTAAAGTCACTTTTCTTTGTTTCCATCCTTGAATACCTGGGAGCCTGCCTGGGCTGTGGGTTTCTGACATTTCTCTTTGCTGACCCTGCCTTCTCCTGAGGCTTTGAGGTTTAGAGCATCTGCATTTAGCCTAAGTCTGGTTGCTCCCATGTCAAGAGTCTTAATCGTGCTAACTGCTGTGTTTAGAGCCTTATCTATATTTAGTTTCCAGCTGTTCTTGCTGATGAATCTGCTGGAGCACAGAAACTGTCTCCATCTTGAGTTCCCCATGGGGTTCAACTTAAAAAAAGAAAAAGAACTTCCACCATCATCCTTGAAATCTATGCATCCAGCATTGCCTCTCCTGCCGGGGTCTCCTTTCAGGGGAGACCTCACTGGCTGTCCTCGTTTGTGGTGTTCTTAATTCCCAGTCATAGCTCTGTAACTCTACACCACTTTAAGAATTCCTTATCCTATATTGTGTGACAAATCATGGAATAGTTACATAGAATCCAGACTTTTCTAAGCACCCATGAATGAAGATTCTTAAAAGAAGAGTGCAAATTAAATATTTGTATTGCATTTTTGAAATTTTATACATTCTGTTTGAAAATCAACAGTTGCTAATTTTAACTTAATTAGTGAAACAGTTATAAAATACTTATGCAGTCATTTAATTACAAATGTTATTTCCTTTTGTTCATTTTCTATCACAGCACTGATGACATTGAAAATTCATAAAAACACATTGCGGGGGACACACAATTTTCGAGGGCAGGAGCCCGCTGTGTCCCCCTTTGGCAAAGCAATAAAGCTATTCATTTCTACTTCACCCCCAAAAAAGAAGAAAAAAACACATTGAATCAATGAGTGAATTAGGTTTACTGAATCTCGAAGTAGTAGAGAGAGAAGCAAAGCCTGCTTCCTGGGCTTGTGACTTGTACAGTCACGTGGAACTCCCTGCTCAGAAGGCAGCTTAATGCCCTGCTTTCTGTCTTGAAATTCTTAATAATTTGTAAAATGGGCCTCCCATTTGCACTTTTCACCGGTTGCTACAGATTATGTAGAGGAGCGTAGGTTCATGTAGCTAGTCCTGAACGGAGGGTATATACTGAAGCACAAAATTAGTTTCCAAAGTAGTTAAACAGAACCGTAGGGGTACATACACTCCTATGTGAACATACTGGTCACACACCCCTAAGAAATCTTTTGGTTGTTGTAATGAGTGTAGAAATTAATACATAAAAAAAAGGATTTCTTTAGAATTAGGCTGAATAATCACGTTTTGTATATCCGTACCCACATTTCTCGTGTATATAGTGGTGATTAATAAAACACACGTTCATTTAGTATCTTTACTGAATTCATAAACGCTGGAAGTTTAGCCATTACTACGTGAGGGGGGTCAGACATCTGTTTTGACATTCAAGTTGTCCTGGACATAACTGATGCCCTCTCCTGAACCTATCTGAATGAATTAAAATGAACTTTCCTATCTCTGCCCGTAGAGATAAAAATATGTGAAAAATGTAACAGTAATTTAAAAAGTATATGTATTTGAGCTTAAATAAATTCTTATTCCAGAAACAAAGTACAAATGCCTTGCTCTGGAGAATTTCAGATCAGATACTGGTCCTATGTCCTAGGGCCTCCGTTTATTACCCTTCCCGTGGATAGCAGATGATAGACTGGAATAGAGGCTTCTGCGTGAAGCCAGGACCCTACAGGGGTAGCTCCTCCAAAAACAGGAATTTAAATAACTCTACCCATGAAACTGGAAGTGGCAAGGAGGTTTTCTGTCTATCCGGGCTGTAAGTGTATATGTGGGTAGAGAAGGGGGCTGAGGAAATTACACTTCCAGACCTGGGCTCTGTAAGTAGAGTCCAAATTTACACATCCTGTGTATTATGAATGTAATTTCAAAAATGACCATTTAAACTCCACCAAATTCTGTGAAAAAGCTGATCACTCTGTAAAAGCAAAGGTCAAATATCTCCGTAGGGACACGCCCACAACCCAAGGCACACAGGATACTAATGCAATCCAGACAAAGGATAAGACATGATGGACATGTGAAGAGACCACAAGGAGGGAAAGAAAGCAAACACAAGGAAGAGGAGGATTACACTTGAAAACTGGATAAAAGGGAATCCTCTCAAAGAAACTCTAAAGAAGAATTTCTAAAATTATCAGAGTGATAGAGAAGAACTAGTGGGTATCACCGAAGAGGAAATGACAATCACTTAGAGAATTAGAAACTAATCAGATATAATTACAAATGAAAAATATAGTAGAGATATTTAAATCTCAGTAGGTACATTAATAGGCAGATTTGATCATTTTGAAGGAGGAATTCTTTGTGTGTTGGGAGTTACTCATGAGAAAATTACCAGAAAAACTATAAAAACAAGACAGTTATAAAAAGGAAGTTAACAGAAATGGACTTTAGAGTGATAAGACACAATCTATGTGGTGATAGACTATCCAGAGTAAATAGAGAGAATTAAAAATAGACAATAAAGAAAAAAGAAACTAACCAATGATTTCCCACAATTGTTTAAAGAAAGGCATAGGGCTTCCCTGGTGGCGCAGCGGTTGAGAGTCCGCCTGCCGATGCAGGGGACACGGGTTCGTGCCCCGGTCCGGGAGGATCCCACATGCCGCGGAGCGGCTGGGCCCGTGAGCCATGGCCGCTGAGCCTGTGCGTCCGGAGCCTGTGCGTCCGGAGCCTGTGCTCCGCGACGGGAGAGGCCACAACAGTGAGAGGCCCGCATACCGCAAAAAAAAAAAAAAAAAAAGAAAGGCATACATATATCCTTAACAGACAGTAATTACTCATAGTTCTAAATAGGGTGATTGATAGTGCAAAATATCTTAAAAGTAAAATCAAAGTGAAGAGCACATTTTAAAAGAAACCAGAAGAAAAAGACAGTTTACCTACAAAAAAAATAATTAGTTGAATTAATATTCAATTAAATTAATAAATTAATATTCAATTAAATTAATATTAGTTGAATTAATATTTCATTATGAAATATTATCTTCAGAGTACTAATGGGAAATAAATATTGTAAAATTCTAAACCCAGCTTAGTATCTTTTAATAGGAAATTTGAAATGAACACAAGATAAAATCTGAATTTTCCATTCCTAGAACTCTACTGAAACAAATATCAAAGTTGTAGTTCGGAACTACAACTTACCAGAAATAAAATGAATAATTGAATCTGTAACAAACAAGTTAGATGCAAGGAGAAATTCAGTTCAAATATATAGGTGAACATATTAATAAATCCAAATATAGATGGTTAAACAATAGAAATATTTTAATTTGGGTAGAACAAGGCATGCTAAAATACTAGAAAGCCATAAAAGTGAAAATGGGAGGAGAAATGTTATAACTTTAGACTTTGTTGCCAAGAGTGCAACTTAACAATTAAATGTAACTACTAAAAGTACTTAAAAAGTAGTGGATTCACTTACTGCAAATGAGTGTGGAGGGAAAAGTTGAATAAATTAAAATCTATATCACAAAGGGGGAAAAGGGAAAGAAGCAATGATAACACAAAAAACAGTAGAGATAACCCTAAATCAATCAAAGTAAATATAAACATTAATTTTCTAGTTATAATGCAGAAATTATTGACAAAATTAGAAGCAAAAAATAATAGAACTTTGGTTTCCTTACAAGGGATGTAGTGAAAATATAACAACACAGAAGAGTTGAAACAAAGCTGGAAAGAGATCTGCTAACCAAAAGACCACTGTATAGCAATACTAATATAAGACAAAATGGACTTTCACAAAAGTGTTACCCAAAATGAAGAGTTCCTTCGTTCTAAAAAAAAAAAAAGGAATGATTCTCTATGTCTTCATGTAATCCCAAACTGATGTACACTTTACACAGCCTAAAATATATATACAGCAAAAATTTACAGAAGAAAAATGAGCTTCAATTTTATCTGGAATGTTATTTCTTAAGACAATAATACCTGTAAAATATATAACAGAATAGTAACCTGCATTAAATCTGAGTGGCAGGTACACTGGATCTTTTATATTGCTCTTTGGACTTTAAAAGTTTGAAATATTTTCTAATAACATTTAGAAAGCTCAGTGCCTTTTGCATGTTAAAAGTTAGGAAACTATTGTTCCAATTAAAGTCATTTGAGCTAAGGCAGAGTTGTGTGTGTGTGTGTGTGTGTACATATATGCATATATGTATAAATTTATGAATTCAATAAACATTTATTAAATGCCTACTGTTTTTCAGCCATGAAGGCAGGTTAGAAGTTTGGCATGTAAAAATGCATGTCAGGAGGATGGGCTAGGTTATGCTGCAAAAACAACCTTAAAATCTCCAGCTTTTTCACACAAAAGGTTATTTTGAACTTACGCAAAGCCCACTGCAGGGTCACATGGCTCTCACCTTGATATGGGTGGAAAAAGCCTCTACAAAAGCCTCTACAAAAAAGCCTCTAAAAACCTTTTGGTCTTTACAGAAAGGAAAATGAGAAGATGAAAATCACAGGTTCTTACACATTCTCACCCCTGAATGTTCTCAGTCATCCTTGGCTTCCATTGATGAAAGAAATTCAGATGGCCCTGTCTGAGTTCAAATAGGCAGTGAAGTGGCAGAAAGGAAAAAAGAACTAGAAAGGCCAGTTTAGCTTAGTTTGCAAGAACACAGTTCTCCTGCCATCTTGGAACTAGCAGTTAAGTATAGTGTCTAGATCGATTTCTTAATCTCATCACCGTTGACCTTTTTGACTGGATAATTCTTTGTTGTGTGGGGCAGTCTTCTGCATTGCAGAATGTTTAGAGGCATCCCCGACCTCTACTCATTAAACGCCAATGGCATCTCCCAGTTATGACAAACCCAAATATCTCCAAACATTGCCCTGTTCCCTGGGTGGGGGTTCAGGGGGATTGTTCCCGGCTGAGAAACACTGTTCTAAAAGAGATAGAAGAACTATTTTAGAGAGTAGGTAGCGAATCTGTGAGATCTCATAGTAAGAAGTAGCACGTGCTGCAACTACAAATAAGTTTATCTCCAAATTTATGTTGATTCCCCCATGACCTTTACAAAGCCCTGCTTAACGATATGAGAAACTCTCCCTTGTCTTTTTGGCTTGCCCCCAAAAGGGTGGCAATCATATGCTCCTGTAGAATGGCCATTGTTTCCCATGTCAGTGGAAAAGATCCATTTTTGACAGGTATGTGGGCACGTCAATCAAGGTGCCAGCCAGAAAAATGCAGGCTTGGGATGTTTCCTAGAATGCTGGCATAGGTTCAAACATCAAAACACAAGAGTGATTTCAAGCAGGTCTTCATAGGGAAGCCAGGAGATAGAGATCAATTTCCAGAGGTAATGCTGAAAGAATATACGGGGACGGTGAAAACAGGAGAAAGACCAAGAACCAGGAGCCAGATGTTTTCTGCAGTTAAGCACTTGTCTCCAGAAACACACAAGAAGTGTGGATGTTCACTCCTGTTCACTCCTGGATGAGTGTTCACAGCTCAGATTTCCAGGCTGAGAGATGTAAGTACGAGGGTGCCTGCCTGGATGAATGGACAGGAATGGTACCAAGAGTCACCAAAAACAAAGTTGATAAACCAAAGGATTAGAAATCCAGTGAGCAGTGGGGCTATCTAAGAGGGTGGAGACAAAGTTCTCCAGCATGACAGCTACAGAAAGAGAAAGGAAATAATCAGGCGGAAGTTGAGACAAGCCTGGATATTTTCTTTCAAGTTGCCTTAGGTGTCACTTTCATGAAAGAGTTTGTATCTTTGCACGATGCCTTATGGAGCATAGGGGAATAAAAAATATATAGTGCAATCTATGTGTTTGCAATCTATTTAGCTATTACCAATATTTATATGCTAATTTGTGGTATAATAAATTGACGAAATGGTCCTATAAAGTGGATCCACTGGCACGTTGTGTAATGCTTGACACTAAACCTATTTGCTTTGAATTAAATCCTGTAATTGGCAGGGAGGTAATTCTTTAGTATCTTTCTCTATAAATTATTTGCTTAGGTAAATAGCAGATAGACCCATCCTATGGCCACAGGTATGTTTAATGTTTAAAAAAGGAGTGATATATGCTTATTATAAACAATTCAAACATTAAAGACATATATAAAAACTGAGAATTCTCTCTTCTTCTGCCTCTAATTTAGTCCTGGAACCTTTTTAAGAGCCACTTTAAACTGTAAACACTTTTCAGATTATTTTGCAGTCTTATAGTTTTCTTTTTACTTTGTGTAAAGTCTGTTTCCAAGGAGTTACTTTTGTCAACCATTTATTAATTTCTATTTTCATTGCACTCTGCATTTCTGTTTTGTGAATATTTACATCGAAATTCCATTATTAACCAATATATTACGTTAATCACTATTCTTAGCAGCTTCGCCTACTCATTATTATTTCTTGTATACCTGCCTTCATTTTTCCCTTCAATTCATTTTTCCATTTTCATACACCTATCTTATTTCTTTTGGATAATAATTTTTCTGAGTATTCATATATATATATATATTTTCTATTTTGAATATTTTGGAGGGTGGATGTACATTTCAGGTTCAAAACAGTCTTAGCACATTTTACATATTGCTATACTGGTCATTTAGATTTTGTTTTGGTTTTGTTTTGTTAGCATTTCTTGTTACAAGTGAGTTTGGTTCATATTAATTCCTAGGTATTCTCTCTGGCAGCTTGTAGGATTGTTTTGTTTATCCTTGGAGATTGCACTGTCCAGGAGTGAGGGATGTGAGGATGCATGGATACCTTTGTATTCTGTGTTCTGGAAGAAACTCTTTCCTTCCTTTAAACTTCTAGTGCACTGAGTTAATCTGTTGTCAATGGTAACTCTATATTTCTATTGAGTTTTCTTTTCTTTCTTTCTCCCCCCTCATCCCTCGTTTTAAATTTCAGCAGCCATGCTTTTAATATCTGAGAAAGGTAAATTGGGTTTTGGTTTTTAAATAACAGACCTATTTTTAGAGCTGTAATAGCATCTTGAAACCCTTTGAAGATACAAATTATACATTTATTTTTCTCCAAGATTTCTTCTCATTCCTGATTTAGCCCTGTTTCTCAGGGTTACTCCTTGTTTTTGTAGTCTTTCCTGCCAATTATTTTCCTCAAGCAGTTGATGATTTGGGCAGTTTGCTTAGATATGTAAATAAGCGTTGTGACTGACCAAAGCTATTGATGGAGGGTTTTAACTCAGTTAAAAGAAAATCTGTGCGGTTAATCAGAGGATACTGCTGGGAACCTGAGTCCCGTTGTCTTATGTTTCTGTGACTGTGGAACTCTTGTGTTCTAAGAACGGGGTCTCCTCTGCCAGCCTGGGGTCCAGATGCTCCTTGGGGTCTGACCCAGCTTCATCCTCCAGCCCCATCATCCACTTTGGGTCTCCTAAGGGACTGCCCACTTTATTTAGCAAGATGTACTTAAAACTTTGGCCTGGCTGGATCTTCTCAGCTAATCAGCTCCTTTAATTGTTTTCTACCTGTCAACACACAGGTTGATTTTGCTTCCAACCCTGCTACCTGAGCTATTGGAGCTATGTCAAAGCTCTACTGGGAAAATTCACTTTTTTGAGTTATTTTTGGGAGGCCCCAACACAAATAGCCAACACATTAAAGGGTCCCCACATCAACAGTAAATGCAAATATTTTAACAGTACAAAACAATTAAAATATTAATTAAAAAATTATTTGGCTTAAAGTAACTTAATACTGTTGTCTCTGGTGTCTCAGTAATCATCATACTTGGGAATTCTTGCAAGGTAAGAATATGTAACTTCATTAACAAATGTGGAAGAATTTTTATATGCGCGGTGTATGACAAGACAGTTATTAAAATTTTAAGTTCAAAGACATTTAAGCAAGTATGTTTTTTTCATTTAAGTTTTGTACTTTTTGTATTTTGAAGCCAATATATGTTTTCAAAAGTCAAACAAATTTGTACATCTTAAGCACTAATCCTCTTTTTAACCTGTGTGGATTGCACATTTCTTAGCTCTTTTGGGTTTTACCTTCTGTTTGCGCTTACCTACTTTAAATCTTCCATAAATTCCTCAAATTTGTGTTCTGCTAATGGTCTTCCTCTACTTTCCATTGCTAATATTGGTTTATTTTTAATTTTCCATATTTTTTCTATTATTCTAACGGGATTTGGGGAGATAGGAAAAAACCTAAATACCATTGTTGAGTCAACAATCTTTGACTAGGAGCCGGTAATCACTTTTGATTGAGAAACTCTCGATTTTCTATATACATTTTAAATGAATATAATCTATTGCCAGTACTTAAACGTAGACAGAAGCTGATTCCACTTCCTAATGATTCTATGTCTAGCAGCTCATGGAGAATGTTCTTAACCCTATACTGTTAACGCGGTGGGTGGACACCCCTGGGGGAGTCAAAATGTATCCAAAGACCAGAATAAGTTGTTGTACTTCCTTGCTGAGTGACAATGAAAGTGATGCCAGCTCTGGACATTGTCCCCCAGACTACTGTGTCACATCAGTATTCCTCTCTTATGGTAATTATTTTAAATACTCTTTGGATATGAGTCTGGTCTCCTCATTGGACTACAATCTAGGGGTCATAATTTATTCACCTTTGTAAGTCCCATTTACAGGACACTCTCTGGAGCCACATGCATTTCCTGGTGAAGAAGAGGGAGAGAGAATAAGAGAATACAGGAGGGGGCAAGGAGGGAGGGGTGAGGGAGGGAGAGGGAGGGAGATTTTTATAAGCAATGTTTTATAACTACGAATGCATGTTTGTGTAGTTTATTAACTACTTTGGTGTTTGGTATGAAGACACATTTGTAGAATATATTTAGTGTGTCATCTCCTTAGGATTCACCAAATCTTTGATCATTGCTAATGGAACTAATACTTTGGATAAAGTTCAGAAAGTGCTATGCATTTCAAGCTTAGCTTGTGACTGTAAGGACTTTAGGACAATAACCCTTAAGATGTCAAGGAGGAGGTGGGTCTTATACCCTTTCAAGAACCTAGTGTTGAAAAAAGGTGCTTCTTCTCCCCAGAAAAAAAAACAAATGGTGCTAATAATTTCGGAAGGGTAATAGGGTGTCTGGATCTCAAGTTAAGAGTCCTTGTTGCAGAAAATTAGTATCAATACAATTCCCTGTTTGATAATATCATGTACACGTACTGATTATTTTATGTGTATCTTGAACTACAATATTTGAAAGAAATAAAAGAAGAAAGGAAGAGAGGGAGGAAGAAGAAAGCTGCTACTTTTTCGAGTCCTTTTTGAAATGTTTTGTTTGTGCTACAAAATACAAGGTGTTTTGTCGTAGCATAATCACAGTCTTGAAGACTTGAATTTCAGCTCTGTAACTTAGCAAAGATGTGATCTTAAGTAAATTACTGTGTTACTGTATCTCTCAGTAACTCCCTCCTTAAAATACAATCATAATCATTTTCCACCTTCTACAAAGGATTGTTATAAGTATTAAATGATTGTTTTCTATTTTTATTTTTTATTATTATTTATTTTATTTACTTATTTTTGGCTGCGTTGGGTCTTCGTTGCTGTGCGTGGGCTTTCTCTAGTTGCAGCGAGCGGGGGCCACTGTTCTTTGTGGTGCGCGGGCTTCTCACTGCAGTGGCTTCTCGTTGCAGAGCACGGGCTCCAGGCGCCTGGGCTTCAGGAGTTGTGGCTTGCAGCCTCAGTAGTTGTGGCTCGCAGGCTCTGGAGCGCAGGCTCAGTAGTTATGGCTCACGGGCTTAGTTGCTCTGCGGCATGTGGGATCTTCCCGGACCAGGGCTCAAACCTGTGTCACCTGCATTGGCAGGCAGATTCTTGACCACTGTGCCACCAGGGAAGCCCCTGTTTTCTAAATTATAGATTTTATTATTACATCATTAGATGTTTACAACCATTCTTATTAATACAACCACTAAGTTACTATTATTTAGATTCCAAAAATTTCCTCTGATCATCCAGGAGTTTATTTTATGCATCAAAATTTTAAAGTTTCTACGAAATACCAAACTGTAGCATTTTGTGAATTGCATCTCCTGATAGTAAGAGTGGTTTTCTTCTTGTCTTGAGCTGAGTCTGTCAGCTCAAGACAAGAAATGAAGAAATGCTGTCAGGTTGGTAACAACCCAGTATTGGGTTTGTTTTTGGGCGGTTTGCTTCTATATTAATGATGGCTATATTGGGAGACAGTCAAACTCTGATGAAGTATAGACAGCAGTGTTTTTTTCTAAGAATGAGTATACCGTTCTTCAATATTTCAAATGCTTTAAAATAGCCATCTACCCACACTTTGTACTTATTTCCATAAAAAGCTTTCTTATTAGGGACTTCTTCGCTTAAATATACTTATTTTAGAAATAATAAATGGTGGAATTTACTCATAAATTACTGCAGTCTTATGCAAAAATAAATCAAGCTCTAAGTAATTATTTATTATGCTTCTGGGAACAATTTAGGGAAGATTCATTAACAAAACTTGTAGAAAGCCATGTATCATGTCTTCAATGAGTTATATTAGTAGTGAAACGTTTTCAATTATGATCAGGTGAAATATTCTGTCCAGGATTCTACCATGTACATGTAGTTCTAAATAGATAATATTTTCACTGGGGGGTGAGTGGTAGGGGGACAGGAGAAAGGAAGGAATAAAAAAAAATCAGACAAGATTTATTGAAATAGCTCTCCTTACATTAGTTTCCCTGTTCCAAATATAAGCAACGTCTGCCCAAATAATTATTCTTACAGAAGCACAGAAATTGTTCAATTCTTATGAGGAGATAGTGATGCACCTGGAAAAATGTTCTGCCTGTACGGTGAGGTAAATTTGTGGAATCCAGTTTGTCCCCCAAATATTTTTGTAGTGTTGGGTCCTTGGGAGCCTCATGTCCAGCTAGAGCCCATCAGAGAGTCTTAGATTGTGGATTTCTAGGTTTGACATGTAGTTATCCCAACTACATCATATTGGGCTCCCAGTCTCTAGACTGGCAGAGATGCAGGTCTAAGCCTGAACAGGGCAAACTCAATAGATGTCTTTCTCCAACCCCACTTCAGCCAACTCAAGAACAGGTTTAGAAGTGAACTGGTATTTGGAGTAAATAGTCGCCCCTGGTGCTAATGCTTCTTTTCTTGCGGAGGCAGAGAAAATTATGTTGGCAAAGTGTGTGTACGGAACTCTTGTGAATTTTGCTCTGCCCCAAAGTTAGTTTTCTAAATATTCTGAGTCTCATGACATAGGCGGATTGTATGTTTATGACCACAGCAGTTTATTAATTAATTTATTTGTTTTTGCTGTGTTGGGTCTTCGTTTTTGTGCGTGGGCTTTCTCTGGTTGTGGCAAGCGGGGGCCACTCTTCATCGCGGTGCGCGGGCCTCTCACTATCGCGGCTTTTCTTGTTGCGAAGCACAGACTCCAGACGCGCAGGCTCAGTAGTTGTGGCTCACGGGCCTAATTGCTCCGCGGCATGTGGGATCCTCCCAGACCAGGGCTCGAACCCATCACCCCTGCATTAGCAGGCAGATTCTCAACCACTGCGCCACCAGGGAAGCCCAGACAACAGCAGTTAAAATGACTCCTCTTGATCTTTTTTCCCCACTGTGTTTTTTCATACATGCTGATTTTTAAAGCTAATAAATATTCTTCATATTTTATTAATTGTAATGTTCTAATCTTGAAATCTCTTAGAGATTTTTTTTTTTTTTTTTTTTTTGCAGTAGGCCACTAAGGGCAAATACAATCAGGAAGATGATTAGACTAATTGTAGGTCTTTGATACCAAGTCAGAAGGGAATTTATCCCTCCATTCTCCCCCTTTTTCCTTGATTCTCTTTTATCTCCAGTCTACTGTTTCTATTACTACTATTATTTCTACTTATATCCTGTTCCTTTATCATTTCTTTTTTATTTTGCTTGTTTTGTAATATTTTGATTACACTATTTACAAAACTATATATTCAATATAATAAAAATCTATATATCCATAAGCAAACAAGACGTAAAACACAGTGCAACCATTTGCAGCAACGTGGATGGGCCTAGAGATTATCATACTAAGTGAAGTAAGTCAGGCGGAGAAAGCCAACTGTCATATGATATCACTTTTTTGTGGAACCTGAAAAAGATGATACAAATGAATTTATTTACAAAACAGAAACAGACTTACAGACATAGAAAACAAGCTTATGATTACCAAAGGGGAAAGGGGGGCAGGGATAAATTAGGAGTTTGGGATTAATAGATACACACTGCTATATGTAAAATACATAAACAACAAGGACCTACTATAGAGCACAGGGAACTATATTCAATATCTTGTCATAACCTATAAGGAAAAAGAATCTGAAAACATATGTGTGTAACTGAATCACTTTGCTGTACATCTGAAACGAACACAACATTGTAAATTAACTGTACTTCAATTTAAAAAAAAGAAAAACATGACCATGCAGCTGATGGCCCCTCAGTAGCATTTGAAAATCCCCTGACTCTTCTTCAGCCAGTTCTTTGGAAAGGAACTGCTTTCCAAATTTTGACATTTAAAAATCCCATATTTCAGTATTTCATTTTATATGTAAAGTTTATACTAATTGTATATTTGACATCACCTTCTGCAACTTATTTTCTCATTGAAATTATTTTTTAAAGATTCATCTATATTGTATAGTTTTTCATAGTATGTATATACTACAATGTATTTGTTCATTCTCTGGTCGAGGGATACGGATAGTTATAATTTTTCCTATCTAGACTTTACTGGAATCAACATTTCCCTATATATTTTAACACACTGTACACCTAATAATAGGATTTCTGGGGATTGCTTGGCTTAGAGTATACTGGCTTTTACTTTATTTTTATTTATTTATTTTTTGTTTTTTTTTTTCAATTTTTATCTTATAGTGATTAACACTTTTGCATTAGTTTCAGGGGTACAGCAAACTGACTCAGTTATACATCTGCATATATCCATTCTTTTTCAGATTCTTTTCTCATTTCGGTTATTACAGAATATTGAGCAAAGTTCCCTCTGCTACACAGTGGGTTTTTAAATAGATATTACGAAGTGTTCTCCAAAGTGGTTTCACCAAGTTGCCCTCCTACCCTCAGTGTATGAGAATTCGATTCCTTCACATCTTTCCTAATATTGGGATTTGTACAACCTCGTAATATTTTGATTTCTGTACTTCCTGTTGTTTCTTATTTCCTACCTTCCAACTTTTTAAAATGTATTGTGGTTTTAATTCTGCTCTCCTAGGTTAGGCATCTCTCTCAATTTTCAGACTTCCTTCTTTGCTAATATAAGAATTTAAATTTACAGTTGTTATCATGCACACTGATTGAACTAATCATTACTTGTCTTGATTTGCAGTAATTTTATAATTATTTGGGTTTAAGCATTTCCTGATTTTAATTCTTGTTACTCGAAGTGTGTATAGAAATTTCCACACACCTTTTAGCTGTTTTTGTTGCATTTTTAGTTGTGTGGAACCTAGAGAAGTGCTTTCCAGCTTGATTGCATTTTGGTTGGAAAAACAAAGTCTGTATGAAAGTGATTCTATCTGTTGAGCTTTGCTTTATGTTCTAGAAAGTATTTTCCCCAAAACCCAGACCAGTAAAAGAAAGTGTCTTTGTCCTCTGCCTTTGCGTCCAAGTAGATATTTTTCCAGTCTACCTTATTTTGAAAGCCTAGCATTCTGAAGACCTGAATTTTATGAGGAGTCTTAGTTCCAATGCCCATCTAAATAAAGGTAATTTTTGAAAAATAAATAATGATACACCAACTAAATATCCGTTAAACAAACAAAATGGAACCCTACTTCTCACCAAACACCAGAATGAACTCCAAATTCATCAAAGATTCAACTGTAGGGATTTGAACTATACAAAGAAGACTAGAAGAAAAGATGTCTCAGTTTCTTTATAATCTGGATGTGGGAAAGCCTAAACAAGACTCAAAATTCAGATGTGATAAAGAAAAGATTGATAAATGTGACCCTATAAAAATATTAAAAGAAACCTTTTGTATGCACAAAAAGAAAACCCTATAAACTAAAAATAACATAAATGCCAAACTGGGAGAAAATGCCATATATCTATTATATATACATCACATGGCAACTTATATATGATATTTTTATCTGATAAAGGATGAATATCCCCAATATGTAAAGTCCTAAAAAACCAGAAAAATTACTGAAAACCGAATAGAAAAGTAGACAAAATATCTGGGCAGTTCAGATTAAACATATACAAATGGGCCTTACACAAATGGTGCTTATTCAATTTTCCTCATAAATTTAAAATGTAAACTAAAACTACACTGAACTCTTATTTCTCACCTATCAGATTGACAAGACTTCTAAAGCTAGGAAGTACACTCTACTGATGAAAATGTGAAGAGTTTCTGCTCCCATACGTTTCTGATAGTCATACACAACCCCTCTAGGGAAGAATCTGCAAGATTTATCAAAACTGCAGAAGCACACTTCCCACTGAATCTGCAGTGGATGTCATTGATCGCTATATACACTGAGGATAAACCTCCACACATACCAAACAACTCATACCCAAGGTGATTCATGCAGTGTTATTTGTAATAACAGAATTTTGGAAACAACCTAAATAAAAATCCATAAAAGCCTGATTTGAATCAACTGTAGTAGACTTACACAAAAGACTGTTGTTAATCAAATGTTTAAAAATGAAGTCGATCTCTATGAACATTTATGGAATGATTTCCAGAATATTTTGATTAGTGAAAAAAATCAAGATGTGGTAGAATGTTGCTAGTTTTACATAAAGAAGCATGAGAATGACGACAGCAACGTAAGGACAATGGTTGTTAATAGGAGTGTGTGAAAACAGGACAGAAGGGGTAGGGATGAGATGGAAACTACTCTGGGAATACCTTTTGATTCAGTGTTTTTCTTAAACAATCTACCTTTTCAAAACATTGTTAGCAAATGAGGATTTTAAAAGAACTAAAATTGAGTCTCTTTGTCTAATTGACACATAAAACAACTTCACACTTCACCTGTACCCAAGGTCTAGATGTCTTCCTTGTGGAACTGTTAAAACCCAATCCACTGTTTCTACCATCTGTGTGTCAATTTCTACTTACTGCTCTTTTTTTTTTTTTTTTTTTTTGCGGTACGCGGGCCTCTCACTGTTGTGGCCTCTCCCACAACAGCACAGGCTCCGGACGCGCAGGCTCAGCGGCCATGGCTCACGGGTCCAGCCGCTCCGCGGCATGTGGGATCTTCCCGGACCGGGGCACGAACCCGTGTCCCCTGCATCGGCAGGCAGACTCTCAACCACTGTGCCACCAGGGAAGCCCAACTTACTGCTCTTTTTTCCCTTGAGTTTTCTTGTTGTTTTTGGTATTATTAACTTAAACTTACCTATTTCAAAGGATGTTTATTATATTTTATCCAATGTTTTTGTGTTTTTGCAAAAGAGAAGTTTTTCAGCAAATCATTTTGCTGTATTGCCAAATATGAAAGGCATTCTTTCTTGATGTCTCTTTATTTTCCTCTTCTTTCCCTTCTGTCCCACTTCTCTCATCATTCTGTAAGTATCTTTTAAATCTTATTGACATTTTATTTCTCGTTTTCCATCCGTGATTCAACTTCCTTTCGCTCATGTCTATCCCTATTTAGCCTTTGTTACTATAGCCAAAAAGATTATCTGGTCATTTTTATATAATCATGAAAGATCATATAAAAAATCACCTCTGAAAATACCTGTATTTTCGTAGAGTTCTACATTTGAAATAGTGTGTCATAGCATTTCATTAAGTAAAAAACATAGAAACACAGCCTTGATTATCTTGTGGCTATGAAGCACCCAAACCATTTGCAATTGACTTTTTGAAATGGGTTATTAATAAGGATGCAATTTTTCTTCTCACAGAAGCACTGCTTAGTTCCTTTCCCTCCTCTTCTCAAACAGTTAAACTAAACATAATTTTTTCTAAATTGTGTTCATTTTGCCTCTTTTTTTTTTTTAATGTATCTAAAGATTTAAGAATGATGGGAGCCCAGACCACCCTCTGGAATTAGAACCAGAAGTTTGTCTCTTGGGTTGTATTAAATACATAAAAGTGCTATTCTTTTCCTTTACATTTCCAGTCAGAGCTCAAAGAGGCACATTCAAGAAGGGAAAGAAAGCTTGGAAAACTTACAGATTTTCCCAAAATGGCTTTTTGTGTGTTTCCATTTCTGCTTTTTAATACTCTAAGGCTCATTCCCATTTCTACCAATGTCTGTTGGAACAAAGGCATGGGCATTTTCAGTAAAACAGTAGCACTTTGATATTTCACATTTAGTGTTCTGAAGATTGTCTCATGGCTCCTTCCTTATTTTAGATTTTCAGAGGGCTTACAGTGGACCATTCCTTTAAGCAGTTGGCGGTGGGGTGGGATGGAGGGGAAGAATGTTGAATGTTGAATTGCAAATGCTGAAGCACACATTTTAGGCAAATGTATCGTTTTCAAAGCTTAAGCAATTAGTTTAATGAGTGGACTCTCACTAACACACATTTACTTCCCAAGTGTGTTTTTAGCTCGTTAATATAAATATATATAATATACTATAACTGTCCCTGCAGAAGAAACAGTATGAAAAGGAAAGGGAATAAAGAGAGAGAATGTGACTCTGGCAGGCAAAAGGAAAAAGGAAGAAAAGGCAGGGACTTCCCTGGTGGCGCAGTGGTTAAGAATCCGCCTGCCGATGCAGGGGACATGGGTTCGAGCCCACGTCCGGGAAGATCCCACATGCCTCAGAGCAATTAAGCCCACGCGCCACAACTACTGAGCCTGCGCTCTATAGCCCGCGAGCCACAACTACTGAGCCCACATGCCACAACTACTGAGCCTGCACGCCTAGAGCCCGTGGTCCGCAACAAGAGTAGCCACCACAATGAGGAGCCAGCGCACCACAAGGAAGAGTAGCCCCTGCTCGCTGCAACTAGAGAAAGCCCACACACTGCAACGGAGACCCAACACAGCCAAAAATAAATAAAATAAAATAAATAAATTTATAAAAAAAGATAAAAAGGTGAAAGGAAAATAATATAACGTTTTGGGCAACATGTAAAATCTAAAGCATCGCCACAAAATAATACTAACTTCTTTGCACGGCTACTAGACCCTAAAGACCAATGGAGAATGTCTGATCTACTAAATATCTTAGCTGTTTCATTTCCAAACTTGACGTTCAGTTAGTTCCCATATGTACAGGCATGTTTCCTGGGTTTGAGTTATTTCTTACAGTTTTATTGAGATATAATTGGCACACAGAACTGTTTAAGATGTATAGCATAATGACTTGACTTACTATATTGTGAAGAGATTACCACCATAAGTTTAGTGAACGTGCGTCATCTTATATAGGTACAAAAAAAATAAAAAAACTGTTTTCTCTTGTGATGGTGTGTTTGCATTTCTTAGTTTCTCTCTTAGCTTTTCTCTCTTTCAAGTGATCAGAATTTTGTTTACTTGAAGTCCCAGTGATACCAACCAGGGTTCTTGGCCTTCACCAATCAGTAGAAACTGCTAGAGGCCAGACAAGAAATTCAGGCAAAGCTTTACTGGGGCCCCTGCTGCAGCAGGGTGGAGCGAGAACAAACAACAGGTTTCCTTGTTCCTTTGCGCCCAGAGAGGGGGCGAGCTGGTTCCTTATATGGGGTGAGGGGAGGGGTGTGGCCAGGGGTGGGGCCATAGGTGTGGCTTAGGTGGTCTGCCCACCCCTTAGGTGGTGCTGAGTGCAAGGGGCATGCGCAGTGCCCTGCTTTTGCTCCCAACACCCTGCTTTTGCTCCCAGTTCTTCAGAAGTGGCAGTTGGGTTTTTTGGTCTTTTCATATCTTTTTGTATATAATTCTCCCTGAGCATGCACGCAGTTACTTTTAGTCCCTTACAGTGTCTTTGTATTTTGTTTCTCGAGGAGATGTTTGTCCAGGTGCAAGACCTGCAGCAAAGGGTCCCAGGTCCCAGCCTGTCTCACCAGTAGGATAATTTAATTTGCTCTACCTTTTAAGAAAATGGGCAAGTTGAATTTTAAAGTAGAAACATGTCAGTAGGAATTCTTGACGTGGGGTCTTTGGATAGACTCCAGTAGTCTCTTTGCTCATGTTGTTGCTGTTGTTTGGTGTGTACGTGGGTGTGAGTGTGGGTGTGTGTAATAAGAAATTTTAAAGAAATCACATCCTTATTTTTAGTGCCTCTAAGGGAAATATAGCATTTCTTCCAATTATGGGTATAGATGACAAACCATAGTATTATTTGGGAATTCCTGTGACTTTGTCACCAATAAACATAAGAGAAATTTGTTGTTACCGATATCTTGATGTATTCTTCCTACTTATCACCGCCTTGAAATAATGATCATTATTAGACCTTCTAAGACATCTGTTATTTAATGTGGTAATAAGCAAGAACATATATGACCATATCACATTTTAAAAAATTTTGATTACTGATATTTACATGTAGTTTCTTTGCTTTGTAATTATTTGTATTTTAATATTTTATCTTAGGTATTTAAAACCATCATTATTAGAAGTGCCTAAAGGGCCCATTGCATGTACTCACACACACACACACACACACACACACACACACACACACACACTCTCTGAAGAGTTCTTGCATTAATTTATACAATTATATTAAAGCAGAAATTGTCTTTTGCAGTGCATGCTCCTTGAGAGAGAATAATACAGAATTCGTTCCCTGGGTTCCTTGGGTTTAGGTTTCTAAAAGGCCTTGCCAGACCTCCTAAGTCCAATCTGCTGTTAAAAAACATTCTCATTTTGAGTTTTATTCTAGCAATGCAGCCATACCCATCAGTCAGGCTCCCTGAGATGCAGCATTTCTCTTGCAATTTTGTTGTTTTTATCTGTAAGGAGCCAAGGGCATTCCACTGCATTAAAGTACCACATAGAAAAAATATCTTCTAAAAAATATTTTCACTGACAAACAATTTCTATGAAATTAGCTTGGTATCTTCCCTATTGTTGCTTCCATCTGAAAGGACACCTAAGACAAAACAAAGTTGTTTTTTCTTCTTCCTGCCATGTCTGACATTAACATGGACAAGTTTTAATACAATCTAAGCACACAAAATGAGACTATTTAATATTGCTGGTTGATTTCAATACTTTGTGTCTGTTATCAACATCCTTGAGCCTGCTGTCTTCTATCAACATTCCCATCAAATTCTTTAACTTCATTGTATTATTAGAAGGCAGTAGCACAGTCTATGGAGTCAGCCTGACTAATATTCAAATATGATTCTACCATTACTTTTGACCTGGAGCCTAACCAATATCTCTTACGCAGTGTTCTTGTTTATTAAATGAAAATTATAACAGCTATATCACAGAACTCTTTAAGGAGTCATTGAAATTATATACACACATGTGTATACATATGTATATATACACGTGTGTGTGTGTGTGTGTGTGTGTGTGTGTGTGTGTGTGTGTGTAGTGTCTTGGAAAGATCCTGGCATAGAGTAAGTGTACACAGTGAGTGCAAGAAAAAGACTAGACATTACTATATTATGATTTCTAAATCCTTGACTCCAACCTAGTTCTCCCTCAGGAACTAGAATTCTGCATTTCCAGCCACCCACTGAACAAAAGAATGAGAAAGTCTTAATGGCACTCAAACAAAATAAGCCTAACACTGAACTATCTTTCTCTCAAAAGCTCTCCTACTTCCCCATTTATGATAAGGGCATGAGCATTTTGACAAGGTTTTCAGACTTAAAAGTTGGGAATAATCTCCATTTATCAATCAGGTATCTAATCAGTTGGTGAATGCTGTTGATGTAAAACAGTACGTAGGTCTCTATGTATGTAGCGACCTAACAAACCCCAAGGCTCACCAGCCAGAGATTACCCGGAACACAAGTCCAGTCAGAGTCGGGTTGATTTAACTTGGAAAACTGCACTGCAGGAAGGTATCTTGGGAGTCTCAGTAAAAGGGTGTGTGTGGGGGGCTTTCATAGGTTTGGGATTGTGTTGCATGGCTCTTAGGAGGGTCTGGGAATGCAGCCCCTGACTTCAGATTGGGTACTGTCAATGCATGGGGCAGCTCGTCTGTTGGGTATCTAACTATTGGGTGACTTCATGGAGGAGACAAGATGAATGAGACAGAGCTATATTCGGCATTGGTACGAAGCAGAAATTACCCAAAAAGGAGGTGTTGTTAGTCATTCTGCAGCTGTGATATGACCTTGGGAGAAACACTGAAACATTTTGTACATGGCCTTATCAATGTCCCATTGGAAACATTGTTCTTGTTTTGATAGGAACTTCACATTCTGATTACCAGCAAGGCCAATTTTTATTTTCTCACAGTACGGTTCTTTTAGAATGGGGTAATGCCACTACACGTCTTTATTCAGTTTTTAAAGTGTTCCCTAGCACCTAATCAAGAACATTATTGCTTAACGATGAGTAAACCCATGATTTAGTCAATCAGCGAAAAATTGACTGAAATCCAGAGTCAACATGTTTTTATGGGAAGTTCTAATTAAATTTGTTTATGAGACTTTCCACTATCTGTTGGGTCTTAAAGATCCAGCAAACCATAAGAGCATGTGTTCTCCAGTAGCTCATAATGTGGAAGAGACAAAAGAGAAGTGAACAGTAATTCCACTCTGATGAGTAAATGAGGACATAATGGCATGTGCAGAAGCAAGCTTTTTTTAGACAAGTTGGAGAAAACTTCCAAATATTGTAAAAATTAAATTGGGACTTGGAGTTTCATAAAATTCTGTTCAGGGAAAAGCAAAGGTTGAATGCAAAGAGAAGGCTGAGGGATAGAGATTGATATGAATGTTAAAGTATCATCCGTATGTTTGGTTTTCAATAAGTGATACTTTTCTCCCAAAGCACCCCAGTGGAAATTAAAATGCAAATTAAATCAATAAGGGACGTTTGAACAATCTGGAACATTGATAAGAAACTTTTTAAAAGTATATATTGGTAACATTCAGGATTGGCAAGGATGAAATGAAATGAGCAAGCTCAGAAATTGCAGAAGGGAGAACAAATCACTATAACATTCCTGGTGGGTGATTCAGCCATTTGCATGAGAGATTTTAGAAACATTCACATCCTTTGGACTCCTGACTCTACTTCTTGACGTTTATACAAAGAAACTAATCAACCATGTATACAAAGGCTCATAGATGAAGATTTTTATTGCAAGTCATTTACAATAACTGAGAGACTAGAAACAATCTAAACATTTGTCTGGACACAAAAGGGTAAATACATTATGGTACAGCCATGCACCAGGACACTTTGCAGTCATGAAAACATGTTTGTGAAGAACATTTATGACACAGGCAACATGCTCATAATATCATAAGGACTTCAGTAGAGTATAAGAACATGCACTGTAGCCTCAGAGAGACCTAAGTGCTTGGCATGTCTTTGCTAACTATCCATATAGCCTGTGAAAAGTTACTTACGTTATGTGAGCTTCAGCCTCTTCATCTATAAAGTGGGTGAAATAATAGTACTCACTCCATTGTTGCTGTGAGGGTTGATTGGCATGACATTTAAGGAGTTTAGTGCCTGACACCATTGTAAGGGCTGAATAAAAGACATGATGGCTGATGATGCTATACTTTCAAGTTGCTCTTTTTCTTCTGTCTCATAGAAACGGTTATACTGCCTCTAACTGCTGTCAGCTGTTATTTGTACGTCTTCTGTCACGTTTAAAATGAACTTGTTTGGTAATAGCCTAGCGTATCCTTATATTCTGTGTGCAGAGCAAATACTAAAGGCTTCAGACGCCCACAGCTATTAGATACCTTCTAGAGGATTTTCTGATCTTTGACTTTTTCTGGATATCTACCTTCTGTAAAATTCGGTATTATGTTAACCAGTAGGCAATAGTTATAGCACTGCTGGGTTGGGGTGGAGGTAAAAATAGTGGCAAATAACCTATGTAATTCTGAGTGCCAGCCATTATACTTATACACAGGCTAACTCATTTCATTCTCATAACATCTACGTGAGACAGGACTGTTACTATTCTCATTCCACGATGAGCATACTGGAGAGATGAGATCATTTGCCCAATATCGCACAGATAATTAGTGGAGAAGCTAGAATTCAAGTCCATGTGGTCTGGCCCTGGAATCCATAATTCATTAACACGCTAAACTAGCTTCTAGGGAAACTGGACTGTAAAATCCATTAAGGCAGACACTATAGCAGACACACGTACTACTAAACCTCCACGTCCTACCACTGTGATTGATACAAAGTCACAACTCAATACATCTTGCTCAAAACTTAACTGACTGGCCAAAATGAAGAGGGTGGACATTGCACGATCCAAATTCAGTCTGTAATCATTCCAGAGCTGCCCATTACCTTCTGGGCTCTCAGGTCAAGTACCTATATGGAAGCAACACCATAATACAGTCTCTCATTGTAACAGCTGTCATGCTAGAGCATCCCTGTTTGCGGTGGGAACATTATTTACCAGCAGTGTGGCCAATCATTTCTAAATCTTGGAAACAATCCACCTAAAAGAATAAGATGACTTGCAAGTTATTTTTCTTGTTTTCTCTGTATAAATACTGCAGTTTTATCTCCCCTTGCTCCAAATGTTTGCTAACAAAACAAATGTGGTTTTTGTCTCACTTCATAGAAAATTCACAGCTTTGTGATGGCATGTGGCTGCAGATCTCAAAGCTGAGAGCATGATTTTGGCTCTCGTTTCCTGTTTGCCTGACTGAATAATTTATTACAACTACAATTTTAAAATTCCTTAGAAGCACGAAACATTCGTTGCCAGGAGTACAACTGCTTTCCATCCAAAATGCCAGCGTTTCAGTGTGTCTTGCAACATTTTAATTACTTTGCTTATGGAACCAAATACATGCATAAAATACTGAAGGCAAAGGAAAAGTCTCCCTCACCATAATTACATCTTGCAAAGGCTTACTTACATTTTCGTAATCATTCCAGTGTTTTTGTACAGGGAATTTCACATGTTAAATGGAAAATTATACCTCCATAAAAGCCACCGCAAATTAGCAGCTTTAATATAGCATTTGAATTCTTGGTACAGTGTACTGTTGATTCTGCCATCAGATCACCCACTGATTGTTTGAAAAGATAGATTTGCTGCAGCAACCTGTTAAATTTGAGTTATTGCCAGAAGATTTGTTGTCCTTTAAGGTAGCATTCTGTTTTCAAAGCAAGTCCAAGCTCTACAAACTGTTTGTCAGTAGTTTTAAGAAGCTCAGAATTTCCCCATGTGGGTAGCAATAGCTGTTTCAGCTCATAATCTTTTTTCCACAGACGACGTAGAGATAGGCTGAGCTCTATAAAAAGAAAAGAAGAAAAATGTTCAATCAGATTCCTGGACCTACATTTGAGTCAACTGATGAATTTATATATTACCTCTAGTATTAGTGTGCCTGATAGACTTACTGGGTTTACACAAAAATATAATATATGTAAATTATATATTAAGTACAAATATGATTACTAATAATTACATATTTATAGAATAGAATGGAAATACATATTTGCTCCGAAAATTAATGTTAAGGAATAGAAATGAGTAGAAATTAAAATAAAGATCAATTCTAATCTCACTACCAAGAAAAAGGCACAGTTAACATTATGAGCTCTTACTAGGAAGTTAGGTAGATTCATGCTCTGAAGGTATACAAAATGGAACGTGATTTCTAACTTTAAATTTGTGAATAGTTCCTTGTTGTTTCTAATTAATCACTGGTGTTGACCAGACCTTTGTTGGATATAATCATGAGAAGAAGTAAATACCACACTTGTTCCACTGTCACTAGATTCCCTAAGATGACAGAGTAATTTAGATAGAAAATCAGGGATTTCAGCTTAGGGATTCTTTTTTTTCAAAGAAAATAAGGACCCCATAACAGTTATTCATATGTGACACATCCCTGTTCATTGTTAAGAAAGATATTGATTAAAACCCTTTAAAATAATAGCAGAATATTGCATTTGGGGCCAGGGTGAAATGTACCAATTTTCGTACACTCCCACTTAAGATTTGTCTTCAATTGAAGCTGAAAATGAAGGAGATAAGAGAGAAATTGTTGTGATCTGGTGCTGGAAGATTTGCACAGAAAGCTTTGCACTAAATCAAGCACACACATGAAAGCTCCAGGGAGATGGAAGAAGAAATAAATTCTCACTCAACAGCTTGACATATACAGAGGTGTGGAAATAGCAAACGTTGTACCGAAAAAGATACTAAATTATCAAGAGGCTAATTTTATGTTACCTGGGCCAGCTAAGGCATTTAATGGGATTAAAATGAGGAGAGCGTTCAAAGTTAATTAATTACATACTTACAGACTGGAGGGTTTGCCTCTGTGTGTGTGTGTGTGTGTTTGTCCTAAGAACATTCACCCAGTGCTTCTAAGGGTCCGAAGAAAATAACTTTCTGTATGTAGGACTGTGTGAGAAATTTGAAGCATATTTCAGCATTTATTCAAATCTTTGTTCCAAATCCAAAATACCTTTGGAAAGAGAGAATGATCATCATTTGCTAATAATTATCTTTTACATGTCTAAACTAAGAGGTAATCCACAAGTAATTGGTTTCCAACTCTTGCATCAGAACATTATGTCAGGAAATTATGACTGTATCTCCATTTGATTATAATTTGGAAAATGGCAAACACATTGGACAGATGCATCCTGGGTGACCAAAGTCCCATCTAAATCAAGAATGAAACAAGTTGGTAGAGCCCCTGTGCAGTAGGTTGAACCATATGGAATGGAGATCTGTGACGTACAAAAAGAGCAATTTCAAAAAAAAAAAGAGCGGTTTCACATGGTTCACCCCAATAGTAGTTGTGTTCTATAATATGACACTGCTCTTCACTCCAACATGACATTATTCGTTATCTATTGCAGTGCAAGAAATGATTCTGAAATTTAATGATTACATTTATTATGTCACAGTTTCTATGAGTCGGGAGTTCAAAAGTGGCTTCGTTGAGTGGTTCCACTTCAAGATCTCTTATGAGGTTACTGTCAACGTATTGGCCTGGGTTGCAATTATCTGAAAGCTTGAGTGGAGCTAGTAGATCCATTACTCACATACCTGGCAAGTTAGTGTTGGCTGTTGTCAGGAGGTCTTAGCTCTTTGCCACAATGGCCTTTCTACAAGACTGCTTGAGTAGTGTCCCCACTATATGGCAGCTGGGTTAACCCAGAGCAAGACATCCAAGGGAAAGAAAGGAAGTCACAATGCTTCTTATGACCTAGTCTGGGAATTCAGGCACCATCATTTCTATGATATTTTATTCATTAGAAGTGAATCACTAAGTCCAGCCCAAAGTCAAGAAGGGGAGAATTAGGTTCTGCCTTTGAAACAGAGGATTATCAAAGAATTTGTGGACATATTTTTAAACCACCACAGTAGCAGTGGTTACTGTCCATGCAAACGTATATGATTGATACTCATACGACATTTCCAATACAAGTTCCTTTGTTCTAAGGCTTGACACATATTTTTCCACCCCGGCGTTCTCCATCTTTGATTACTTATCTCTTCTTCATCTGGAATCTTCCTGCAAAGACTTCACTCTTCTCTCTTTCTCTTCTAAGCATTTTTGCCGAGATGGAGCATCTGAAAAGTAGTAGTTGTTTCAGGGGCCTAAGAGACAAGTATTACTGAACTTTCCAGATTAGAAAGTACACGTTTTACTGGAGGAGGGCAAGAGTTTTATTCCTTCCCTATTTATTTCAAACCTCAAAATCACACATTTTGAAAAGAGCTACTCCAACAGCTTGTTACAGGAAAGCCTCCTTATTGTTGACCAGAGTTAACTAAGTTGTTCAACTTACTTACTAATTAGCTGTCAAGTGTTGGGTAAGGAGTTCGGTCTCTAGACCTCAGGGTTCCTTACCTCTATGGTAGGGTTGCCTAAGGTGTTATTTAATAGTAAAAATATTATATGGTTATGATTAAAGTGATCTGTGGAATTACGTGTACATAGTATAAGAGCAGAGAATTTTATTTTTTTCCTTCTGGTTAGCGCAGTTGTACAGGACAGGGACAAAATCACTCGTACCCCATTTTATTAATTTTTGAAACTTGTCCAGAAAATTCTCCAGGCAAATGAATTATCAACTGTGGATCATTTAGTCAAGGGGACTACTGGAAAAGAAGTTCAGCATGTACTAGAGTCTGTCAGGACTATTATCTGTTGTTCTCTGAGTCATCGTGTCTGATGGCAGGCTCCTGGAGCTGGTGAACCTGGATCCTTGGGAGCTCCATCCAGAGCAAATAAACTTTTACGCCTAAAGTTCTGATTTTGATGTTAACATGAAGCAAGTGTGTTTTGTTTCTTCATAGATTGTATGCTCTTCTAGGCTGTGTGTGTAGAACTGAGGTCAGTTGTGTAGGATACTTTTATGGTGATACTGAACATCTTAAGATAGCTTTCACATGCCATCTAGGCTTACTACCCAGGAAGGCTTTTTAAAGTGTTAATTTGCCAATTTGTGATTACCTTACTGATTACACTTGCGGGGAACCATCTAGAGGCATAATTAGGGAAATGTACTCACAAAAGAGTAGCTGGATAAAAGGGTAAATGGAAAGTTTTACTAATATCCATACTGGTCTAGAGACAAAGGCAAAATCTGATTATAAACATATGAGTCAGATCACAAGCAAAATCTCTAATCTCAGAGAAAATTTAGCATGAGTTTAAGTCACACAAGGGCAAACACATCATAACCTATGTTTGCCAATGATGGCATAGTTCCTGGATTATTTGCCTCTCTCTTTCCAGGAAAAGAAAATAAGCAAAGGAAAAGTATGTATCATATATAAAATACTACAATATTATCCCTAATTTAAATCCTGCTGGTACTTAAAAAGAAACAAGATTGAGTTATTTGTAGTGAGGTGGATGGACCTAGAGTCTGCCATACAGAGTGAAGTAAGTCAGAAAGAGAAAAACAAATACCGTATGCTGACATATATATGGAATCTAAAAAAAAAAAAGGTTCTGAAGAACGTAGGGGCAGGACAGGAATAAAGACACAGATGTAGAGAATGGACTTGAGGACACAAGGAGGGGGAAGGGTAAGCTGGGACAAAGTGAGAGGCATGGACATATATACACTATCAAATGTAAAACAGATAGCTAGTGGGAAGCAGCCGCATAGCACAGGGAGATCAGCTCGGTGCTTTGTGACCACCTATAGGGGTGGGATAGGGAGGGTGGGAGGGAGACACAAGAGGGAGGGGATATGGGGATATATGTATAAGTATAGCTGATTCACTTTGTTATACAGCAGAAATTAACACAACATTGTAAAGCAATTATACTCCAATAAAGATATTAAAAAATAAATAAACAAGCTGCTGGTAAGAGAAAACACCTGTTTCTTTAGTACTTATTCTTTGACAGGTGCTTGATTAGGGAACGTGTATACATAACTAAATAAGAAAGGGACCCTGTTTGCCAGGATATCACCATCTAGAAACAAGAGAACCTATCAAAGGAGTATAAAGCAGTGAAAGAGTTTCCAAATACATTTGGGACATCTTACCTCTGGAAGTGATAAAACAAGCAAACAAGCAAGCAAACCAAAAAAAAAGAAACACAGAGGAAAAAATAGTTTATGCCTTCATATGGAAAAGAAGACTGGAAAAACTTTGATTTATTATTTGTTTATAAATTGTATGGTGGTGGCATTATTAATATCTGTTATTTCTGAGTCTTGCCTTTGGCTACATTAACTTTACTACTAAAGGGGGAGGAATTGCTGGGTAGTTTGCTTGTTCTTCAGCGACATCCATTCTGCTCATTGCTTCAAAGATATACATGGCTGTTGAGTAATTTTTCAGTTATACACACATCCCCCATCCAACCTCCTTTTTTCTTTTCTTTTTTTTCCATTTTTGACATTCTCTCTACTGATTAATTCTTCAATTCCTTGGAAGCCAAAAGTAATCAATGTCCAAAGGGACTTTATTAGCTATGGGAGAATGTAAGTGACTGACATTATCCCACAAAACTTTAACATACTCAGGCTTTAACTGTTTAAAATCTTTTTTTAATTGAAGTTTAGCATACGTACACAAAATCACAAATCATAAGTATACAATTCAATGGATTTTCACAAAGCAAATATACTCATTGTAACCACCACTGAGTGAAGGAGAATATTAACAGCACCCACAGCAGCCCCAGTAAATTAATTCCTCTTTAATAATAATGATAGCTTCTACCCAGTTTTGAATTGTGTATAAATAGCCTGATGCGGCATGTACTCTTTTGTATATGGTTTCTTTTTTATCATAGTATGTTTGAGTGATTCACTGATGTCTTTGCCTGTGGCAGTGGTTCAGTATTTCTCAATATTAAATATTTTCCATTATATGAACATATCAAAATGTCCATTCTACTGTTGATTTGGAACTATTATAAATAATACAGACATGAACAATGTAGTCAGTGCTTTTTGTTCTTACTGCTTGTATATAATACATCTCTTTTGTTCCTCCCTGCACCTTCCATCTGTTTTGCCCTCTGTGCTATAGTCTATATATTTTCTATTGACCTGTCTTCTAGTTCACTCATCCTATCTTCACCTGTGTCCCATCTCTCATGCTATGATTTTATTTTATTTTTAAATTTTATTTATTTATTTTTTATACAGCAGGTTCTTCTTAGTTATCTATTTTATACATATTAGTATATATATGTCAGTCCCAATCTCTTAGTTATTGTATTTTTCAACTCAAAAGTTTCCACTTGATCATTTTCTTATTTTCTGTTAAAATTCTCCACCTGGTCATCTATTTGCTTGAAGAAATTAATCACAGTTATTTAAACATTTCATCTGATAACTGTATTATTTGTGTCACTTTGTATTTCCTGTTTTTTCTTCTGGTCCTTTTTTCTTCATATTTTAAACAAGTTTGGTTTTGTTGCCAATCTTGCATATGAACAATTTTAATGATGATTTACCCTATCCTCTGGAAGGCCAAAAAGAGACATAGCCCCTAAATCCAATCAGATCTTGAACTGACTGGATGCCACTTTACAGTCTTGATAAGGTCCAGTCTACCCATGGTTAACCTTCCACACTTACGCTGTATCCCTCCAGGGGTCCCAGTTAGAGCCTGTAGGGTATTTTAGTGCCATTCCTCCTTGGAGGTCTTGAAGTGCCATTTTGGTCTTCCTAGTACTGCGGGAATGCTGAAAACTCCATGCTACACTTTAGCCCTGTTAGCTTCTCTTCATGTATTTTCTGCTTGGCTCCTTTGCACCTCTCCAAAGTAGCTTAATCAGGTAACGACTCAATGGGGCAACAGGTTTTGAGTGTTAGTCTCACTTCTGTGACCCTCATTCATCATTGGAATTACGGTCAATCAAGTCCTAGAAGTCTTGTCATACCAGAACTCCAATGTTTGTTTCCCCAAAGGCTGTGAAATCACCAAACGCTCTTGTGTTTTAGGACTCTCAGCAGCTTCTACCCATCTGAGTCACATCTTTGGCATATGTCAATAATGTCCCAAGGAGAAAACCAATGTGCAAAAAATTGAGCTTACCTTAATAAGAATTGCTTCTTTCCAAGATCTTGCTTTTCAAAACTGGCTGCTTCAGCAGCTCTCTTGTTTCAAATCCAGTGTTTAAATTTTCATTCTATTTTTTATTCTTAGCAGCATTACTGGTCTCCTAGAAAATATCTCAACATAGCTGGAAGTGCAAGTTCCAGGCTTGAATTTTTATTTATCCTATATTTTAGAATAAATACTCATATGGCAATAAGATAAAGCTGTTGCCAACATTTAAGACGGTAAATTAGGGAGAAGCGAATTGTCTTCGCATTAGGGACTTTTAAGGAATTTGCGTAAAGTAGACCAAATATGATTTCCTTGCCCAAGACTGAAATAGGTCAAAAGAGGCCAACATTACCAAAGCTGAAAAGTTAAAATAATGGCTATTACAGCTTCAGGGTTTAGATTTTCACAAGTACCCATTTTTCACAAGTCAAAGATAAAAATTTTCTTTGTAGAACATATGATGGACAGTACTTTTCACAAATATTTGACCTTATTTTTTCCCATCACGTTAACATTTTTATCTGTTTATATGTGTTCTTTTAGGTGTGTGTCCGTGGTTTTCTGCTCTAAAACACACAGGCAAACTCATACATTCACATGCATATACATGCACACTTATTCTAAAACATCGGAAGGAAATATGCTAGTTGACACCAGTGGGTTTATGTGTGACATTATTAATTAGAGTAATCGAGAAATCAATACAATGAGTAGCTCTGATTATGGAGCGTGTGCTGCATGTTATAGATCTGACCCAGTCCATGAAATGCTGGAATAATTAAACTCAAAGCCACAGATGCATCTTTACTAACTTAAAGCTCTTCATTTCTCTAACTTGTTATTGGAAAATGAAGGTGAATTTCCTTAGCTTTGAAATGTCAGTGAACTTCTGAAATTTCCTACACATTTAGTTTGTTTACCAAAGAAACCACCAGCTTTAGAAGCTGTGTCAAGTATTTAGGGATGCTCTTTAATTCATTCAAGTCAGTAATATAATTCTACCTGAAGTCCTGTACTATAAATTATTGATCTCATCAAATCCACTGAGGCAGAGTACTGCTCAATATGGAGGAAACACAAAAGTGTAAGTCTGTATTTCTACTGCTGAAATTCTAAATAACATTAACCAAATTTATTTAGCGAATTTAGCAAGATTCCAAAAGAAGGAAAAAACGAATGGATACTTGTTCAATGACTCTCTACCTTCTCGCCATCAAAGTACCTTTTGTTTTTATATAATTTGAAACTTACAGAAAATTGGCAAGCATAGTGCAAGGACCTCTCAGATAGACTTTACCAAGATTGACTAATTATTTACATTTTGCCCATTTGTTTTATTGTTATCCTTCCTTCTTGCATCCTCCTTCTCTTCCCTCCTTGTTTTTTGAGCGTTTTGAGGGTTGTTGGAAACATTTTGCTCCTTTACCCCTAAATACTCCAATGTGTCTTTCCTAAGATAAAGGGTATCCTCTTACAACAGAACAGTTATCAAAATCCGGAAAGTTAATATTGTTATAATGTTACCAAATCCAGGGTTCGTATTCCAGTGTGTCAATGAATCCAGTGATGTCCCCTGTAGCCATTTATATGCCATCCAGGGCTGAATCTAGGATCATGCACTGCATTCATTTTCATGTTCTTTAGACTTTTATTGTGAGACAGTTCAGCAACCTTCCTTTATCTTTCTTTGCTTGACGTTTGTGAAGAGTACAAGCCAGTTATTCGGAAGAATATTCCTCAATTTGTATTTCTGACCTGAAACTTGGTTACTTTCTGTATGCCCTGGTAGAATATGTCTAGAAAAATGTATCAACCTTGCTCACTTGTGTTTCCTTATTACTAGGACTGCGTCTTGGAGCATAATAAGTGCTCAGTAATTGATTTTTGAATAAATGAGTGCTTACAGGTGGCATGAGCTTTAGGCATATTACTTCATTTTGAATCCCTGCTACAACTTTTTAATCTGATTATTTTTAAACCCACGTTGCAGATAAGAAAACCTAGGATCAGAGACTAGTTATCACCCAAATTACACAAGCTATTAACTTGCAGCACTGTGATGGGAAGTGACATCTCTCTAGGTCAAAAATATCTTCACATTGTCCACACTCTCTTTTTTTTTTTTAAACATTTCAGGTTTGGTTTTGTTTTGTTTGGCCATACTGCGCGACTTGCGGTATCTCAGTTCCCCAGCCAGGGATCAAACCCGGGCCCCAGCAGTGAAAGTGCTGAGACCTAACCACTGGACAGCTAGGGCATTCGCCATGTCTACACTCTCCTTGAGTACAGATTATTCCATCTTCTGAGCATCCTCCTTCCCAGTTCTAGTGTCAACTTTGGTATTCATTCTGCTGGAAACCTTCTAAGGGTTAACCGTAGCTGAGTGGAATGAAATAAACCTAAGGGCTAACATTATTTTTATCTGCTTGATACATGAACACGTGCATCTTCCTAAATTCAGTAGCTTCTAAAGATGTTTCAGTCTCACATTGATCGTCTCCAAATATAGCCTATAATAAGAGAAGAAATTACCTTTGAACAAGAAACAAGATATTCTGTTGCTTCAAAATTTTTGAAATTGGAGTTTCATCTTATTTTCTTTTTTTGAAGGACTAACTGTAGAGCAAGTACTTAAGAAGAATTCTTGGAAGCAAGTGTTTATGAAGAGCCCCAGGGATTTTTTTTTTTCCATTTGTGAAAATCTTTTCACTTTGTTGAACACAGAATGATGTTAACTCCAGGTTTTAGTGGATGAAAGATACAGAAAGAGACAGAAAACTATGTTTCATATTTGAAAGAGTTTAAACGTGCTAATCTCGGTTATTTTATCTTGGCTAATAATAGTTGGTCCATTCTTTACTCAAGATTACAAATTGATTTGTGGACCAAGCGGACTATTATACAAAATTGAATTAGAAAAGTTAAAAAAGGGGACTTCCCTGGTGGTGCAGTGATAAAGAATTCGCCTTCCAATGCAGGGGACATGGGTTCAATCCCTGGGCAGGGAACTAAGATCCCACATGCTGCAGGACAACTAAGGCTGCGCACAACTACTGAGCTCGCGTGCCTTAGTTAGAGAGCCTGCGTGCCACAGACTACAGAGCCCATGTACCCTGGAGCATGCACACCGCAATGAAGAGACGGTGAGCCTCAACAAAGATCCTGCGTGCTGCAGCTAAGACCCGACACAGCCAAATAAATAAATAAATAAAATAGATAAATATTTTAAGAATTAAAAAAATGAGTTAAATAGGAATAGTGATAATAACTAACATTTATATACCATTTATTGTATTTCAGGCACTGCACTGAACACTTTGTTTAAGCTGATGTGTATGGCTTGTTTTATAATCTTTCAAGCAATATTTGTCCTTTTTGCATTAATGCTTCCATGATACGTTGTATCCAGAATAGTATATAACGTAACATTAATATTAGCAACCATTCTAAAATTGCTCAGCTTGTCATTATATATCTGCTCTGAATTTGTCCTCTTATTTTGATCAGCATCATTGCCAGAACTCTCGTTTTCATTTATACTTCATTGCTTTTAATGTGTATTTTTGGAATCCTGGGTATACATACCTTTTTTAGCTACCAAAGAGAAGAAGTACATAACACCTCTTAAAGAGATCTCTTGAATGTTCATTCATCAAAGGCAGATGAATAGAGACATTACTTGACCACCAGGGGCAGCAAATTATTAAAGAAAAGTTTCTAGAAGTGAAGTTCAGTATTTTGATTGGTATAGACTTTCAGAATGTAGGTTCAATGTAGAAAATTTTATATGTGACATTATGTTCAGATTCTTAGGCAATAAGGATATTAATTTGAATATGGATGGGAAGCAATGACTAGAAAAAGCAGTAGAAACTCTTTCCCCTCCTTATCTATTTTTTTCCCCTTTTTTAAAATTAATTTTTATTGGAGTATAGTTGCTTTATACAATGGTGTGTTAGTTTCTGTGGTACAGCAGAGTAATTCAGTTATACATATACATATGTCCACTCAGTTTTAGATTCTTTTCCCATATGGGTTATTACAGAGCACTGAGTAGAGTTCCCTGTGCTATACGGTAGGTCCTTATTAGTTATCTATTTTATATATAGTAGTGTGTGTATGTCAATCCCAGTCTCCCAATTTATCCCTCCCGCCTTCCCCCATTGGTAACCATAACTTTGTTCTCTACATCTGTGACTATTTCTGCTTTGCAAGTAAGTTCATCTCTACCATCTTTCTGGATTCTACGTATAAGCGATATCATACGATATTTGTTTTTCTCTTTCTGACTTACCTCACTCTGCATGACCCCCCTCCCCATTCTTGACTACTTTTCCACAAACTGCAACACCTAGATCACTGATTATAAGCTGAAAACCTGTCTTCAGTGCTGCTCTCCCTCCTTCCTGACCACAGCCTCCACCCCACCTCCAAACACACCACACACAGAGCCAGTGCCACCCCAGGCATGAAAGGTGACCTGATGACCAGATGAGAACATTCTTCTTCCAAGTCATCACTGCAACAGCGCTATAAACGGCACTGCCCAGTTCTAGCTTTAGCCGCCAGAAAAGCAAATGAACATTTTAAAGGATTTCTAGACAAAGCCTACTGAACCTCTTGGGGCAGGACTATTGTGGCTCTTTTTAAAAATCTTTTCCTTTATTAAAGTACAGTTGATTTACAAGGTTGTGATAGGTTCAGGTGTATAGCAAAGCGATTCAGGTTTATATATGCATATATGTTCGTTTTTAGATTCTTTTCCGTTATAGGTTATTACAGGATATTGAACATAGTTCCCTGTGCTATACAGTAGGTGCTTGCTGTTTATCTATTTTTAAAATTTTTTATTGGAGTATAGTTGATTTACAATATTGTGGCTATTTTGATTTTTTAAGCCAGGATTGGACTGTTGAATAAAAGATACTCCTTGGGGCAAGAGACTGCAGTTTAACAAAGAGTTTCCAAAGATATAATTCATAAAAGACTAGTTGTAAGAGATGATCTTGGAAAAAAAATGTTTTGTGTTCAAATAATTAAAGAAATGGGTCGTTACCCTATCTCCCTCACACATTAGACTAATAGTAAGTTAGTCTATAGTAAGATATCTTGCAAGATCAAAATCAATTTAACTTTGTTTAATGAGACGTTTCCCTGGTACATATTAATTTTCCTTCCTGAGGAAACACACTTTTAAAACCACAAAACTATGAAAATATATGCGAGACAAAGAAGGTATAACACAGAAAAACAAAATGATCATCAGACACAAAAAATTATATTTCCACGGAGGGCTGGACACCTCACCAGCTAACAGAAATGGCCAGTAGCCAGCGTCAATATTGTACCAGATTTCTCTTCTAGGAGCTGAATTGCTGGGTTCTATCTGGAAGGAATCAGTACTTCCAAGTTGTATGTTCTTAAAAGAAAGATAAGGAACCCAATTTTCTCTACCATTTATTTAAAATCCAGACTAAACCTCTTTCTCAACATCACTTTGCTCACCTTTGAAATCCCTATTTATCTGCTTCCCTTTTTGTTTACCACCAGGATTTAATCGAATACATCTCATCTCTTTCCAGCAATAAACATTTTCTGCCTGTTTTTACGTTGCCCATCATCTGTTCTCTCCACTTCGGTGAGAAGCATCTTCGTGGGATTTTTTTTTTTTTTTGGTTTGTTTGTTTATTTTTCAGTTTTCCAAAGAACTTTTTTTTTTTCTATTCTTTTCCATTATGGTTTATCACAGAATATTGAATATAGTTCCCTGTGCTATGCTAGTCCAAAACTCCCACTCCATCCCTCCCCTACCCCACTCCCCCTTGGCAACCACAAGTCTGTTCTCTATGTCTGTGAGTCTGCTTCTGTCCCATAGATAAGTTCATCTGTGCCATATTTCAGATGCCACATATAAGTGGTATCATATGGTAGTTGTCTTTCTCTGTCTGACTTACTTCACCTAGTTTGATAATCTCTAGATCCTTCCATGTTGCTACACATGGCATTATTTCATTCTTTTTTATGGCTGAGTAATATTCCAGTGTGTGTGTGTGTGTGTGTGTGTGTGTGTGTGTATCACACCTTCTTTGAGAAGGATCTTTGAAAGACACTCTTATAACCATGTCTCACCCTGCTTTCCATTCTTTAGTGTCTTCCTATTGCTTTAGGATTAAGACCTCATTCCCTAACCTGGCCTACAGGACTCAGGATGATCTGTTGACAACCCAGCTCACCTCTTTTGGGGTGATCTCTCACTCCTACTCTCTTCCTTTTAGTCACATTTGTCTTCTTTCAGTTTCTTGTAGGTGCTATGGTCCTTTTCATTCAAAGTTCTACAGATGTTCCTCCTCTTTCAAAATTGTTCCTCATCTAGTCCACCATGCTCCCCATTAAATAATGGGTTTGTATGTATTCTTCAGAGCTAATGTCTCCAAGAAAGCCTTTCCTGCCCCCAGATAACTTCAGAAACCCCTGCTGTAAGCAGTCACTGTACTGTCTGTTTCTACACTGTAGTATTGGTCACAATTTTCATCTAATACTAAATTGGCTAACTCGTTATTGAGTGTTTGTCTCTCTAGAATTAAAGAAAGACAGAGGTAATGTTTTTCATCAGTAAATCCACAAGGTTTAGCACTTAGTAGCTGAATGAAGGAAAAAAAACTTGGATGAATGGATGGATAGATGGGTGGTGGGCAGATCGATGGATGGATGGTGGTGGGATAAATGGATAAGTAAACTAAAAAAATGAATGTATACATGCATGAATCCTTGTTCTATAAATATATGAACATACTTGGACTCTGAAAGATAACCGAAGTTTTTATTACTGAATACTTTTGTTATTCAACAATAATTTCAAAGATGAGCTCTCTTCACCTCTCTTTCTTCAAGTCAATTTACTACAGAAATATAATCTTTGTAGACTTTGGAACTATAACCTGAAGCTCTCCTTTCTTTCATCATTTGTATTTGTATCTCTCTTGTATTCTAATGTAAGGAGGAGTTACCTTCTCTTGCTCTCACATACTTCAACTTTCCATGCCACACTGAATTTGGAGTAACTTTTTTGGGGGGGAGTCATGTGTATGTTTGTTTGTTTTTAACTATTACCCAATGTTTGGAAGCTGCAATCAGTTCACTTCAAAAATACTAGGGAATCAATTATTCATCAATTGAAATATAACAATGTAATGATATAACGTGTGTAGCCCTACACATCTTAGACATCTTATAGATCTAGACAAATGAAAGGCATTATAATTCCAATGCAAAATAAACTCATTTAGTTTACCCTTGTAGTTTCTTCTACCAGAAACTTTTGCAGTTGGAAAGGAAGGAAATTTTTGCAAGGAAATGTCGAAAAATTGCAAGGAAGTTTTTGCAACATTGCCACAATTTATTTCATTGCAATTGAACCAGTCCTACAGTTACTTAGTATTTATAATTAAACTGGCTTCTTTTTTAAAAGGGTTTTTGACAAAATACCTGTTGTAAACCAAAAAGAGAAAAAAATGTTAACTTAAAATTTTGTGAAGTCCAGTGTTCTGCAAGTGTGATATGAAATTGGCCAAATTGATGACAGGAAAAATGATCCCTTAAGTAAGTTCTCATTCATTCATTCATTTAATAACTAGTTACTAAGACCTTTGACATGCGAGTCCCTCTCTAGGGGCTGGCAAACCGAAAATGAAGAGGACAGAGCAGGCTTCCGCCCTCTGTGGAGCTCACACCCACCTTGTGTAAGTCGTGTGATCCTTCTGGGTCAGGGTCTCTATTTTGTCATGGAGTGAGGGAAGCAGTTAGATAAGCTGCCTTCCAGGGTCCCCCTGTCCCAGGCCAACACACTGGCCCAATGCTTCTTTTCCCTGTGCCCATCTTGGGTCCAGCTCCCATCCTCTGTGGAAGGAAACTGGGTGACACAGTCCCCTGCATCACACTGATGGGCTCTGAGTACTTCAACTCCTGTGACTCAAGTCAGGGAAGGATCCTTGGATGGTTGTTTCCAGTGCTCTGAACATATATGGAAATGAATGCCTTAATTGCCTGCATCCTGAGCTGGAGGGGGAAGAGAGAGATTAAATTTTGACTCTCTCACTCTTTCATCAGAAACACTGTGATATTTTATAACTTTATGAATTATTTTCTGTTATCATTTTCGCTTGACCAATGGGAAAAAACTCTTGAAGGAGCAATTGCATTTCTTTAACTGCATTCAGCATGTCCATTTGTTTTTGACTATTCTTATTGTCCTATTTGAAGTGTGCTTTTTCTATCCATTGGAAGCACTAAGCTTAATTCTGATTTGCTAATTAATTTTATTTATTTATTTATTTTTGGCTGTGTTGGGTCTTTGTTGCTGCACACAGTCTTTCTCTAGTTGCAGCGAGCAGGGGCTACTCTTCGTTGCAGTGTGTGGGCTTCTCACTGTGGTGGCTTCTCTTGTTGCAGAGCACGGGCTCTAGGTGTACAGGCTTCAGTAGTTGTAGCACTCGGGCTCAGTAGCTGTGGCTCGCGGGGCTTTAGAGCACAGTCTCAGTAATTGTGGCACACAGGCTTAGTTGATCCGCGGCATGTGGGATCTTCCCGGACCAGGGATCGAACCCGTGTCCCCTGCATTGGCAGGTGGATTCTTAACCACTGTGCCACCAGGGAAGCCCTGATTTGCTAACTTAAATAAATTTCGGAGTGATGAGAAGCACAGAAAGCTCACAATGTTAAAACTAAATTTCCGACTTCGATATCGTATGTTATTTGTGATACTATAAGAGCAAAGGCATTTATGTAACTGAACTATTGGTTGCAAAAATCACTTTTAAAGTGGCTTTAGGGCTTCCCTGGTGGCGCAGTGGTTGAGAATCCGCCTGCCGATGCAGGGGACACGGGTTCGTGCCCCGGTCCGGGAAGATCCCACGTGCCGTGGAGCGGCTGGGCCCGTGAGCCATGGCCGCTGAGCCTGCGCGTCCGGAGCCTGTGCTCCACAACGGGAGAGGCCACAGCAGTGAGAGGCCCGCGTACCGCAAAAAAAAAAAAAAAAAAAAAAAAAGTGGCTTTATTAACTACATGAAATAAAAACATCAAAGACTAGAAACATGTATTTTATGCTGTAATCCCAGTAGGTGTTATCTTATAATGTTGCATTTTGAAATCTCAGGGCTTTAAAGGAAGACCATTATGGTTTCCATTTTTTTCTCCTGACAGAAGATGTAACACAGTGTTTCATTTACCTTCCATGCTTTCTTTTCCTTGTATTATTTGTAATGAAAAAAAAATACTGGCACATTACTGTAGTAAGAGAGAAAAATAATATTGTAAACATTCATGGTTTATATTTAGTTCATTTTCTGATTGCTAAACCCCAAGCCATCTCTCTCCGGCTTAATATTTACTTGGATTTTTATTTCAAATACGAAACTTTTGCAATAATTTGGCAATGTAGGTTATCCAGTTATTACATAATCTGATAACAGACTCAACTTCTACTCTGAGCTTATATTACAGGTGAAAATGTTCATTTTCATTTACTGAGAGGAATTGATTTTTTATTAGATATACAGCTTCTTGTCATTGATGATAATGATAATAACAATAAGAGTTCCCATTTGTTAGTTATATTACACATGCCCAGCAAGTTGACACTATATAAATAATGTCTCATATGTTCTCACAGCAAGTTTATGGAGAAATATTGTTATTCCCATTTTAGAGATTAAAGTTTGAGTTCTGATCTGTCTGACAGCAGAGCCCATGTTCCTGACCTCTGTAGTCACTATCCAATGTCCCTAACTACAAAATACAGGTCTTCTGACTGTGATCAGCTAATAAAATGATTTTGCCTGTCATTTGCGCAAGCTGGCATTCTTAGGTAGGGAAGGTGAAATGTGATCCACAAGGCTTAGTTGCATTAATTTTGAAAACCACTAAGGAGACAAGGATTTTTCGGAGAGGAGAGGTAAGCCTGGTCCTTGCTCATTGTACATTTCAATGACGTAGAGGAGTTTTTTTTTTTTTTTTTTTGGCGGTACGCGGGCCTCTCACTGTTGTGGCCTCTCCCATTGCAGAGCACAGGCTCCGGACGCACAGGCTCAGCGGCCATGGCTCACGGGCCCAGCCGCTCCGCGGCATGTGGGATCTTCCCGGACCGGGGCATGAACCCGTGTCCCCTGCATCGGCAGGCGGACTCTCAACCACTGCGCCACCAGGGAAGCCCAGACGTAGAGGAGTTTTATTAAAAGAGAATGTCTCTATAGCTACCTTGCTCCCCTCACCTTCTCCTCATATGTGCGTGAGTCTGTGCCCGTGGGCAAGTGTACAGAGTAGCCCTTGGGCACATCAGGGGTGATCTGGAGAATCAGGGTGCTGATTTAAAGTGAACTGTTTCATCAAGTACTGTCTGCTACCTGCACCCACAAACTAGTGGTCAATTAGTACACTGAACGCAACTACTGCGTTTATTATTGGGACGTTTATTTACCAGGAGTGTGATGGTGGTGGCGGCTGGGCTACAGATGGAGAATGGGAGGAGAAAACACCAAAGCAAAGCGTTGAGCAGGCAGTAAATGCACTGTCTGTTAGTAGCTTCTAGGCTGTGAGGGGAAAATCCACGTAAGAGGAAGTGAGATGGAAATAAGGGGAGATCAGATAGCTATGTTCAGAGGCAGAGGTCAGGAGACAAAGCCCGCAGTGATTCCCTAAGCACACCGTTTCAGCAATATCTTCTTTTTTTTTTTTTTTCGGTTGCGCTGTGAGGCATGTGGTATCTTAGTTCCCCGAGCAGGGGTCATACCTGGGCCATGGCAGTGAAAGTGCTGAGTCCTAACCACTGGGCCACCAGGGAATTTCTCGTTTCCACAATTTCTTATGTACTTCCCCGGGACCTGGGCAGGCTTGTGCCGTGTGAGTTTATGGAAGTAGAAAAGAGCATAATTTTACTCGGAAAGCTGTTCAGTAGGATTGCAGCAGAGAGCTTTTTCTCCTCCAAGAATGTCCTCCTCTTCAGACGCGGATGAGAGCTAGGACGCTATAAGAACCCCCTTGGACGCCATTGTTTATAAGGTAGGAAGATTCATGAAGCTTAGTAATGGGACAGGATCTGGGGCTTTGGAATCAGGAAGCAATCATCGTGTCTTGGAGTCATTACCAGAACAAAGTTGTCAAATTGAAGTGGAATTTTAAAGGAAGAGTAGAGTCTGTAACTACAATTACTGAATTAGGTCACTTGCAGGGTAAGGACAGCCTTAATGCAAGAAGCAATTAGAGTATCAAGCCTAAGGATACAGAGTATCCAAAGATAATAAACCTTAAGTCAAGGTTTCATTGGATTACCCGTTGAGGAGAGACTGCGGATCACAGGATAAAATAGTACAGATTGCTTTCTACTTGAGGTATGCTTTCACTGGAAGTCTGGCATTGGCCCCTGCAGCCATGCATCCCTCTTTCCGAAAGCAGGCTTATTTCATGATTATTTTGAGAGACCATGCTTAGCATAACACTCCCTCAAATGACCAGAATCCTGAACCACTCTTGCACATGTTTATTACAAGTGGAAGTTTCATCCATCACTGGGCACAGGTTTCTCTGGCATATTAATTGCTTTAACTATGCCACCCTGTTGGTCAAGAACTCTGTCCTAATTATTGAAAAGCTAAGTAAAATGGAAAGTTTTTAGTTTTATCGGGGTAACTTCTTAGTTGTCTCCCTTTTAAATGTTTATAATTAGATCACTATAGAGGGTCCCTCTCTCCTTCCCACACCCAAACTTCATCATTTTGGAAGTTGCCTCATCTTCTTTTTATTACTATAATACAATTTCCAAGTGAGCAAGAATATCACATTTTTAAAACAAACCCCAAATGATAGGATTGGACAGAATCAATACTACTTCTTAGGGAAAAAGTTGAAACAACTTTATAAAAATACAGAAGGAATTCCCCCACCCCTAGTCAATTAATTATTAGGAAATTAAATAAATTGAATCTTTTATCTTAAAGCTATCACTATTTATATTTACTCTAAAAGCAATGGTTTTGTAAAATCCAGATTTATGGGAATATTTGGTAATTTTATGACATTTTTAAGGTAATGGACACTATGTCAAATCAAAGTTTCCTTCTACATCTAGGAAATCAGCCTTTAGTAAGTGAGTAAGTCAAGCTTGATCATCACAGTGTTATTTCAGTGGTTTACTAAAGGCTGTTTGTACAAATTCAATTAAATGATTAGTTATGGAAACAATATTGAAAAAACGATGATATTCTCTATACATACTCCAAACAGGTTCAATTATATTTTATAGAAAGAGAGTATACTTCCTACTCTTGGTGGAGACCTGTCCTCTGGCATGACTGGAAGACTCCACCAGGCTTTCTTATTCTCCAAGATCTGCCGTCTTGGCAGATGTTTGGATGCTTCATCTTTGGGCCATGTTGGAGCTGGAGACCAGGATGTGGCTTATGACTAGGGCTCGGGATGAATAAAGCTAGGTACTTATCTACTAGTGAAAATCCCTCGAAGATCTTCTCTTATCTGAATTATGGAAGAGTTAATTTTCTGTATCATCCCTGGGGCACCTAGCATGTGCTAGTACAGAACTGACTTGCAGTAGGTATCTAAGGCAGGATAAAGTTAACACTCCAACCACCATCACTGGGTGAGTGGATCCAAAATGTTCGATTCGGTAAAATGTGAGTTAATGAAATGGCCAAGATGAGCCTACACAGCTGACTGGCTAGGAATTTGGGAATATATGGAAAATTTTAGACAAATCTAAGTTCTTGTTTGGTTTGCCACCAATTAGGGATGCTTGCGTGCCCTGACTTAAGGACTGATAGAGATGATTGTGGATTGAGTGGCTAGCTGGAGCTTCCTGGCCACCATCAGAGCCTTAAGGAATCACCTGTTTAGTTGATACATGTTTGCTAGATCTGGGGAGATGGGTATGGGAGAATGTTGGGAATGAGAGGACCTGTCCTCCCTCTCCCCTTTTCTTTGGGTGGAGTTACTCGCATTTCCACCCAGCCTTGTTTCCTTTTCATGTCCTCTCCCACACCCACAAGAAAATAGGAACGTTAAGATGCCACCTCCTTTACCACCCTCTCCCTCCAGCCAATTTGAGAACAGGGTCAGGAAGAAGAATAAGAAGCCAGGCACCAACAGCAATGCACTCAAATGTGTGTTATTGTGCCATGTGTTATGGGGAGAAGGAAGGATTTCATCTAGTCATTTTCCTTTGTTTGAGAAAAGAACTTGGCATGACTTTCCACAGTGATGCACACTCATAGTGTCATCACACTCAGGTTCAGCAGCTCACAGCTCAAGAATCCAATACTGAGAGACAAGTAAAAGGAAAGAAAGCTTTCCTGAAGAAGCCAGCAGACCTGGGGAGAAGGTGGACTCACGTCCCAAAGAACCAACTCCCAGTTACCCATCAGGGAGCAGGAGTTTTTAAAGGGGAGTTTCAGAGGTGTATGGGCAGAGGGAGCGCGCCATGTGCAGAACAGCACAGTGAGCTCCAACAGTCATCTCGAAATTGGTCATGCCGTGGTCTGATCAGTGTCATCTTGGTTGTTTTAAGTACAGTTAATCTTCAGTTCCAGGGTTGGTTTGTTCCCATTTCCTTGAGGCCAGTTCTTGGAATTGTGTAAGATGGAGCGGTTGATGTCATGGCTACAGTCTGGTCATCATGTCATTAACTCCTTCCACCTGATGGGGGATTCAGTATCTGCACAAAAGCTCAAAGGATATGGCTCAGGGTATTATCTATAGCCCTTGAGGAGGGACTAAAAGTCCTTGACTTTGTTTAGTGGCCAACCTGATATTTTGTCTTTTGTGACTGTTTTCCTTTGTTTCTGCATTTTCTCATTTCTTTGATTAAATTTATTAGTTAGCTAAAGTTTTTCTACAGACAAGAGGCAGGCAGAGGACATGGTGGGGGGCGAAATCTGTCCAGGGAAGGCTCCATAGCGTTCGGCTCCATTATAGTAATAGGATACGAAAACCTTATTTGATGATAACAAAATAGCTTGCATTTTCATGATAAAAAACAATTGTGTAAGGTCATGGTTCCCAAATTATATGCAAAGGTGTTTCAAAGCACTTTGGTAAACTCACAGGGGTGTCACCAGATATTTTAAATTTTTTTAAAGGCAACACAGCCTGTCAGACTTTGCATACACCACTTGATGGAGGCTGTTCACAGTTTCAATACTACATCACATAATCACTTTTCATGATGTCATAGTTTTGCAAAACTTAGTTTTTGTTATCTGCTGTGATTGGAAGCAAATACAACACAAAAATCAGTGAGGAACAGGAAACGATTGTGAAGATGTTCAATCAATCTTATCCCAAAGTTTGTGAAAATGTTTCAGACTTAAAAGAGGCATGTGCATCCCATTATTAAGTAATTGTAGTGAATTAAGAATGAAGTAAAAATAATGTTTTACTTTCATTAATATCTATTACTTAATCATTTTGCTACTAACTTTATTAAGTTGTTTGGCCCCAAGTGCTTAGTAAATAGGACTCCTATATTTCTTTTGAGCTGGGAATATCATGTAAAAATTAATAAGACACTAAAACTACCACAAAATGAAAAAGTTTGGAAACCTCTGGGTTGAGGAGTTACTCTAATTCCTCTTTAGATCCCCGTGAGTCAATGAAATAACTGAAAAATCTCCATTATGAGAATGTATCAAAAACTGTAACTTTGAGTAAATTATTGATCCCTATGTGGTTACTTGAAGCAAAAAAGAAAAAAAAAAAGGGAAATGGATTACTTAAAGACAAATTCCAACTGCTGTGGGTCTGTCTGGGAGGAATAAATTTTTCTCTACCCTTCTAGGTTCTTCTGTCTGTTCCAAGAATTAAATTGACATGAGACAGATTAACTGGAGAAAATCACACAAAAATTTAATAACATGTACACATGAGAGAGACCCAGAAAAACTGAGTAACTTTCCAAAATGGCTGAAACCCTCAACTTAAATACCATCTTCTACTAAAGACAAAAGAGGATGTCTGGGATAGTGGTTTGGGACTTCAAAATGGAGGAAGGAAATTGACATGAGATGGAAAAGCAAATGTTTGGTAAACAAATGTTTGCTGGACCAGTGGGACACAGAGAGGAATTTTAACAAAGAGACTTCGTTAGGTTCCTCCCTGTCTACACATCTGGTTCATACTGTACTTACCTATGGTGATGCTCCCTTCCTGGAACATGTCCTCTGTTTACACTCTTTTAGGGAGTTAGAGGGAAGGTCAGTGTTTCTCCCTGAGTCTTTTGGGTCTTGAATGTTTTCAGCTCAAAATAATCAGCATGCAAAAAAGACCTTTGGAGTGGAGAGTTTTGTTCCCCTATGAGTCAAACATCACTCAATAAAAATGTGTTAAAATTGAATATTCAGCCTTTGAAATTTTCATTGTAATTAAAAGATCTTTGTCATAGCAAATAAACTGAGGCACAGAGAGTTTTATTTACACAACAAAGCAATGAGAACATTGTGACTCAAAATTGTGTGTTTTGATGACATATGTCATGGCTTTATTATTTTCTTAATGGAGATGGAGGGTAGCTATTATCCTGTAATTAAGTAAGCTAAACTCCAATCTGACTTTTTACCTTAAGCAATTCAATTAGAAGTAACTTAAGAGTACCCTTCTGGGGGCTTCCCTGGTGGCACAGTGGTTGAGAGTCCGTCTGCCGATGCAGGGGACATGGGTTCGTGCCCCGGTCCAGGAAGATCCCACATGCCACGGAGCGGCTGGGCCCATGAGCCATGGCCGCTGAGCCTGCGCGTCCGGAGCCTGTGCTCCGCAATGGGAGAAGCCACAATAGTGAGAGGCCCGCGTACTGCAAAAAACAAACAAACAAAAACAACTAAAAAATAATTAAATTTTTAGAGGGTTTATTTTAATATGCAATAAAAATAGGTCCAGTATAAAGACTCTCTGGGTTCACCCACAGCAGAGCATTTTTCTGGAAAGCAAATAGTAGCAATAGTGGCAGAAACCCTAATTTAGACTGGAAGTGAGGGCTAGACTTGTATGAGAAGGCAGTCATTTAGTTTAGAAGCCCTTCAACTATTTGAGATCAATAGCATTCAAATATAACCACACTAAACATGGGCACCCTGATAAAATGTATTAATATAATTAAGAAATGAGAAGAGTCAACCCAGTTTTGAAAAAGAAGAGCAACACAGTGGATTGAATGATCAGATGCTATAAAAAGCACTAGTAATTATAACAGTATGATACAGAATAAGGTAGATATTAATTAGTGGAGTGTATTAGAAAGTTAATAATCAGACACAAGTTTATATGAAAATTAATTATAATTTAATGGCAACATTTCAAATCAGTGGATAGAGAGCGCTTTTACCAAATGGTATCAGGACAAAAACCTAATTATACTGAAAATTAAAAAGCAATAATTGGATATCCACTTCGTATGATATGATAAAATGAAACCTGGCTGAAATACTGGTTCAAAAGCAACAAATAAAATAAGATTCTAAAGTTAAATATTGACAAATACATAATTCTGGCTTGGGAAAGGCTTTCTAAGCCAATGACTGAAGCAGCAAAGGAAAAGACTGATAAACTTTATGCAGCAGTAAAAGCATAGAAGATAGATGGATGATAGATAGATAGATAGATAGATAGATAGATAGATGTAGAGATATGTCATTACACCCCCTAAACTCACGGGAATGACGATATGAAAATAATTTGAAAAATGCATGAAAGAGCTCTGATAACTAAAAAGATGTTGTAAATTCATTAAAGAGTGGCCAATATAATGTAAATTTGCCAACATTTATAAACAAGCAATTCAAAAGTATATTTAAGTTATAAATGTAATATTTTGTATCTGTCTACTTGACATCATGTGTAGGGTTATGTGTAAAATATTCCGACATTTTTAAGCACAAGTGGTATATGAGCTATTACAAAGTTTCATGAGGGCAAGTTGAAATAGTCACATCACCTTTGGCCCCAAAATTACATGTTGAAAAATGTATGCTAAGGAATGAATTGTAGAGGTTTATAAGAATACTTCTCAAGTACTCAAGCTGATTTTTTGTCAAGAAGGTCAAATGGGCATTAAATCACGTATCCAAGACAGACAATTATTTAAAGAATCATGGTAGATCTACCCCGATGTTATATGGCCTCTTTCAAAATTGCCTTCATAGAAGACTCTTTACAAAGTTAGAATGTCATTCTTAACATAGCTTAAGTTTTAAAGAAGTCAACTTTTAGGGAATTCTATTTAAAATACATGTAAGAGAAAATAAAGAAAAATTCAAAGCAGCTGTGTTTAGAATATAATAAATGCTGTTTCAACTTTGGGATCCCTGGAAAAGTATAGGTGAGTGTGTAGGCTGATTTATATATTGGTTTTCTTTGTACATAATGCAAAACACTGGATAGGTATAAAAATATTTTGCATATATGAATAATGTAAAACAACTAATAAGCTATACATCTTTCATTTTCTCTAATTATTTCATTTTAAATAAAGGATGGAAATGGGTAAGTTAAAAGAGAAAAGCTGCAAAATCAAGGAACCAGTGCATCCTCTAAAGAAGAGATCCTAATTTTGTGGTTCACCAGTGTATGACTTTGGAGAAATATATAAATACATTTGGTGAACTGATCCATGAACTGAGCAGGGGTCAGCTCAATCAGCTAATTTGCGTGAATATACACACACTGCATTAAGTAAAATTAAGAGATGATTACTGGATTCAACTTAAATTCATATTACTGTGAACTGATTTCTTAATTCTTGGAGAACTATGAAATTGAGCTGCAGAATGTGGAATTTATCCTTATTAATATGAGTTCCTTAAAGAGGAAATGCAGCATCGTTTCTAATGTTTCTGGAATATACACGGAGTACCAGGTCATAAACTTGATCTATCAGTGCAGATATTTAAGTATCTTTTCTCCTAAGACATTTAAACAAGTTTAGCAATTTGACTATATAAGTTAATATAAGAATTCTAGTTAAGGATATGATTAAGATGGTACATCAGTTAGGCATGGGATCATTGAGCAAACACATTCTATTACAAGTATAAAATCTATTTTTGAAAATACATTTTTGCCATCATGTAAAAGTCTTGGTTCAGGAAAACCAACATTTGTGCAACCTTCTTTATTTTTGACATGAGAGAAATAATTTAATCTTGACAGTCTTCTAATTAGATATTATTTCTGTTTTATAGAAGTTGAAATTAAGTTTTTAAATGAGTTGACAGTTCACACAGCTAATGAATAGAAGAACCAGGCTTAAAATATTTGCTCTTCGATGTAGCAACCATACAACTAACACAGATCTCGCCATAAACATGCGTTGTACATGCATGAACATCTACATAGATTATAAAAAATGCTTTTGAGGTCCAGACAACACTGGAGGATAGAAATATGTTCATAAACGCTATTGAGTCAGGTACCAGTTTCCTGTTCCAGCCAGTGCTTGTTTAGCACAGGAAAATCCCTCTCTTTCTGTACATTAGACTGTATGTATATGTACATTCATATACAGAGTCAGTGAATATACGCATTCAGTATTTGAGAAACCTTCCCATTATTATGTACATTTTCTAATAGTTTACCTATGTTTAAATTGAAAATAAGTAAGCATTTCAAATTATTCATATTTATAGTACATTTGTAATATTTTCTGTATAAATGAGATTTCCCAAGCTCACTGTGAACTACTCTACTTAGATGTAAAATGAAGATGAAGGTCTTGACCTTCAAAGTACCTTCCGTATGTATCTATATTTCTATAATTCTCGTTTGCAATGAATTTACTTACTTATCCTGAAAATAGATGTGGTCAGAAGATATTAGAAAACAGTAATCTGAATTTGACTTTCAAATAATTTCCTAGCCATCCACCCACTTCACCCTATAAATCTTAATGAGCATTTTCTTGTCAAAGATGGGAGTTAAGACATTTCGCATTTCTACAGGATTCTGTGAACCTAGTTGTTCTCCCACTCTGCAGCTGAATAGCTTTGAGAATACAAGGTGCACAACTGCAGATTAACAGGACTCAGATGTCCGGGGTGGATGTGATTTCAAGCAGCTTGAATTAACTCTCTTTGACAAGCCTTGCCTTGCAAACCACCAGCAGCAAAGTGCCTCTGTGGCTACACTTAGAAACTAGGCTCCGGTCTCTGGGAGGTTTCACATTGTTTCTAATGTATTGGTGGTTGGACAAAGTCGAATCATCCCCTATGAAAGCCTGACTGCCCAAAGGGTATAAACCCAATTGCCAGTGGTTTATTCAGCTTTGACAGTTCTCAGTGTGATCCTAACAGCCTTTGGTAATACAAGAAGGCAGGGGAAAAGCTCCAGAGACTTCCTTGTATTCATTTCTGTAATAGTTTTCTTGCCTCGGGACACTAAAGAAGATTTGTACAGCCTGCTGTCTTTTCATTAGCAGCAAGTGCAATGCTGCTGGGTAAGTTAATGTATAAGACTAGGAAAAAGAAGAGTGGTATATGTATGAATTTTTCTTCCATTTTAAAAAAACTGTCCTTTTACTTAAGTTCAAAACAGCTGAAAACAGAAAGAAAGAGTAAGTGTACTTTTGTGTTTTCTAAGTCATAGACTTAATGTCTGGCTTCGTTCTGTTTGTTGAGCGCAATACCATGGTTCACTGGGTTTTTGGAACAGACGTGAAAATGATCGTTATTGGACGGGCCAGGAAACCTGATTTTGTTTTCAGCACAATCCTAGTTCTTGTCATGGAATGTAACAGTATTTAATGATTTCTTTGTATTTCCCTATGCAACAAAATGCATCAGTATTTTCAAACTTAGTTTGGCCATTGCATTAAAACGCCAGAACTAAATTACTGTTCGTGTAGCATCCTTCTTTCCTTCTTTGCTAGAAAAAGTATATCTGGTTGGTGAAATCTCTGACTCTGGTTGAGAAAAATAAACACATTTATATTGGGTAGAGCACAGTGGACTAAGCTGTGAATATGTGTATATATTATATATATATGAAGAAGATATTCCTTATAAAAGTAATTTTAACAGCTATGTAAGTTGTTGGTTACATGTTCTTCATTTCTCTTTTAGAATTTGTCTGCATTTTATCACGTGGACTAAGTTTTGAATTAATTGATGAAATACGCTGAATATATTATAAATAGTCAGTAGCTGTATCATTTGTGTACTTGAAGTTATTACTGCACAAGTCATTTACACTTTAAAATTCAATATTTGATAAATTGGAGCACAGAGAAAAAGACTAACAAGATAGAATGAATCAAATAAGGAGGTGTTACTCATTTCTTTATGATATTTTTTATTTCTTATAGGATAGACAGAACCAAAATATGGAATGGGTGGGCTAAAGTAATTCTTTCCTCATTTTTAGGTCTTTAGAAATAAAACACTAAATTCGGCCTAAAGTTAATACATTTTTTCTGGCTTCTCTGATACAATTTTTATTATTAGAAATATGTTTTTATGTGAAATAGTATGACAGATATAAGTATTATGTATTGAGAAGATTCCAATATGAACTTAGAAGGGTTACGTTGTAATATCTTACCAGGGGAAATAAACTAAATGATGACTTTAAGACAGATGAACTTGACATTCAGCTTTTGGTAAAATCCTCATGTTTTAGAGAAGCAGCAGAACTGCGTGTATTATATCCCTGAGATTAGAAATATCTCAAACAATGACTTGATTAAAGAACTGCAGATAGAAGTGTTCTTTCCTCTCTCTACATCCTTAAATTTTTTTCCCCTGACAGTTTGTGATGGTGTGTTGACATTTTGAAATATCAAAGCAGAGAATAACCATTGATACAGCTGTCTGACTTACCATGGTTCCTTATTATAGCAATCATGTTACCACGGGCCATACTTCTGTCAACAGCATTTCATCACAGATGCCCCAATTGCCCATATATGCATGGAAGCTTGGAGCACTGCCTGCCAAAGAGGTAATAAATCAAGGAGCAAATGATGTGTTGCTTCTGCAGTGCTTAGATTGTCTTGTGTTCTCATGGCCATGTGCTCTGATCCAAAGTTAGTAAGTCCCTAAACAATGCATTAGCTGGTGGATGAGTCCCTGCATTCTGTTTGTATCATATTTTATAGGACAGAAGGGTGACTCACTAAAAATTAGAATGTGGAGCAAATTAGAGAGCCCTTTACTGGCACAGGCTTTTAGGAAAGGAATTTGAAACAATTATTATTTGCTTATTCGTCTCCGACTGCTCAAAATAAGTGTCATTTTATTTCAAATACAGGTCATTGAGTACCACATGTGTATGAATTATCTAAAAATGAGAATTTATTAGTATATAAGTAATTTTTAAAATTATCACAAAATTGTTGACAAATTATCGGTTGCTTGAAATAATACGAACACATCGTTACAGTGTTATTGTTTTGTATGCTCTTAGCTATAATGTACACATGTGCATGCATATGCATATGTTGTATATATTTTCTTTATTAAAGACAAAGTTTAGTCAAGTAGAATTTCCCAAAATCAAAGAGGATAATCGTATGTAACCTGATGGTATCTAGTTATACCACTTGTTAATAGTACCTGAGTCTGTAAAAGAGAAAGAACAAAATATTTTTTTATTTCATATTTCTTGCCAATCACAGAGCTTAAAGATTTAGTTGCTGCAAATTAATTGTAGAGTGAGGTGGGCCATAATATATAAAGTAAATGAAAAGTCACGGAATTAAAACTGGAAAAGACTATTGAAAACGTACAGCCTAATCACTATATTTTATAGACCATTATTTTTTTCACTTGTTCTAGTTAAGGAGGAAATTTTATTATAGCTGACACTTGATTTAGCTTTCTATGTACATATGATACTACTTTTTTCCCCAAAGATATCACATTTTTACCATAGAGTATATTGCTCTTTTCCTAAAAATGAATTTTCCACAAAATTGGCATCATCAAAACAGTAACGTTTAAGTTATATAAACAAACTCACACAGCTAAGAAAAATCAGAGCTTGAGGACCCAGATACTTTGTTTGCTGAAGCTTCTCTTTAAACCACCACACAATAGAGACAGTACTCAGGTTATTTTATTTAATAGTTTGTTGAAATAACATAAAGTGGGTACTTAAAAGGAAATATATCATAATTTCCCACTGGCTGAAATCCCACTTTCAAAGACAAATCGTTTTTGTTTCTCGTTGATTGTTACCAGTTATTTGTTTCAAACACTTGAGATTTAATATTCTTTGTCTTTCATCCATTGATGAAATACTAATTATTCAAAAGTGTTTGGATGGGGCTTCCCTGGTGGCGCAGTGGTTGAGGGTCCGCCTGCCGATGCAGGGGACACGGGTTCGTGCCCTGGTCCGGGAGGATCCCACATGCCGCGGAGCGGCTGGGCCCGTGAGCCATGGCCGCTGAGCCTGCGTGTCTGGGGCCTGTGCTCCGCGACAGGAGAGGCCGCAACGGTGAGAGGCCCGCGTACTGTAAAAAAAAGTGTTTGGATGGAACCTCTGTGATGCACCTCTATTTGAAGTAAATTCTTGTAACCTTGATAATATTTTTGCAGTATTCAACTAAATAGAAACTTTTCTGAATCATCCTTTTGTTGACAGATATTATATTTAACATATTTTAACATATGATATTTTCTTCATTAAGAACAAATCTGTATATTGGGACATCCCTGGCCACCCTGTCAGAACTGTTCACACCCCTAACCCCACTCATATCCTCTCAGCCTGTGGTATTGCTCTTCACAGCACTTAACTACAGCTTAAATTATATTACAAATTTATAATCTGATCGTTCTCTTTCTCCCGAACTCGAATATAACTTCCTTGACTGCACGTAGACTGTTTCGCTTTATCTTTTGTTTGTTTGTTTTGCTGTACTACAATAAGAAAAGGGGGTTTCCAGCATAAAATATAAGCCTTTTGACATGGATGTTGAAAGAATCGTTAATAACCAGAGCTAATATTGTATTTATTATGTTGTAAAAATGGTGCTTTGCATATAGCATTTTCAGTTTTAACATCAAAGTTGGCAAGTAGTTATGATATTCCCCATTTTCTAGATTAAGACTGTGAGATTTATAGGGGGTAAGCAACTTGCCATTAAGTAGTTGAACTGGAGTCAAATCCAGCTCTGCCTTCAAAACTTGTGAATACCCGTTTGCCGCACCACGTTGTCTGATAATATATTGCACCTGAAACATTTTTCCTTCACATGTTGAAAGAGAAAAGGAAGTGGGGGGAAGAAAGAAATACTGGCAAAAAGGGTCATGGTTCATGATTGGCCAGAAACTTAGAAAAAACATTAAAAAAAGCGAGAGTCTTCTAAGACCTAAAAGACAAAGGCCCAGGGAAGAAAAGAGGAGAGGAAAGAATGGGAAACACATGAGGTAGGCACAGAGAAAATTCTTTTAGTTTCAACTTCCCTACCACTCTGGTCCGGAAGGCTGGCCTTTCTCTTTCCTTGGGGCCACTTTCCAGCCTTTCATCTGTTACTCCTTGTGTGGACTCTTCGTTTTTCGGATGAGTTTATCCAACGTCGTCTGAACCAGTTCGTCTGAACCAGTTCGTCTGAACCAGGATGTGCTTTCCTTAAGACATCTCCTCCCAACTCTGAGGTCTTCCCATTTAATGATACAAGCACTTTCCTTTCCTTCCCCAAGGTCTTCCTCCACCTGATCTATTTTCCGAAGGCTTCAGCCTGAGAAGACTTGTTACCCCCCATAAAAACTCAGGGCACCAGTTACTGGACACATCACATTCTGCTGTTAAGACGTGTCTTATTTTACTAAATGTTTATGTAATTCTTGATTTCTTGACATCCATGTAAATTTTATTTTTCTATTGAATTGTAGTTGATTTACAATATTGTATTAGTTACAGGTATGCAGCAAAGTGATTCAGTTATATAAATATTTTTCAGATTATTTTCCACTATAGGTTTTTATAAGATATTGGATATTGTTCCCTATGCTATGCAGTAAATCCTTGTTGCTCATCTAAATTTTACCCTTAATTATATAAGGGTTGTATATTTAATGCCTTGTATATTTTACAATATCAATGCATTCAACAAGGTTTCATTGGATGATTATTTGAGATTAATGTCTTAGTAAAAAGCACATAGTTTTTTTTTGTTGGTACGCAGACCTCTCACCGCTGCGGCCTCTCCCGTCGCGGAGCACAGGCTCCAGACGCGCAGGCTCAGTGGCCGTGGCTCACGGGCCCAGCCGCTCCGCGGCATGCAGGATCCTCCCGGACCGGGGCACGAACCCGTGTCCCCTGCATCGGCAGGCAGACTCCCAACCACTGCGCCACCAGGGAAGCCCCAAAAGTACATAGTTCTTAAGAAGTCTAAACTCTTCAGAGTTCTGTGGTAAAAAGTTTTAGAGTTAGACTGAACTAATTTTTTTTTAACATCTTTATTGGAGTATAATTGCTTTACAAAGGTGTGTTAGTTTCTGCTTTATATGACTCAGCTATACATATATCCCCATATGTCCTCCCTGTTGCATCTCCCTCCCACCATCCCTATCCCACCCCTCTAGTAGGTTAAATGGGTCTTGTTTTTGTGTCCATTCAGCCAGTCTATGTCTTTTGGTTGGAACATTTAATCCATTTACATTTAAGGTAATTATTAATAGGTATGTTCCTATTACCATTTTCTTAATTGTTTTAGGTTTGTTATTGTAGGTCTTTTCCTTCTCTTGTGTCTCCTGCCTAGAGAAGTTCCCTTAGCATTTGTTGTAAAGCTGGTTTGGTGGTGCTGAATTCTCTTAGCTTTTTCTTGTCTCTAAAGCTTTTGATTTCTCCATCAAATCTGAATGAGAGCCTTGCTGGGTAGAGTAATCTTGGTTGTCGGCTTTTCCCTTTCATCACTTTAAATATGTCCTGCCACTCCCCTGTGGCTTGCAGAGTTTCTGCTGAAAGATCAGCTGTTAACCTTATGGGGATTCCCCTGTATGTTATTTTGTTGCTTTTCTCTTGATGCTTTTAATATGTTTTCTTTGTATTTAATTTTTCATAGTTTGATTAATATGTGTCTTGGCGTGTTTCTTCTTGGATTTATCCTGTATGGGACTCTCTGTGCTTCCTGGACTTGATTGACTATTTCCTTTCCCATATTAGGGAAGTGTTCAACTATAATCTCTTCAAATATTTTCTCAGTCCCTTTCTTTTTCTCTTCTTCTTCTGGAACCCCTATAATTCAAACGTTGGTGCGTTTAATGTTGTCCCAGAGGTCTCTGAGACTGTCCTCAATTCTTTTCATTCTTTTTTTCTTTATTCAGCTCTGCGGTAGTTATTTCCGCTATTTTATCTTGCAGGTCTCTTATCCATTCTTCTGCCTCAGTTATTCTGCTACTGATTCCATCTAGAGAATTTTTAATTTCGTTTATTGTGTTGTTCATCATTGTTTGTTTGCTCTTTAGTTCTTCTAGGTCCTTGTGAAATTCTTCATGTATTTTCTCCATTCTATTTCCAGGATTTTGGATCATCTTTACTGTCATTACTCTGAATTCTTTTTCAGGTAGACTGCCTATTTCCTGTTCATTTGTTTGGTCTGGTGGGTTTTTACTTTGCTCCTTCATATGCTGCATATTTCTCTGTCTTCTCATTTTGCTTAACTTACTGTGTTTGGGGTCTCCTTTTCACCGGCTGCATGTTCGTAGTTCCCGTTGTTTTTGGTGTCTGCCCCCAGTGGGTAAGGTTGGTTCAGTGGGTTGTGTAGGCTTCCTGGTGGAGGGGACTGGTGCCTGTGTTCTGGTGGATGAGGCTGCATCTTGTCTTTCTTGTGGACAGGACTCTGTCTGATGGTGTGTTTTGGGGTATCTGTGAACTTAGTATGATTTTAGGCAGCCTCTCTGCTAATGGGTGGGGTTGTGTTCCTATCTTGCTAGTTGATTGCCATGAGGTGTCCAGCACTGTAGCTTGCTGGTTGTTGAGTGGAGCTGGGTCTTCGCGCTGAGACAGAGATCTCTGGGAGAGTTCTCGCCAATTGATATTACCTGGGGCTGGGATGCCTCTGGTGGTTCAATGTCCTGAATTCGGCTCTCCCACCTCAGAGGCTCAGGCCTGACACCAGGCCAGACAACCAAGATACTGTCAGCCACACAGCTCAGAAGAAAAGGGAGAAAAAAAAGATAATTAATTAATTAAGCTTATTAAAATAAAATATTTCTAAAAATATAATTAAAAGAAAATTAAAAATAATAAAAAGTAATATTAAAAAAAGAGAACCACCAAACCAGTAAACAAATCCACCAATGATAAGAAACGCTAAAAACTATACTAAGATACACATAAAAATCAGAAACTAGTCAGTCACATACAGCAAACCCCAAGTCTACAGTTGTTCCCAAAGTCCTCTGCCTCAGTTTTATGATGATTCATTGTCTATTCATGTATTCCACAGATGCAGGTACATCAAGTTGATTGTGGAGATTGAATCCACTGCTCCTGAGGCTGCTGGGAGAGATTTCACTTTCTCTTCTTTACTCGTGCAACTCCCGGGATTCAGCTTAGGATTTGGCCCCGCCTCTGCATGTAGGTCGCCCTCTGCCATCTGTTGTTCACTCAGACAGGAGGGGGTTAAAGGAGCAGCTGATTAGGGGGCTCTGGCTCACTCAGGCCAGGGGGAGGGAGGGGTACAGAATGCGGGGTGAGCCTGGGCCGTAGAGGCCAGTGTGACGTTGCACCAGCCTGAGGCACACTGTGTGTTTTCCCATTGAAGTTGTCCCTGGATCACGGGACCCTCGCAGTGGGGCTGCACAGGCCCGCTGGAGGGGAGATGTGGATAATGACCTGTGCTTGCACACAGGATTCTTGGTAGCTGCAGCAGCAGCCTTAGCATTTCACGCCCATCTCTGGTGTCCACACTGATAGCCGCATCTCGCGCTTGTCTCTGAAGCTCGTTTAGGCGGTGCTCTGAATCCCCTCTCCTCGCGCACCCCGAAACAATTGTCCCTTGACTCTTAGGCAGGTCCAGACTTTCTCCCGGACTCCCTCCCAGCTAGCTGTGGTGCACTAGTGCCCTTCAGACTGTGTTCACGCCGCCAACCCCAGTCCTCTCCCTGGGGTCTGACCTCCGAAGCCCGAGCCTCAGCTCCCAGCCCCCACCAGTCCTGGCTGTTGAGCAGAAAAGCCTCTCGGGCTGGTGAGTGCTGTTCGGCATTGATCCTCTGTGCAGGAATCTCTCTGTTTTGCCCTCTGCACCCCTGTTGCTGCGCTTTTCTCCGTGGCTCCGAAGCTTCCCCACCACCCACCCCCATCTCCACCAGTGAAGGGGCTTCCTAGTGTGTGGAAACCTTTCCTCCTTCACCGCTCCTTTCCACTGGAGCAGGTCCCATCCCTATTCTTTTGTCTCTGTTTTTTCTTTTTTCTTTTGCCCTACCGAGGTTCATGGGGAGTTTCTTGCCTTTTGGGAGGTCTGAGGTCTTCTGCCAGCGTTCAGTAGGTGTTCTGTAGGAGTTGTTCCACGTGTAGATGTATTTCTGATGTATCTGTGGGGAGGAAGGTGATTTCCACGTCTTACTCTTCTGCCATCTTTAAGGTCCTCTGAACTAAGTTTTAAGGCAATTTTCACTACTCTCTTTTTATTTATTTATTTATTTATTTATTTATTTATTTATTTAGGCTGCACTGGGTCTTTTTGCTGTGCGCGGGCTTTCTCTAGTTGTGGTCAGCGGGGGCTACTCTTCGTTGCAGTGCACAGGCTTCTCCTTGCAGTGGCTTCTCTTGTTGCAGAGCACAGGCTCTAGGCATGTAGGCTTCAGTAGTTGTGGCACATGGGCTCATTAGTTGTGGCTCTTGGGCTTTAGAGCTCAGGCTCAGTAGTTGTGGTGCCCGGGCTTAGTTGCTTCGCGGCATGTGGCATCTTTCCAGACCAGGGCTCAAACCTGTGTCCCCTGCATTGGCAGGCAGATTCTTAACCACTGTGCCACCGGGGAAGTCCCACTACTCTTTTTCTAAAAATCTTTTTTATATAGTAGTGTATGTATGTTAATCCCAATTTCCTAATTTATCCCTTCCCACCTTCTTTCCCGTTTGGCACCCATAAGTTTGTTTTTATGTCTGTGAGTCTGTTTCTGTTTTGTAAATAAGTTCACTTGTATCATTTTTTAGATTCCACAAAGAAGTATTATCATACATTTGTGTTTCTCTGTTTGACTTAATTCACTTAGTACGATAATCTCTATGTCCACCCATGTTGCTGCAAATGGCATTATTTCTTTATGGCTGAATAATGTTCCATTGTATATATATTGATATCTTCTTTATCCATTCATCTGTCGATGGACAATTTAGGTTGCTGCCATGTCTTGAGTATTGTAAATAGTGCTGCTATGAACAATGGGGTCCAGGTATCTTTTCACATTAGAGGTTTTCTCTGGATATATGCCCAGGGGTGGGATTGCTGGATCATAGGATAACTGTTTTTTTAGTTTTTTAAGGAACCTCCATACCATTCTCCATAGTGGCTGCACCAACTTACATTCCTACCAATAGTGGAAGAGGTTTCCTTTTTCTCCACATTCTCTCCAATATTTATTAGTTGTAGACTTCTTGATGATGACCATTCTGACTGGTTTTGAGGTGATATCTCATTGTAGTTTTGATTTGCATTTCTCTAATAATTAGCAATGATGAACATCTTTTCATGTGCCTTTTGGCCATCTGTATATCGTTTTTGGAGAAATGTCTATTCAGGGCATCTGCCCCTTTTTTGATTGGGTTGTTGTTTTGTTTTGCTTTGTTATTTTGATATTGAGCTGTATATGCTATTGATATTTGTATAGTTTGGAAATTAAGCCCTTGTTGGTGGTAGCATTTGCAAATATTTTCTTCCTTTCTCTTTTCGTTTTGTTTATGATTTCCTTTGCTGTACCAAAGCTTATAATTTGATTAGGTCTAATTTGTTTATTTTTGCTTTTATTTTACCTTGGAAGACTGGCATAAGAAAACAGTGGTACCATTTATGTCAGATAATGTTTTGCCTATGTTCTTTTCTAGGAGTTTTGTGGTGTCCTGTCTTATATTGAGGTCTTTAAGCCATTTTGAATTTATTTTTGTGTAGGGTTGGAGGGAATGTTCTAACTTCATTGGTTTACATGCAGCTGGCCCACTTTCCCAACGCCTCTGGCTGAAGAGACTGTCTTTTCTCCATTGTATATTCTTGGCATCTTTGTCGAAGATTGAAGGCTTCACTACCCTTATCTGCTGAATGGTCTTTAACAAGTCCCTTGCTCTAAAACTCCCTTTCCTCATCCATAATTCAGAGATAGGAATACCTGCTTTATAGCATTGTTATTCGTTGGTATTTCAGTAGGCAAACATAGGGATTTTACCACTATTGTACCCTGGCAATGGCAGCACAAAGTGACTTCTCCTTGCCTTTACTGAGTGGATTTCTACTTCCTGTTCAGCTGTCAGCGTGGAAAATCAGTTCAGTGAAAAGTCTGTCTCTTCAATAGGACACCCAGCACTGTTCATAACCAAAGTACAGATGCCAAGAAGCACAAAATATGGGCCCTGACCTGGGAGACCGCACAGTCCAGTTAGATGACTACATGATGATCTTGAAATAATTAAACACACACACACACACACACACACACACACACACACACACACACAAGCACTAAATTTCAAAATAGTGACTCAAAGTAGAATGAAAATAATTGACATGGACTGAAATTGGATAAGGAATCATAAAAGAAATGAACTTGGTATTGATTTGAGGGATGAAGGGCTTTGTACTGCATAGAGGTAGAAAGATGGACATTTCAGATTGGGGTGTTGGGATGGACATTAATTTTCAGGCCACGTGCACTTACAACACAGTGAGGAAAAGAAAACAGAGAGGAATAAATGAGTTTAGTGTGTGTGATGGTTGAGGGATATTAAGTGTGATTGACATGGCAGGTGTCTGACATAGTTGGAGGGGAGGAACATGGCAAATTATAGACATGCTTGAAATATAAACAAACATTTATTGTGAGGTAGCAGAGAGTGGATAAAAAATCACTTAAGCATCTGGGACTGTATATGATGAATGATGGTCTGACAAAGGACTAATTCATGTATGGGAGGTGGGCAGGCAATAATTGAATGGAAACATCCTGCCTGCTTTCCTTCTTTGGTCACTGCCCTCCTTACACTGGCAGTCCAGTTATCTTCCTAGGAGATTCTTTCAGGTTTGGACCTGATACACTTGGATGATAACAGGCAGACCGCCCCAGGCACCCTCATCTGCCAGGCTCACCAGTGTCAGTGCACAGAAACGTTCTTGGTGTTTGTTATTCAGAGCTTGGCCTGATTGGGAGAAAGCCCTCACCAGCTATAAAGTCAATACCTACTTAAGTGTTAGGGTGAGTTTTTCAACTTAAATGAGTACATTTTAAAATATTCAGTGGATGGGACTCCCTGGCTGTCCAGTGATTAAGACTGCGCTTCCAATGCAGGGGGCATGGGTTCGATCCCTGATTGGGAAACTAAGATCCCACGTGCCATGCAGCCACAAAAAAAAAAGAAAAAAATCAGTGAATAAATAAAATTACATTAAAAAATGAAGCTGTCTATAATGTTCTATGCATTGGGATTTTGTTTTGCTGAGTATTCCTTGAAGCAAATTTAAAAAACTTCGACCTTTTTTACATGGAGGTTTGGCACTGTGTTCGTATTTGTGTAAATTATCCGTCGGGCATATGGACAAGTTTGGACACATTGCAAGGAGGAGAGTTTTTTGGTTAATATTATTTTCTACTTGTTTTCTTTTGGTTTTGGCTTGAGTCTTTGGTGATTGAAAAATATGTATGTTTTAGAGACCACTTTAAGCTATACACATAGTTTATATTGAATGTTTTAAGAGAATGTTGGGATGATAAGAGCTTAGAATATGTATAAAACAATGAAAATTAGTGATGAGTATTACATTCATCATCAAAAGGAAAACACCAGTCATTTTCCTGTTAATATCAAACAGTAAGAACACTTATGGGGAGAATTTTTCCATTAATTTCAAGAAAAAAGAACATAATAAAGTACAAATAAATGTCCTTTGTCTTTTTATTTCTAAATATAAATGTAAAGGTAAATAAATCTTTGAAATTTAAACAATTGTGAGAAATTCAATATAGTTGAAGATGCTTCATCATCAATAACACAAAACATCTTTTAAGTTTCTTGATTAGATTTTACAAAGACTTAATGTGGCTAAAATACCTCTAGCATAAACAATTATTAATACAATGTCCAATAGGTCCTTAGGTGAACTCAATTACAGTGGCACAATGGGACAAATTACTGTAAAAGTCATTGGCATTATTGTTCTCCAAAGGTCAAAGGCACTGGAGTGGAGAATGGTGAAATTAGATGACAGAGCAGAATAAGAGGATGTGATTGAAGATGTTCTGGATCACAGACCTTTATTGTACTTTGATTTTTTTTTAAAGCTTACTTTATTTGGGTCTTTCACGTGTGGAAAAAAAAATAGTGTATGCTGTACTATACTTCGATTGAAGTAACTGAACTTTTACGAACACTTATTTTTTTCTCCCCTTTCAAGAAGTACTTTTTCTTTCTTGTATCACCTAAGCTGTGAGGCTAACTTCTCTTAGTTATAATGTAAATCTCTCTGATCCAGAGAGTGCTTTTTTCTCTCTGCTTATTGCAATGTTGCATTACAAACCTTTTGTATTCATAAATATTTCACATCCAAGACCCTAAACAGTTGAAATGTTAATAGGGTTTAACCACTTGGAAGAAGAGTGTTTAAATTTGGCAATTCAACTATTCCTAATCTTTGATTTCTAATCAAAGCCCGAGAAGTAGACAGACTTTGATTTCATTTTTCAACATAGTAAAATGGATAACATCTCTCAGGTATTACTTAGTTTTTTAGTTTCTAAGTTTTTAAAAAAACTTGGCTTTTAGTAAGGAGAAGAAACCTGGATCATTTATTTATTTACCTTGTGCCCAAAACTATGCTAATAACTGGGTATGCAATGCTGTAAAATGAGATAAAGTGCATGTCTTCATGAAGATTTCAGTCTAGTGGAGGAAAGAAACGTTCAACAAGCAAACATGTAAATGATTAAATAATTACAAATTATGATAAATGCTCTGAAGGAAAACGTACGGGTTCCATGAGAAAGTAATAGGAGGTACTAATTTAGGTTGAACCTTCCAGACGGGGCTTGTAGTTACAGGGAGGGAACTATAGTATTGGTCAAAAGTTTCTCTACACAGACCAGGGCTGACATAGCCAAAAATATTCTACATCTCAACTAAGATCTATTTTTACAAAGCTTTAGAATTTTTAGCCGCGTTATGCTAAAGTGGTGATTGAAATAAGCCCTGATGTGCATTATTCAGAAGTCACATTTATCTTCTCTCTTCCAGCTCTATGCCACCTTCCCTGTCCTTCAGCCCCCCCGCCAAAAACCGAAAAAGATTCTTCTCGCTCCCACACTTGAAGCTCTGGAATCACCTTGGATTTCTCTCTTTTTCTTGTCCTCCCTCTCTGGCCTCCTCACCCAAGTTACCTGATTCATTCGTTTCTCTAGCCCTTCAGTGTCCTACTCCAATTCACTCTGCACCTTTCCACAAACTAGTCCTCAGGCGTGGCTTCCAGCTGTCATTGCTCTCTCTGAGAACCTTTAGCCTATTCTTTTGAATTTAGACTGAAGACCTCCAACTCAACATTCAAGATCCTTTCACACCGAACTCAGTTCAAATACACTAATTTCTGTTGACACTATGTTGTGACGATTTCCAAAACATCACATGGTGTGGGCTCCTAGGACACTTACACGCCAAGCGCCGGCAAGAGTAGGTACTGCTGTGAGGTATGCCCAGCTGAACACCAGGCAGCAAAGTAGAGCTGAGACTCAAGTCCAGTGTCTGTTCAATCCACTTTAACTTTGCTCTCCTTGGACTGATCTCTTAGGGAACCTGAGTCAGCCAGTGTAGTCTTCATTCTATGTGCTAAGAGAGGCCATTACCAAACACACAAGCAACGTTTAGTCTGTCCAAGAAAATAGACGGATAGGAAATTGTATTTGGTCAATAAAACTGTCACGTGTACAGTTGTGAAGTGAACTCTGAGGGGACAGGGCTGAAAACACCAGCAGATGTTAGAAGCCATGCCCTGTGACGTGACTACCTAGGTTCAAACCCACTGTCTAGCTTTGGGACCTCAGTGAAGTACTTCCTTTTATACCCAGTTCCTGCTTTCTTCATCATATGGGGTTACTATCTAGTCCTATAGTTATGCTGAGGAAGAAATAAGTTAATAAAATACTTAGAAGAATGTGTGCTGCTTAGTAAGAGCTGTGTAAATGTTTACTATATAAAATAAACAAATCCATGTTTTTTGAAAACAGTGTTCTCATGAAGATTATTTTAAGGAGTGCATAGGGCTGAAAATCGACTTATTAATCACTAACACCAACAGTGTATACTTTCCATGATCAGAGGGCAGATACTCCTCCGCCGCCTTTTCCTTCTGAACAATTTATTTTTGTTTTTATATTTTTTGGGGGTTCGCGGGCCTCTCACTGTTGTGACCTCTCCCGTTGCGCAGCACAGGCTCCGGACGCGCAGGCTCAGCGGCCATGGCTCACGGGCCCAGCCGCTCTGCGGCATGTGGGATCTTCCCGGACCGGGGCACGAACCCGTGTCCCCTGTATCGGCAGGCGGACTCTCAACCACTGCGCCAGCAGGGAAGCCCCTGAACAATTTATTAATAGATCATTGCACATTTAACTACATACATCATCTGTAAGGAGGACTTATTAGACAAATCAGGTAAATTGTGATGTAGGTTTAAGGAATATCCTTAATAATAACAATACAACTAAGAACAAAAATGTGCCAAATAGCATGGACAGTGAAGTAAAAAAAGTTTTTACTCAACTTCTTATTCACATCATTTAAGCTGTAGGTAATATTTGTGCAATCAGTCCTCTGTATTTAAGAGGAGTTGAGAATTATTTGGTAAATAAAAAAGCGGAGGAACAATGTGTATAAATCAAATTAATTATATTTAACAGATTTGTTTACTCATTCACTTGCAAAACAAGTTCATCTGTCAGTACAGCAGAGCTGCCAGCCAAAGCAGCCTTCCTCCGGGCTGAAATTGTTTAATTATCTCTTAACTGGAGCAATTTGGTCCCCAAATCTGAACTCTTTTACTGTATCACTAGGATTCCCTAATGCTGTGTTATCAATCTGGAAACTTTTTTTTTTTTTTTTTTTTTTTTTTTTTGCAGTACGCGGGCCTCTCACTGTTGTGGCCTCTCCTGTTGCGGAGCACAGGCTCCGGACGCGCAGGCTCAGCGGCCATGGCTCACGGGCCGCCGCTCCGCGGCATGTGGGATCTTCCCAGACCGGGACACGAATCCGCGTCCCCTGCATAAGCAGGGGGACTCTCAACCACTGCGCCACCAGGGAAGCCCTGGAGCCAGTTTTTGATCATGAATATATTTTGTCTTTATGATGGAGTCAGTAAATAGTTTAGGTCTTAGGAGTTAAAGCTATATTTATTCTCTGCATATGTGATTACAAGAAGGGGTTATCTGGTAAAAAAAACAAAACAAAACAAAACAAAAAACCTTTTCCCAGATCTTTACAGGTTGCTGAATATTTAAGAATTTATTACAAATCTCAGTATAAATAATTGATGCTGGATGCTAGTAACTTAAAAAGCAGCAACATAAAGTTTTTTGGAACTCAGATAATCTTTTAGCAGTTATTTCTAAGCAACTCTTCTTATTTGAAGGGAATACACAAAGCATAGAGAATAGTTCAACCAAATACAGCCCCTGGTATTCCAGGTTTTGTAGACTTTCCATAACTCTTAATATATTCCTATCTAAAAGAGCAATATGACACAATGATAGTTGTTTTCATTTGATTTTCAAAATAAGAACCAACAAAACTAATAATATTTGCCTCTCAGAGCTAAGAAAAACATTATAGGACATGTTGAATATTGGTTCTTTTCTTTGTCTGAAAAACATAGGTTTCTTTAAAACTGAAAAACAACTTTCTCTCTAAATTTTCATTTCCAGTACTTTTTCTGCTGAAATTAGTTTTATTATTACTAATGAATTACTATGTAAATAATAATTAATGTTTTTCCTTTTTTTAGTGATGGAGTAAGGTTTATTCCTTTAAGCACTTAAACATGCCTTGCATATATCTTAGGGCAAGCAGAATCTAATGCAATTTGTATATATGGATAAACTTGCATTGTTAAAAAAATATTGAGCCCTTAGTTGTTCCTTACAAACATAAAAATCAGCTATTATAATTAACATGGACACTCTAATAATATATCACTGGTGGGAATAAGAATTTTTTACAGCTTTTGGGTTTTTTTTTTAATTGAAGTAGTTGATTTACAATGGTGTGCTACTTCCAGGTGACAGTAATTTAAAGGCAACAATGCACTAGCAAACTTTGCAAGGTACCTGGCAGTCCTATGATCTCAATGGAATTAAAATTAACCCCTTTTTGGACTTGAAACAGAGGCTAAGGATCATCAGTGCTATATTTAGGAGACCAGGAGATATGAAAGTTGTACACATTTTACTATTTTAGGCTTTTTTGAATTGACTTGAAAATATTTGGACTTTCTCAATAAGATGTAATTTATTTGAAGGTTCACTGGTTGAGTGGGACCCATTTATCAAACCTGTGTATCTATATTTGTCGCATATATAGAAATTAATAAAGGTTCTCCACGTTTTCTCAAGTAAAAAGTTACTATTATGTTTTTGTTTTCCCTGTCAAGCTAAATACCAGGTTAGCCCCGATAGATACAAAACAGATCTAGTGGTTTCAGTCCTGAGATACTAAGGAAATTATAGCTATGATGCATTGGCCTTTCAGTAAATGGGTAAAAATTCTGTATATTAATATCTTCTTTAATTACTGTTGTTACTGACCAGGGTTCTTGGCCTCTTTAATCAATAGAAATTAATCAGAGGCCAGATGAGGAATTCAGGCAAAGCTTTATTGGGGCCCCTGCTGCAGCAGAGGGGAGTTAGAACAAGTAACAGGTTCCATTGCTTGCTCGCTCCCTGGGGGGAGGGCGAGCTTGTGCCTTATATGGGGGTGAGGGCAAGAGCGTGTCCAGGGGTCAGGCTGGAGGTGTGGCTTAGGGGGTCAGGCTGGAGGTGTGGCTTAGGTGGTCTGCCCACCCCTTTGGTGGTGTTATGCGCAGGGGGCATGTGCACTGCCCTGCTTTTGCTCCAGGCTCTTCAAAAGTGACAGTTTGTTTTGGTTTTGGTTTTTTTTTGGTCTTTTTGTATCTTGTTGTCTATAATTTGCCCCAACTGGGCATGCACACAGTTATTTTTAGTCTTTTATAATTTCTTTGTATTTTGTTGCTTGAGGAGATGTTTGTTCAGGTGCAAGCACTACAGCAAAGGGTCCCAGGTCCCAGGTCCCAGCCTGTCTTAATATCATTAATCCCATGATATATTTATAAACCAGCTCACTGTTACATGAGCTGCACTGTGAATTTAGTAGCCAAATCTAGACAAAGTCAAAGAAATTTCTTTGGGGGCAGAGAAGCTAAAAAAGCTGTGATGAATTTTTTCAGTCCTTTAGGTCCCAGATCAAGAAGACCACGGTGTGGATGGAGAGGAGGAAAAGCAACATAAATTATTCTTTCATCTTTATCTAAGTTCCCAAGTCAAGGCAAATGTCAATAGTGTAAGGTGCAAAGAGTCTTAATAGCACCCGAGGTAAGCGTTCCATAGGAATCAGTCCAGAGCTGCAAAGTTCAGGAAGTTTCCCTTTAATTCCCTTGGGTTCAGAACCTGGTCTCCTGAGGAAAAGCTCACCCAGCGTGGTTTGGAAAAAGCCATGCATCTGCTCCATTCCTGTGACGTCCTATCCATACAGTCAATTTCAGAAAATACTTTACCAGAGGTCCAGGTAACCATCCATAAGTAGTTATTACTGTCATCGTCAATATAACCAGGCTCCTGAAAAGGAACCAGCATGCTAGTAAAATTGTTTTATAGGCTGTTTTTATTCTGTGGCATTTTCTAGGGCAGAGAGGACTGGGTGTGGCTGATTTTGAGATGTTGTTCACCTATTCTTTTTGAGAAAGCAGAAAGCCAAGAAATAAGGTTTGGGGGGTGGTTTTCGATTCCAGAGTGTGTTTTCTCCAAGCTACTTAACATTCTCAAGAAAAGAGTAATCCTGACTCCAGCTCAATTGACTGTTAAAGCTGGTGCCTCCCCTACCTAATCAGCCTCGCAGAATAACTGCACTCCAGATACTGGTCAAGGATTATAGCGTCAACTCACCGCTATTCAGCCTTCAATCAAAAGCTAGGTAGAGAGGGACATCATACCTATGGCAGATAGCCTGAAGGAGATGCTGCCTGCAGCTTCAGGGTAAAATATCTATCCCCGTATTAAGCCGCAATCAGAGGGCTGCGTCATGACATGAATACTTGCTTTCACTAATGTCATATCACATGGTTTTCCTAGCCCTAGATTTAGGAACAGTAACAAAGTCAGCTAAATCTGGTGTGGTAAGGATGTCATTCAGAATATCATTTCCTGTATCCCAAAGGGTCTTTTCTCTTTTGCTTTGATCCACTCACACTCAAAATTTAACACCTTTCTTGAGGTATTGTTTACATATCATAAAACTCACACACTTAAGTATACGATCCCATGACGCTTAGTACATTTACAGAATTGTGCAGACATCAACACAGTACAGTTTGAACATTTCCATCATCCCAAAACATCCCTTTTGTCTGTTGCCGTCAATTCTGGCTAACACTCCCAGCCCAAGGTAATGACTAATATGCTATCTGTCTCTATAGACTTTCATATAAATGAAGTCATACAATGCGTGCACCTATCCATCCCCCATCTTTCAGCAGCATAGTGTTTTGGAGGTTCATCCAGTTTATGGCTGAACCATATTCCACTGTATGATAGAATAAAAACATTTCGATAATCCATTCACCAGCTGATGGAAATGTTTCCACTTTGTGTTACTGCAAACAATACTATAGTGTGCATTTGTGTACACATCTTTGTGTGGACATATGCTTTGCATTTCTCTTAGCTGGATACCTAAGAATGCAATTGCTGGGCCATCTGATAAGTTTACCTTTTTAAGCTGCCAACTGGTTTTCTACTGTGCCCACGTCTGTTTACATTCCCGCCAGCTATACTATACGTGAAGGTTGCACTGTCTCTGCAACACTTGTTGCTGTCTGTCTTTTTGATTATAGCTGTTCCGCTTTCATCCCGTGGGGGTTTTAATTTGCCTTTCTCTAATTACTAATGATGTTAAGCATCCTTTGTATGGTTATTAATTAGCCATTTGTATCTCTTATTTTGATATTCAGATCCTTTGCCCATATTTAAAATTGGGTTGTCTTTTTATAATTGAGTTGTAAAAGTTCTTTATATATGCTGGATACAAGTCCATTATCAAACATGATTTGTCTATATTTTCTCTCCTCCTGGGGCTTGGCTTTTCATTGTCCTAATGTGGTCATTTAAAGCACAAATGTTTTATATTTTGATGAAGTCGAAATTATAATTTTTTTATTTTTTTTTTATTTTGCGGTACGCGGGCCTCGCACTGTTGTGGGCCCTCCCGTTGCGGAGCACAGGCTCCAGACGCGCAGGCTCAGCGGCCACGGCTCACGGGCCCAGCCGCTCCGCGGCATGTGGGATCCTCCCGGACCGGGGCACGAACCCGTGTCCTCTGCATCGGCAGGTGGACTCTCAACCACTGGGCCACCAAGGAAGCCCGAAATTATAATTTTTTAATTGATCGTGCTTCTCGTGTCGTATCAAGGAAATCTTTGACTAGCCAGAAGTCCTGAAGATTTTCTCCTATATGTTTTATGGTTTACTTCTTACCTTTAGGCCTGTGGTAAACTGGGGAGGTAGGGGTGTGTGTGTGTGTATGTATGGTGTGATGTAAGCACTGAAATGTATGCTTTGCATCTGGATATCCGATTTTCCTAGTACACATTCTGGAAAGATTATCCTTGGTCACACTGAATTGCCTTGGCATCACTGCCAAAAAATCAATTGGCTATGAATGCAAGGATTAATTTCCGGTCTCAGTTCTGTCTGCTTCTGCCAGCATCACACTGTCTGTATTAACAAGGCAATCTAAATCTGGCAGCATTGATGAGACTTTAATATTCATGTGCATTATGCAATCTCCAAGAGGAAAGATGGGTATGGAAATAAATAGTTCCCCAAATTCTTTGACCAAGCCCACCCCTCCCCCACATACCACTTTATTTTTTTTTCCTTTGAGAACCTTTAGATGGAGATGTAATTACATACAAGAAATTAAGTGGGTCTTAAATGTACAGTTCAGTAAGTATTGGCAAATGCCTGTACTCATATAGCCCACAGTAAAAGCAAGATATAGAATATTCATTCTAGAAAGGCAGGCAGATCCTTTTCTGTTCCTTCAACTTTTTATTTTATATAAAAGTATAAAATATACTTTTATATTTTATATATAAAATATATATATTTTATAGTTGATATAGTTGATTAACTATATAGTTGAGTATAGTTGATTAACACTGTTGTGTTTGTTTCAGGTGTACAGCAAGGTGATTCAGTTATACCTATACGTGTATCTATTCTTTTTCAAATTCTTTTCCCATTTGGGTTGTTATATAATATTGAGCAGAGTTCCCTGTGCTATACAGTAGGTCCTTGTTGGTTATCCATTTTATTTTTTTAAATTTATTTTTATCTATTTATTTTTGGCTGTGTTGGGTCTTCGTTGCTGCACGCAGGCTTTCTCTAGTTGCAGCGAGCCAGGGCTACTCTTCGTTGCGGTGCACGGGTTTTTCATTGCAGTGGCTTCTCTTGTTGCAGAGCACGTGCTCTAGGCACATGGGCTTCAGGAGTTGTGGCACGCAGGCTCAGTAGTTGTGGCTCACGGGCTTAGTTGCTCCGCGGCATGTGGGGTCTCCCCGGACCGGGGATCGAACCCATGTCCTCTGCATTGGCAGGTGGATTCTTAACCACTGTGCCACCAAATACAGCAATGTGTACACGTCAATCCCAAACTCCCTATCACTTCCCCCCACCCGTCCCCCCTGGTAACCGTAAGTTTGTTCTCTAAGTCTGTGAGTCTGTTTCTGTTCTGTAAATAAGCTTATTTGTATCATTTCTTTTTAGATTCTGCATATAAGTGATATCATATGGTATTTGCCTTTCTCTGTCTGACTTCACTCAGTATGACAATCTGTAGGTCCTTGGCAAGCAGATTCTTAGGGTACTTTTATTGGCTACACGGGGAGCCCAGTACCCCTAGATTCAGGTAATATTCTGGTCCAAGCCTGGTTGTACGGAGTCTCTCATCAACTTCAAGAGAACACCAGTTCCTCTCAACAGCAGCTGTGTAATTGATCACTGACAGCTATAAGAGGTAAGGGTTAGATAGGTTTTCCTTGGTTTGTTAGACAGTATTTTATGATAAAGAGGGACCACCGGACCTGGGGACTTTGAGCTGATTCCATGCATTTGGGTGAAGAAGAAATGAGGGAGCCTTATAGCATCTTCAGTGAATCCCACTTATGTATTCTTATGTAGTTTAGTCGAGAACTTCAACTGCTCACTACTAGAAGAGTGACATGGCATCAAAGGTTTAAGGCCCCTGGAATCAGAGTACCCATAATCTTGGGACTGAATAACAAACAGTGCAATCAGAATGACTTTTGAAAATAGTCCATTGTTTCTCTTGGGCCAAAATGCAGATTAAGGACCATCTGTCAGAGCCCAACTAATTTCTTTTGCTTCCTTACCAGGAAATGTCTATAGAAAAGTAGAGATATTTTATATTTGTGTATTGTGTTATGTAGGAGTCTAAGAACATTTTCCAAGATGAATTATTAAATAGGTTTTTTTTCTAGTTTTACTTATTTTTTTCTTTTTGAAAATTTTATTGGCATATAGTTCATTTACTATGTTGTGTTACTTTCTGCTGTACATCAAAGTGAATCAGTTACACATATACATATATCCACTCTTTTTTAGATTCTTTTCCAATATAACCCACTACAGAGTACTGAGTAGAGTTCCCTGTGCTATACAGTAGGTCCTTATTAGTTATCTGTTTTATACATAGTAGAGTGTATGTGTCCATCCCAGTCTCCCAATTTATCCCCCTCTTACCCCCCAGTAACCGTAAGTTTATTTTCTACATCTGTAACTCCATTTCTGTTTTGTAGATAAGTTCATTTATAACCTTTTTTTTTAGATTCCACATATTAGTGATATCATATGATATTTGTCTTTCTCTGTCTGACTTACTTCACTCAGTATAAGAATCCCTAGGTCCATCCATGTTGCTGCAAATGGCATTATTTTGTTCTTTTCTATGGCTAAGTAATATTTCATTGTATATATGTACCACATCTTGTTTATCCATTCCTCTGTTCATGGACATTTAGGTTGCTTCCACATCCTGGCTATTGTAAATAGCGCTGCAGTCTCTTCAATAAGTGGTGCTGGGAAAACTGGACAGCTACATGCAAAAGAATGAAATTAGAACACTCCCTAACACCGTACACAAAAATAAACTCAAAATGGATTAAAGACCTAAATGTAAGGCCAGATACTATAAAACTTTTAGAGGAAAACATAGGCAGAACCCTGTGACATAAATTGCAGCAAGGTCTTTTCTGATCCACCTCCTAGAGTAGTGAAAATAAAAACAAAAATAAACACATGTGACCTAATTGAACTTACAAGCTTTTGCATAGCAAAGGAAACCATAAACGAAACAAAAAAGACAACTCTCAGAATGGGAGAAAATATCTGCAAGCAAAGGAACTGACAAGGGATTAATCTCCAAAATATACAAAGAGCTCAATATCAAGTGCAGCTCAATATCAAAAAAACAAATAACTCCATCAAAAAATGGGCACCTAAAAAGACATTTCTCCAAAGAACACATACAAATGGCCAACAAACCCATGAAAAGATGTTCAGCATCACTAATTATAAGAGAAATGCAAATCAAAACTGCACCAGTCAGAATGGCCATCATCAAAAAATCTACAAACAATAAATGCTGGAGAGGGTGTGGAGAAAAGGGAACGCTCCTACACTGTTGGTGGAAGTGCAAACTGGTACAGCCACTATGGAAAACAGTATGGAGGTTCCTTAAAAAACTGAAAATAGAGCTACCATATGACCCAGCAGTCCCATTCCTGGGCATGTATCTGTAGAAAACCATAATTCGAAAAGATACATGTACCCCAATGTTCATTGCAGCACTATTTACAATAGCCTGGACCTGGAAGCAACTTAAATGTTGAATAGTTTTTTAAGCACTGATGAACATAAGTATATATCTGGGCTCCTCATTCTGTTCTACAACAATTAATCTATTTTATACTAATACCAATGCTACATACTCTAAATTACTGTGACTTTATAACACTTGTTGTCTGATAGGGCAAGTCTTTTCATTTCGTTTATTTGCAAAATTGTCTTTGTTATTCTTTGCCCTTTTCTCTTCTATACTAATTTTATTGTCATCTTCTCAAACATCACACAATACTTTTTGAGATTTAGATGAAATTTGAAGTAAATTTATAGTTTAATTATAAGGAAATTAAGACTTTATGACATAGATTACTGTTATTTATTTAGATCTTCTTCAACATCTTTTAATATTCTTTTCTCTAAAAAAATCCTTCATAGTTTTTGTTATGGCTTCATTGATAGGTTTCTTATATTTAAGTTTTTGTTGTAACGCTATGTTTCTTTTCTCATTTTATTTTCAACTCTTTCATGTTGCCAGAGAGGAATAGATTGGTTTTTATACTGATCATGAATCTAGCTGCATTGTTAAATATTACTATTATTTTTAATAATGTACAGATTTTTACGGTTTTCTAGAGTATCTTGGAAGTAGTGTTATTTGTATAGTTCCTTTTGCAAACTTTTGGGCTTCTGAACTTATTGTTCTTCCTGCTGTTATTGCCCCAACTGGGATGTTCATATTGACTACACGTGGTGGTGGTGGGGATCTTGTGTCAATGCTGATTTACAGGGAAGATTTCCCCATTAAATATGATGACTGTCTCAGCGTTATCTTCAGTGATTACAAAAATGAATATTTGGAAATAAATCTGAAATTGGTTATGTTTCTCAGGAAGTACCATATTTCACTTTTTTTTTTTTTTTGCGATATGTGTGCCTCTCACTGTTGTGGTCTCTCCCGTTGCGGAACACAGGCTCCGGACATGCAGGCTCAGCGGCCATGGCTCACGGGCCCATCCGCTCCGCGGCATGTGGGATCTTCCCGGACTGGGGCACGAACCCGTGTCCCCTGCATCGGCAGGCGGACTCTCAACCACTGCGCCACCAGGGAAGCCCCCATATTTCACTTTTAATAATTCTCTTTCTGAAGAGTTTGTCTATTCTTGGTATCTTAAGATGGGATAACCAAAATTATGTCTTCCCAAATGTTATGCTTACCTAAAAACCTGTTCCTTCTTCCTTGTTTTTCCTTTGGGTTCCCATTGATCAGCATCTACTCCTACCATCCATGAGCAAATGGCAATAATGTCCAAGACTGATTGCCACTATCTGATAGTCCTTTCCCAGAATAATTGTGCATGTGAGCACAAATTGAGACTTGAAAGGAAATCTTAAACATTAACACAGATTTTGTATACATGTTCTTAAACTCACCTTTGACCAGTCATTTTTTTTTAATTCTATGCAGCTTAAAATGTTAAAAGGAATTGTAAAAGAAATAAAAATTGTTGGGGTATAGATTTTATTTTGACATGAATTATCTGAATTTTATTTCAAATGGACATATCCTGAAAACACATTGGATCACTTATCAGTTAACTTTGCATACCTATGAATATATGAAAGCTATATTTTCTAATTTTAAAATTAATTTATGCTCAGTCTAGAAAACTTGGAAGGAAGAAAAAGTATAACCACTGTAATGTAGTAAAATCTGTAACACTGAGAGTCAGCTACTCTTGAGTTTTTGGTGCTTTTTCTCTCAGTCTTTTCCTTATGCTTAGGATTATTAAGCAGGTACATTTCCGTATACTATTAAGGATGTTTCTAAATCAATACAATATTTTTAATTGCTGCACAATACTTCTCTATGTAGAGTAGAATGACGAACTATGGGTCTGCAGTCCAAGTACAGCCCACAGCCTGTATTTTTGCACAGCCCATCAGCAAAAAATGGGATTTACACTTTTAAATATGTGCAAATATCAACATATTATTAATAATATAATATTTTGTGACACATGAAAATGTATGAAATTCAAACTTCAGTTTCTGTAAGCAACGTTTTATTGGAACACAGCCGTGCTCATTTGTTTGCGTATTGTTTATGGCTGCTTTCCCACCACCAGCGCAGAGTCGCAAAGTTGTGACAGAAAAGGTTCGACTCGTAAAGACAGAAATATATTCTATCTCACTCTTTACAGAAAGATTTGCCAACCCCTGATATAGGCTCACAGTGCTTTATATAACCAGCCCCATTTTGTTCAACAGCAGTTGGTTCCTATTTTTTTCAATTTATTTTATTGAAGTATAGTTGATTGACAACGTTGTGTTGAATTTCTGCTGTACAGCAAAGTTAGTTATACATATATATATTCTTTTTCATATTCTTTTCCATTATGGTTTATTACAGGATATTGAATATAGTTCCCTGTGCTGTACAGTAGGGTTTTTTTGTTTATCCACTCTATATATAATAGTTTGCATCTGCTAATCCCAAACTCCCAATCCATGCCTCCCCCACCCCCTCCCCCTTGAGGAGGGGTTGCCAAGGTTCCTATTTTTGATTATTCACAGACGATCCTGCCATGCTCTCTCACCTCTCTGTGCTTTTGTTCTAGGTGTACCCTGTGTCTAAAAGTCCTCTCTCCCCTTCTCTACTTCAAGGTGAACTCCTCCCTATCCCTAAAGTCGCAACCTTCGCCATATCAAGAGATAGTGTAGGGCTTCCCTGGTGGCGCAGTGGTTGAGAGTCCACCTGCCGATGCAGGGGACACGGGTTCGTACCCCGGTCCGGGAAGATCCCACATGCCGTGGAGCGGCTGGGCCCGTGAGCCATGGCCGCTGAGCCTGCGCGTCCGGAGCCTGTGCTCTGCAACGGGAGACGCCACAACAGTGAGAGGCCCGCGTGCCGCAAAAAAAAAAAGAGACAGTGTAAGTCCCTCAAGGTCCAATATTTCACAAGGCTGTGTATTTCACTCATCAATGTTAGTAATGATAAAAACGTATGCCGATTGAGTGTTTACTGTGTGCCCCAGTTTATGCCGAACCTTTTACATAGTATGTCATTTAACCCTTGACAGCTCCATAGGCTATGTACAGTTATCATTATCGTTTTATATATTTGACCACTGACTTAGGCAAATTAATTTGCCCCACATTACACAGCTAGTAAACAGAGGAGGAGCTCCTGGATGGCCAATTCTGGTCCCCAGGGTTACACCTTTCAAAATGGACTATGATTGTAATTGCCTGTGTTTGCAGCTAGAATACCCATCTCCTTAATGCCAGGCAACATGTATATTACATCTTGTAACTGCTGGTGCCAAGCCTGGTTCCTGATAATGGTTGACCATCATACATGCTTGTTGAATAATGAATGAATGAAGACTGAATCCTGACATTATTCTTCAACATTCTCTAAATCCCTCAGCAATTCTACAACGGAACTATCAAAGGCAAGACATGGGGGGCAACTATTCAAACAGATGTTATTATAGAGGACCATGTTCCTGATGCCATTTAATACATTATGAAACCATCTGATAGCTAGTGAAGAGATTTTGAAATTAAGGCTGTCTTTATTTGATAGGAGTGGGAAGGATTTGAATATTTCCTCTTGGATGTTGGGATCTAAGGCCAGCATTTGAAATAACCTTGGAGCTAATAAGTAACAAAGGCTGGCCCTGAAGATAAAGACATTGCTTAATATCACAAGATCTCCCTGTCAAGAGTCATTGCAGGCTCGCAATTTAGCTTAAATGATTAAAAATTAAAGGGAGATAAAATGACTTAAACATCACACGCTTCAGTGAATAAAAAGATAAATACAATATATTGCAGAATTATAAAATGATGTTGGAATAAAGAAGAAGAGAGGGAAAATGTCAGAAGAAATGAACAGGTTTTTTTTTAGCCACAAACAACCTAATCCCCTATGTTATTTTATGTTTTGTATCAGATTACTAAAGCTATTGACATTAGTGTGAAAATGACAATTATGAATGTTTCACATATATTCTCCAATTTGAGGGATAAAAATATTTATATCATTCTTACAAACCAGAGACAATTTTCTGAAATATCAAGGAAGGAAATTTTAGACTTACGAACTCCACTGAAAAAGTCACTGATTCTGATTGCTGCATTCTTGAATAAAAGCACCAAAATAATAACGCCGATAATAACTTCTTCCAATACCCAAATATCACACAATAAAGGACCGAGTAGATAAATTGTTGTAGATCTTTACAATAAATAGTATGAATTAATTTCAGTTGCTTGTGCAGAGAATGTTTACTTGATAAGACTAACAAGAGTGTTAAAATTAAAGTTACAAAGCAGTATACATGCTACACTGGAAAAAATCATGCCTAAAGTTATATGACTGACTATATTCAAGCATATTATCAGTGGTTAAAATAATTACTTTGGGATTTAGGCATATATGTCATTTTTGTTTTCCTTTTTTGCTTATTCTATTCTCTAAAGTCTGTAATAGGTATTATTTGTGTAAAGATGACATTTTAAACATAAATGCACAATTAAAACCATGCATCAGGGCTTCCCTGGTGGTGCAGTGGTTAAGAGTCCACCTGCCAATGCAGGGGACATGGGTTCAAGCCCTGGTCCGGGAAGATCCCACATGCCGCGGAGCAACTAAGCCCATGCACCACAACTACTGAGCCTACACTCTAGAGCCCGCGAGCCACAACTACTGAGCCTGCATGCCACAACTACTGAAGCCCACGCTCCTAGAACCCATGCTCCCAAAAAGAGAAGCCACTGCAATGAGAAGCCCGTGCACTGCAACAAGGAGTAGCCCCAGCTCGCAGCAACTAGAAAAAGTCCACACACAGCAGCAAAGACCCAACGCAGCCAAAAATAAATTAAAAAACAAAACAAACATAAAAAAAAGCTATGCATCAGAAGCAGCCAAATACAGAATCAAAACCCAAGAGAAAAGAAAATAAATGATGTGGAAGATCAGCTTGAAGAGCTGACAGAAAATAAAATAAGAAATAAGATTCAAATACTACAATAATATGCACACAGTATTCAGTACTTAAGTTGATAACCTCTAGCCAGGAAAACCTTTATTAATTTCCAAATATTCTAATTTTCTTTATTCTTTGAGTATAAATTCCAAGTTCTGTTGTGTTCAGGTAGCAGAACATGACTTAGAGAGCTTTTACCTTTTGATATATATTAAGCTTTGGTGTGGCCTAGAATACCTTCAATATTCATGGACATTTAGAAAGAACTGTTTCTGATATTAAAGTGGGAAGTTTGAAAAACAAAGTCCTGTACATACTTGGTTGTTATTGGTTATCTTTTTTGGTTTTAGGTTAGAATTTTATGGAACCAGTTTAACTTTTAAGCTGCCACTGGCTGGTGTAATAAGCTCAACATCACTAATTATTAGAGCAATGCAAATCAAAACTGCAGTGAGGTATCACCTCACACTGGGCAGATTGTCTATCATCAAATAATCTACAAAAAATAAATGCTGGAGAAGATGTGGAGAAAAGGGAACCATCCTATATTGTTGGTGGAGATGTAAACTGGTACAGCCACTATGGAGAACAATATGGATATTCCTTAAACAACTAAAAAAAGAGCTACCATATAATCCAGAAATCCCACTTCTGGGTATGTATCAGAAGAAAACCATAATTCAAAAAGATACATGCACCCCAGTGTTCATTGCAACACGGTTTACAATAGCCAGGACATGGAAGCAACTTAAATGTCCACGGACAGAGGAATGGATAAAGAAGGTGTGGTACATATATACACTGGAATATTACTCAGCCATAAAAAAGGACAAAATAATGCCATTTGCAGCAACATGGATGACCTAGAGATTGTCATACTGAATGAAGTAAGTCACACAGAGAAAGACAAATATCATATGGTAGCACTTATATGTGGAATATTAAAAGAGGCTACAAATGAACTTATCTACAAAATAGTAGAGTTACAGATGTAGAAAATAAACTTACGGTTACCGGTGGTTAAGTGGGGGAGGAATAAATTGGGATATTGGGATTGACACATACACCCTACTATATATAAAACAGATAACTAATACGGACCTACTGTCTAGCACAGGGAACTCTTCTCTGTACTCTGTGATGGCCTATATGGAAAAGGATCTTCAAAAGGGTGGATATATGTATATGTATAACTGATTCATTGTGCTGTACAGAAGAAGCTAACACAACATTGTAAATCAACTATACCCCAATAAAAATTAGCAATAAATAAATAAACTATAAAAAATAAAGTAAATAAAACAACAATAAAATAGGAGACACAGACATGGCAGTCCCAACAGGAAAATCTCATTTTAAAATAATCTCTTGATGTATATGTTGAAACTCACACACTAGTGACAACATTTTTCCAAATAGCCCTCCATTTATCCTGAGTCTCATAAAAGGTAAGAGGTGTGGACAGTGTCTTTGCTTTCTGATGACTCAGCCTACCCTTGCTATTCTACCCCCTTAAACCTCTATTCAGCTGGCCCCCTGGTTGTTTGTGTATAGGGATAGATACCACTTTTGCTATTTATTTTGTCATTTTCTCCTTTTATTGTGGAAAGGAGGGGATTAATTTCAGTTCTCTTGAATGAACCAATTGCTTTACTGTAACCACTAATGTAAACCACTAATACAGACAGTATGTGGAGAGAAACTCTGATAATTCCTTTTACCTGATAATAGAAAAAGAATAGTTAAAACAAGAACATGAAAATGAGGGCAATACACCGACATGGAAGAGAAGTGTGACAACATGGCTCAAGTTACACAAAGGTGTTCCGTGTTTATTCTTAGGAATTTTTTTGCATTGTCTTCCCTTAGCAAATACCTGCAACAATAATAATACCAATCCTAAAAAAAAAAGAAAACTAGCCTCAAACCAACATGCCTTTTGGGAAATGAAAAACAGTGTGTCAGCAGTTCTATAGCAGGTGGAATTTTAATGAGCTATAAACCCTTTTTCTGAGATTCTGAAAGTATTTATCTTATACCCAAATAACTATGATACTGTCAAGGAAACCACCCTGGGTCCCTGGGTGCTAAGAAAAATATGCCATATAAATGGAATGACAGAGAACTACGCAGGGTGTTGAGAAGCATGCAGGGATCTTCTTTGTTGTGTTTTTACTAATTCTTAAAGTAATTTTCACACTCTGGGTTTCTATTGATCATCGTTTTGTTGACTCCCATGAACCGAGTCTCAGAGTTCTCCCTGTGTTTGTGATATCTGCACACATACTAATTTTGAAAATAACTTTTTATTGATTTTTTTTGCCATTCATTTTTTTTAATGTTCAAAGCTATTTGTGCTAAGCCTCAGGGTAATTTATCACAACATTGTTAGCTTTGATAGGATGTGTTTGTAAAAGAAAGACTTTATCTTCCTTTCAATACAAAGGAACCAAAGGGCATCTAAGATATTTTAAATAAGCCTCTTTTGTTTTAAAGATGCTATAGAGTTATAATTTTATATTTCACTTTCTTTTTAGCAAAAATACACAGTTTTTATCATAACTTCCAATTCAGTGGAATGATGTAAATAGATGCCTTTCATCATAACCTTCTGTTTCTAGAAATGTTCCTAATTTAAATAATTATGTATCTTGACTTCATGCCAATTAAGTTTGCTCATCTAGGGACTGAATTTTAATGAGGCATTTGAATGAGTTTTCATTGATATGATCTTTTGGCCGGGACACAATCAAATGAGAAAAGGTTTAATCTCATATATTTTCATTTCTTCAATATTTGAAAAAGACAGATAAGACCCTTCTTCCCCCAGAAAACGTCAAAATAGAAGCACTGAACAGAAGACGGGTTTAAGTACATTCAAAGATCCTTTACTTCCTAACACTTGAAGTCAGCGTGATTCATCTCAAAATTATAATATTAAGTGTTCACCCACTCTCTTCAAGAAAATTAAAATAAAAACCACAGTGACCAAATTTGGTCATGCTTGAAATAGTTCACTAGTTTTAAAGAGGCTATCCACCAAAATCTGGAACTAGCAACTGATTTAAAATGCCTCCAGTGTTAAACTGTAAACTACATGGCTATATGTGTCTCCCTGGGACTGGACAAAGCATAGTTCCCCGGAGGAAGAGGATTTTATTAGCTAAATGCCTAACAGCTGCCTCGCAAGCATGAGCCTAGATAAACTAAACAGGCAGCAAATCTGTGCGCCCTGCATGAAAGGCCACATAATACAAGTTGATTACTTTAAGGCTTGTATTAATGTGGCTGTGAATAAAAATAACCAACAAGCAAATCTTTGCCTGATTTTAACAACTACTGATGAGAAATTCTAAACAGATGGATCATTATGAGGTGTGGGTTTATGATGAATTAGCATCGTGATCAAAGGCCAGAGGATGGCCACGATGGGGAGGGAGGTGGGAGTCTGATCTTCACCAAGGAGGAGTTCTGATCTCTCTGCAGAAAGACAAGCATTTGGTACTTTCATCCCAAATTGATAGAAACACAGTAACCTTTGTATGAACAAAAGGAGCTGCAAATGAATTTGGATTTGTAGTTTAATAAAGACAAGGCTTTTGATGTAGAAGCTTCCCAAAGGTAAACAAAATAAACAGAATGATACAAGTACCTGTTTGGAGAAATCCATCTTTTCTAGAGGAATATGAAAAGCCATCACTTTAAGGATGGCAGTAATACCTGGAAAATAGTAGTCATTTAGAAAATGCTTTTGAATGAATTAGCAATACGAAACAAGGAAATTCATGTAGGTGGTCTCCTTCTGCTGTGAGGTTTGCTAAATGAAATGTGCTGAACTTTTCTAGTGGGTTGTTTCATACAACAGCGGAGATGTAACCTGAAGAAATAGTTATGCATGTGGAAGATAGAGCTACAAGAATTGTGTTGTGTAGGTCAAGGTACCAGTTATAACTAAGACACACTGCAGCACTGCATGGTGTCTCTCCTAGCCCAGACCTTCCTTCCCTGTGGCACCTACACCTATGGTCACGAGGATTCATTTCTCCTGGTGAGAAGGTAGCAAATTACTCACATTTGCAGGAAAATGGTCTCTCCAGCCAGAAGATTCCGTGTGGTTCAATCACTCTTCTAGAGTACCTTTGAGGAACCCTGGTCCAGAGCAGTTATCCACTGGTCTGAAAAAGTGAGAACCCTATCCAGAAAGTGACAGATTCACCATTAATTTATTTATTTATTTATTTATTTATTTTTCATCAATGCAATTCTGTTTGTCTCAAAAAGCAGTAGGATTGTCAGTACGATTTCAGTTTCCTAGATGTGGAAAACAAAATAGTTTAAGCTTCCTCTAGGAAGGGAGCCAAATGCTTTTTCAGAAAAGTGTTCAAGAGTAAAGGTGCAGGCCTCACCCACTTCCTTAGGCAACAGCTCCCACAGAACTGCTGTGGCTCCCAGTCTTAGTGAGTTTACTCAGGTCTCACCAGCTAGCACAGGGCCAGGCTCCCAGAGGACGCTGTCAGCTGAAAAGCCATGTGGCTGACAGAGTCTTGGTGCTCCTGCCGGGTGTCAGGCCTGAGCCTCTGAGGTGGGAGAGCCGAGTTAAAGACATCGGACCACCAGAGACCTCCTGGCCCCAAATAATAAGAAGCGGAAAGAGCACTCCCAGTGATCTCCATCTCAACGCTAAGACCCAGCTCCACTCAACGACCAGCAAGCTACAGTGCTGGACACCCCATGCCAAACAACTAGCAAGACAGGAACACAACCCCACCCACTAGCAGAGAGGCTGCCTAAAATCATACTAAGTTCACAGATACCCCAAAACACACCACCAGATGTGGTCCTGCCCACCAGAAAGACAAGATCCAGCCTCATCCACCAGAACACAGGCACTAGTCCCCTCCACCAGGAAGCCTACACACCCACTGAAACAACCATAGCAGCTGGGGGCAGACACCAAAAACAATGGGAATTACAAACATGGAGCCTGCAAAAAGGAGACCCCAAACACAGTAAGTTAAGCAAAATGAGATGACAGAGAAACACACAGCAGATGAAGGAGCAAGGTTAAAAACTCACCAGACCAAACAAATGAAGAGGAAATATGTAGCCTACCTGAAAAAGAATTCAGAGTAATGATAGTAAAGATGATCCAAAATCTTGGAAATAGAATGGAGAAAATACAAGAATCGTTTAACAAGGACCTAGAAGAACTAAAGAACAAACAAACAATGATGAACAACACAATAAATGAAATTAAAAATTCTCTAGAAGGAATCAATAGCAGAATAACTGAAGCAAAAAACAAACAAGTGACCTGGAAGATAAAATAGTGGAAATAACTACCGCAGAGCAGAATAAAGAAAAAAGAAGCAAAAGAATTGAGGACAGTCTCAGAGACTTCTGGGACAACATTAAACACACCAACATTCGAATTATAGGGGTTCCAGAAGAAGAAGAGAAAAAGAAAGGGACTGAGAAAATATTTGAAGAGATTATAGTTGAATACTTCCTAATATGGGAAAGGAAATAGTCAATCAAGTCCAGGAAGCATAGAGAGTCCCATACAGGATAAATCCAAGGAGAAATACACCAAGACACATATTAATCAACCTATCAAAAATTAAACACAAAGAAAAAATATTAAAAGCAGCAATGGAAAAGCAACAAATAACATACAAGGGAATCCCCATAAAGTTAACAGCTGATCTTTCAGCAGGAACTCTGCAAGCCAGAAGGGAGTGGCAGGACATATTTAAAGTGATGAAAGGGAAAAACCTACAACCAGATTACTCTACCCAGAGTTTCCCTAGTGGTGCAGTGGTTAAGAATCTGCCTGCCAGTGCAAGCAACACAGGTTTGAGCCCTGGTCTGGAAAGATCCCAAATGCCACGGAGCAACTAAGCCTGTGCACCACAGCTGCTGAGCCTACACTCTAGAGCCAGTGCTCTGCAACAAGAGAAGCCACCGCAACGAGAAGCCCATGCACGGCAATGAAGAGTAGCCCCCGCTCGCCACAACTAGACAAAGCCTGTGTGCAGCAACTACTGAAGCCCACACGCCCAAAGCCTGTGCTCTGCAACAGGAGAAGCCACCACAATGAGAAGCCTGTGCACTGCAATGAAGAGTAGCCCCCGCTCGCCATAACTAGAGAAAGCCCACGTGCAGCAACAAAGACCCAACACAGCTAAAAATAAGTAAAAATAAAATAAATTTTAAAATATTTACCCAGCAAGGATCTCATTCACATTTCACGGAGAAATTAAAATCTTTATAGACAAGCAAAAGCTAAGAGAATCCAGCACCACCAAACCAGCTTTACAACAAATGCTAAAGGAACTTCTCTAGGCAAGAAATACAAGAGAAGGAAAAGACCTACAATAACAAACCCAAAACAATTAAGAAAATGGTAATAGGAACATACATATTGATAATTACCTTAAATGTAAATGGATTACATGCTGCAACCAAAAGACACAAACTGACTGAATGGTTACAAAAAAAGACCCGTATATATGCTATCTACAAGAGACTCACTTCAGACCTAGGGACACATACAGACTGGAAGTGAGGGGATGGAAAAAGGTATTTCATACAAATGGAAATCAAAAGAAGCTGTAGTAGCAATTCTCATATCAGACAAAATAGACTTTAAAATAAAGACTGTTACAAGAGACAAAGAAGGACACTACATAATGATCAAGGGATCAATCCAAGAAGAAGATATAACAATTGTAAATATTTATGCACCCAAACATAGGAGCACCACAATACATAAGGCAAATGCTAACAGCCATAAAATGGGAAATTGACAGTAGCACAGTCATACTAGGGGACTTTAACACCCCCACTTTCACCAATGGACAGGTCAACCAAAATGAAAATAAATAAGGAAACACAAGCTTTAAATGACAGAATAAACAAGATGGACTTAATTGTTATTTATGGGACAATCCATCCAAAAACAACAGAATAGACTTTCTTCTCAAGTGCTCATGGAACATTCTCCAGGATAGATCATATCTTGGGTCACAAATCAAGCCTCGGTACATTTAAGAAAATTGAAATCTTATCAAGTATCTTTTCCAACCACAATGCTATGAGAATAGATATCAGTTACAGGAAAAACACTGTAAAGAATACAAACACATGGAGGCTAAACAATATGCTACTAAGTAACCAAGAGTTCACTGAAGAAATCAAAGAGGAAATCATAAAACACCTACAAACAAATGACAATGAAAACACAACCACCCAAAACCTATGGGATGCAGCAAAATCAGTTCTAAGAGGGAAGTGTATAGCAATACAACCCTACCTCAAGAAACAAAAAAAATCTCAAATAAACAACTGAACTTACACCTAAAGCAATTAGAGAAAGTAGAACAAAAAAACCCTAAAGTTAGCCAATGGAAAGTAATCATAAAAATCAGATCAGAAGTAAATGAAAATGAAATGAAGGAAACGATTGCAAAGATCAATAAAACTAAAAGCTTGTTCTTTGGGAAGATAAACAAAATTGATCAACCATTAGCCAGACTCATCAAAAAAAAAAAAAAAAGAGAAGACTCAAATCAACAGAATTAGAAATGAAAAAGAAGTAATAACTGACACAGCTGAAATACAAAGGATCATAGAGATTACTACAAGCAACTATATGCCAATAAAATAGAGAACCTGGACGAAATGAACAGATTCTCGGAAAAACACAACCTTTTGAGACTGAACCAGGAAGAAACAGAAAATATCAACAGAGCGATCACAGCACTGAAATTAAAACTGTGATTTAAAATCTTCCAACAAACAAAAGCCCAGGACCAGATGGCTTCACAGGTGAATTCTGTCAAACATTTAGAGAAGAGCTAACACGTATCCTTCTCAAACTCTTCCAAAATATAGAAGAAGGAACACTCCCAAAGCCATTCTATGAGGCCCCCATCACCCTGATACCAAAACCAGACAAAGATGTCACAAAAAAAGGAAACTACAGGCCAATATCACTGATGAACATAGATGCAAAAATCCTCAACAAAATACTAGCAAACAGAATCCAGCAGCACAGTAAACGGATCATACACCATGATCAAGTGAGGTTTATCCCAGGAATGCAAGGATTCTTCACTATACGCAAATCAATCAATGTGATACACCATATTAACAAATTTGAGGATAAAAACCATATGATAATCTCAGTAGATGCAGGAAAAGCTTTCAACAAAATTCAACACCCATTTTTGATAAAAACTCTCTAGAAATTAGGCATAAAGGGAACTTACTTCAACATAACAAAGGCCTTATATGACAAACCCACAGCCAATATCATTCTCACTGGTGAAAAACCGAAACCATTTCCACTAAGATCAGGAACAAGACAAGGTTGCCCACTCTCACCACTCTTATTCAACATAGTTTTGGAAGTTTTAACCACAACAATCAGTGAAGAAAAAGAAACAAGAGGAATCCAAATTAGAAAAGAAGAAGTAAAACTGTCACTGTTTGCAGATGACATGATACTACACATAGAGAATCCTAAATATGCTACCAGGAAACTACTAGAGCTAATCAATGAAGTTGGTAAAGTAGCAGGATACAAAATTAATGCACAGAAAAACCTTGCATTCCTATAAACAAATGATGAAAAATCTGAAGGGGAAATTAAGGAAACACTCTCATTTACCACTGCAACAAAAAGAATAAAATACCTAGGAATAAAGCTACCTAAGAAGACAAAAGACCTGTATGCAGAAAATTCTAAGACACTGATGAAAGAAATTAAAGATGATACAAATAGATGAAGAGATGTAGCATGTTCTTGGATTGCAAGAATGAGCATTGTGAAAATGACTATACCACCCAAAGCAGTCTACAGATTCAATGCAGTCGCTATCAAACTACTAATGGCATTTTTCAGAGAACTGGAACAAAAAATTTCACAATTTGTATGGAAACACAAAAGACCACAAGTATCCAAAACAATCTTGAGAAAGAAAAATGGAGCTGGAGGAATCAGGCTCCCTGACTTCAGACTATACTACAAAGCTACAGTAATCAAGACAGTATGGTACTGCCACAAAAACAGAAATATAGATCAATGGAAGAGGATAGAAAGCCCAGAGATAAATCCATGAACATATGGTCACCTTATCTTTGATAAAGGAGGCAAGAATATACAATGGAGAAAAGACAGCCTCTTCAATAAGTGGTGCTGGCAAAACTTGACAGCTATATGTAAAAGAACGAAATTAGAACTCTCCCTAACACCATACACGAAAATAAATTCAAAATGAATCAAAGACCTAAATGTAAGGCCAGACACTATAAAATTCTTAGAGGAAAACATAGGCAGAACACTCTATGACATAAATCACAGCAAGATCCATTTTGACCCACCTCCTAGAGAAATGGAAATAAAAACAAAAATAAACAAATGGGACCTAATGAAACTTAAAAACTTTTGCACAACAAAGGAAACCATAAAGAAGACAAAAAGACAACCCTCAGACTGGGAGAACATATTTGCCAATGAAGCAACTGACAAAGAAATAATCTCCAAAATATATGAGCAGCTCATGAAGCTCAATATCAAAAAAACAAACAACCCAATCCAAAAATGGGAAGATGACCTAAATAGACATTTCTCCAAAGAAGCCATACAGATTGCCAACAAACACATGAAAGGATGCTCAACATCACTAATCATTAGAGAAAAGCAAATCAAAACTAGAATGAGGTATCACCTCACACTGGTCAGAATGACCATCATCAAAAAGTCTACAAGGGGCTTCCCTGGTGGCACAGTGGTTGAGAATCTGCCTGCTAATGCAGGGGACATGGGTTCGAGCCCTGGTCTGGGAGGATCCCACATGCTGCAGAGCAACTAGGCCTGTGAGCCACAACTACTGAGCCTGTGCGTCTGGAGCCTGTGCTCCACAACAAGAGAGGCTGCGATAGTGAGAGGCCCGCGCACCGCAATGAAGACTGGCCCCCGCTTGCCACAACTAGAGAAAGCCCTCGCACAGAAACGAAGACCCAACACAGCAAAAATAAATAAATTAATTAATAAACTCCTACCCCCAACATCTTCTTTAAAAAAAAAACAAAAAAACAAAGTCTACAAACAATAAATGCTGGAGAGGGTGTAGAGAAAAGGGAACCTCTTGAACTTTTAGTTGGAATGTAAATTGATAGAGCCACTATGGATAACAGTATGGAGGTTCCTTAAAAAACTAAAAATAGAACTACCATATGACCCAGCAATCCCAGTACTGGGCATATACCCTGAGAAAACCATATTTCAAAAAGAGACATGTACCACAATGTTCATTGCAGCACTATTTACAATAGCCAGGACATGGAAGCAACCTAAGTGTCCATCAACAGATGAATGGATAAAGAAGATGTGGCCCATATATACAATGGAATATTACTCAGCCATAAAAAGGAATGAAATTGAATTATTTGTAGTGAGGTGGATGGACATAGAGACTGTCATACAGAGTGAAGTAAGTCAGAAAGAGAAAAACAAATACTATATGCTAACCCATATGTATGGAATCTAAAAAAAAAATCATTTTGAAGAACATAGGGGCAGTACAGGAATAAAGACACAGATGTAGAGAATGGACTTGAAGACACAGGGAGGGGGAAGGGTAAACTGGGACGAAGTGAGAGAATGGCATGGACATATATACACTACCAAATGTAAAATAGATAGCTAGTGAGAAGCAGCTGCAGAGCACAGGGAGACCAGCTCAGTGATTTGTGACCACCTAGAGGTGTGGGATGGGGAGAGTGGGAGGGAGATGTAAGAGGGAGGGTATATGGGGATATAGGTATACATATAGCTGATTCACTTTATTATACAGCAGAAACTAACACAACAATGTAAAGCAGTTATACTCCAATAAAGATGTTAAAAAAAAGGTCAGGTCCAAGATCACATGAAATAACTGAAAGTATTAAAGTGACTTTTACAGAATTCAATATAACTTGGCTATTATTTTAAAATTTCTAATATAATGGCTTATTTCTATTATTGAGTTTTATGCCAATTGATATTTCAAATGCATATATTTTGTTGCTAACTTTCCTGGAATAGTGGAAAATCATATTTTTGTCTCTGACGAGTTACTATTTCATATCACTAATGTACTGCCTTATAACACCTTTTTCCTACATGAAGTATTAATACATGCTTATATTTGAGAAGAAAAAAGTAAAGGGGCAAATAACAGAATAGGAATGCTGATCTACTTTGCAACAGCTTTTCTGTAGAGGCCCAAGGGTAGCACAATCCCTGTTGGTATATTGTGGAATATAATAGAATGAATTGGATTTTTTTCTTATTTAAGTTACAAAAGAGTAGGGGGAGTCCTAATGGTATCCATTTCCTACTGACAGACAACTGTCTCTTGATTTTCGTGCACTAGAGAACGATCCCCTGGATTTCTTTGAATGGCACATGACTTTTAATCAAAGTATGACTGTTTAGTTTCCTCTGCACATATTCAGATTAATCTGTACACCAATGGAAAGAACACGTTACCGTTTAACATCAAGAGGATATAAGATATTCATATATTGTCTAGATACCGTAAGAGTTATCTTAAAATTGGTGTCCACTCTCTAAAAGTCCACTAGAGAAATCTGTTGATGAAGCAAAGCTAAGTTTCTTAGACCTACCAGGGAGTGCCAGGGAGTGCATCCCTTAGAGCTAATAATGTCTCAAAACAGGAAATCAGGGCAGGCATTTAAGCAGTGGTAGGACAAGGATGGATAAGTTTGACAGGTCCTGCAAAGCAGAGAAATGTGCTGGTATGGACAGCAAAACGAGGGCCCTGAAGTGAGCCTTCATAGGCAAACTGTGAGTCTCGATAAATAAGCTCTTCAGTTGATTTATAGTGTTAGATTCCAGGAACAAGTATTCCTTGGAGCCAGAAGCTAGGTTAATTTCGTTTAGAGTACTGTTTAACACAGAAATAAGACCTTATTTTGTTTTCAATTCTACTGATTTTATTTTCAAAGTCCTAAATCACTCTCGTTTATTTTTAGTTTGATATATTGATAAATGTCCATTTTACTATCTTCTATGACTTCTGAGAAACTTTACAAAAGTGATCATATTGTAACTTTTTAGAAATCTCTTATAAAATACAGTTCTCTCTGAATCTTGGCATGATGTGCAAGGATGATAAATACCTATGTATAGAGACATGGCAAATCCATCCTCTCTCTCCAATTATAATAAAATAACTTGTTGGCCAATAGTTAAATACGGAAATATTTAATGACTTTTAATGGAAATAAAAATTGGACAATGCTAAGGGAGTAGATCTTAAATTTTCTTACCACACACACATAAAAAAGGTAATTTTCTGAATTATGGGAAGTGTTAACTAACCCTTTTGTGGTTATCATTTCACAATATATGCTTGTGTCAAGTCTTCTTATTGTACCTCTTAAACTTACACATGGTCAGATGTCAATTATATCTCAATAAAGCTGAAAAATTAATAAATAAAACGCAGTCAAAATGTTCTAAAAAAACTGTGCAACTTCTGCGATGTAGCTTTTATATTTCAACAAGAATGCTAAAGTACACTTTGAGCATTTCCAGTTTGTCACGTTGAATGATTTATGAGTATCATTTTAGATCCTTTGATTCTCAAAACCACTTTATGAGGTTAATATTAGGAATATGCATATTACCAATAAAAGAAACCCTTAAGAACCTATGTAACTTTCCTGGAGTCATGTAGCTTTGTAGAAGGCACAGGGAGAACATGAACTCAAGTGTCCAGCCCCCTCATAGCACGACCTGTCACAGTGACCAGATTGTCACCATGAAACCAGTGATCTCCAAAGCACTTTATGTTTTCTTTAATTTCACTTAGAATCTTAACAATAAGGGTTACTAATATTTCTTAGAATATGGATTTTAGATAAGAATAAGAGCTGACGAGCTCCCATAAACTCATATTTTTTTTTACTTTATTTAAAAATAGCAATTCTGTTAAGGTTGATCATTACCTAAATATTCCCAGTTTTAGGAGCCATGAATATTTACAAGTTCATGTGGAGTTTTAAAGTATTTCCAATATGAAGTGTAACAGATGGTTAAACTCTATTATTTTAAAAACATGGAGATAACCCCATTTTCCTCCTCAGAATCCTTCCCCAGCACAGAGCGCAGTACAAACACACACACACATTTCATTCTTAGGAGTTTTAGAAAATGTGATGTAGTTTTTCAAATACTAATTTAAGGCTAGTATGTTTATTTTTTATTTAAAACAAATGTATATATACATTTAGTCATCAAATATGATGAAATTCTCCTATGAAATTTAATTTAAAGCCTATTTACTCTACATTCTGCAATTATGAGTCATATTTATTTTGTTCCTCAAATGCTATCATTTTATAGTCAGGGAATGTATGGAGTGTTCTGTGCATTCTCTCCTGCTTTCTCCAGTAAAAGCCTCCTTTGTTCCCCTTCCCTAGCCCGTGTCACTTCCCCCATTTCCACATTTAAATTTTGACCTGTCAATCATATCTGTACATGAATACATTATACGTGAGATGCAGTGATTACCGGTCTCTGTGTTATCGGACTGTTGGTTAGACTTAAAAAACTTTGAACTCATTGCACTAAAGCAGCTAGATACTATTTTTTTAATTAAAATTTTAATAATTTCCTGAAAGTAGTAAATTCCAGTTTTTAGTGTTTTTGGCAGCAAGCAAAGGAGACCCTGTTTAAAAGAGTTGAAAGGAAGTGCAAAAGCTCTCTGTATTTGACATTTTAAAAGGTGGTTGAGCTAAGAAATTTCAAGAGGCTTATTTTAACAGTTTTTAATAAGCAACTGTCTCTTACCTATTTTAGAGATCTAGAAACTACATGAAATAGATGGAACCTATATGATAAACACATAGAACAGATATAATGCCTAGCAAATCTTATCATTTCCAACAATGAACTAAATGGCTGAATGAAACTCTAGAGCCGCAGAGCTTTTGGGTGGCCGATCAGTCATACTGGAGAGGGAAATAGGACAGTGATGGTTTAGGAAGAAGGAGGACAATTAGCAATCTGTGAGCGTGTGTGTGTGTGTGTGTGTGTGTGTGTGTGTGTGTGTGTTAAATATATGTTTAACCCATAAATAGTTGGATCTATACACACTTTGAAATACAGCAGTTAGCTAAATAGTGTTAGTATCTGAAAAGCAGTTTAGTACTTTTTTTCTAGCCATCTTTAGTTTTGTGTGTTAATTGTCAAAGGCTCAAAAGCAATTTGTTGTAAATTCTTATCCCATATAAAAATAATGATGCATTATTCATAAAGATAGATTTCTAACACTTTATGGTTTATAAAAATTTTGTCCCATATATATTCTCATTTTCCTCTTTTACATAATATGTTCTCATTCGTGGTCCCATTTTGCATTCAAAGAAACTGATAGCCATTAAATTTTAGAAAATGTTTTTGAAAGCGTTCTGAGAATTAAGTGACTGGAATGTGTCTTCCTACTCCATATACGGTGTGCTTTCTCCCTGACAATAACCAGCAAACCTGTGTCAGTACTGTGGTGTTTACCCATGCAAAATGGGGTAGTGATTGCAGGGCCCTTCATTCAAAGCCTTGACTGGGTGTGTGCCCAGTAGTGGGATTGCTGGGTTATATGGTGTTTCTATTTTTAGTTTTTTAAGGAACCTCCATACTGTTCTCCATAGTGGCTGTATCAATTTACATTCCTACCTACAGTGCACCTACAGTGCACCTACAGTGCAGAGGGTTCCCTTTTCTCCACACCCTCTCCAGCATTTATTGTTTGTAGATTTTTTGATGATGGCCATTCTGACTGGTGTGAGGTGATACCTCATTGTAGTTTAGATTTGCATTTCTCTAATGATTAGTGAGGTTGAGCTTCTTTTCATGTGCTTTTTGGTCATCTGTATGTCTTCTTCGGAGAAATGTCTATTTAGATCTTCTAAATTTTTTGATTGAGTTACTTGTTTTTTTGATATTGAGCTGCATGAGCTATTTGTATATTTTAGAGATTAATCCTTTGTTTGCAAATATTTTCTCCCATTCTGAGGGTTATCTTTTCATTTTGTTTATGGTTTCCTTTGCTGTACAAAAGCTTTTAAGTTTAATTAGATCCCATTTGTTTATTTTTGTTTTTATTTTCATTACTCTAGGAGGTGGGTCAAAAAAGATCTTGCTGTGATTTATGTCAGAGTGTTCTGCCTGTGTTTTCCTCTAAGAGTTTGATAGTGTCTGGCCTTACATTAGGTCTTTAACGCATTTTGAGTTTATTTTTGTGTATGGTGTTAGGGAGTGTTCTAATTTCATTCTTTTATATGTAGCTGTCCAGTTTTCCCAGCACAAACTACCATATGACCCAGCAATCCCACTCCTGGGCATATACAGGAGAAAACCATAATTCATAAAGATACGTGCACCCCAATGTTCACTGCAGCACTGTTTACAATAGCCAGGACATGGAAATAACTGAAATGTCCATCCACAGAGGAATGGATAAAGAAGATGTGGTACACATATACAGTGGAATATTACTCAGCCATTAAAAAGAACAAAATAATGCCATTTGCAGTAACATGGATGGACCTAGAGATTGTCATGCTGAGTGAAGTACGTCAGACACAGACAAATATGATATTACTTATATGTGAAATCTTTAAAAAAGGGTAAACATTAACTTATTTACAAAACAAAAGTAGAGTCATGGATGTAGAAAACAAAGTTATGGTTACCGGGGATAAGGCGGGGGAGGGATAAATTGGGAGATTGGGATTGACATATACACACTACTATATATAAAATAGGTAACTAACAAGAACCTGCTGTATAGCACAGGGAACTCTACTCAGTACTCTGTAATGGCCTATATGGGAAAAGAATCTAAAAAAAAAAAGAAAAACAGTGGATATAAGTATATGTATATCTGATTCACTTTGCTGTACACCTGAAACTAACACAACGTTGTAGATCAACTATATTCCAATAAAAATTAAAAGAAAAAAAACCTTGACCACGAGATTACAAGGATGAAATAGAATTTGAACGCCTATCTATCAACCTTCTCTCTTTTTACATTTGACTGTGGAGCTCAGTGTTCAGCTATATTTAGAGATAAAATGATTGTTACAAAGATTCTGTTACCAGTAATGATTCCCACCCGCATATCAGCCAAGAGGACAAGCTTTTCTAATGTTGCTCTCAGTAATATTTGGTTCCTTTTCGTTCCCACCTGACATAATGGAAAAATGAAATGTTGCCAGATTTTCAGAACGTCAGAGTTATTTTGTGTCGTTAAACTGAATACTTGCTGCATACCAAAAAAAAAAAAAAAAAAGTTGGGGGCCGGGAGAAGGTTGTATTTTGTGCAGTGACAGAGTTATATCAAATGGTTCCAAAAATAGGATGTGATTGCTTCCATAAACAATCCATATTCTATTTGGATGAACTTATATCTCACAGGACGTGGCCATTCTGTAGGAAGAGAAGTTATTTAAAGAAATGAGACATCTGTGTTTTCTACAATTGCACTATCAATGAGCAATTAGCTCTTTGTTCAGACACTGAGACCTTTAGAGAAACAATAATTTAAATATTGGGAACTGCACTTCTGCTTTGTCTTACCATATTTTTAAAAGTACTAATTTGAGTTTTCTGTAACTTTTCAATAGCCTAAAAAACATGCGATTATTTACTATATGAACTAGAGCTAGCCCATGGGAATAATGTCTCACATTCTTTAGTAATACAACCATTTTTTAACAGCTGAAATTGTCATAACATTGACACGTGGGCCTGCGTGTTTCTCAGGCAAAGGTTATTTTAAGGAGCTAAAATGATCCCTGGCAATGTTAATACTAAGAGGTATTAAATATAGATGGAGGTGGATTTGAGAACTTTGCCCATGCTCTTTCCTTTCCCTGGAATTTTTCTTGTCCCTTTGGAATCTGGCCAAATCTGCCTCATTCACAAGCCCTGATTTACAAGTTACATCCTGCACGAAGACCTTCCTCCCTCTTTGGGTGGTTAAGCCTACCTTCACTATGTTCCAACAGCACTGTACCAGCCTCGGTTTGAGAACTCAGCCTGTTACAATGTTTCCAGCCATCCTCCCCTGCTACAGGTGGTTTCTTTACAAACTGGGATTCTCAGCATTTATCCTCAAATGTTGGCATTCTCAGTAGGTGTCTGGAATTGTTTGTTAGAATAAATGCATCATATACAGCATAACACCATTTTCAACAGAAAAGGTACCTGTTTTTCAGGCAGTGTCAATAGGGCAGGCTCTTTCCTATTTCCAGTGCAGCTTTGCATCCTGCGATGACACTTTACTTTTGCTTACAGTTTTTCATAATCCACCCATCTGATTTTCAATTCATTCACTTGCATCTTGGCCTCATCTTTCTTTTCCTGTTTCCGAAAGTCCTTGTTTTCATAAAATACTTCAAAAAAGTAAATAAATTACTTTTCCCCCAGTTTTTATCAGTAATGTTTTAAACATATTTTTTCCTCTTCATGTTGAATATAATGTTCTCTGTTCTTTAAATGTTTCGCCCTTTCACAGGCCCCTTGTTGTTTTTATTTCCACTGTTTGTTTATCCTTCCATGAGAAAAGGTCTTTCTGGGCCTGCTGTTTCTAATAGGCAAGTTCATGGATTCTCCTTCCTTGGGTCCTGTTAGGATTCCTGTCTCAGAGCATAAGCTGCAGGGAACAGTGATGAGCGCAGCCTGTAGCAACATTTTCTATTGCTGGGGATGTTAGTCCTTTCTTATACTTTACTGAATTTTTTCTAATCTGACTAGTACACACTTATGATCAAAATTCCACTGCAGTGCCGTTTGTAATGGTGAAAAAATGAAAACCACCTAAAGCCCAACCTCAAGGAATTATTCGCATCAACATTGGTCATCTATACAATGAAATGCAGTTTAGTTATTTAAAAGTATACATATTGACATGGAAATGGATTTTCTTATATAAAAAAAGATTTCAAAGGGCAATAAAATGCCATTTTTCATAATAACGTTTTTTTATGTTTATGTACTGTAGAAGTAAAAGTATGAAGTGTATTCCATGCTGTTAGCAGTGTTTATCTCTGGATGGCAGAATTATAGCAATGCTATTTTTTATCTTATTGCAAATATAGATAGATAGATATAGATAAACTTCACTAAAGTGAGCATTATTATATAGCTAACGAAAAGTAAAAGAAAAACTAAGGTTTAAGAGACCATTGTGTTGCCCAAGGAGGTGGTGTGAGAGTTCTGATTAATGTTCCTGATGGTAAGTGGAAGGTGTATTTTCCAATGGTCTGGTGCAAGGGGCCAAATTAGCCACACTAGAGATTGATGTCAAATGGATCGTGGGTTGATGCAGTATGATGTGGCAGCCCTCTGAAGAGAATGACCATGTTGCTAACTGTTGAGCAATGGGAAACAGGGAGGAGAAGAACTCTAGAATTAATACAAAACTCAGGTTGACCTGCTGTTACCAAACTCAGGTCCGGCTGCCCACCACTCAAAAGCCAGTACTCGGGCTTCCCTGGTGGCGCAGTGGTTGAGAGTCCACCTGCCGATGCAGGGGACACAAGTTCATGTCCCGGTCCAGGAAGATCCCACATGCCACGGGGCGGCTGGCCCGTGAGCCATGGACGCTGAGCCTGCGCGTCCGGAGCCTGTGCTCCGCAACAGGAGAGGCCACAACAGTGAGAGGCCCGCGTACAGCAAAAAAAAAAAAAAAAGCCAGTACTCGAGAGGTAAGTGTTGGTAGAAAAGAAAGTTTGCTTTATTTTGGAGACTGGCAGCTGGGGTAGAAGGTGGGCTTGTGTGCAAAGGCCAACTCCCCTCTCCCGATCAGGTGGCAAGAGCTTTTATAGGGGAGTTTCAGGGGTGTATAGGCAGAGGGAGGGGGCTACGTGCAGAACAGCACAGGCAGCTCTGACAATTATCTTGAAATTGGTCATGCCGTCGTCTGATCAGTGTCATCTTGATTGTTTTAAGTACAGTTAATCTTCACTTCCAAGGTCGGTCTGTTCCCATTTCCTTGAGGTCAATTCCCAGAACTGTGTAAGATGGAGCAGCTCATGTCGTGGCTACAGTCTGGTCATCATGTAGTTAACTCCTTCCACCTGGCGGGGGTTTCAGTAGCTGCAAAACGGCTCAAAGGGCATGACTCAGAGTATTATCTATAACTCTTGAGGAGGAACTAAAGGTCCTTGACCTTGTTTAATGACTAAACTATTATTATTTGGTCCTGTTTGACTGCTTTCCTTTGCTTCTGCATTTTCTCACTTCTCTGATTAAATTTATTCTTTGGCTAAAGTTTTTCTATAGACAAAAGGTAGGCAGGGGACATGGTTGGGGGGCAGGGGATTCCTGTCCTGGGAAGGCCCCGTAGGGTCCTGCTCCATTTCACTGCCAGTGGACTTTGAAGGATGCAGAGGCTAAAGACTGAGAACTGTAAGTGCAGGGACTTGGGGGTATGTCCTCTCGATCACACGATAAGTTCTCTCAGCTGTTCAGACTGCTGGCAGCTGGGGGACAAGATAGTGTGGCAGATACACAAGGGCCCGGATTTGAGAACAATAATAGCGTCCAGAAGCCAAACCCCTCAAATAACTTCTACACAGCCTAAGTCTCTGGCCAAACCTGTGGTTTTCGAGCCAAGACTGGGTGTAAGAATAGAGTGGCGCTGGCCCAGGGCTGGGGGAAAGGAGCCCACAGAAACCAAAGAGAGCATATCGGGTGAAGGGAAATTCAAATAGGAAATCAGAAGTGAAAGAGGAAAGCAGAGGCGAGATCTGGATCCACCCTGAAAGTTCTACAGAAGTAAATGTTCTTTGGGTCATAGGTGGTGGTGAAGCCCGAGGTGGAAGGGTGTCCTGTGATAGTTAGGGAACTGCTGACCGAAACTGCCTGCCTTTCCCAGTGTCTCACGGCAGGAGGTCCTGATAAGGAGCAAGGTGCTGCCACCGGGCGAATTCAGGAGGGGCCAAAAGGAAGAGGGAGGAGATGATATTCCTGCCAACCTCCCAGAAGCCCTTGCGCTGGAATCCATCTTGGCTGAGAGATGTGTGCGCCACCACGAAGGACCCTGAGTCAGACCAAATATGGGCCAAGCAAGGGACAACCCGGAAACTAACCCCATCCCCATAAAGCCTGAGACCGTGAGCCACGTGGCAGAGCGGTTCTCCTGGGCTCCCTGCCCCTCCTGCTCTCCACCTGGACGCCCCTTCCCGATAATGTCGCTTGCTTTGTCAGCGCGGGTATCTCCTCGGACTATTCATTTCTGAGTGTTAGACAAGAGCCCACTCTCAGGCCCTGGAAGGGGTGCCCTTCCTGCAACATGATGATCATTTATTTAGGGCTTTGCCCCGCCTCGAGAGGTCAGAGCTTCAACCAGCCAAGGTAAAGCTCCACTGGGATGCGCCAGCTAAGAATCTGTAAGTCAAGGAGCAAAGCGGTGCATCTTTCAGGGATCAACTTCGGTCAGTGCTGGGCCAGCCTGGACAGGAGCTCACAGTGGGCATGAAGCTAAGACGGAGCCAGTAGTGACATTTCAGCCGATCAATGACAATACAAAATAGCAGGTGCTTTAAAGAAGGATGAACCAAATGATTTGAAGGAAATAACGTTTCTTGGGGAAATACTGACAGCCTTGCAAAGGCCATGGTCATTTGCTGGATGATGAGAGCTGAGACTGTGGAGGGGAAGTGCTTTCCAAGTAGAAGGAAATTCCCGGACAGCGCTGTATCCTTTGACAGGACTTGAATCTTCTTTCACGACATTTCTTTGTAGGTTTTTGTCCCAAGTACCCATGATTGATATACCCTCCAGTTACATGGCTCAGCCCTTTCATTTTAACTTTCTGTTTTTAAAAAACGGCAATTTGCTTTTCAATTTAATTCTTGATCCTATTGTTAAAATATAACTTTTAAAAAGTAAAATCAGGGCTTCCCTGGTGGCACAGTGGTTGAGAGTCCACCTGCCGATGCAGGGGACACAGGTTCATGCCCCGGTCCGGGAAGACCCCACATGCCGCGGAGCGGCTGGGCCCGTGAGCCATGGCCGCTGGGCCTGCGCGTCCGGAGCCTGTGCTCTGCAACAGGAGAGGCCACAACAGTGAGAGGCCACAACAGTAAGAGGCCCGCGTACCGCAAAAAAAAAAAAAAAAAAAAAAAAAAGGAAAATCATGATTGCCAGGCAAATAAAGAATGAACATGTGGAATCTTTTATTTTTCACTTAACTCATTCATTAATGACACAAAGAGTAAGATGTTATGACCAATTAGGAGAGCACTTTTAAAAAATAGGTGTATATAGACCATTTAACAAAGAAATATTAGGTTAGGTTAATTGAGTTAATTTTTTTTTAAATTATAGGTAAATGTCCAAAATACAATACATTTTGGAGTTATCTGTTTCAGAAAAAAAAAACATTTACACCTCTATCAGACAAAAGTAATTAATGTAACAAGTAACTTTACCAAGTTTGAGACCTTTAATCACTAGTAAGTAATATGCTGAACTGAATATATTCCTGTAGATAATCCTTGAGTGACCTTTGCCCCTGAATGACACTGAAATGACGTGCCACCACGTTTGTGCACTGTGTCCAAGTTTTTGATGATTCTTCTGATACTTTGGGCTTCTATCATTTGTTTTCCTTACTTTACCATCTATCCTCCAGCCTCTGAGGGGTTTAGATTCCCTGAGCAAATCCATTATTCTGTCAACTGTTCTTAGGTTGTGAAGTGTGCCCTGATTTGAAAGTGAGAAAGATTGCCTGATGCTGACAGTTAAAGTATGGGAATAAATGCAACCTTGGACAGAATTTAACCTTTACATGATGAGAGAAGACCCTGCTGTTATCTGTGAATATTTATCTCTAAAATATTAATCACAGCTTGGCTTAAACATGCAAAGTAACAGCTACGTGAAGTTGTTTTTATGCCTTTGCCTTTACAAAAGTAGTATAATCAAGACAGGTTAATTATTTTTGTATTTTATCTTAAAATACTGGGCCACTCTCTGACCTTGAGTGGGGAAACTGGTATAGATGATCAAATTCCTTTGTAAATCCAAGATTCTCTAATGTCATAATTTCGAAAACATATGGTTATTTCCACAAAAGTCAAAGATGGGTTTGACTTCTTCCAATGGAAGATATTATAATCTAGTATACATCTTTTGTTAAAATATTAGAGATGAATCATAACGTCATTTCCTTTTTATTTTTCCCTCCTCAATAATGTTCTTTTTCTTCCTAATGTTTTCCCGACAACCTTAACTTCTAGAACATTCCTTCTACCAAATCCAGTCTACTGGAAAGAAATTAGTATCTTTAGAGTGTTTACTCTGTGTCTCACTGAGATAACTAAAAATTTTTTTCTCATTGTCTCATTAGCACTGTTCCTTTCTCCAAATCTAGTACGACAAAAGAAAAGAAGGTATTAGGTAATAATAAAAAGAGAAAATTTTCAGTTAATAAGAATAGAGCTTCTAATCCATGAGCTAAGTATGATTTATGTTGTTCTATGTCATCGGGCATTATCTGGGCTAGCCCCTTCATTTTATAGAAGCAAAATTAGAGATAGCTCCAGAGAGATGATAGGACTCTTGCCAAGGTCACACAATCAAGGTCGTGTCTAGGACTAGGTGTTGCCTCTTAGTATATACATTATTACACATTTAGGAAATTAGCCTACAGAATGATACATCTTAGATATATTTTCAATAATCCCAGAGAAGTGTGCTACATTTTATTTTCTTGAAAGAACAAGAAGATGCACTCTTCCTAGTTAATGTGCATATATGGGGATATAAAGTTTGGAAACCATTGAGCATGCTAACACACTCTCATTGGTTTGATAAAGGAAAAAGCAAATACCAGAGGCACATGTTGAGTGATGGTTTTTGTCTTTGAGTGTAAGATGAAGCTCCCAATAGATCTCTAATTACCATCCCCAGTTTCTCACCAAGAATTCCTTCTGCTCATGACTGCACAGGTCTTAAATGCTATATTTAATCTTTATTTGTGTGCACCCAGAGCTGACTTCATGGACTTTTATTGCTTTTGCCTGAGAGGCATGTGTTCATGGTCAAAACGGACAGCTGTCATTTTTTTAAATCAACTTTACTGAGGTATGATTTCCATACAATGAAACATGCTCCTTTTAAATGTATGGTTCAGTGAATTTTGAGAAACATTTACAACCATGTAACCACCACCACAATCAAAATACAGAAAAATTCCATTGACCCACAAAGTTCTGTACAGCCATCAATTTTGATTTTCATAGAATGCTTGCTTAGACACTTGGCCTATTGCCTGCCTGAGATGGTGCAGTTAAGCCAGCCTCGCAGACATTGAGGATCTTTTAAAATAGAGCACAGGTGTGAATGTGACACAATGGACCTTGGGTCCTATTTTAAATGACTGAATCATTGCATCAAATATTATATTTTGCCCCCGGCAGTGGTTCTTATTTGAAGTATGCCTTCTCACACACACATCTAATTCTGTGACGCTGTATTTGAAAGAGGAGGAAATGCCTTCCCACATCCTTCTAACCATGAGTTTCTGCCCGAAGGCTAAAGAGCTTGTGCATATCACTAGTTATTAAATTGGATCGTCCCTTTTTAGAAGATAACGATGGTTTAGTTTATCTTATGGTGTCAAGACCTCATGTCATGGTGTGACAGATGCAATCGTTTTATAGGTGTGGGCTTGCAAAGCAAGCATGGCGAGTTTGTTTACTTACAAATCATCATACCAGAAACTAAATTACTCTTCCGCTAGGCCAGTAGTGAAGTTTGAGTCATGGTCTCAAAGACTAAGGAAACAGGCTTGTATTGATGAAGCTAATTAAAGGACAAAGACCATTATAATTCTATAAAAATAAAGCAGCTGGGCTTCCCTGGTGGCGCAGTGGTTGAGAGTCCACCTGCCGATGCAGGGGACACGGGTTCGTGCCCCGGTCCGGGAAGATCCCACATGCCGCGGAGCGGCTGGGCCCGTGAACCATGGCCGCTGAGCCTGCGCGTCCAGAGCCTGTGTTCCCCAACGGGAGAGGCCACAACAGTGAGATGCCCGCATATCACACACACACACAAAAAAGCAGGTAGTTATTCCTATTAAATAACTGTATCACAAATCTTTTTTTAATGTCATTTTCTTTCAGACACCTTTGCCTTGATTCCTAGAAAATAAAACTAAAATATTAAAAATAAATACAAACAGTAACCCAAGGAAAAATAATCTTCAGTGATATCATTCTGTTGATTATTGAATAACCTCCACTCATTCTTACTCCCAAACTCCATTCATTTCTGCTTCCTTTCATTTCTTTTTCATTGAAAATGACTTCATTTTCTAAAATGAGGAAGGAGCAGAACATAGAGTCAGATAACTAGATCTATTACCGTCAGATAAAAAGCTATTTCATGTTGAGTGATCAATCGTTTGAGGCCTCTATGAGTTGTTGCGACCTATACGCAACATTGTGCAGCCTTTAAAGGTTTTGCACTAAATTTAAAATGAACTTGGAATGAATGGAATAAAATTTTAAAGGCAGATAGGTACTAGGTACTTCTACAAATACTTTGACATGGAGAAAAGCAACTTTGGGTCTAATTATGTAGGTCCAGTGTTGGATTTGACTCAGGCACCCTTCTTTTGAAGGGTGGAAATTGAAGTTTAGAGTAAAGCCTGTCCCCCATTGGAGAGGGAGACACCCTGCTTCTGAAGGACACCTCTGAGCACCCTGCCATTCTTGGAAGCTGGCACCCGTGAACAAACTACGCTTGGCGCTTTTTTTTTTTTTTTTTTGCGGTATGCGGGCCTCTCACTGTTGCGGCCTCTCCCATTGTGGAGCACAGGCTCCGGACGTGCAGGCTCAGCGGCCATGGCTCACGGGCCCAGCCGCTCCGCGGCACGTGGGATCTTCCCGGACCGGGGCACGAACCCGTGTCCCCTGCATCGGCAGGCGGACTCTCAACCACTGCGCCACCAGGGAAGCCCCACTTGGCACTTTTAACACCACACTGTAGGCTCATCCAGGCCTTCCTCCCTTTCACAAAGATCGTTCACCGGTGATCAGTCTTCCTACCTTCCATTTTACCCTTAAAATAACCCGTCAGCCTGGGCCTTTCTCTCCCAACTTGTGTCCTAATGCTTTTCCCTCTCACCACTTTCTAGAAATCTGTCTGTTGTGCAGTTTTATATGCTGGGTGAGCACATATGGTTTGGAGCTAAATAGTTAGGGGATAAAAATCCTAACTCCAGCAGTCAACAGGTCACCTAACCATTCTAGACCATCCCATCATGTAACCGTCACTTAACCATCCTTAACCATGACTTTCCTTATCTGTGAAATGGAGATAATGATGTACCTTAAAGGAAGGTCGAGAGGCTAAATGGCAATATGTTTTTTAAAGTGTGTAGCATAGGGCCTGGTGTCTGGGGTGCCAGCTGTTGGTATCACTCTAAGTAAAATAATTACGAAGTAAGTAATTATCTTACTTGCACTGTTAGCACATCACTACCTAATGCATATATTGCCAGCTATTTAGTGTACTTTTTGAGAGGACATAAATGACAGTTGTGAATATTAAGATGGGATTATCTTTTCCTGTCCATGTGCTTATTGCAAGGAGATAGGGAACAAATAACTATGCTGGGGATTTTTCTTATTTATAAGAGCTATTGTAAAATCGCCACTTGCAACTTTTTAGATCTCTCTGTTGCCTGTTTAATATCTCTCTGTTAAAGTTGAAAAGGGTTTTCTATCCACTGTTAATGTCAATTGGATAACATTTTGTTGAGTGTTTTTTTATGATTCTTTGATGCTAGCTGGGATTGAAGAAATGACATTGACCTTATTCTCATAAAGACATATTTTAGTAATAAAAAAATCCATTTTGGGCTTCCCTGGTGGCGCAGTGGTTGAGAGTCCGTCTGCCGATGCAGGGGACACGGGTTCATGCCCCGGTCCGGGAGGATCCCGCATGGCGCAGAGAGGCTGGGCCCGTGGGCCATGGCCGCTGGGCCTGCGCGTCCGGAGCCTGTGCTCCGCAACGGGAGAGGCCACAGCAGTGAGAGGTCCGCGTACCACCAAAAAAAAAAAAAAAAATCCATTTTAATTCCCACTTTTCACACTCCTCCAAACTTTGGAGAGTAAACCATTGATAAATTTAATAATGAAGATTTTAATTTAAACCAGAGTTTAGGATTTGGAGGTGAGGGTGGAAATTAAGAGCTAAATCAAGGCATATAGGGCCTTCGCACAGGGTCCTTAATCCATAATAAAGTAGCAAATCCCTAATAAAGTAAAAAATCCCTCTGGCAAGGATGATCATCAGTGAAGAATTTGTTTCTCCCTCTGGATTTTTGTTCCCCTTTCTTTCCTCATATTAAGAAAATTAAAAGTTACTTTAAGAAAGAGAATAGGAGAAAGTGGTTTATGTGTAGCCTTTGAAATCACGCAGACCTGGTTGTAAGGGTTCTGTGACCTTGAACATATCCTCTTGATTTTATCATCTACAAGTGGAATAGATAACAGGATTATACTGAGAATTAAATGGGATAATGCAGGCAACTTGCTTAGCCCAGCACTTGCTACTCAATAAATGTTAGTCTTTAATGGTATGATGTTTATTATCACCATCCAAGGGCAACACCAAAACTATAGTAGAAAGAGATCTAGAAGAGATAAAGAGAGAGAGATCCAGAGCTAAGCGTCATTGTGGCCCCTTACAAGATCAAGAAAGAAGTTGTCTTTAAGGAGTTGTCTTGCAGGAAAATATTGTTCCTTATGGCTGAGCAAGTGTTTCTGCCAATGGGGGAGGTTTGGTCCATGCATAATGCAGATATACAACACAGAGTGCGGGGAGAGAGGAGACCAGAGGGCAGAGAAAAACATTTTATGTTTAACTTTTTTCTTGTCTTGCCATAAAACGTGAATTTTATTTCACAGTATATATGTACCTAAATATATCAACCACAGTGACCCTACCCTAATACTACTGTTTTTATTTTTTCAGTTTACTTTCTTGAGTTAGTTCCATATTATGGTTCATCTTGAGTGACTTGTCAGTTCTTATTATTTTTCTATCTATTGTTTTGTAATTTTCCCTTTAGAGCTAAATGAGCACTTATAATGTATGCATAGTACCCACTTTCCTGATATATTTAAATGAATGTTTTTCTAATATCTCTTCCTTTTTCTTTTAGTGTGTTCATAAACTAGGGTATGTCATCATCATCATCAACATCATCACCATGAAACAGCCTAATGTTCTCTACCATTCTTCCATAAATCTAGTAACTATCTCATTTTATTTTCTGTTTGTTTTTATTTTCCATAATTTGATTTGTCTTTCTTATTTGATTCTGTCGTCGTTCTAGAGTGACATTTGCTAAATAGTGTCAGGCATGGGCCCAGTTATTTTCCCCTGTTCACCAACATCCAGTGTTTTCCTTGTTTCCTTTTTGTCAAAACATGGAAAATATATCTTGTGGTTCTTTTAATTGACGTTTCTTTGTTGGTTAGGTTGAACATTTTCTCATTAGCAATGTGTATTTCTTGTTTTGTAGATAGCCTGTTCAGACCCCTAGGCAATTTTTCAAATGTTATACCTGACCAGAGGGCTGGGAAAAGAGCCTTCCTTACCAGCAGCCCAACCCTATAAGTTCAGCTGCTTCACCTGATATTGAGGAGTACATTCTACTTAGAAGAACTTCAACTGGTCTGTTTTTTCTTTAATATTGCTCACATTTTACTATATTTTAAACACAACCTTCAAGTTTTTTGATTTTCTATTACGCAAAACCAGTACCATGGAGGATGGGGCGCATCATTTCAATGGGAAATTTGGTTACAGAGGAGTCTAAGTTCACCAAGTTGTATAAAGCAATATGCCTTTAGTTAATTGCCTGTTTTACGAGTGAGAAAGCAGAAACCCAGAGAGGTTAAGTTAGTTGTCCAGTGTCACAATCTGATGACTGCTTATTCCCGATCTCCTGGGCCGTAATCTTAACACAGTGGTTCTCAGCATGTGGTATATGGACCAATAGCTAAACATCACCAATATATAACTTGTTAGAAATGCAAATTTTTGAGCCTTCACCTCAGAACTACTGAATCACTATGACTGGGAATGGGGTCCAGCAATCTGGGTTTAATAAGCCCTCCAGATAACTCCCATATGTTCTAAAGTTTGAGAATCATCTATCTAATAGATTCGTTTCCCTTGTGGAAGAGACTATTGATGTATTGCTAATAGAACCTTGACTTTGTTCACTTATCCAAAGGCAAACCAACAGGGAAGGTGAGTGAAATCCTGGGACCTTGTCACTACTGATATTTCTCAACCTTGTCACTATTGATATTTCGGGCCAGATAATTTTTTGTCGAGACGGGCTGTCCTGTACATTGTAGGATGCATAACTGTCCTCTATTCACTAGATTCTGGTAACCGCAACCCCCCACCAAGTCACGACAACGGGAAATGTCTCCAGGTAGTGGCTGTTATCCCCCAGGCGTCAAAACCCCCCTTCTCCTGGTGGGAATCACTGCCCTAGAGGAAGAGTCCTGTCTAGTAAAGTTGGAGATGCACAGGAGTTAGGTCTCCTTTCTTCTTTCTCTTTGGACATTATCTTTTGCATCTGGGATGTTTGGAGTGGTGGCAGCCCCCGCATCATGAGCGGAATGCCTGTAAGATTGGAGGGAACTTGTCATAACTGAGCTTCTACATAAGTTAGTCCAGAAAACAGCTACCATCAGGCCCCCTGTTATTTGATAAAATCACCTATTGTTTTTGCAGTCGTTAGTTGGTTTGTGTTACTTGGCGCTAAAGCGTCCTAACTGATATATGCGCTATGATTGTAGATAGTGCAATTACAAATTCTTAACTATGCAGAAAAGGTTATCTGGAAGTAGTTTATGTATAAACAACATTTTATGTGGTTATAGACGAAGTTTGTCTTCCAATAGCAATGAAAATGAAACTCTCCAGAAATCACATTCAGATATCTATATTAGGAAAATTCCATTACAATGTGCTATTTTAGTAGAGAGGAGTGCCATTAGGCTAGATCTCAGGGGGGTTTTATTAGTGACTATGTGCCCAGGTGTCTTTGCTGTTCAGTGATAATGAATCATTTTGTGAGATTGAACATCACTGAAATGTATCTCTTTATTGCTCATTGTTCCTTTTTTTAGTTTTAAAATAATTGGCCTCAAAAGTCATACTTAACTTCTAGAGGAATGGAAAGTTGTATTTTTTTTTTTTTTTTTTTTTTTTGCGGTACGCGGGCCTCTCACTGTTGTGGCCTCTCCCGTTGCGGAGCACAGGCTCCAGACGCGCAGGCTCAGCGGCCATGGCTCACGGGCCCAGCCGCTCCGTGGCATGTGGGATCTTCCCGGACCGGGGCACGAACCCGTGTCCCCTGCATCGGCAGGCAGACTCTCAACCACTGCGCCACCAGGGAAGCCCAAAACTTGTACATTTTGTTGCATATAACTCATGGTCTAACATTCCAATGAACAAAAATACCATTCCAGTGCTCATGATTTAGTCATCTATGTTAGAAAAAGAAATTTTAGGTGGGTAAAAATGAGGAATAAGTTTTGGTTGATACAAAGCTAGAAGCTAGATAGCATAGCTTATTTACAACTAAAAAATAATAGCAACAAAAACGAAAAAATCCATGTTGGATTTTGATTAAGATTTTGCTCCCTCCCTTCCTACACATCCAGTGATAAGATGTAACTCTCAGATCTAGTTAAACTAACGTGATGGCCACAGATGAAGTTGTAGACACATAATTCCAGATCAAGAATCTCTGCTTGATGTTCATGGCTCCTCCTGCTTGGTGACTATCCTACCTCAATATTCTGAAATCTAGGAAATAAGTTATAAAGTTAGCTACAACCAGCACATCCTGTATACAGCATAAGGGGAAGGCAGGTAGAAAAAGGGTAATTAGCTAGCATAAGTAAACAAATAACCTGACACAGTAAGGAGGGAGGAAAATTAGGATAGCTGCTGCAGCCCTGATTTCCGAACATGAAACTATAAATACTCAAAAGAATCACGTTAGATCTCCTGGGTTCAATATACATTTGTCTTTCCTAAATGTGGTAAAGCACTCTGTTTCCCCTTAATAATCAAGGTCAGTCACCCAGGCAACGCATCCATCCCTTTTTGCCTGTTTTACAATAGCATGAGTCGTCTGAAATAACCATGTGGCAGCCCCAAGAGGACCACCGTTATATTCATTGGTCTAAGCATTCTTATTCAGGTATTTAAAACCTCTAAACTGGCAAAGCCCAAAGTGGCAAGTCTAATGAAGCCTGTGGCTAATCAGTCAGCCTTCGTGGGGCTCTGCACGTGCCCTTGGATGGTCACTGAAGTAGCTGTTTCATGACTGCTTACCACGGATTACCAATGCTCCATTCTCTGATGATAACTGGTTCCTCACTGACTATCAACCCAACCATCAGAAAACCAATCCCAGTTTCTTGTTTACTTAAGATTCCGCTGCTTTCAGTGACTGCTGATACTTGTGTACTGGTCAACATTCTTAACTGCAGACAACAGACTCCCCTCTGTCTAGGTTAAACTAACACCATAGACAAAAATAAACTCAAAATGGATCAAAGACCTAAGTGTAAGGCCAGACACTATCAAACTCTCAGAGGAAAGCGTAGGCAGAACAATCTTTGACATAAATCGAAACAAGATCTTTTTGACCCACCTCCTAGAGTAATGAGAATAAAAACAAAAATAAACAAACTGCACCCAATTAAACTTAAAAGCTTTTGCACAGCAAAATAAACCATAAACAAAACGAAACGATAACCCTCAGAAGGGGAGAAAATGTTTGCAAACGAAGCAAAGGATTAATCCCCCAAAATATATAAACAGCTCAAGGCAGCTCAATATCAAAAAACCAAACAACCCAATCCAAAAATGGGCAGAAGACCTAAATAGACATTTCTCCAAAGAAGACATACAGATGGCCAAGAGGCACATGAAAAGATGCTCAACATCACTAATTATTAGAGAAATGCAAATCAAAACTACAATGAGGTATCACCTCACACAGGTCAGAATGGCCATCATCAAAATATCTACAAACAATAAATCCTGGAGAGGGTGTGGAGAAAAGGGAAGCCTCTTGCATTGTAGGTGGGAATGTAAATTGATACAGCCTCTGTGGAGAACAGTGTGGAGTTTCCTTAAAAAAACTAAAAATAGAACCTCCATATGAGCCAGCAATCCCACTACTGGGCATATACCCAGAAAAAAACATAATTCAAAAAGACACATGCACCCCAATGTTCATTGTAGCACTATTCGCAATAGCCAGGACATGGAAGCAACCTAAATGCCCATCGACAGACGAATGGATAAAGAAGATGTGGCACATATATACAATGGAATATTAGTCAGCCATAAAAAGGAATGAAATTGAATTATTTGTAGTGAGGTGGGTGGACATAGAGACTGTCATACAGAGTGAAGTAAGTCAGAAAGAGAAAAACAAATATCATATATTAATGCATGTATGTGAAATCTAGAAAAATGGTATAGATGATCTTATTGGCAAAGCAGAAATAGAGACACAGATGTAGAGCACAAACACATGGACACCATGGGGGAAAGGGGAGGGTGGGATGAATTGGGAGTTGGAGATTGACATATATACAGTATTGATACTATATTTAAAAGAGATAACTAATGAGAACCTATGCTATAGCATAAGGAACTGTACTCAGTGCTCTGCGGGGACCTAAATGGGAAGGAAATCCAAAAAAGAGGGGATGTATGTATACGTATAGCTGATTCACTTTGCTGTACAGCAGAAACTAATACAACATTGTAAGGCAACTACAATAAAAAATTTTCTAAAAATTCAAAAAAAGAATGCATTGGAGAAATAAAAGAAACAGACTCTAGGGTGAGTGTCAAGAACATTTTCCTATTTCATGTCACACACCTCCCCAAACCTCACCACTCCCAAGAAGGAACTGCTGCCTCTGTGAAAATCATGCCTTATTGATCGCATCAGAGAACTACTACACAGTTGCTGGCTCTAAAACCACTCAACCTCTACCCTAATCAGGGGGCTCCCACAGGGCAGCTGCTTCCATAGCCCTTGGTTCCAAAGACATGCTGCCTGTTCATATCTCAGTTTAAAATCAGAGTCTCCCATGTATGACATCTGATTGTAGAACCCAGCTCACATGTATGTGTCTTAGTATTGGGGGAGGCTGTGAAAAATAGATTTTGTTTTTTCTTTCTGCTTTGGGAAGATGCCATCTACACTGTGAGGGTTATCAAATTATGGTGTTTTGGGACAGCCGTGAGTGACATATATCTAAGCAGCGGTGCTTACCAAAGATTAGCTATTGCCCACTCAAACGCCACATGTTTGTAGAATAAACCATTCAGGGGTTGGGATTGCAGGTTTCCCTAGCTTCCCTTTTCCTGGTTTCCTTCAATATTCTTTCTAGTAGATGCAAAGTGTCACAAAATTTCTTTTATCGACATGGGAACAGAGATAACTCAGAACCATGAATGATTTCCAGTGTTAAAGAGAGGAATCCCCTTCTCATGTCCCCAATTTAATTTTAATATGGTCCAAATAACTATTTCGCTTGCTAATGTAATTGTCATTGACGATATTACATAAGTTTCCAATGACATAATTTTTAATTTTAGAAATTCTACATATTGGACATTAGTTTGAATGCAGTGTAAACCAGGCTTCTAGAAGACATCACAGATATATTTTCATTTCTCTGCCATAACCTAAGATCTTAACACCCCTTGACTCTGTCTGCTTAGTTCCATCTTGCAACCGCTGGCGTTCACTTCCTTCTTACCCTTTGTTGTTTGATTTTCCTAAAAATGACCAAGCTGAACTCCCTGAACTTGGTTTCACTCCCTGTTGTAATCTGTCTCTCACACCACCACTACACTTCTCTTTTTTCACATGGAAATCTGTCCCTCACTCCCTTTTTAAAAATACTTCAGGGCTTCCCTGGTGGCGCAGTGGTTGAGAGTCCGCCTGCCGATGCAGGGGACACGGGTTCGTGCCCCGGTCCGGGAAGATCCCACATGCCGCGGAGCGTCTGGGCCCGTGGGCCATGGCCGCTGAGCCTGCGCGTCTGGAGCCTGTGCTCCGCAACGGGAGAGGCCACAGCAGTGAGAGGCCACGTACCGCAAAAAAAAAAAAAAACCACAAAAAAACACTTCAGTTTTTCAACTACCAAGAAAGTATCTTCCAGTTATGTCACGGGAATCTTGTGGCTCCACGTTCAGGTCCCCATCTTCCTATAAATCCTTAGCTCTTACAAGTTACCAAGGGACCTCTCTAATCAATCAAACAGAAATACTTAATTTTCCCTATATTCTCAACTATTGTATGAATCTGGGTCTTTGAACGTGTTATTTGCTCTCTTCGTGTGGAACGTCCTACCTTCCAAACCACGTATCCATTGAGAAGTCTTCCCTGGTCTACCTGCCCAGATAACTCACTTCCTCTCTGGGGTCTCTGCTCCACTCTGCTTTTGCCACCATAATAATTGTGCTCCCTTCACTGGGTTTTGTTAGGGGGCTCTTTTCACTGTTTATACACATCTGTGTCACCCCTTTAAATTGAGCTCCTAGAGAGAGGTTGCCTCATATATTGAATCTCCAGAGGGTGGCATGATGCCTGGCATATATTTTTAAGCTTTGCTATTTTTTGTTAAATGAATAAACAGAGGAACCGTTTAGGGTTACACGCTCACCCGATACTTACCGTTCCAAGATTTAAACTCAGAGAGTTTGAAACCGTAGCTGATCATTGCTTAAACAAGCTTAGTGGTTTAAAACGACCACTTCGAAAGATTTGTGGATGCTAAATTAGCCACTGGAGGGAGCCCATATACCATAGATTTAGAGAATTATTATCATTCGCAAGCTGTATTATTTGAAAATAATCATAAAGTAGACCTTTACATTTAAAATAAAATGAGTTTGGCAGTTCTAAAGTAATAACTAAACTACTCTGTAATCCTAAAAGAAATCCGATAAACCTCTGAGTCTGTTTTTACCACAAAGACAAGTTATGTTATAGAAAAGGGAGAGAACAAATGGGAAAAAAATAGGAAATCCAAAAATCATGGGCTTGAAACATTGGTCCAACAATTTTTCTTTGCATTTATAACAGCATAGTCTTTCAACTTTTTATTTTAAAAGCATGTTTTCCAAGCCATGATATTAGTTGAAGAGACCAATTATGACATACTAGTTCTTAAGTCATTATTAATGATGTTTGGAATGCTTCATTATTAACTTAGAGGCCTGAATTTTTTCATTTTAATTAGTATGGATATAAAGCTGTGTCTGTCTTGTTATATTGTTCAAGGGGAAATAAATCAGAAATTATCTAGATTAAGGCAATTTTAAAATACGATTTGATCTACACAAATATGCAAGTTCAAAAATGTTAGAGGTTTTAAGAAATGTGAAACACATGTCTAACTGCCTAGAGACACATATCCAAATATTCTATCATTAGATCTTTCAGAACTAAGTCCAGAACTAAGTCTAGCTGAAAGTTGCAGATATGTTAAAAAGTTGCTTTTGTAAATTATCTAATGCAGTGATTATCTTTAGATTGATCTACAGCCTGTACAATCAAAATTATTTTCTTTTTGGATGATAAAATTAAAAAAATATATTCTATCTCAGGTGATGTTCTTATCAGAAATCTGCACAGAGTAGAAACTGATGATTGCCTAAACCCAGGTACTAAAATTTATAACAGTAGCTTTGATAAAATGTAGAATGTCTCTTTACTAATTCTCCAAGTTCTAGAGCCCACAACTGGAATTCTAATTGTTATCAACTCTCAATATCAAAGTTCTTTTTATAAAGCAACTTTCAACCTTTGGGCCACTACTGAGGCTCTCTCTCTGGGCACATTATAATTTCAGATGGAATTCCCAAGGTAACTAATTTGAATGAGCTCAGTGGAAAAACTTTCAAGGAGGTAAATTATCTGAGGACCCATTCAACATTTAAAGGGTTTTCTATTTCACATAAATGCTAAGTTATTTATTGTTTAGCCTTTTAAAATGTTGTTCACGGAGATCCTGACTCAACGGTGTATATCTCGTGTGCCAGCTCCCAGACCACAGTCCAGCCCAGGAAGACGGGTTGATGACTTGGGTACCAATTAAGACTCAGTTGGCTGGCTGCCATGTGCAAGACACCTTTTTTGTTTGTTGGTATTTTTACCAGTGTTTTAAATTTTGTGCCTGATCTCCCTCGCTTCCGTAAATAAGCAACTCACATTTGGAATGAGGTATCGCTGTGATAAAAGCAGGTGTGGATGAGATATAATGTCAGTCGAATTTGCTCTGTCTCATGTTCAAGGTGGTTCTAAATCTACCAGTATTTTTCCATTTCATCACCTGGAATTATCGCCATCATCTTCAATGAGAAATTTGAGGCTCCCAGAGGTTACTGACTCAGTGTCAGACAGGGAGTGTTAGAGCCAGCATTCAGGCTGGGCCTCTTTGCGTCTAAATTCCATTCGCTTCTCTGTTCCAGTGTTTTTCAAACTTATGTTTGGAATCTCTTCTAAAAAGCACATTTTACAGGAGACCAAATGTAGATACACACAATAAAAACATTTTCAAAAAATACTTATCTTTACAACATGTGATTTACTCTGAGCCTTTGCATTCGATTCTACTGTACTTCATTTTGTAAGACATGAAACACTAAATGGATTTCCCGATCCACAAATTGGTCACAAGCCATGGTTAGAAAAACACTGATTTTCACTTCTGGACTCTATCTTGCTGTACAAATAAATCGTTTTTGGAAATTAACTTCAGAGGGTCATGGACCCGTTGTGGTAAAAAGGAGTAGGAAAGTTGATGGAGAAAGTCAGTGTCTTTTAAATTTAATTTAATTTAAATTTAAAATCCATTAAAGACCTATGTTTCATTCCTTTGAATGTAAATAGGACTTGTGGAAGAAAACCAATACATCTTAATCTTGATATTTCTTCACGTGTATTTTGAAAGAAGACATGCTTATATTCACAACAGTTTTACCTAAGTAAATCAGTAAGAATAATAATAGTTTTAAATCTAATGAGAGTAAAGGACAAATAAGTTTATTTGACGCAGCAATATTGAGTGAAATATAGGAGTGCATTTTGAAAATGATTTTTCTGGATTGCTACATCCTTAGAGATTCCTTGAGGAATTTATTTGGCAACCCTGAGGCAGTCATTTACTATTGTTTTTCTCCTGAGGTTTCTATGCTGAACCAGCATATCCCTGACACAATAGGTTTTCAAGGTTGTAAATTACGGGGTCTGAGAAATTCAGGCAAGCATCTCTCTTATACTCGAAAAACTTAGCTTCTTCCATTTCCATTTTTAAAATAAAGTACCATCCTATGTGTTTTAATTTCCACTACGTTTAGTCATGTTTTCGTTCAGAATGCCTCCTACCCCATGAAACAGGTATTGGTACTTAATTTTTAAAGTAAATTTTAGTCGCCCTTGAAATGAGTAGATACCGTATATTGCTACAGTTGAATTAAAATGGATGTTTTGCACGTACACATGGAGACCTATATCGTTGTTGTCGTTGATAGTATTCTTTTGATTTAGTATGTTGTGATCAACTTAGATCTCTATTTCAAAAGGCTATTAAGCTGACAGAGTGGACCTTTGCTAAATCACATCTCTGACAGATAATCCTGCTGTGGATTGCTGAATTTGGGGAATTAGTATCGATTTAAAGTTAACAGAAACTTATTGTGTCTTCAGAATTTTAACACATACACCATTTTGTAATAGTGATAGTAGAATACAACCTTGTTAATTTGTATCTCAGATAATTAGGAAATTTCAAGGCCTCTCAACTTTATTTCAAACTGATTCAGCCACTTGGTAGAACATTAGCTGGATATTTGCTGTTGCTATGAAGTCATAGAATTCATTTCTTCAGTGAACATTTACGTTTCCTGTGTGCTAGGCTCTCTTCTAAGCACTAGATACATACAGGTGAAACAGACAAAACCCATGCTTGTATCATGTACCTTCTAGTTAAAAGGAAAGATAATAAACCACTACATAATACAGTGTCTGGTCGTGATAAGGACTTTCAGGAAAAATAGGGTAAGGGATTGAAACATGAAAGCTGGGGAGGTATTTTAATCAGGATGGTTGCGGAGACCCTTCTGAGGAAAGGACATTTGAGCTCAGTCATACCCTTTCTTAGAATTTGTGTTTCAAGGTCTCAAATGGATTTTTCTCTTCCTTCCCTACCCAGGTCTCCAATTCACTGCCCTATGCATTTTTTGCAGGAGAGTTAGAATACCATACACTTAATACTGGCAAAGAGCTTACCCTTAGACGTTCCTAATTGATTTCCATTTAACGTTTATCATTGCCTAAGAACAATGTGGAAGAACTTTCTCCAGAAACAGCCTAAGATGATAAGATTAAATAAGAGAACGCTAATTTTCTGTTTTTTCTGCATATTGGCCTCATTGATGCATAATTTTTCTTTGAAGACAATTTTTTGTCTTGGAAAGGACTTTTTTTTGACTTATGAGCATATCTTGACAGACCATTCTGTGTTTGGTTATTTTTGGTTTCGTTTTTAATAGAAGGTTGCAATAAGTACCATTTAAATCATGTTTTTCCTACCACCTTGACAAATACAACTAATGCAATTCGTGGTCAGCAGTAAGTGGAGATATTTATTAAGAATTATTGGAGAATGAGGGAATAGACATATCAAGTCAATCAATGTTGTGAACTGGTTACTCACTGAGGACTCCCTGAGGCAGCTTTGGTAGATGGACCCTAATGTGACCTCCAACAATTCTTTTCTCCTGGTGTCCTCACCTTTGTGTAAGTCCTTCCGCTGGAGTGTGAATAGGACCTGTGACTTTCTCCTAACTGTAGAATGTGACTAAATGAATGAGCTGTCACTTCTGTGAATATGTTATGTTCTCTAAGACTCCATCATAGCAGAATGGAGCTAGAGATTCTCCTTATGGACTTAACGATGTAAGTAGTCATGTTGACGAGGGCCATGTGGTTAAAGAGCTCTGGGTGGTCTCTGGACCTGTGGGAGGCATGCAGCCTCAAGGAAATGAATTCTGCAAACAGCCTGCTTGAGCTTGGAAGTGGCTTCTTTCCCAGTTGAGCCCCAGATGAGAATGCATCCCAGCCAACATCTTGATCGCAGCCTTGTGAGACCCTGAACAGAAGACTCAGTAAGCATGCCTGGACTCTGGACCCATGGAAACAATGAGATGATAAACATGTGTTGTTTCAAGCAGCTAAGGCTTTGGTAATTTGTTACAAGAGCAACAAACTAATAAAAAACATACTGAACTCCTTCCTATCCTTTTACCCCAATCACCCACCAAACTTCCAAATCTGAAAAACGATGGTGAGGATGACGATGATGATGAGAATCTTAACGCTGAAAACAGAGCAGGGCTTCCCTGGTGGCGCAGTGGTTGAGAGTCTGCCTGCCAATGCAGGGTACACAGGTTTGTGCCCCAGTCCGGGAAGATCCCACATGGCGCGGAGTGGAGTGGATGGGCCCACGAGCCATGGCCGCTGGGCCTTCGCGTCCGGAGCCTGTGCTCCGCAACGGGAGAGGCCACATTGGCGAGAGGCCCGCATACTGCAAAAAAATATATATTAAAAAAAAATTACAAAAAACAGAGCAATAATAAAAATATCTACTATTAATTGAGTACCTACTCTGTGCCAAGGAGTATAACAGATCAGTGCTTTCCTCTATTATTTTGTCTATTTTTCATAAACATTTGTAAAGAAAGTATTAGTTTAACCATCTTCCAAACCAGGGAAACCTAAACTTTTTAGAAAGTCTGCAAAGTGGCTGCATAATGAGCGTCAGAGACAAAATTCACACCTATATCTGTCCAACTGCAAGTTGGTTTGCGGCTCTGTTCTGCTGCTTCAAAAATTCACTTTGTCTCTTCCCCCTCTCAAACACTTACGTGCTGCTGGGGACAAAAAGTAAACACAAAAACAAAATCACACAAACAGTATGGTTTGAGGCCACTGCAAGTTCACGGTTTCTCTTCTCTTTTGGCCTCTGGATACCAAGAGTCAATCTTTGTTTTGCTTTCCCTTTCCCATTACTCCTCCCTTCAGCAACTTTCCTGCTGCTCCCTCCCCTTGAAAACTTGAGCCACCTGCCCCCGTCCCACCCCCCCCACCACCAACTTCACTCTCCCTCTTATCCTCAAAGATTACAGCAATTGATGTTTCCTTAGACTCGCTTGTGCCCCTCACCCCTTTTCTTATGCCCACCTGAGCTCACCACCATTCTTTCTTTCCTACTTCTTTCTAATCTTAAAGACTTTTTTCCTACTTTGAGGCCTATCTACGAACTTAAAATCCTTTCCTTTCTGATACACATCAATTATTCCTTCTCTTGTGTATACTGAAATGGAGCAGGACCCTATGGCCCTTGCCCGCCATGTCCTACTCCGCCTGCCTTTTGTCTGTGTAAAAACTTTAGCCAAAGAATAAGTTTAATCAGAGAAGTGAGAAAATTCAGAAACAAAGGAAAACAGTCCAACAAAACTAAATAATAATAGTTTAGTCATTAAGCATAGTCAAGGACCTTTAGTTCCTCCTCAAGGGCTATAGATAATATTCTGAGCCCTCTCCTATGAGCTGTCTTGTAGATACTAAAACCCCCATCAGGTGGAAGACGTTAACGACATGATGACCAGGCTGTAGCCATGACATAAGCTGCCACAATTCCGAGAATTGGCCTCAAGGAAATGGGAAGAAACCAGCCCTGGAACTAAAGATTAATTGTACTTAAAACAATCAAGATGACGCTGGTCAGACAACCTCATGATAAATTTCAAGATGACCGTCAGAGCTGACTGTGCTGTTTCTGCATGTAGCCCCCTCCCTCTGTCTATAAAAGATCTTACGCCCTGATTGTCAGGGGAGGGGGAGACGGCCTTTGGACAGGAGTCCACCCTTCCCCCCGCCCACCAGTTGCTGGCCTCCAAAATAAAGCAAACTTTCCTTTCCACCAACCTTGCCTTTTTATTGGCTTTTGAGCGGCGAGCAGCTGGACCCCACTTTCGGTTATAATATAATCTGTATATTCAAAAATTAGGTCTCACCGGGTATTATGGGTTGACTGTGTCCCCTTACCCCCCCCAAAATACATCAGCGTTCTAACCCCCAGCACATCAGAATGTGACCTTATTTGGAGATATTTCTTTAAAGAGGTAATCAAGTTAAATGAAGTCATTAGGGTGGACCCTAATCCAACATGACTCATGTCTTCATTAAAAAGGAGGAAAACAAACTTACATTACCAAAGAGGAAAGGGGGGTGATAAATTAGGAATTTGGGATTATAATATACACACTACTGTATATAAAATAGATAACCAACAAGGACCTACTGTATAGCACAGGGAATTACACTCTATATCTTGTAATATATATATAAAACTGAATCACTTTGCCGTACACCTGAAACTAATGCAACATTGTAAATCAACTATATTTCAATAAAAATTTTTTTGAAACACACAAAAATCCCCAAAGACAGAAACCAAAAAAAGGGGGTGGGGAGAATTCAGACACAATCACACACACGCACACACACACACACAGTTGCCACATGAAGACTTATGCTGCCACACACCCCAGTACCCCCAGAAGAGCTAGGAGAGAGGCCTGGAGCAGATCCTTCCCTGGTGTCCTCCGAGGACACCTTGATCACAGACTTCTAGCCTCCAAAAATGTGAGATGATAAACTTCTGTTGTTTTAGCCACTCAGTTTGTGGTCTTTCTAATGGCAGCCCTAGGAACTGAACACACAGGGTGACATGAGAAAAAAAAAATCTTCATTCTTTGCCCCACCCCCGATATCAGAGGGGCTGTAGGTGTTTCAGACATTCTGCTTGGTGCCTCAGCTAATTGCTTCTCTGTAGGCTACTTTCAGTGTCAGATGCTTGTCTACTGCATCCCCACAGTTGCTCTTCTCAAGGTCTCTGAGAAGTGTCCTTCCTGTGTCTCTCACCCGATTTCAAGGGCACTCATACTATCTCCTCTATCTCATCTGTTTCCTAAGTTACTCTGGGCGTCCAGCCTCTTTTACTGGCATGGGAGGGAAGAGTAGAATAGAGTCCTTTTTCTGATGCCATCCTGCAAGTCCCTTTTGAACAGGTATTTGGCTGGAGATGGGCAGTCAGGTAGGAGCCGCAGACCTGGCCCTCTGCCACCGCCTTGGTACCCCAGCTTAGGGGAACTGGCATCTCACTTTGAAAAACTCCCCTATTATTTTGCTATCAATTTGAGGTCTTGGATGATATTGAAAACAAGTCCAGGTTTAATAACCTGTTACCATTTATCTTCAACTCCCGTCACCTTACCTACCTGCCCTTGCGTGTTATTTCATTTTCCATTTCAGCCAACCGTCCTGAAAAAAGTAGCTAGATGTGTTGTTTCCATTGGTCTCCACGTAATTCTCAGTCCTCAGCTCTATCTTCTGTTTCCACAGCAACACTGAAAAGTGTCTTTGAAGAAATTACCGCTAAACTCTTAATTGCTTCATCCAATGTTCAGTTCTCAGTACTGACCACCCTGTGGCCTTTTTGAACCTCAGTGAACCACTGTGAACATCCCCTTCCTCCTTAAAACTCTCTCCCGTGTTCCCTGCCTTCTTATCTTCTCCTTATCTTATCTTTTCCATCTCCTTCCAAAAGCTCCTCTTCCTCTATCCATCATTAAATGTTTGTTGTCCCCAGGTTCCTTCCTTGACACCTTTTTTTTTCTCCTTTTCCCTTTACAATCTAACCCAATATAAAAGTTTTTTTCACTAATCACTTCCAAATCTAAAGGTCCACACTAGCTCACTTTCCTCAATTCCAGATCATTATTTTACTGCCTAATGAACATTTTTGAAGCTAGGCAATTTCAAACTATTATTCTTGATACAAAAATTTTACAATCTAGACAATGGAGGGAGGATTACCTGGAATGAAAAGCATTGAAGAGAAGCTCTCTCCAAAAAAGAGAAGGAGTAATTACTGAGTTTGAATAAAAGGAAAAAATGAAATGGAAGTAAATTCTTAATCATTTCATCATTTTATTTTAAGAGTAATTTTTGTGATGTAATTTTCTTCACGAAATGCTTGTTATTTTATAATGTATTAATATGCTTTCATTTGAAATATGTCATCCATCTGGAAACATTCTGTTATAATTTTTTAAAAGCAACAATTTAAATCATTTTACCAATTTATTCGTTATGCTTTTTTCCCCCTCTCTTCAATTCTGTATATTTCAATTCTGTATATATATCTCGGTAATAAAGGAAAGGGTAGTAGGCATCTTAGAAGTATCTTCTCTCTACAGTTGCTATTTAGAAATCATCAGAGCCCAGAACAAGTTTGAACCACTTTGTTAGGTGATTTAAAATTTATAATTTTCCTGTTCCCCTTGCTGAATGATTGTTATTCATATAACTTATTTTATTTTTGCTTTTATCACAGTTTTGCCCCTAAACAATTTGCAGGAGAGCAAATGCCATCTGTGTTGTCATTTTTTGTGTCCCCCACATGCAGCAGCTGTTATAAAAATGTTTCTTAAAAACTAAAACAAAATTCCTTTTTATGTTTATGTCTAAAGCATTTATCAATCTGCTCGACTTCTAAGACTAAGGTTTTAGCTGTCGATGTTGTTTTTTGCTCTCCTAAGTGCTCCAGCCACAAGTATTGTCTCTTCATCCCACAAAATCATTTTTTTATAAACTATGCCATTAAACAGCACAGTTATGTTTCCTTGAAGGATTTCCAAAATGTTAGAATCAATTACTGGTAGTAGATAGCTAAAGGGCACACTCAGCAACAAACTCTCTGATATTTAAGACTAAATCCACAAAAATTAAACATCGTTCATGACATTTCAGTACATGAAATAAACTGCCCCTCCACGGTTGAGAATCGCCAAACTACAACAACCCAAGTTCAAGTCTTGTTCTCATAAAGGTTTACCCTAAATACAGTTTTTCTGTGAACCCGCCAGAGGCCAGGGACCATTTCTTTCTTACAGTTGTGAGCACACCGGAGCGACTTGAAACGTCCATAGAAAAAGAAATCAGTAAATGCTGCTTCCAGAGGGACAGACTTGGAGAGGTGAGGAGGGGAAGGAACCCTTGCCAGGTCTTTTGAAAAAGTCTGGCATGGAATGGGATGACAGACGTTCTAGCCAGGTGGCCCACACAGACAAATGAAAGGATATGCTAGAAGAGGACCCATGGGGACGTGGTGCGTCCAATCATGACCGCAGCTCAAGATTAAATTCATACCATTATGTAGGAAGAACTATTAAAAAATACCTACGCAACCCATTGTTCGATTTGCTTATTCAGGGCCAATGCTAATCATGCATTTGGACTCAGATCTCATCAACCCTAAGGTCCTTGCCAAATGGAAACCAGACGGGATTCCATAAATATATATCAGCTGTCCATGTTTCCATTTCCTTGTACAGAGGCATGCTAATTCAATATAGACAAGGAAGCATTCTATGATTTAGCAAGACTAGGCTCAGAATTGTAAACATTGCTGTGGTTTTTCTGAGTCATCGATCACACTTCCACCAGAGGCTCCATTTCTTCAGAAAGGATAAAGGCCAGAGCTAGTTACAGGGACATCGTGAGAGAGGGTGTTGCTCAGAGAGGAGGGTGAAAGGATGCCAAATGCAGGCAGCTCACCTCAAAAGGTTGCTGACTTCTGCATAAAGGTTCTCCCTTCTCTCCTCCAAGCATCAATCCCACCCAGACCCAGATCCTATATCCATAGTCATGGTGCAGTGAGCTGAGTGCGGCCCCATCTGTACCATGACCCCTAGAAGGGAGGAACTTCATCCATCCTCCAGCTGTATGTTTGAAGTAGAAGTAGGAAGCTGAACAGTGTGGTGAAACAGGCGGACAACCCAAGGATATGGGTGTCATTCAGTGTTTGCCGGTTGATGTTTAAACGGACTTCAAGGAAAAAAACAAACAAACATGTATGTATGTATGTGATGGTTAATCTTATGTGTCATCTTGTTTGGGCCGAGGCAGCCAGTTAGTTGGTTAACATTATATTGGATATTTCTATGAAGATTTTTTTGGATGAGATGATCATTTAAATCAGTGGACTTTGAGTAAAGCAGATTACCTTCTGTAATGTGGGAAGGACTCATCCAATCAGTTGAAGGCCTTAACAGGAACAAAGTCGGACCTTCCCAAGCTAGGAGGAATTCTGCCAGGCTGCTTCTTTTGGACTCTTCCCTGGGTCTCCAGACTGCCCACCTACCGTGTAGACTTTGGGCTTACCAAGCCTCCACAATCATGTGAACTAATTCTTTAAAATCTCTCTCTCTCTCTCTATCAGTCAATAATCAAAGATACCCATCCTTGATTTGTAGTGTTTGCTGATGTCCACGGTGTACGTTTCCCATCATGGTTGATTTCAAGCTACCAACATGTTGTGGCTGGCCCTGAAGTTGGAACGAGATGCGCAGGGCCACACTATTACATAGTATTTCCGCTATGCAGACAACAATACACATCAACAACCTCAAGAGAATAGACACTAATAAAATGTAGTAAAATAATGAAGAACTGATGAGTTCCAACCATTTATTACCTTTGTTTTTAATATCATTTAATTGTAAGCATCTATAATATATATTTTTTAATATTGGCTATGTTGACTAACTGGAATGCAAAAGTTCCTGAAAATTTTAAACATTAGCTCTTGTGAACCAGTACAAGCTGGCTTCACAACACCACAAGCCAGGATCAAGATCCAGCTTAATAACTGGGTTAAGGCCGTGAAACTCTTCCAGGGGATAACTATGGGTTAGGAACAGAGATACAAACTGAAGACATTAGAAGGGAAACTCTGCAACAGCAATAAAGGATTTTTTTTTACTTTGGCAAAGCTACTTTCAGAGTCGTCTACTGATTTTCAAGGCACACTGTACCAAATGCCTGATAGTTTCAGTTTAGCAACATTCTGGGTTGAAAAGGATTTTCTAATTTGACCAGGGAATAAAATTATCCTATAAAGCACTACTTCTATGGAAAATAAATCTCAGGGTCCAAACAACCAACTTCAAAAGGTCGTTTTTAGAACAACACTGTGTTCATAACTTATAGCCTGCCTGTACATATACAGAGGACAGTCAGTTTTGCATGGGTAAATTGTATTTTTCCCAAATAATATGAAATAGAATTCACCGTGATAGTTGTACTACGTGTTTAATTTAGTTATCTTAATTTTTTTTTTGCAAAATAGTAACGAGCAATCAGGTAACCAACCCTCAGTTTTCCTTACCCCTCTGTGGACCCCCTGCGTCATGACTGTGTGTCTTCTGTTACACACCAACACTGAAAGTCTTAGCATCACCCATGGACATGCACTAAGGATACCATAAAATCATGCATGAATTGATTCCCTTTGAAAGACAAGAAATTTGACTTCGTAGCTATGATTTCCTGCTGAGGATCGGGAAACGGATGAGATGGCATAGCACGTCTCAATCTGAGACCAATTGTTCTTACCTGTGGTTCAGCCTACATTAGCTGCTGAGAGCACCTCAGAGATGGTGCTAGAAATGCATTGCTTCAATAAACAATCATGGTTTCCACATATATAAATTCTACCCTTATGGGTGCAACTATTTGATGAAATACAATCAAAATGAAATGACCTTCATTTCTCTAGTCAATATGCTTTATTTTGCTCTGCAGAAAACATCGTGTATCACTACAACCCATTTCTCATCATTTCTAGTAAATTTATTTAAACTTGTACCTTTTCAGGTTTCAGGAATCTTGGCAAAGTCTGCTAAACTGTATGTGTTCCTTCATATCATGAAATAGCATGAGTGAAAATAAATGGTAGAATCGTATAATCATAATTTTTTATATCTGAATATATATTATAAAACCTCATGGTCAGATAAAACCTTCTTGTTCTATAGATAGGAAAACGAAGATTTAGAGTATGTAAGTGACATGGTCAGTTTGGCTAGATATTGTCTCATTAGAAAAGGTTTATTTTTCGTTTCATGGAGGAAAAAGGAGTTTGTTAGTATATATTTTTAACTTTTTATTTTATATTAGAGTATAGCTGATTTACAATGTTGTGTTAGTTTCAGGTGTACAGCAAAGTGATTCAGTTATACAGATACATTTATCTATTCTTTTTCAAATTCCTTTCCCATTTAGGTTGCTACATAATACTGAGCAGAGTTCCCTGTGCTATACAGTAGGTTCTTGTTGCTTATCCATTTTAAATATAGCAGTGTGTACATGTCAATCCCAAACTCCCTTAGTATATTTCTAAAGATAAAAACAATTATTTTAAGTGATACTAATACATGTTTCTAGCTTTAAAATCAATTTGACTTTTCCCCCATGGATTAATTCTTGTAGAACAAATGATTATAAAATTAAAAAGTAGAGTTCTTGATGGGAAGACAGACTGCTAACACATTGTCATAAATCTAGACAAAAGGGTGAGATAATGATCTGTTACACATACAGACTAACCCATAAATGATGTATGGTGTTTTCTCATGACATTTTTTTAATGTGGTAGGAGACATAGCATAAGTCTGTCACCTCCAAATAATCATAAATAATATTATTCCAGAAGAATCTTTAAAGGAGTGTTCTGTTAAATAGTGAGAACTATTCAACTGTACTCCATTCTTTTTTCTTTTTTTTTTTCGGTACGCGGGCCTCTCACTGCTGTGGCCTCTCCCGTTGCGGAGCACGGGCTCCGGACGCGCAGGCTCAGCGGCCATGGCTCACGGGCCCAGCCGCTCCACGGCATGTGGGATCTTCCCGGACCGAGGCACGAACCCGTGTCCCCTGCATCGGCAGGCGGACTCTCAACCACTGCGCCACCAGGGAAGCTCCGTTCTTCAAAGTAAATATTCTAAATGTAAACACTATAAGCACGTTTTCCTAATCACTCTTTACCTTCACCTAAAGGCCCCTGCACACTTTTTTTGAGGACAAAGTGGAGAAACTGGGAAAGTTTCCAAGTAACTATGCCTTTTATTTAAAAAGTCCACATAATTGGCTAAGCAAGACACAGTGTTGCCACTGCTCATGTACTTGGTCTAACAAAAATTAAAAACAAAATTATTCCTGACTCCGTGGTATAGAGCTATGTTTCTCAAACTTTAATATATGAGAATCAGGGGATCTTGTTAAAGGGCAAATCCTGATTTACGAATTCTGGAACGAGGCCAGAGCTTCTGGAGGTCTAACAAGCTCACAGGTGAGCTGGTGCTGCTGTTTCAGATCACATCTGAAGTAGCAAAATTCCTCCGCTATAGTCATGTTTATACTTCTGGAGCCTTGAGAGAACGCTGCGGTTGAAAGCCACATGCCCATCTGAAGCACTTTCCATGGTTTGATTTACACGTTACTTGCATAGCCATCACATTTTTACATTTGTAAAGATCATTTATTAGCTTTATTTTATTTATTTATTTTTTGGCCACGCCACGCAGCTTGCAGGATCTTATTTCCCTGACCAGGGATCGAACCTGGGTCCTGGCAGTGAAAGCACGGAGTCCTAACCACTGGATCGCCAGGGAATGCCAATTTGGTCAAAGCAAAGTAGACTGATGTAAGGGTTCAGGGGAGTATGGGGAAGGGTTTGCTCACCTACTTCTACTTTGTTTCCCTTGAAAGGCGAAAACATTAAGAAGGAAGAAAGATTGTCACCTCAAATCCCCTCTGTCCATTTTAAGAGCAAAGGGATCACATTATGAAACCAACTAAAGGCTCCTGTATTCATGATTCTCTGATACTAAAGTCTGTAAGCAACTTTCCAAATGAGGACCCTCTGGGGCCCTTTTAAATGCAGCACCCAGGGGCTCAGAGACAGCTATTCGTTTTATGTTTAGTGATTCTTAAACCATGTGACTCTTTTTTTTTCACTGAAGTGCTTCTGTGTGTTACAGCACCTGTGAGCCAAGTGTTGTATTGAGAGTGTGTGTGAAGGACTTGATACTTCAGTTAATAAATTCACCTTAATAGCTTCCTGCCTCTGAAGAAAGGTTGGTTTAGAGCTGATCAGCTAATACCCAAAAGCCTACACCATTTCAAGATTACAGCCCTGCGCCTAATGTGAGGGGTTATGATGACATAACTTTGCTTAATGCTAAACAACTATATTAAGAGTAGAGACAAGAAGCATCTGCAAAGGTAGCAGAGAGCAAGCATCTAATCCCAGAGATGGCAATAAACAGGCTCCTGCACATCCTCTCCTGAGCACACATTCTGTCATTCAGATGACACTGCAGTTTGGCTGAAATCACTCATGAAAACAGACACTTTGGAGTCAAGAGCACTAAACTCCTTGTGCTGAAAGAATATGAGAAACAGGACTTTTTTTCCCTATTTATGATTTTTTTGATCCAATAAGGTAAATTATCATATCATTTGATTTCTCGTTAGTGTCATCTGTGACAAGCAAACGGTCGCTGTCTTGACATGTTTTACAAATTTGAGAGGAGTTTGAATGATGAAAAATAACGGGCACCTGTTGTCATTCTGGTAGGATATCACAGGAGGACTATTCTTGTCAGCAAGTCTTGTCCTAGCCCTCTGCTCTCCAAATAGATGGAGTTCTTCATACAGAATATCTTTAGGGTGTGTATGAACCTAAATAAACATGTTATTCCAAAGGATTCTCTGCATAACACAGAGAAGCGCTTCAAAGGAGTTTAAGAAATAACTGCTTTAATATATAGCTGCAAATAATTTACTGCTTAGCAACAAAATGCAATATAACAGATATGGTGTGTTATAGCTAAAATATTTAAATCTTCTAAAAAGCAAATAGAAGTGTATCCGTGACCCAGTAATTACAATTCTTGGTATCTATCTAGACAATAATTTGTTTACATGAGAACATTGAAATGTTTCATACAGGGCTGTTTATAATAGTGTAAACATGAAAATCACTTACATGTCCATTCATGTAGTGCAATATTATACAGCAGTTAAGAGGGAAGTTAAGTTAAAGGACCCCATGCAAAAACTATTATGGGATAACGAAAGCAAAAGAGAAATATTTGCACAGTATGATACATTCTTTTATAAAAACACACAGAATACTCTGTATTTTCTATTTTATACATATTAATGCCTTCTTCATGCCGATGGGATATACATGAAACTGATAGTGGTGGTTTCTCATCAAATGGTCTTGTTCAAATGGCACCTGAATCATATCTAAACGGGTCCATGAGACATCTCACAGTAATTAAGAATTGAATCTGGAACCAATTTCTTACATTTGAATCACAGTTCTGCTCTTTACTAGATATATCACATTGAATAAGTTACTTAAGATCTCCCTGTGCTTTGCTTTCCTCAAATATGAGATGGGACTAAAAACAGTACCTCCTTAAGAAAGTTTCTTAGAAGATTACTGAACCTAAGATGCCATCACTTCTAAGATGTGCTATTATGATACATCATCAAATCCAAAGACGCCAAAATGGGGAAAGATGAATATCTTTTTTTTTTTTTTTTTGCGGTACGCGGGCCTCTCACTGTTGTGGCCTCTCCCGTTGCGGAGCACAGGCTCCGGACGCGCAGGCTCAGCGGCCATGGCTCACGGGCCCAGCCGCTCCGCGGCATGTGGGATCTTCCCAGACCGGGGCACGAACCGGTGCCCCCTGCATCGGCAGGCGGACTCTCAACCACTGCGCCACCAGGGACGCCCGATGAATATCTTAAAATGGAAAAATACATGTAAAGCATTTATAAGGAGCACTTTATATGTGTTGCTTATCATTATATTCTGAAATCTTCACTTATTGCTGTTATAATTAAGATGCATAAAATAAAGAAAAGGCGGATAGATTTTAACGAGTCCGTCTATGACTTCAAAAGTAGGTTTATTTTGGGAAACCATGAAACAGACTACAGCTACCCCCATTAACTATTTCCACAAGCAGGCACACCAATGCCTCAGCTCTAAAAATTAAGCGGCATCGGCGGAGTTAATTTTCGTAGGTTCATCCATTGCAAATCCCAATTCCAACAGCATCTGACACCGCGGCTCATGCATTCCCCTGCAGGCCCCTTAAGAAAATCAGCTTTATTAACTAAGTACTAAAAATAGTTTATAATCCAGAGCCAACAAGAACTGTTACACAGCACAGCTGTGTTTTCCTTGAACCATTTCGGAGGCTCTCCAGAATCAATTATCACCAGTAGTCTATTGTGCCTTATAGTTCTAGGGAAAGGTCAGGTTAAATTAATTAACTTTCAATAACTACCAAAGCCTGTGTGACACCACTGTCATCCTTCGATTCTAACACATTTCTGGGAATGTGCATGCTACCTAGAATCACAGGCTCAGAGAATGGGTCATAGATTGAGGGCATCTGTCTTGAATTGATTTCCTTAGTGGATCAAAATTCTGAGCCACTGTGCTTTTGAGACTTGACTGCGGGCTGCAATAGGTATTTGGGTACAGCGTTTGCTGGGTTCATTCTCAGCTTCACAGAGGGTCGTTTTTATAATACTTATTCCTAGGCAAACAGAACATCCAAAATGACCTTGCTTATGGAATCTGAGTGCTTTGGTGCCCCACAAGATAAGCCTTTGCCTTCTTGTTCTACAGGTCACACAGGGCAGCAGAACAAACCTGATCCCATGGCACGTAAAACCCTCCAGGAGTCCACAGTCGTGGTGTTTTACTGCAAATGCAAATGGATCGTAGACATTAAACTGAGCTTTAATGGTGTGAACAGTTGCTCTGAATCCTTCCTTAGAGTGGGAAAAGGGTGGGGAAAAAAATGCTGCTCCGGTTAATGGGCAAAGGCATGATGTAAACAATGATTCTTTGGAAGATTAGCAATCCTGAAGAAAGCAATTAGAGAGAGGAAGAACATTTAGACAGAAGCTAAAGCTGAGTAACTTGCAGCAGGGTGTAGCTGTGCAGAATTCTATTTTCACATTAGATGGAATCCTTTCAGAGCTTTTTGTACTACGAAACAGGAAACTTGAGTTTCCAACGATTCCAAATGGTACCAAAAATTACATGAAATGAGAAAACTTTTCCAAACTCCTATGTTATTTTCTACCTATGACTTATTGTAGAACAGCTATCTTGTTCTTCATGTATACCCAGCTGGGCACAATGCCTGGGATACAGTAGGTGTTCAATAAATGTAACAAGTGTTAGTTAATTGAAAGGGTAAATGAATGAAAAGAAAGAATAAGTGTATATTTTACTCTTATTTTTCTCGAGGACCAATGCTTGATTAATTTGTATTGATAGATGAAACTTATTTAGGTGTCCAGGGGATCTTCAGTGGTCCATGGTAAATTACTTTGTCTACCCATTTTGTCCAGGCAGAAGGCGAAAATCACTGTGCAGTTTCCCTAGAAATAAGTAATAGAACAAAGAGGAAGGATCACCAGGTTTGGAATAAAAAGTTTGACCACTAACAAGATATGCATTTTGGCAAATCACATACATTTTCTGTGCCTCAGTTTTTTGCTTTTTTCACATTTATAAGACGACAACAGTATGAATTCTTAATATCTCAGCATAAGTTGAATGCTATGTTATGTGTGAAAATGTTTTGAAAGACTATAAAGCAACACTTCTCAAACCATGTTTGATGAAGAATCTTCCTTTTTTTTTCTTGGTTTTTCATTTCCGGTCCATCGAGAATGGATACTTTTAAAACTCCACATTTGAATGTCGCAGAACTGTTACATCGATGTCAAGGTTTAAAATGCTTTCTTTCAGTTTCCGTCATTATCTTATTGTAGAGCAGTATGAAATGGTTAGCTAACCGGCCAGGGTCTCCCAGGATTTCCTCGTTGAGGAGCAATGCTATTATTGTCTGTACAAATAGAATGTGGATGACGACGATGATGATGATGACGATAGCAGGATAATACAACAGTGACAATGACACGGCTGCTGGTACTCAGAGTGGACCCAGATGGGGATCAGAGGCTGGACTGGATTTGAGCTGGCCGAGTGGGAAGGGGGAGGACATTGTATGTACGAGGAAGTCTGAGCAAAGATGAGATGAGAATCATAGGACACCATCAGGACCACTTCACAGTGGAGCGGATCATATGCCTTCAGAAAATAAGTTTGGAGGGTGAGATCTTGAAGAACATGGGGACTTTAGCTGGTGAGCCACAAGCTTGAAGTGGTATCGAGAGATGCTACATTTGGCAACTTTAGGAGGGATATACTGAAGCAGGAATACAGTTGAACATTCAAGCTATGAAGTGAAAAGAGTCTAAACTAGAGTGACTAAAGTGGGATCCAAAAGGAATGAATGGATACAAGAAAAACAATGAAGGAAGAAATGAAGGAAGCTGTGATCTCTTGGGAGGATGAGAAGGAGAAAGGTGTGAAAGGTATGCAACCATGGTTTATTTCATAGGTAGAAATAAGTAATAAACATGGTATATTTCACAAGTAGAAATATACAGAGCAGGGTAATATATGTGAGAAAAAGCAAAGAGTTGAGAGTATATCTTGTCTCTGCCACTTGCTCCCTGTGTGCCTTTGGATCGTTCAGCTTTAGGAGATTAGTTCTTCAGTTAACTAAATTTAACACGTATACCTCGGGCTTCCCTGGTGGCGCAGTGGTTGAGAGTCCGCCTGCTGATGCAGGGGACACGGGTTCGTGCCCCGGTCCGGGAAGATCCCACATGCCGCGGAGCAGCTGGGGCCGTGAGCCATGGCCGCTGAGCCTGTGCGTCCGGAGCCTGTGCTCCACAACGGGAGAGGCCACAACAGTGAGAGGCCCGCGTACCACAAAAAAAACAAACAAAAAAAGTATACCTTATGGGTTCACTGTGACTTTGAGTGTTATGACATATGTAATATGCATAACATATGTAAGATGTGCTTACATGTGTGTTTCATGAACACACAAATGCACACATGTCTGTGTTCGTAAACCACAGCATTCTCTTTCCATCATCTAGCTGCCTACCTCACATAGGTACTTTTTCATTCCAATATATATTTAAAATTATCAAGATCCATTAGATACAAATACAGATAAACTTTAAAAGAGGGAATGAGGGCTTCCCTGGTGGCGCAGTGGTTGAGAGTCCGCCTGCCGATGCAGGGGACACGGGTTCGTTCCCCGGTCCGGGAAGATCCCACATGCCGCGGAGTGGCTGGCCCGTGAGCCATGGCCGCTGAGCCTGCGCGTCCGGAGCCTGTGCTCCGCAACGGGAGAGGCCACAACAGTGAGAGGCCCGCGTACTGCAAAAAAAAAAAAAAAAAAAAGAGGGAATGAGACTAAATTGTGTGTTGTAGTGACCTTGATTTGACCTGGATCTATGCTCTCCTTTTACACAAATCAGCTGGTAGGAAATAGAGGTAACAATTGTGTCATCCAGTCTTGAACGCACAGGACAGCCATTCAACTGTAAATAGAAGTTAAAACTGTTCCGCATGCATCCTGTATTATTAATACCAACATTATCAGCTGTATACCCTCAGTGCTCTGAATTACATGGATCCAATTACATCTTTAAAGAAACTGTGTTAACAAGGCAGGGTGGTAGTGGCTGTGACATTTCCTGAAGATTTACTGTTAAGTTTTGTGATGCTCCTACTGCTTCATAACTTTAGATTTGCAAGCTCTGCAAACTATTTCTCTCAGGCCATTTTTGCTACCAACTGAAAGCAACAACTTCATCATGACCTCAGGGTCTGGTTAGTACTGCTTCACAGAGGCATTGAAACCATTCTAAGTATACAAGGATGGTATGGAAAACCATGTAATTAGATGACTTCTAGATTAAGTGCTGTAAGTTTTAAACTCCTGTTCCTATGGATGTGTTGTTATTGCATAAGACCAATATATTCTAATTTGATTATCTACAATACCTTCAGTATTTTCAATTCAATAGAGTTCATTATTTCAAAAAAACATATATATTGAGTTCCAGTTGTGCATTGTGTTGGGAATATACATATGATGAAAGATAATTCTTGCCCTCAAAGAGTTTACACCCTAGGATAGCACACACTGTGGGAAAATGCAACTTCAAACACACTCGAATAAAACCAAACCTTGCTAAGGCTGTCCAGCTGTCTCCAAATATATTTAATCATGCATCAATATCAGTAAATTTATATACTGTTTTTATGTTGTGTATATCTATGTACTTATAACATAAATAACCTCCTACTCATAACAATGTACATAAACATCGTCAAATGTGGGCATTATATAGGATGATATAAAAAACATATTTTAATACATGTGCTATATTTATGTTATATAAGAAAAATATGTTATTTTTTCTTCTTCGTTCTCTCTTCTTCTGTTATTTGCATTATATATATGACCTTTTGTAATTTTTCCATGGTTTTTGAATATTCCCTTTTTTTTCATTCTATTTTTTCTCTTTGTATTTGAAGTTAGGAAATTTCTGACACATCTTTCAGTTTGCCCAGCCTACTGACAATTCCTGTACAAGTATTCTTCTTTTCCGTTTTATGCTTTTTCTTTCTAACATATTTTTAATTCTTAGAGTTTTCATTTCTCTGCTTACATTATCCATCTGCTCTTGCGTGTGGTCTGCTCCTCCAAGTATAACACTTAATATATTAACCATAATTTTTTAAATTCCCTGCATGATAATTCCAGAATAGGTGTTATACCTGAATCTGGTTCTGACACTTGCTTTGTCTCTTCAGACTGTTTTTTCTCCTGTCTTTTAATATGCTTTGTAATTTTTTTGTTGAAATCTGAACATAATGTTTCTGGTTGTACTCACTGAGATAATGAGGCATTTAGTGTGAGGTTTTATGTTAATTTGGCTAGAAGCTGAGCTGTGTTTAATATTTGCCATAGCTGTAGGCTTCATTTCCTTTAGTTTTCTTTTTTTTTCTTCCTTTATATCTTGGGGTTCCCTAAGAAATCCTTCTTAAATAGAGCATGTGTCTTGCATCTCTCTCCCTTGTACTTCCCTGTTATGCTGAAGCCCTGTGAGGAAGGAGAAGCATTCTTTAATCTTCCGATTAAATCTCAGTTTTTTAATTGGCCTGAGTCCCTGGGCTGTGACCTTCAGAAGAATTCCTTAGACCTTTTATTTTTCCTTCTATTAGGTGGAACAGGAAGGCTAGAGTGTCCTGGAGTTATTTAATTGTCACTTTCTCAAGCCAGATAAGGCCCTGACTGGAATGGTAGGTGTTTTTACTGGAGAATGCCCTAGAAGTATTTCAAAGTTGACACTTTTCACCTCTATCTTCCTAACACAAGAGTAGATTTTTTTCTAATCTTCATTTTTGAGAAACCAATGAAATCCTTAGAGGTAAAACTCATGGGCGTGGGAACTCCCTCTTAAAACTCAATCCCCCAAACTCTTTGACTTCCTAACTAGTCCAAGCTAAGCCTCCAGCAATTCATGAAATCGCCATTTAAATTCTCTTATCAGTTATTGGCTGTAGGGATAAGGTGTCTGCAGTTGTCACCCTCTGTATTTACCTGTCTCTCTAGATTTGAGTGTGGTGGTTTTCCCTGTAACCTCATTTCTGAGATGGATCTAAGAAAAGTCATTGAATTTCAGTTTGCTCAGCTGTTTTCTTATTGTAAGGTCAAGGGATATAGCTTCCAAGATTTGTACCTGTTCATATTTAAAACTGGGAATGTGTATTCTGTACACTTGACTTTAATTCCACAACAGCATATAAAAGTACTGGTTTTTTTGGTCTGTTTTATCATCTTTACTTACAAACCTTCTTTTACCACTTTTGAGCTTATCTGTTTTCATCTAAATTAAAGAAAAATCTTCCCTAATGCTAAGTTGCAATTCTCTTTTTAAGAGACTCATAACTACTTTACTGAACAACTTTTCATACTCCTCGGGCAAGAAGTGTATTTAAATAATATCTTAGGTTGGTTCTAGGCTTAATTTTCTGTTTTATGGTGTAAGAATCTAATCTGGACTCAAAATAGGTGACATTAACAAATTACTATAATGCATAAAATATTTAATTTTCTTCTTTTACGGCATTAAAAACTAAGGATATTATACAGTCTTTTTCACTTACGAGTGCATCTGAACTGTATCATTAAGAACATGTAATACTTCTTAAGCCTGTATTTAGCTTGTCAATCATTCATTATTAATCCCTCAGAATATCGTTTTTATGGTACTTATTCAAGTAGGTGGATTTTGCTGACCTTCAAACCTGACACTATCAGGCTTGCTCTCCAAATGTAATATATATTCCTACTTTAAGAAAGACACCTTTGTGGGACGTGGGGATGTCACCTGTTGAAGAGATATTTGATGTGAAGGTTTGTGATAGTTTCTATGGACATTATAATTAATAACAATAACTATAATAATAATTAAAAAATAAGTTGGTGACTATGTGTTGGGGAAGTTGACAATAGAATGTGTGCATATTGCCTCTGAAGAGGATTTCGGGTCTCATCTGAATGTTATACTATTTGACAGCGCACCTCTGCCCTATCAAAATACACCTACCCGGGCTTCCCTGGTGGCGCAGCGGTTGAGAGTCCGCCTGCCGATGTAGGGGATACGGGTTCGTGCCCCAGTCCGGGAAGATCCCACATGCCGCGGAGCGGCTGGGCCCGTGAGCCATGGCCGCTGAGCCTGCGTGTCGGGAGCCTGTGCTCCACAACGGGAGAGGCCACAACAGTGAGAGGCCCGCATACCGCAAAAAAAAAAAAAAAAAAAAAAAAAAAAAAAAATACACCTACCCATTAGCACGGGAATGATAGTCTTTAAATGAGATGGTAAAGTAATCTCTTTCTGTTGCCTTAATCTATGTGCTAATGAGTTTGTATAATGGCTGGGCCCCTCCAAGCATTGTTATGCAGCACATAACTATTGTAGGAGGGAAAACAAGCACTTTCCATTTAAAAAACTAATACTGAACTCCAACTGAAATGAAGATAAAATGAATCCCGTTTTCTTCATAATTCTTGGGAACTGATGTGGCATTTTATTTTATTTATTTATTTATTTTGGCAAACAGAAGGCATTTATTCATTTAAAAAATACACCCAGTCAATTATGCTGTGATTATAATTATGTAGAAGAAGCTGTGCAAATATCCCTTTTTAAAATTTGTAAAGTTTTTTGATTGAAATATAGTTGACTTACAATGTTTCGGGTGTACAGCAAGGTGATTCAGTTATACATATATATGTATATCTATTCTTTTTCAGATTCTTTTCCATTACTGGTTATTACAAGATATCGAATACAGTTCCTCTTGTCCTAACTTTGCATGGTGACAGAGGGTAACTAGATTCAAAGTGGTGCTCATGTATAAAAATATTGAGTCACTACGTTGTACACCTGAAACTAATATAATACTGTAAGTCTACAATACTTCAATTTTAAAAAAGACTAATAAAGGAATGAAAATTGATACAAGTAAAAAAAAGAAAATGTATAAAATAAAAATAAAGAATCTGGAGGCAGGGGTAATAAGCTCATCTTTAACATCAAGGATGTCATCAATATTGTTTTACATTGAAAAATACAGTTTAAATATCCACAACAAACACTTATTTTATAATCTTCCTCTTTTTTAACCTTAGAGGAAACTTTTAAATCTTGTAACAAAACCCAGTAAATATCTTGTGTGCGTTGTGGCATTTTAATGTTTCAGGTAATCTGTAGACTATGAAAGAACCTAAAATTTTACCTCTGAAAATAAAGTTTTATTCAGGAAGGCATGGTTTGCCTCGAGCTCCCATGTAACAGACGGATAACATGTCCACAGTGAAATAAGAATGCAGTTAGAGAAAGTATCACTATAATTGAGAATACTATGCTCTATTCAGATAAAAATACACCATCTTCTACTAACCTATTCAGATGCTGATTTACATGTGTGAAATAATGTGCTTTACCTCACCATGATATGTTCAATATACATTTTGGATTAATGGCAGTGTATTTAGAGTTAACTTAAATGGCAAAGGAAAAAAAAAGAGTGCCTGATAAGATTACCAAGCAATTCCTGAAAATGGCAGCATGGCTCATTTAAAAGGAATGGTAAGAAGAAGAAAAATGAGGAAGAGGAAGAAAAACAGGAAATAAGTATATTGTTAATATACTGAAATAGCAAAAATATACTGAAGGCCGTTTTTTTAAATGTGGATGAAAGATTAGTGTGTGTATGATAGGTTTCTAGTTGTTGTTACTGTTCCCATTCCTGTTAATGGATTGTTTCTGCTGTATTGCATCCTATGTGCTTTGGAGCAGGTGTGTACCGAATTGTCTTTTGTCTCAGTAATAATCACTTACTGAAGACATACCCCTCCTTCATCTATTCACGGTTACTGCAAACGTCTTCACCCCATGCGTCATATAGTTCTATCTTAAGAGTTCTAAGATATCTATGTTGACTGTACACATTTTGACATAGTTTGTTTTAGATAATACAATGTCAAGACTTGAAGCTGTTTGACCCTATTGATTGCTGGGTGATAGTTACATCCCTTTGACCTAAAACTCTATTATAATATAAACCAAGATAGCCACATGATAATAAATTATAACATTGCTTCTTGTGTAAACACAAACTTTTTAGCCATGTAGACTGGTCCTTCCATAGGGTGTGTGTCTTCATATTACATTTTTCAACTTTCTTCCTTACTTTTAATTCCCTTGGGGGGACTTCCCTGGTGGTGCAGTGGTTAAGAGTTCACCTGCCAATGCAGGGGACGCAGGTTTGATCGCAGGCCCATGAAGATCCCACATGCTGCAGAGCAACTAAGCCCTTGTGCCACAACTACTGAGCCTGTGCTCTAGAGACCGTGTGCCGCAGCTACTGAGCCCACGTGCCACAACTACTGAAGCCCGCGTGCCTAGAGCCCATGCTGTGCAACAAGAGAAGCCACCACAATGAGAGGCCTGCGCACCGCAGCGAAGAGTAACCCCTGCTCGCGGCAGCTAGAGAAAGCCCGCAAGCCCGAGTGCAGCTACGAAGACCCAACGCAGCCACTGAATACATACATACATACATACATACATACATAAAATAAATTCCCTTGACTAGCTATGTTTTATACGGTAGAGAATACTCTTGAAACTAGACCCTTGGAATATCTTTCTGTTGTTTAAATAGTGTATTCATGCTTTTCCTACTTAATATCTTAAAGAAACAAAATATCTTTTTTTTTTTTTTTGTATTCTGCCAGTAGCCTAGCAAAATTCTGGGCAAATTGAATTGAATTGAATTCTAGTAAAAACTGATCTCTAGCTTCTCTGAAATACATAGCTTCCAATTCTCTAAATCAACTTACAATAATTTATGAACATTGCATTTCCGTACTCAAACTATAGGTTTCCTGGAAAGAATCATGCCATACTCTCCTGAATCCCACAATAGTACCAGCACTATACCTTGAACATAACAGGCATTTAATTTCTGTTAAATAAATTAATAACCATACATGGCAGATTAGCATCTGATAGTTGAATTTAATAGTAATATACATACACTCACATAAATGTTTAACTGCTGTGTAATAACTCTCCTTTCTGGCCAGAAGCTGGGACCAAGAATTGCCCCATAAAGTCCCAGCTTACAAGAACCTTACAATAGTGGGCCTAACAATAGTATAAGGACATTTGTCTCTGAACAGATAACCAGGAAGGAATGTATGAGAAGGAGCTCCTTATGATGGATAATTCATGTCAAAAAGTTGCGTCTTTCAGTTCCAATAAAATGATAATCGGACATAGGGAGGGGAAAATGGGAGTAAGTCTGTCTAGTAGAAATAAAACCCTTGTTTGGAGTGGCTATGTACTCACTTTCTGCTATTAATTCTTTACCTATAAAATTGTAGGATTATCATGAACAAGGGTCTACTAATTAAGCCCCATGGGCCAAAGCTCACCTGGTGCCTATTTTATAAATAAAATGTATTGATATATAGCCACACTCACATATATAAATTGTCTAGGTATGCTTTCACTATAGCAGCAGAGTTGAAAATTTGCAACAGAGATCACATGGCTGAAAAGCTTAAAATATTCTCTGGCTCTACAGAAGAAATGTACCAACTGCTTATCATGAGGATCAAATGAAATAATGCGTATTTATTCCTTAACACAGAGTTTAGCACATAGTATATCTTTAAGAATCATTATAGGTATGTATGTATCTATCTATAGATATGCATGTATATACTAGAAGTTTATTACCTATATATAATATTAGAAGTTTAGAAAATATTTCCTAATATTCATTACAGTCTGGTTTTGTGCTAGATTAAGTTTATCGTTTAAGGCTGTTCTGTCCAATAAGGCAGCTGCTAGCCACAGGTGACTATTTTAATTTAAAATAATTAAACAAAATTTAAAGTGCAGTTTCTTAGGTGCACTAGCCACACTTTAAGTGTTTAAAAGCCACATGTGGCTACTGGCTACTTATTGGACAGAGCAGATATAGAAAATGTCTATCAACTTAGAAAGTTCCATTGACCAGCTCTGTTCTAAGCTCTTAAAACTGACTAAAAAAGTCTGTTGAGGATTGTTTCCTACTAAAATCTATTTCCTCTTGGCATTATGTGAGGGATTTAAAGGCATTACAATAAACTAATAAAATAGCATGACATATTAAAATAGAGGTTAAAATATATGCCTTTCTGGTAGAACATTTATAAATACCTAAAAACTAGAGATTTAAATGTACATAGAGAAAATACAAATATGTGATCAAGACCTATTGGTCTGGGCTTCCCTGGTGGCGCAGTGGTTGAGAGTCCGCCTGCCGATGCAGGGGACATGGGTTCGTACCCCTGTCCGGGAAGATCCCACATGCTGCGGAGCGGCTGGGCCCGTGAGCCGTGGCCGCTGAGCTTGCGCGTCTGGAACCTGTGCTCCGCAACGGGAGAGGCCACAACAGTGAGAGGCCCGCGTACCACAAAAAACAAAAACAAAACAAAACAAAACAAAAACACACACAAAAAAACCTGTTGGTCTCTTCTCTCTGAAAAAGAGAAAGAAAGAGAGAGATTGGTGTCCATGATGATTACAGCCCTCCTGGGTAGAGAGCGATAGAGTGCACATTGGAATACAGACCCTAACGTAGCAGTTCTCAAGCGTGATGCTTGGTCTCAACATTGGGCACACCCAGGAATCACCTGGAGCGCTAGTGAGGCCTGAGTCCTACTCCCAGAGATTCTGACTTAATTGGCTTGGGATACAGCCGGTGCATCCGGACTTTTAATAGCTCTCCAGTTGTTTCTAATAGACAGCAAAATTTTAGAACCACCGCTATAGAAACCGGGGCCCCAGGTTAAACCTACAGATGTGAGGCCCAGGTATTCATATTTTTTTAAATACTCAGATGATTCTGATGATTGATTTAAAGTATATTATGATAATACATGGCAGCAAATTCTATAAATCTTTGTTACAATGGGGAAAAAATAAGAATCCAAAGAGAACATCTAGCTACTGTGTACTTCAAACAAAAATGAGGTGTTCTAGAGCAGGGGATCTCAAAGTGTGGTTGCCGAGACCAGCAGCAGTAGCATCAGATGTGGGACCTGTTAGAAATACAGGGTCCTGGGTTGCACGTCAGGCCCTACTGAATCAGAAGCTCTCTCAACAACCCTGCCTGCCGTGGAGTCTGACACCAAGTCCAGTTTGAGAACTAGTACCCCAGATGCAGAGTATGTACTCAGGAAGCCTGAGCAGTATTTTTTTTTTATTTCCAGATTATAAAATCAAAATAAAACTATTTTTATATTGCTACAACTTTAAAATCACCAATGCACCTATTTATATGCACACATACTAATACAGACTTATATTATACCAGCATATTATAATTATGCATGATGCTTTAATCTAGTATCATTTGCCAAGCTAGGGTTTGGTCATTTGAAACCCAATGATGTAAACTTTGTGAGTGTCCTTTGCACCATCATAGCATTCGGTAGTTCAAACCAGATAAATTATAGCTCTAAGCTGCAAATGAATATTTATTTTTGCACTTAAAAATCTCTTGGTGCTACTGAAGTAGTAAAGTGTACACATTTGAATAAAATGACAAGATCAATTATGCAATATTTGAATCTCAGCTACCTTGGTATTGAGCAAAATCAATTTTTTTTAATTTTTAAATTTAATTTTATTTATTTATTTATACAGCAGTTTCTTATTAGTCATCAATTTTATACACATCAGTGTATACATGTCAATCCCTATCGCCCAGTTCATCACACCACCACCACCGCCCCCCGCCTCTTTCCCCCCTTGATGTCCATACATTTGTTCTCTACATCTGTGTCTCTATTTCTTCCCTGCAAACCAGTTCATCTAGGTTCCACATACATGCGTTAATATGCGATATTTGTTTTTCTCTTTCTGACTTACTTCACTCTGTATGACAGTCTCTAGATCCATCCACATCTCAACAAATGACCCAATTTCATTCCTTTTTATGGCTGAGTAATATTCCATTGTATATATGTACCATATCTTCTTTATCCATTCATCTGTCGATGGGCATTTAGGTTGCTTCCATGACCTGGCTATTGTTAATAGTGCTACAATGAACATTGGGGTGCATGTGCCTTTTTGAACTATGGTTTTCTCTGGGTATATGCCCAGTAGTGGGATTGCTAGATCATATGGTAATTCTATTTTTAGTTTTTTAAGGAACCTCCATACTGTTCTCCATAGTAGCTGTATCAATTTACGTTCCCACCAACAGTGCAAGTGGGTTCCCTTCTCTCCACACCCTCTCCAGCATTTGTTGTTTGTAGATTTTCTGATGATGCCCCTTCTAACTGGTGTGAGGTGATACCTCATTGTAGTTCTGATTTGCATTTCTCTAATAATTAGTGACGTTGAGCAGATTTTCATGTGCTTCTTGGCCAGCTGTATGTCTTCTTTGGAGAAATGTCTATTTAGGTCTTCTGCCCATTTTTGGATTGGGTTGTTTGTTTCTTTAATATTGAGCTGCATGAGCTGTTTATATACTTTGGAGATTAATCCTTTGTCCATTGATTCATTTGCAAATATTTTCTCCTGTTCTGAGGGTTGTCTTTTCATCTTTATGGTTTCCTTTGCTGTGCAAAAGCTTTGAACTTTCATTAGGTCCCATTTGTTTATTTTTGTTTTTATTTCCAATACTCTAGGAGGTGGGTCAAAAAAGATCTGGCTGTGATTTATGTCAGAGTGTTCGTCCTATGTTTTCCTCTAAGACTTTTATAGTGTCCAGTCTTATATTTAGGTCTCTAATCCAGTTTGAGTTTATTTTTGTGTATGGTGTTAGGGAGTGTACTAATTTAATTCTTTTACAGGTAGCTGTCCAGTTTTCCCAGCACCACTTATTGAAGAGACTGTCTTTTCTCCATTGTATATCCTTGCTTCCTTTGTCATAGATTAGTTGACCACAGGTGCGTGGGTTTATCTCTGGGCTTTCTATCTTGTTCCATTGATCTATGTTTCTGTTTTTGTGTCAGTACCATATTGTCTTGATTACTGTAACTTTGTAGTATAGTTTGAAGTCAGGGAGTCTGCTTCCTCCAGCTCCGTTTTCTTCCCTTAAGATTGCTTTGGCTATTCGGGGTCTTCTGTGTCTCCATACAAATTTTAAGATTTTTGTTCTAGTTCCATAAAAAATTCCATTGGCATTTGATAGGGATTGCATTGAATCTGTAGATTGCTTTGGGTAGTATAGTCATTTTCACAATATTGATTCTTCCAATCCAAGAACATGGTATATATCTGCATCTGTTGGTATCATCTTTAATTTCTTTCATCAGTGTCTTATAGATTTCTGCATACAGGTCTTTTGTCTCCCTAGATAGGTTTATTCCTAGGTATTTTATTCTTTTTGTTGCAGTGGTAAATGGGAGTGTTTCCTTAATTTCTCTTACAGATTTTTCATCATTAGTGTATAGGAATGCAGGAGATTTCTGTGCATTAATTTTGTATCCTGCAACTTTAACAAATTCATTGATTAGCTCCAGGAGTTTTCTGGTGGCATCTTTAGGATTCTCTATATATAGTATCATGTCATCTGCGAACAGTGACAGTTTTACTTCTTCTTTTCCAATTTGTATTCCTTTTATTTCTTTTTCTTCCCTGATTGCTGTGGCTTGGACTTCTAAAACTATGTTGAATAATAGTGGTGAGAGTGGACATCCTGGTCTTGTTCCTGATCTTAGAGGAAATGCTTTCAGTTTTTCACCATTGAGAATGATGTTTGCTGTGGGTTTGTTGTATATGCCCTTTATTATATTGAGGTAGGTTCCCTCTATGCCCACTTTCTGGAGAGTTTTTATCATAAATGGGTGTTGAATTTTGTCAAAAGTTTTTCTGCATCTATTGAGATGATCATATGATTTTTATTCTTCAGTTTGTTAATATGGTGTATCACATTGATTGATTTGCGTATATTGAAGAATCCTTGCATCCCTGGGATAAATCCCACTTGCTCATGGTGTATGATCCTTTTATTGTGTTGTTGGATTCTGTTTGCTAGTATTTTGTTGAGGATTTTTGCATATATATGCATCAGTGATATTGGTCTGTACTTTCTTTTTTTGTAGTATCTTTGTCTGGTTTTGGCATCAGGGTGATGGTGGCCTCATAGAATGAGTTTGGGAGTGTTCCTTCCTCTGCAATTTTTTTGGAAGAGTTTGAGAAGGATGGGTGTTAGCTCTTCCCTAATGTTTGATAGAATTCACCTGTGAAGGCATCCGGACTTGGTCTTTTTTTTGTTGGAAGATTTTTAATCACAGTTTCAATTTCATTACTTGTGGTTGGTCTGTTCATATTTTCTGTTTCTTCCTGGTTCAGTCTTGGAAGGTTATATCTTTCTAAGAATTTGTCCATTTCTTCCAGGTTGTCCAATTTATTGGCATAGAGTTGCTTGTAGTAGTGTCTTAGGATGCTTTGTATTTCTGCAATGTCTGTTGTAACTTCTCCTTTTTCATTTCTAATTTTATTGATTTGAGTCCTCTCCCTCTTTTTCTTCATGAGTTTGGCTAATTGTTTATCAATTTTGTTTATCTTCTCAAAGAACCAGCTTTTAGTTTTATTGAGCTTTGCTATTGTTTTCTTTGTTTCTATTTCATTTATTTCTGCTCTGATCTTTATGATTTCTTTCCTTCTTCTAACTTTGGGTTTTGTTTGTTCTTCTTTGTCTAGTTTCTTTAGGTTTAAGGTTAGATTGTTTATTTGAGATTTTTCTTGTTTCTTGAGGTAGGCTTGTATAGCTATACACTTCCCTCTTAGAACTGCTTTTGCTGTATCCCATAGGTTTTGGATCATCATGTTTTCATTCTCATTTGTCTCTAGGTATTTGTTGATTTCCTCTTTGATTTCTTCAGTGATCTCTAGGTTATTTAGTAATGTATTGTTTAGCCTCCATGTGTTTGTGTTTTTCACGTTTTTTTCCCCTGTATTTCATTTCTAATCTCAGAGAGTTGTGGTCAGAAAAGACACTTGATATGATTTCAATTTTCTTAAATTTACTGAGGCTTGATTTGTTTTTTGGGTTTTTTTTTTTCGGTACATGGGCCTCTCACTGTTGTGGCCTCTCCTGTTGCGGAGCACAGGCTCCGGACGCACAGGCTCAGCAGCCATGGCTTACGGGCCCAGCCGCTCCACGGCATGTGGGATCATCCCGGACTGGGGCACAAACCCATGTCCCTTGCCTCGGCAGGCAGACTCTCAACCACTGCGCCACCAGGGAAGCCCAAGGCTTGATTCATGACCCAAGATGTGATCTATCCTGGAGAATGTTCGGTGCACACGTGAGAAGTGTAATCTGCTGTTTTGTATGGAATGTCCTATAAATATCAATTAAATCTATCTGGTCTATTGTGTCATTTAATGCTTCTGTTTCCTTATTTATTTTCATTTTGGATGTTCTATCCATTCGTGTAAGTGAGGTGTTAAAGTCCCCCACTATTATTGTGTTACTGTCGATTTCCTCTTTGGGAGCTGTTAGCAGTTGCCTTATGTATTGAGGTGCTCCTATGTTGGGTGCATGTATATTTATAATTGTTATACCTTCTTCTTGGATTGATCCCTTGGTCATTATGTAGTGTCCTTCCTTGTCTCTTGTAACATTCTTTGTTTTAAAGTCTATTTTATCTGATATGAGTATTGCTACTCCAGCTTTCTTTTGATTTCCATTTGCATGGAATATCTTTTTCCATCCCCTCACTTTCAGTCTGTATGTGTCCCTAGGTCTGAAGTGGGTGTCTTGTAGACAGCATATATATGGGTCTTGTTTTTGTATCCATTCAGCAAGCCTGTGTCTTTTGGTTGGAGCATTAATCCATTCACGTTTAAGGTAATTATTCATATGTATGTTCCTATGACCACTTTCTTAATTGTTTTGCGTTTGTTTTTGTAGGTCCTTTTCTTCTCTTGTGTTTCCCACTTAGAGAAGTTCCTTTAGCATTTGTTGTAGAGCTAATTTGGTGGTGCTGAATTCTCTTAGCTTTTGCTTGTCTGTAAAGCTGTTGATTTCTCCATTGAATCTGAATGAGATCCTTGCCGGGTAGAGTAATCTTGTTGTAGGTTCTTCTCTTTCATCACTTTAAGTATATCATGCCACTCCCTTCTGGCTTGTAGAGTTTCTGCTGAGAAATCAGCTGTTAACCTTATGGGAGTTCCCTTGTATGTTATTTGTCATTTTTCCCTTGCTGCTTTCAATAATTTTTCTTTGTCTTATTTTTTGCCAATTTGATTACTATGTGTCTTGGCATGTTTCTCCTTGGGTTTATCCTGTATGGGACTCTCTGCGCTTCCTGGTCTTGGGTGGCTATTTCCTTTCCCATGTTAGGGAAGTTTTCGACTATAATCTCTTCAAATATTTTCTCAGGTCCTTTCTCTCTCTCTACTCCTTCTGAGACCCCAATAATGTGAATGTTGTTGTGTTTAATGTTGTCCCAGAGGTCTCTTAGGCTATTTTCATTTCTTTTCATTCTTTTTTCTCTATTCTGTTCTGCAACAGTGAATTCCACCATTCTGTCTTCCAGGTCACTATCCGTTCTTCTGCCTCAGTTATTCTGCTCTTGATTGCTTCTAGTGTTTGTTTCATTTCAGTTATTGTATTGTTCATCTCTGTTTGTTTGTTCTTTAATTCTTCTAGGTCTTTGTTAAACATTTCTTGCATCTTCTCGATCTTTGCCTCCATTCTTTTTCTGAGGTCCTGGATCATCTTCACTATCATTATCGTGAATTCTTTTTCTGGAAGGTTGCCTAACTCCATTTAGTTGTTATCCTGTGGTTTTATCTTGTTCCTCCATGTGGTACATAGCCCTCTGCCTTGTCATCTCGTCTATCTTTCTGTGAATGTGGTTTTTGTTCCACAGGCTGCAGGATTATAGTTCTTCTTGCTTCTGCTGTCTGCCCTCTGGTGGATGAGGCTATCTACGAGCACAATCATTTTAATGGGAACGAAATTCAGTCTTTGTAAATGAAAGCTCAATTTCTTCCCCAAAGTAAGTTCCTCAAGTTGTAAGCTTTTAATTTACCAGTGTACCCAGCAGTGTTCAGCAAGTTCTCAGTAAAAACCGTCTGAGTGATTTTTTTAAATTTGTTTTGTAATTTTCAAGATTGTAAATGTACAATATTGTCAAGGAAGATTTGCAGATTCTGCTTCTATAAATTGAAAGCAAGGTTGGTGTTTGTCACACTGTTTGTTGCACTGTATACTCTTGTATCCATTAAAATACCCTCATAATAATATATTGTTTAAGAAAGGTAAATGAACTTTTTAAATTGTGTAGCAAAGTTTGTTTTCTCCTTCCACAGATAATGCAAAAGCACCTTCAGTCAGACCTATGTCCGATAAATTCCAAATTCTAAACTAGCATGGAATGAGTTTTTGAAGTTTCACTGTGTTTTGATTCTATCCATTTATAAGTTGTATAGTAGATTCATGGTATTTCTTAATGGCTCCAGAAGCCCGTAATGTGTAGCAAATACTCTAATTACTTGCAGTGCTATCATAGGCTAACCTTATAAATAATGACTTGGAGAAACACAAATGTGTTATACCAAAGCAAGGGGTGACCTCCTCCGAAAGTAAAACAATGCCCTTCCCTGTCCCCAGAGTATTTGCTGTAAAAGAGAAGATAAACATTGTTTTGCAAAAGTAGGATGGCTCCTCCAGGCCATAATAATCACACTAACAATGTTTGACTGTTTGGTCAGTAGCACTATTAACTCTGAAGGCTTCATTTCACACACCACTTGTATTTACTTGACCTACATTTCTGAGTTACTGGCATAATAAAGAATGATATTTTACAAGGACTTTTTTAGGCTTGAATACCAAGCTTCTTAGTAAGAAGATACAATGAATAGAATTCAACAGGGTGGCAGAAGAGAAGCAATAATAGCTTCTCTTAATAAAGCAATGGAAAGCTTTATAGTTTTCTTCAGACACACCCACACAGCCTAAAGGCTAATGTTAATCATAGCAGTAATACTAAGCCTGTATAGTCCTTTAGAAAATGGATAATAGCATTGGATTGTTTTACTATTATTTATAACAGTCATTTAAAGAGCATTCATGATGTGCCATTCATGATGTTCACTTTAAATATGTTAGCCTGGGGCTTCCCTGGTGGCGCAGTGGTTGAGAATCCGCCTGCCGATGCAGGGGACACGGGTTCGTGCCCCGGTCTGGGAGGATCCCACATGCCGCGGAGCGGCCGGGCCCGTGAGCCATGGCTGCTGAGCCTGCACGTCCGGAGCCTGTGCTCCGCAACGGGAGAGGCCAGAGCAGTGAGAGGCCCGCGTACCACAAAAATTAAATATGTTAGCCTGTTTGATCTTCAAGTGTATATATTTTATCCATCATTGAAAAATAGTGAAACTGAGTCTCATAGCGATTAAGCAGCTTTTCCAGCCACTCAGCTAAAATTAGAGGAGCAAGGAGTCAGAAAGGCAGGGCAAACAGTCCAAATCATAGACGATGTAATTTCTGCTCAGAGAATTTGTTAACTGTCCAATGCATTCCAATGCATTCCCTTTTTATCGTAAATGGGGTTGATATGAAGAGGATGCTTACTGGGCCAACCCATCAGACCTCATGATAAAGACCAAATATCATGTACCTTTCCTTTAAAGATCTAGGTTGTTGAGCTCTACGTTTTCAAAATGGCAACAAAAGGACTAGTTGAGAACTAAACTATGAAATAAAAGCTGTGTGTGTGTGTGTGTGTGTATGCGTATGCACATGCATGCACGTTCACATGAGCAAATTATATACACAACCTATACATTGCTGAGGCATAGTCATTGTCTGGATCTCCTGTATTCACTGTGAGGATCCTCTTTCTTTGCTACAAAATCTATGTCAGCAGCATCATTTGCTTAGCTCCTTGGAAACGTAGAATCTCCCCCAGACGTTAGGAATCAGAACCTGCATCTTGAACAAGATTTCCAGGTGATTCACCTGCACATCAGTGTTTGAGAAACACTGTTAACTCACTATGTTCATTTCCTACTGATGTCTGGATCCAGCTGCCCACTTCCTTGAATCTACACAGATACACTTCCTTTACTTTCTTAGCTGGCAACATGAGTCCAGTCTTTAAAATTCTGGACTTCCTGCATCAATCATACTGACGAATATTGACTGTCTTCCTTTGCAAGTCCTGTCATTTTCTGTTACATTCTTGCTGAACTACTCTCTTCCAGGATTCAGTAGAACCTCCTTAGATTCTTATCTTATCTCCACTGTTAAATTTCCCCAACTCTTGAGTTAAATGCTATTTGAGTAAACACTGGTTTTCTCTGGGAAACATAGGTTTAAATCCTACGATTTGATGACCATTCTATGTGTGTTCAATGTGAATACTACTTTTTTTTCTCACAGCCAAGAATGTTACTCAGAGAATGCAGACAAATGTTTCATATGAGCATTTTGACAGTTATTAATTTATTCATCCATCCAAACACTTAACAGTTAATGAGTTTCTACAATGGCACAGAAAAGAGAAGATATATTACAAAATATAATCAAATGCTGACATTTATTTTAAAAAGAATGTCAACGATTTTGAACATTTAGTTTGACAAAATTGAAAGAAAAGGGACAAATGACAAAATACAGAAGGAAGAGAAATTAAACTCTCAGTGTATAGTTTTATTTTTTAAGTGATACTTCTAATCCAATATCAGTAAGTTATTTTGCTTAGATATCAGCTCTAATGTTGTTTCCCAACATGATTTTATGCTACTGGCATCTAGGATTTTGAGGACAGTGGACTCTGAATATTTATGCATGTGTTTTCAAATATGGATATCCCTTTGCAAGCATATTATTTGCATATATTGTCACATATTTGTACACAAAATGAGGTGAAATCAGGAAAGGAAGGGAAAGTGGATTTTTCAGACTAAACCCAGCAGAGTGGAATGGAGGATGACATTAGTCTACCTTCGTTAGGCTCCAGAAGTCCTGGAAACAACTGAGACCAGTTGTAATTGAGCTAATAGTTCAGTCTGACTTGAAGTTGGGTGTGTCTTAGGTCACTAGAGCTGTGGGCACAGCCCTGTCCGATCTGTGGTGGCAGATGTGACAGGGCCCATGCCAATAGGAAAAGGACATTTAGAGGGAGGTACAGCTTCTTGCCTGGACACTTCATCTGGGCTGCAGGATGATGGAGTCCAAGGTCTTTTGGCTCTTTCTAATTTAATCACCTCTCTTTAGCATAAGTCCTTATGCTGGAATCCCATACACACAGCACAATAAGGATGGGGAGAGAAGAGAAGTCCTCATTCAAATGTGCTGTATCATGAGTCAGTGGTAGAAGTTACCTGTGGCTTCCTTATCAAAGTATTGGCATGTCTTTGGTCAGCAGCAATGATAAAGGAAAACGTTGTGTTCTGTTTCTCTCGCTCATTTTCCCTTCTTATAATCCTAGTGTTACATAAGAATCTCCAATTGGTCCACGTTTGGGGTTGATTCGTATCACTTTGATCATGTTTTCAGTATCATATCTGTTGCAATTACTGCATTTTTTTTAGGCTTTTCACCTGAACTTGTTAATAAATAGAGCTATCCTGCTGCTAGGACACAGAATTCATCAATAGCTCTTCCCTGATGGGGCTCTTTCTATTTCTAATCCCTTGAGTGCAGGACGATGAGTTAAGATATTCTACCACATTTTAAACTCTTTTTAAAAAGGGATTAGGTTTCAGTATAAAAAAGTTTTGACATTTCCTAATCTAAGTGAGATACTTGGGTATTTGTCCTAGTATTTACTCTACTTTTCTGTATATTTGAAATACTTTATAATTTAAATATATACATTATACTTATAAAACAATAAAAGAATTATTTAGGTCATATGACCAGATGGTCTAATTTTAGGGTTGGTTTAATATAACTGTGTGATAATGTCTTCGAACCATGGCATGGCTTTCCTGATGTGTGATAACCTCTTTTTCTTAGAGCTGGTAGAAATTTTCTCGCTGTCTCACTGGCCCTGATTATGTGTGAGGTACCCAGGGAGTGTGCTATGAGCTGATCAGCACAGGTTACCTCAGCCAACCACTGTGGCAAGAGAATGGGATTGCCTTGATAGGGTTAGATATAGACGATCCAACCCATAAATTCACCAATTTCATAAAATGAGAGAAGGAAAGGCTTTTGAGGAGGCAACACACACCCACTATCTTCTCTGCTGAAGCTTCATCCTTCTGTGGCTGTTGGACAGATTCTCCCACCATGTACCATCTGGCTCTCACAGCTAGAGTTTGGAAAACAATGCTACCTGATGAGTGATTTTGGTGTTAACCTCTTTCAAATCAATTATAATTGGTCAACTTCTCCCCATACTCATTTTAATGAATTGCATTTATCTAAATTTCCAGTCTGCACACTAGAAAGAGTTTACCTGCTTTCCAGGTCCTATTAGACATGTCATCAAAGCACAGCACATTGAGTGATATGCCTGAAGGCAATTAGACAAATGCATTGTTATGAGCAGTGACCAATGCCCCTAAATTTTCACTTACTTCTGAACACAGAAAAATTGCAGTTATTCTAAATTTTCCGCTTTATGATGACAGACTGTGTTGATACAGTTGAAACACCTGTACTATGGTGTGACAAAAAAAAAAACAAGAGCTTGTTTTGAAAGCAGTCTGTTTCCTTGGGTTTCCCAGCTGTACCAAAGCTGGTTCTGTGACTCTGAGCTGGTCAACCTCATTGGCTTGCCTGCATGCATGAACTCCAGTATTTGGTTTGACCTTGAACTGACAGTTTAAACTCTGCTTTTTACCTGCTCCATACTGTGTATTTTAAGCCTTGTAAGATTTGGAGGTATCTTAATCAAACCTTTACCATAAATCAGCCATAAAAATAAGCAGTGGCAGATGTGCCTAGGGACTAAAAGAAATCAAGTCAACTAAATGAGAATCAAGCCGTGTATCTAAAGAGATGTTATTACATTCTGCCCCTTTTCATTTGGTTTGACAGGAATATCCAAATAGAGACTGAGTAAATTTGCTAGAGACAGATGTTCAAATTCCCTTAGCCTGGCCTTCCCTGGGGCAGCCACAAGCCCTTGTGATGGAATTGCCTTGGGTACCAGTGGCTGAAATTAATATGTGATTTTGAGGCAGAAGTTAGAGAAAATGTTTGTGAGCCTGGCATTGAAAACAGTTAAGATTTTATTAAACCTGATGATGGAAATATTAAATCTAATACAGAGAGGGTGCTTGGTCTGTTCCCAGGAGCACTTAGATGTTGGCAATGTAAATGTCTCCCTTCTTAATTGATGTTGATGAGAGAAAATCTGTATTTGTCCAACTGATAAAAGCGGCCAGGAGTTTATCAGGGGAATAATCAACTTACAAAAGTAGGCAATACTGTGTGCTTTTAAAGATTTAACTTGCCTGGTAGAAATATGAATTAATATGTGAAAGTATATTCTACCTCAGGGGTTGGCAATCTATAGGCTGCAGGCCAACTCTGTTTGACACCTCCCCTTGTAAATACAGTTTAATTGGGACAGAGTCCCACCCCTTTGTTTGCACATGGCGGACTTTGCACTGCAAGGACAGATTTGGGTATTTGTGATGAAGGATCATGTCACCACAAAGCCTAAAAAATTTAGTATCTGGCCCTTTACAGAAAAAGTACACTGAAACTTGGTCAATAACAACCTCTTTCAGAAAGACAAATACCATGTGATATCACTTATATGTGGAATCTAAAATATGATACAAATGAATTTATCTATGAAACAGAAACAGACTCACAGACAGAGAACAGACTTGTGGGTGCCAAGGGGGTGGGGGTGGGCAGGGATGGAGTGGGAGTTTGGGGTTAGCAGATGCAAATTATTATATAGAGAATGGATAGGCAATGAGGTCCTACTGTATAGCACAGGGAACTGTATTCAATATCCTGTGATAAATCATAACGGAAAAGAATATATATATATATATATGTATAACTGAATCAATTTGCTCTACAGAAGAAATTAACACAAGGTTGTAAATCAACTATACTTCAATACAACAAATTAAAAAAAATAACAACCTCTTTCAGAAATGCATAAAAGACTGTACTTCTGTAGTTGTTAATGTGCTATTTCAACATTCATCTTAATTTCATGATAATTTTTTACCCAGAGGAGAGTAAACTCTCTTACTAAAAACACTCTATTACTAAAGTTTCTGAGTCCCAAAAAGTGAGTTCCAAGTTTTTTTTTTTTCTCTTCTTTTTTGAGTTGTGATACTTTTTCAAGTCAAACTCTGTCTAAAATGATTTCCCCATTTCAGCAGGATGCGGAGCGTGACATCCGCCGTGTCCCGGGGAAGTGCGGCATGCATAATGTATGAATCTTCGGGAAGATCTGAGCCCTTGAATACGTAATTACACTTTGGGCTTAAAATGGAAAGTACCACGTTTGGAAGCAACTCAAAGTTTCCCAAAATATTTGTTTGCAGTTCTAATTTCAATAATTAACATACGGATTAAAACATTTTTCTTATCTTCCAATTCCAGCAGTGAGGTCAGCACCTCATAACTACAGGGGAAAAAAAAGAAAAATGCCTTTAGAACTTCCAGAGTCAGAGCCAGCAATAATGTTGTTTCAGCGCCAGGCCCTGTGCAGGGAGAGCTCCGCAGGCCGCTGAATTGATGGGCCTGCACCTTGACGTGGCCTGAGACATGCTGTTTTGTCTCCTTTTTTTCCTGAATGTCCTATTCAGTGGGCCTCTGAGGAGAACAAAGTGAGGAAAAGCAGAATGTTCTTTACATCTCCGTGAACATAAAATGAGCAACTCTATTCCTCCCTTTATTGTTTACCCATCTTTTTCTATTTCTTTCTTCCCAGACCCAACTCCTTAAGAGGAAAGATCAATCCACACATGTATAGCCCCTGACTCTCCAGCTTCTGGGTTTTCCACGGGCTGTGTTTGTTCCTAGCTTGCTTCTGGAAGCAAAAGTAAATCTACAGGCAGAGTGTAACGTATGGTTTTGCTGAGAGAAGTTCTTTGAGCTTCTGGGATCCCTTGGAGCAGAAAGGCTCAGTTGCTGTTTTGTGGTTTTCATCTCTTACCTGTGTTTCCTTACTGTTTACAGAAATCATCAATTCTAGTTCCAGGTGGTATTGCTGCTGAAAAGAATCCCTCCCTCAAATGTGAGGTTTGAAAGTTGAGGTATACCTTTTCTCCTGTGCCGTACGCAGGGGTGATGTCTGCCATGGCTGGTATTCTGGCTTCCTGATAGCAAGTCAGATTCTAGATCTCTTGACATAAAGCAGAGCTCACCAAAACTGGGGTAGACAATCAAGAAAAGCAGGAACCGGGTGGCGTTTACAGCTTAGTCCTTCTGTTGGATCGGTGGTCACGCTGAAGCCCTCTGCCTTGCCTGTGTGTTAGAGGGACACCGTGGCTGGAAGCTGGATTAATGACACAAACCATGAATGCCACCCGGTTCAGTGGAGGACATAGAACTAGGAAACTGGGGGGCGTGTCTATCTACCTATTTGTGTGAACATCTTAATTTTTAACAAAGGATCTACTGTGTAAATAACCCTTCCTTATGGCCCATGTTAGAACATTTGAAGCTGCCTCCTTACCTGAACCCCTCTCAGACTTGTCTCTCCTGAGTTTTATTTGGATTTTATGCCCTTGGTATTTTTTTAAAAATTTATTGAAGTATAGCTGGTTTACAATGTTTCAGGTGTACAGCAAAGGGATTCATTTATATCTATCTATATCTATATATACATATGTGAATATATACATACTTTTTCAGATTCTTTTCCATTATTGGTTATTACAAGGTATTGTATATAGTTCCCTGTGCTATACAGTAGGTCCTGTTGTTTATCTATTTTATACATAGTAGTGTGTATCTGTTAATCCCAAATTCCCAATTTATCTCTCTTTCCCCTTTAGTAAACATACTTTTGTTTTCTGTCTGTGGATCTATTTCTGTTTTGTAAATAAGTTCATTTATATTATATTTTTAGTTTCCACATACAAGTGATAGCACATGATATTTCTCTGACTTAGTAAGATAATCTCTAGGTCCACCCATGTTGCTGCAAATAGCATTATTTAATTATTTTTTATGGCTGAGTAGTATTCCATTGTGTGTGTGTGTGTGTGTGTGTGTGTGTGTGTGTGTGTGTGTACCACATCTTCTTTATCCATTCATCTGTAGGTGGACATTCAGGTTGCTTCCATGTCTTGATTATTGTAAATAGTGATGCTATGAATATTGGGGTGCATGTATCTTTTTGAATTGGAGTTTTCATCTTTGTCAGATGTATGCCCAGGAGTGGGACTGCCGGATCATATGGTAACTCTATTTTTGGTTTTTCAAGGAACCTCTATACCCTTGGCATTTTTTAAGGTCTCTGAGATAAATAGTCATTTGGATTTAATTTCTACTTTTCTTTTATTTTTATTTTTATTTTTTTTTGCGGTACGTGGGCCTCTCACTGTTGCGGCCTCTCCCGTTGCGGAGCACAGGCTCCGGACGCGCAGGCTCAGCGGCCATGGCTCACGGGCCCAGCCGCTCCACAGCACGTGGGATTTTCCCAGACCGGGGCACGAACCCGTGTCCCCTGCATCGGCAGGCGGACTCTCAACCACTGCGCCACCAGGGAAGCCCTCTAGTTTTCTTTTAAAACTTTTAAAATTACATTTTAAGGCCACTGCCTTGCCTTTGTTCCATGGCTGTTTATTAAGTTCCTATCTGCTGGTTATTTTCCACTTACCCCTCGGCTCCGTTCCTCTTCTTCTCTGCCGGGTGCTGTGCCCTTGGAGGTTGACCTCCAGCCTGAATTGCTGGGCTCCATTGACCTTGGCTTTCCATGGCTTGGCCAGTGGGTCACATCAGTGGGAGACTCAAGGCAGGAGACAACAGAGGCCAGGGCATGTATCTTCTGCTCCCTCCTGCTTCCCGCTGTGTGACTGGGGCCATTCCCTTTCCCACCAGGACTGCAATTCCTGCCGGGCAACCCCCACCATGGTCTCAGCTCTCCCTGAGCCCCTGGACCTCTTTAGCCTCCCCGCTTCCTCTTGGGGCCTCAGGATTATAAGGACTTCTCACAGTTGCTGATTCTGCGTGCTCCAAATCCCTTGTCGATTTCCCTTCACACCTCCCTATGTACTCTCTACAAAAAAAAAAAAAGAAGAAGAAACCAAAAAACACAAAACCTACTATTATATTTGAGTCAGATTCTATTTTCTGTTGGGACCTGAACCACACAACTTACTACGTGCTAGGAAATGTAATAGCTGGGGATGCAATGTGACTAAGACATCAAAAACCCCTGCCCTAATCGGGGAAAACAACAATAAAAATATAGAAGTAAATAAATAACTCAATATATAATGTCAGTGGTGCTATGAAGTGATGTAAAAAGGATCAAGGGAAGGGGGAGAGCTGGTGAGGGTTGAGATCAGGTTCTTACAGTTTTAAATACAGTGATTAGGGAAGGTCTGGGTAAGAAAGACATGTTAATTATATTTCTGCTATAAATGGTACTCTTCTTAGGTGGCGTCAGGTAGAAAGTGTGAAGGCTACCTACTTACCTTAGCTCCACTTGGAATTTCTCCCTTGAGTTTTATTTTGATTTTTTGTCTGTGATTTTTGCTTTTAAGGTTTCTGATATAGTCACTTGGAATCAATGTCTAAATTTCCTTTGAAACCATCTTTTAAGGACATTGCCTAGCATTTGTTCAAAAGTTCTTTACTTTGAACACCTATGAGCAGGCTGTTCCTCATCTGTCTTCTCAGAGGTACAAGGGCAAGAGGAGAAATTTGCAGTAATCTGGGCAAAAAGATGATGGTGGCTTGGACCGGGTGGCAGTGGTGGAAGGAATGAGACATGGTCAGATCCTGAATTTGTTCTGAATGTAGAACCAACTGAATTCCTGATGGGTTTATATGTGGTGTGTGAAAAAAAAAAAAATTAGGGGAAAAAAACCCTCCAAGATGTCTTGCCTGAGCAGCTGAAAGGATGGAACAGACTGCAATTAGAGCAGATTTTGAAAGGAAGAGCTGGAGTTTCCCACTGACTTTGATATTCAAGTGGAGATGCCCCAGAGGTAATTGAGTTCGGTGTTCACAGGAGGGGTCCGGAAAGAAGATAAAAATTTGAGAATGTTACTTAAAACCAAGGAACTAAATGACAGGGAGAATGAAGGCATGTAGAGAAGTAGAGGGGTCCTTGGAAATAACCCTGGATACTCCCTTGTCTACACTTCAGTTGTTGAAACACAGCCATCAGAAAGGGCTGTGAAGAAATGATCAGTGAGAGAGGAAGAAAATGAGGAGAGTTTGATGTCAACCACAGCTGTAAAATACCTTGTATGAATAATTTCTCTTGGAGATTGTAGCAAGAAAAAATTTACCCATGATGAGCATTTTGTAACTTCTACTCATCTACTTATGCTTCAACTAATAGGACTCTTAAAACCAGATTATACACACATACACTATATATATGTATATGCATAAACATGTCTACACACACACATACCATAATTCACATAGTATATTCGATGTATGTGTGTGTGAAGATAGACTGATTTCATCCAGTCCTGTGTTTGGTAGTATATTTTTATTAGCTACCTCCTCCCAAAACCTTTGGCAAAATGTAAATAAACTGAATTAACATCACCATATATTAGAGTTATCCCCACAGCTCATTATTAGAAAGACTCAAACATGATCTAGATCAGCATGTCCTTCAAGCATACTTACATTCAATCGAAATTTACATAAGTTATTACTTCAAGTTTATTCTAAAAACAAGGTCTCATTCTCTATGACTTGCACAAATGGTTAAGAAAAAGCCTTTGGGGGTTGACTAAGTGGCAGTTCTGTAAGTAGAAGGGCTCCAGGTCTGTATTGGTCTATAACTCATTTGAACCACTTTTCTGGATATGTGTGGGAAGGAAGAAAACTAGAAAAGGTTATTTCAATGGACTGTGATTAATGCAGTGATTCTAATTTCCTGCCAAAAATAGGAAAGAAATGAAATCCAGACTCACAGGATTAAAACAGGAAATAACAGGAAAGGCTTTAGTTGCACAGAGGGCAAATGACAAGGAGCCTATAATACCGTATCTTCATGAAGAAGCACCACTTCTAAGAGTCTGTGTAGAGCGTGTATCTTGTCGTACGCCACACTGTGATTAGTTCCCTGGGTGGTGCAGATGTAATCTCAGCTTGAGCAGGGCAGTGTGCAGTGCCGAAGAGTGCAATTTTTCATCAACGAAAACATTCTGAAGGGAAGGAAAACGCGTTATTCTGAGCCACTATGTAAGGGCTAGATTGCAAGCAAATTCTTAGAGAAAGTAACAATATGCTAAGTTACTTTCCAGGATGGGTATGGGAATGGGTTTGGGGAGTCATAATGTGACTATTGACAACCACATTGCTCATTTATTAAAAGACCTAGAATACTCAATAGTCTGTAATGGCCTATATGGGAAAAAAATCTAAAACAGAGTGGAAATATGTATATGTATAACTGATCACTTTGCTGTACACATGAAACTAACCCAATGTTGTAAGTCAACTATACTCCAATAAAATTTTTTAAAAATAAAAATTTCAAATTAAAAAGAAAAAGATCTGGAAGCCACTGAGAAAGGCTCGATGAGAACTCTGGTGGGTGGAGTATGGACATGGCAAAAATCATGGCGACTCCCAACAATTTGCCTCTGAAACAAAATGGATATTGCAATGTATGCAGTACCACCTCCAGAACCATTTTCTCCTGTCCTCTGTTTCTCACTCCATTGGCCAGGAGTACATTGCCAAATGAGTTGCCGAGGAATGATTTGCTGAGGTTATACGATGAGTAGTGTTTAAAGGAAAATTAGGAAGTAAGCTTGAAAACTATATGACAGCATGCCTAAAACTTACTTATTCTGCCCAGCTTCACCTTCAGCCCCTGCCACTGTCTTCAGGGACAGATGAGCTGCACAGAGGCAGTGGACTCTCTTGCTTTGGTCCAGGTATATGGGGAGGACGACAGTCAAATCAGGCTGTCAAGGGGGAATGCTAGATGTGATTGCCAGCCAATCAGATCTTCTGGCACAGCATAGGCACCTAATGCTTGTTGACGAATGGGTAGATCTGATTAATGAATGATTACAGTTTTCACTTTACTCCCCTACTCTGTTATCATTTCTTAGTTTGCCCCTATCACTCTCTTGCCCAATAACATTAATGAATTCACTTTGTTATTAGTTCATTCATCCAGTTAGTGGGTCAGTTACTTAATGCATCAATCAACAAATACTCATTAACAGCCTATTAAATGCTAAGAGGTATGCTAGGTTCTTGGAATGGAAGAACCGTAGTCATGATTTAGGGGATTCTTGGTAAGTAAAGGAGCCAGAGAAGTAAATAGTAATTCTCAACAACAAAGAAAGGGGCTGGTACACGTACAGAGAAATGTCAGAAGAGCAGGACGCAGTACATAATTTCAGGACTCACTGCAAAATGGAAATGTATGTTCCCTTGTTGAAAAATTAAGAATTTCAAGTTGGCTATAGCAGAGCATTAACCAAGTGCAAAGCCTTTCTAGGCATGGAACTCTATGCTGCCTCTGAGGTTGCATGCCCACGGAGCTGTCCCGCATGAGGACTGTCTGATTATCAATGTGTAGAATATTTCTGGAAGGTTTTTGGAAGAAGTGACATAGGAACTCTATTTTTAGAGAAGAATTGGAGTTTGCTTGGCAAGGTTGGGATAGGATGTAAATAAATAAAGAGATGGACCTTTTACATTTCTTTTCAACTGTAAAAAGGCGAATGTTGTGGCCAGGAAATAATTGGTTCAGAAGTTGATTGAAGAAAGAGAATGGAGTGGCCAGACTTGAACATAGAAAAGTAGATAAGAAGCAGGTCATGACTGTCCTTGCAGCCATGCTAAGGAACATGGGTATCTTCCTTCTATTTATTTTATTGAGGTAATTTACCACAAAATGCACAAATCTTAAGTGCACATTACTAGGACTTTTTATATTGCGTATAACAATTTTACCACCACTTGCATACAAGTATAGAATATTTTGTCATCCTAGAATGTTCCCTGTGTTTCTTTCCAGTCAATAGCCCAATCCCTCATAATCCCTGTTTTGATTTCTATCACTATTCTTTCGTTTTGCCTTTCTTAAGTTCATGTAAATGGAATTGTACAGTACATACTCTTCCTTTTGTTTTGCACCTTTAGATTTTAACGAATGACTTCACAGCCAATTTTTCAGTTAATCCTCACAGCAATACTGTGAAGAAATTATTTTTGGTCCTCCTTTGTACAGGGGAGGGAATTAACACTCATAGTTACAAAATAACATGTCATGTCACATGGCTAACAAGTAATAAAATCAAGGCTCGAAATCCATTCTTCCAACTCTAAGCTAAATTTCCCTTCCTGTTTTTTACAACTGCCTATTTGGGCATTTATAACTGATAAAATAACATAACGGAACTTAAGAAAACGCAAATTTTGAAAAATTAAAGTTTAAAGCACTTGAAAACTTTAGCATTTTCATTAACAATGATAATGATTTTGATAATCATCATGCTACAAATATGAAAGTGGATTGACTTTCCAAACATAAGATTTCTGAGCTAACAGAGATGGCCACCTTTTTTCTTCAAAACAATGTTTTTAAACCACCAAAAAGAAAAGAGATCGTTAGAAAAGTCAGATATAGTTTTCTAGACCTTTCTTTTTTTTTTTTTAACTCTCCTGTCACTGAAAAGAACTGTAGGAATTTCTTACCAACAATAAGAAAAATTTCATCTCCTTAAGTAGGTGTCTGTAACTTCAGTGACACCTAATTTTAACATATTTGCTGGGTTTTAAAAACACTACTCTGAGTATATCCTTTGGTTGATTAGTTTTGTCACAAACCACTTTCAATTTCTTTGGAAGTATTATTTTTAAAATGTATGCAGAACTTTAATTGGCTTTGACCACTGGGGAAGGAAATTTAGAAATAGGTACAAACAGATTTTGCATTAGTATGAGGAGGGAATGAATATAAGAAATTAAAACCAAATTTAGAGGTCCCACAATATTCCTGAACGTTTCCTGATGACTTTATCAGGAACTTGAGGGGGGAACAGTTTCTCTTGGGATACAGTTTCCTCCAGATCTTATCATCTTTCAATAACCTAACCCAGGCTCTAATCCCTTTTCCATTAAGGTTCGATTATTTCACACTGACCTTGATCCCTTGAAATAGTTCCTCATTTCATAACTTTTCATTTTATCCACCATTTGATTCTTAGTCGGTTCTTAGTAAACACAGCACCATCTTGTCCTAAATGCCTGTGTAGAAATAATAGAACCTACTATTGCTCAGCTCAAGACAGTAATTACCACCTAATCTTACCCTATTGAGAATCGCAACATTTCTTCAGAATTCTTCTGAGAAAATAAACCCCTTTAAAATCAACCATTTAGTGTGATATTCATTTTGTTTCTGACTTTGATGCCTCAAAAGTAAAAGCAGTGTAGAAATCAATTAAGCTACACGTCTAGAGGTGACAGTTTTCAAACGAATACTGTCCATTACAGTCACTTAGGGAAGCTCTTTTATGAATAAGACCTAGGAATGGTGTTGGAAATGTCCTAAGGGAAACTACTATGCAATTAATTGAACTTGCTGAAATTTCGACATTCTCTAAATTGTTTTGCAGTTAAAGTTTCCTTAGAGATGTACAGCCAACTGAGAGACATATGGCATACAGCATGCATCCTGTAGCTTTAGGAAACAATAAATTCACGTTGGAAAATCGAGCAATTTTTTGGTGTTCAGCAACACCAAAATGTCTTTTAAACACGTATGCTTATAAAAACGACTTTGTATTCATTATTGACTCATCCACCAATCCAAAAAAATATGTTCTGAGAGTCTACCAGACACAGTTCTAGGTCATGGAGAGAAATGAAAATAAAAAACAAGAAAGGTGGGCTTCCCTGGTGGCGCAGTGGTTGAGAGTCCGCCTGCCGATGCAGGGGACACGGGTTCGTGCCCCGGTCCGGGAAGATCCCACATGCCGCGGAGCGGCTGGGCCCGTGAGCCATGGCCACTGAGCCTGCGCGTCCGGAGCCTGTGCTCCACAACAGGGGAGGCCACAACAGTGAGAGGCCCGTGTACAGCAAAAAAAAAAAAAAACAACCAAAAAAAAAAAACAAGAAAGATTTTGATTGTGCTGTCATGAAACATATTAAAAGAGGGAAAGGGCAACAGTAGCAGACAGTGACAAATGGTGGGAAGTGCAACAGAGCAATAAGACAAGCAGTGTTTACAGGGACTGCTTGAGGTTGTGTGAATAACCAGGGGACAAAGGCCCATGTAGGAATGAACTTGTTATGTTTGAGAAACAGAGGGCTGTCTATATCTGGAACCCAGAAATGGAGAGAAGGAGAAATGAGAGAGGAGAGAGTGACGGGCTTCAGAATTGAAGAGTTTGCATTTTATTCTAATTGCAGTGGGCACATATAAGAGGGTTTTAAAGGAATAGCAATGGAGATTTTTTTTTTAAATCTGATTTTCATTACCAAAAATATCACTTAGGCTTGCTGCTGTCAGGAGAGTGGATTGTAGGAGGCATGTGGTACTGATGAAGAGCTGTTTGAGCCCTGGTCTTCAGGCCGGGGATGCTACCCCTGGGGGGGTAGTCATTCTAAAGAGTACCTGTGGCATGAATTGTTATAAGGGGATCAATTTACAACTCTTCGGCTTTCAGATGTGCTCTTTTCTAAGATTGGCCTTCCTGAAAATACTCTATGCATGTTCTACTTTCTCACCTCCCCTTTCACAATTTATAAAAGAAAGTTTCACCTCTTACCCATCCAAAAATCTACTACTGTGTATAGCCCTGCTAAAACCCTCTAGGACACCAAACTGTGGGACCGATTAGAAGTATTGGTTTTGGTACTGAAAACGTACCAAATGGGATAACAAATTCTTTTGCAAATCAGGTAATTTCCAATTCTTCACTTTAACAAGGTTGTTGAAAATATTTTTTGAAAGATCACAGTGTGATTGCTGGCCTATAGAGAGCTCCAGTATTTCAGTAATATTGCCGTAACAAAACTTCCTTTATCCATCTACTTATGCAAGTGAATAGAATACTCAGCTCTAACAATCTATAAACACATAAAAAAAAGAAAAAAGGAAGAGAATTGATGCTGAAGTCTGTGTCCTTTATTTTAGTCGTTTTTCTTTTTTGCCTAGCCATTTTTTTATATTTTATTTGATTTATTTTTTTATATAGCAGGTTCTTATTAGTTATATGTCATTCTTAATGTTTGTAAAATTTGTTATTTTATGTTCTTTTAATCAGCTATTAATAATAATCACAAGAGATTTTTAACACATGGAGTTTTATGATCACAGATTTTCTTTGTTGCTTTTTATGCTGCTTAGCATTGCCTTAGGTTAATGTGCCACAAGTTGTTTATCCATTAGCCGTTTAAGGATACATGGAAGCTTTCTAGTTTTTAGTATTTTAAATAAAGGTTCTGTGAACATTCATGTACAAGTGTTTTTGTGGGAAAATGTTTTCATTTCTCTTGTGTTAGATACTTAGGAGTGGAATCGTTGAGTCATATGTTGAATGTATAATTAACTTTAAAAGAAGTTGCCAAACCAAAGTGGTCATACATTTTACACTCTTACCAGCAAAGTGTTACAGTTCTGACTGATCTACATCCAATAACACTAGATGTTTTTCAGAACTTTTAATTTAGCCATTCTAGTAGAGTGGTGCTTGTATCTCACTGCAGTTTTAATTTGCATTTTCATGATGGCTAATAATACTGATAATCTCTTCATGTGGCTATCTGTCTACTTTCTTTTGTGAAGTATGTGTTAAAATATTTGATCATTTTTAAAAATGGGTCATTTTTCTTTTTATTATTGAGCTCTAAGTTTCTTTATAAATTTTGGATAAAAGTCCTTTTTAGGTATATGTATTAGAAATCTTTTCTTCCACTCTGTGGCTTGCTTTTCATTTCCTTAAGGAGAAATTTTGAAAACCAGATAATTTTAAATTAAATAAAATCCAATTTATCTTTTTCTTTCTTCTAGCTAAGAAATCTTTGCCTAACCAAAAGACATAAAAATATCTCCCTTTTTTTCTTCTAGAAATTTAAAAAAGTTTTTTTCATGCATAGGTCTTTGATACATTTGAGTTTAATTTTGTGTATGGTGCAAAATAGGCATCAAGGCTTATTTATTTCCCATATATTTTCCTATTAAATAACATTGGCATATTGAAATTTAATTGACCATTTATGTGTCGATCTGTTTCTGCACTCTCTACTTGCTCCCATTACCCTATATATCTACATTTTTGTCCAAATACCACATTTTCTTCATCAGTGTAGCTTTACAATATGTGTAAGTCCCTCAACTTTGTTCTGATTTTTCAAAATTTTTTCACTAATCTACATTCTTTGCATCTCTACATAATTTTTGGAAATAGATTGTCAATTTCTACAAGGAAGCAAGCATGGATTTTCAAAGGGGTGACACTGAATGTACAGATCACTTCTGGGAGAATCTCATTTTAACAATACGGAGTCTTCTAATCCATGGACATGATATATCTTCCTATTTATTTTAATTTCTTTAGTATTTATGAGCGATACTAGGTTCTTTTCAATATGCAGTCTTGTGTATCTTTGTTAAATTTATCCCTTTGGATTTTAAGCTTTCTAATGCCCTAAAGTGATAGTTTTACTAAAAATAGAACAACCATATGACCCAGCAATCCCACTACTGGACATATACCCTGAGAAAGCCATAATTCAAAAAGAGTCTTGTACCACAATGTTCCTTGCAGCTCTATTTACAATAGCCAGGGCATGGAAGCAACCTAAGTGTCTATCGACAAATGAATGAATAAAGAAGATGTGGCACATATATACAATGGAATATTACTCAGCCGTAAAAAGAAACAAAATTGAGTTATTTATAGTGAGGTGGATGGGCCTAGAGTCTGTCATACAGAGTGAAGTAAGTCAAAAAGAGAAAAACAAATACCATATGCTAACACATATGTATGGAATCTAAAAAAAAAAAAAGGTTCTGAAGAACCTAGGGGCAGAAGAGGAATAAAGACGTAGATGTAAAGAATGGACTTGAGGACACGGGAAGGAGGAAGGATAAGCTGGGACGAAGTGAGAGAGTGGCATTGACATATATACACTACCAAATGTAAAATAGATAGCTAGTGGGAAGCAGCCACATAGCACAGGGAGATCAGCTCGGTGCTTAGCTAGTGGGAAGCAGCCACATAGCACAGGGAGATCAGAGGGGTAGAATAGGGAGGGTAGGAGGGAGATGCAAGAGGGAGGAGATATGGGGATATATGTTTATGTATAGCTGATTCACTTTGTTATACAGCAGAAACTAACACACCATTGTAAAGCAGTTATACTCCAATAAAGATGTTACAAAAAAGATAATTTTAAAATGATTGCTTGTTGATCATATACAGAAATATAATTATTTTTATATTGATCTTACATCCTACAATATTGCTAAACTACCTGCTTCTTGTTTGTTTCTTGAATACTTGAAATGAGCATATATTCTGCACTTGTTGATAGAGTTCTACAAATGTCTTTAAGGGAATTTTAGTTATTCTAGTCTTAATTGTAATGTTTTTCATCATGAATATCCATCTTTATCTCTGACAATATTACTTGTCAAAATACTTTATCTGATATTAATATAGTCACTCCAAGTTTCTCATGTTTATTATCTTTTCCATCATATGCCTTGTATCGTCTTCATTTTTTACATTGAAAGTGCTCCTTTTTAATACTGTTCTTACAGTATCTGCATTTTATGTGGTATATTTAGACAACTTGCCTTTAATCTAATACCTGGATTTAAGTCTACCACTTTGCTCTTGTTTTCTCTTTGTTTCTTTTTTTTCTTTGTTCCTTTTTTACTATTTTTATTTTTGTATTTTTTTCGGTCAGTATTTCACTTTACATCGTCTACTGGCTTACAGACTAAACTTCTATGTTTAACTTTGAGGGTTTTGCTCCAGGGTTTACAATTTTTGCTTTTATATCATCACAACCTAACCTTCAAATGATTTCATACCATTTCCTATGTAAAGAAAAAAAAATAGTACCTTTTAATTTTTATCCATCTTATTCTTTTTCCAGACATTTGATTTTTATATTTGATATAAACCTCACAAATGTCTTTAAAGAAATTTAGTAATGAGAAAAATTTATATTTTTCTACATGTATACTGTTTATTGTGCTATTCATTCCTTTAGGTTGATCGAAATTTCCATGTGGCATTAATAGTCCCCCAGCTTAAAAAACATTCTTTAACATTTCTCTTATTGCAGCTCTGTTGGAGATAAAATATCCCAGCTTTTGTTTCTCTGAAAACATATTTTTTTTCTTTATTTTTTTTTTCTTTATTTTTGAAGGATATTTTTTCTGGTAGTAAAATTTTAAATTTGCAGTTTTATTTTTTCCCTTCAATTACATTATTTTTGTCATTTTCTTGTCATGTGGCTTGCATTTGATCTGATGAGAAACTGGTGATATTATTGTCTTTGTTTCTTCATATTTAATATACTTGTCATAGTTGTTTTACATTCTTTTAATTATCTGTTTTCAACAATTTTCTTATAGTGCATCTTGGTGTTCTATTTGGTTTGTTTATTTTTCTACAGGTTCTTTGAGCTTCTTGGATATGTGGGTTGATATTTCTCATCAAATCTGAAGCATCTTTTGACTGCTGTTTTCTTAAATTACATTTCTTTCCTCCTTTCTAAAACTCCACTTACCTGTATGCTGGGCATTTTGATCTTGTCGCACAAGTTCCTGAGTATTTCTTTATTATTTCAACTTTTTTCACATCTCTCTTCTTCTGTTCAGATAGTTCATAAGGCCTTTTCATCAAGTTCACCAATCTTTTCTTCTCTAGTTCCTAACTGGCTGCCAGGCCGATCCAGTGAAATTTTCATTTCAGGCATTGTATTTTTCGCCACTACCATTCATCTGGTTTAGTTTTTATAGTTTCTATTTATCTTTTCATTTTGTTCATATTTGCCTTTAAATTGGTAACATAGTAGTAACAAAAACTATTTTAAAATCCTTATCCTCTAATTAACTTTTTTATTTCTAGGTTTGTTTCTACTGACTAGTTACATGTTGTATTTTACTGCTTCTTTACATGTTAATTATTGTTTATTGGATCCTGGATATTTGAATGATACATTGTCGTTTATGTGAATTTTGTGTTTTTCCTCTAAAGAGTTACATTTTGTTCTGGCAAGCAATTCATTTATTATACTTTTGTGTCAGCATTTTCATTTTTAGAATATTTTAAAGGTTTTTTTTTTTTTTTTAAGGACAGATGAAGAGTAGCCTTTATTGCAGGGCCAGTTTATCCTTCCTTTTAAGGAATGGCCTTTCTGGAATCTCAGCTGAACATCTCAAGTGTTCAGCAAGGTCTCTCTACTTTGGCTGGTGAGAACTTTTAAAATTTCCAGCCATGTTGTGAAATCTGTCCATTTCCTAAATTTTAGCTCCCTATACTTGTTCTGTCTCCTAGTTGTCCTTTGCCCCATTTTGTGAATTCTTACCCTAATATGCTATGTTTCTGTGCAGTGTTAGAAAATAACTTTTTAAAAGAATTCTCCAATTCTCTAGTTCTTTATAAAAGAGTCTGGAGTTATTCTATTGTGTGCAGAAGCTTGATATCGTGAGTATCAAACTTTTATATTTATCATCCAATGAACCTTTGAAGAGTAGATATAACAGCTTATTTTTACATGCCAATGTTGATAAGCAGTAACAAATTACCATCCTTTGCAACTGTTTAAACTCGCAATAAAAATTTTTAGATCTCCACTTAATATCATGCAAAGAGAACAAACATGGATTTCTCAAATGTTTGAGGAAGTATGTAAGCAACAAATTTAGAAGACATCTATATTAACAGATATTAGAGTAGTTCAGGCAAAAAATGATGATGTCTAGGGTGATGCTAGTGGTGAAAATGGAAATGGTATGGATTTAACATATAGTTTGAAACGTAACTTCCATTTAGAGCATAAATGGAAGAAAATAATTAGGAAAACTACTGTTTCATTATTTTAATGTCCCATTTTAGGATCTGTGCTGTATATTTTATCCTTTAAGCACAAAATTAAAAAAAAAATGGTGTTGGAGAAAGGACAGTTTGAGTATTTAGACTTCATATTCTCTTGTGTTAAAAAAAGAAATAGAAAGTCATGCTATTGTTAATTTGTAAATATTTAAACACATAATTCATAAAAATATGAGGTAATACTTAAGTATTAGCTCACTCTTCAGCATTAATTTACAATTCTAATTCTTACCATACAAGAAGCTGCACTATTTTACTGAATATGTAAGACACATAGAGTTAGATATTCTGAAAAGAAATTACTTTGATGTTGATATTTTTAAGACTTACAATGTGTAAAACTAGTCAAATACCTGGAATTAAAAAATACAGGTGTAACAGGTACATGCATATGTATAACCCCCAAGTACAAATAATATAGGCAACAACTGATATCATGTAGAGTTTGAATCTGTTATATGCAGACATGATGAGAGTGATTATAGAGAAGTATTTTTACACTGTTAATAAAACCTTAAGACAAAAGTCTTAAATGAGTTTATAATGAAAATTTTTGTGGGAGATAATGTTTATGTCTCTGAAATAATGGCTGTATTCTAAAATAGAAAAACATGATCTCTATTTACCAAGAAGATGTGATGTCTGTTGGCATTTTTAGAGTCCATTTCAGGCAAGAGAAAATGATCATAAGTTTAGTAAATGCAGTATTATTTATTATGTTCTGTTTTCTGGTGGAAAAGAGAAGCTATATAATTAATGACAAAGGGAGCTTTGAAATTTCTAGGCTAACAACCAGTCAGTTTTCAAGGTTTCTAACTCATTTAGTGATTGAGTGTATGTGACTTTGGAACATTTTTATCCAGCTACTCTACAACTTGATTAAAATACAATACTCTGGGTACCCAATGTGGGAACAGATTCTTAAAATAAGATAGCAACATCCTGTTGGTACTTTAAATGCTAATCCCTATTGATAAGTCCAAAATAAACCCACTTTACACTGACTTCAATGCTTTAAAAAAAAAATTTCCCCCCAAAAATGTTTTTTTTCTATGGGCAATATCTAGAATTCAGAAAAGAATAAAAAACATTTAAAATGATACTGGAAAACTATTTGAAAGTTCTTTTCATCTTTTGAATGTCAAATAATTATTCTCAAATTTACTTTCATGTGAGATCCAGTCATGGAGAAAAGTAGCCAAAAAGAAAAAAAAGCTATTATCAATTTATTTTTGTTTGTTGTTAAGCAGGATTGATCTGGATCAGAACCATCATGACTGTGATAATCTGTCCAAGTCTCTGCTATTCACATTGGACAGAGGGATCATGAAAGGTTGAGGTATAAGTAGCTCTCAGAAGGCATAACCAAATATACTTCTAGTCCAAGACTCCTACTTCACATGTGGCAGGGATTTCCCCCCTAAAATCCAAACACAATGCCTGAGAAATGTGTCTTTGCTTTTACTGCAGGATCCTAATAGTTGTGCACAAATATATGGAAAAACAGTAGAAGGAAGAGAGAAGTCAGGTGAAAATGTGTTCATTACGTAGGACCACAAGATGAATCAAACTATCTAGCAACCTAAGAATCAAATTCAACCTTTAGTAGGATTTCCCTAAATTTCACCAGCCAGAGTCCATTTACTTTATTCTCTCCACTATTTATATGGACCAATGTTTTTAAAAAGCTATTCTTTGCTTTTTCATTTTCTTAACAGTTCCTTTTGAAGAAACAAACTTTTAACTTTGATAAAATCCAATGCATTAAATTTTTCTATAGTTTGTGCTTTCTATACTCTATTTAAAAATTTTTCACCTAACTTTAGGTCACTAATAACTTCTCCTCTTTTATATTACAGAAGTTTTATAATTTTATCTCTTACATTTAAGCCTATAATTATTTTTCAGTGTTTGTGTATGGTGTGATGTAAGGGTTGAGTTTCATTTGTCTAACGTATATATATTTTGCATATTGTTACACAGTTATTCCAGCACCATTAGTTGAAATGATTATCTTTTGGCTATTCAATTGCCTTGGCACCTTGACAAAAATAAATTGGCCATGTATGTATGGGTGTATTTTTGGACTGTTTGTAATGTTCCATTCATCCATATGTATATTTCAACCCAGTATCACAGTGTCTTTATTGCTATAGCTTTACAATAATAATCCTTGAAACCATGAAATATGAGTCTTATGGTATTGTTCTTCTTTTTTTACCAATTGTTTTGAATATTTTAGGTCCTTTCCACTTATATATGATATATATTTTAATTTATATATTATATATTACTATATTTATATATATCTTGTATGTCTAAAAAAGCCTACTGGGATATTAATTTGGGTTACTCTGAGCCCATAGGTCATTGTGAGGAGAACTGACATCTTAACAATTTTGAGTCTTAGATCCATGGACAAGTATATTTCTTTATTAACTGATATATTAGAAATATTCTCTCAGCAATATTTTGTAGCTTTCAGTGTATGGATATTGTGTACATTTTGTTAATTTTATACTTAAGTATTTTTAAAATTTTATACCTTAATAAATGATAGTTTTATGCATTATTACCAATTTATTTGTTCATATTCATATAGAGAAATATAATTGAGTTTTGTATATCAACAAAACCCTACAATTTTACTAAATTCTCTCATTAGTTCTAGTAGTTAATTTAAAAAATTATTTAGTATTTTCTACATAGGTGATCAAATTATCTTAGAATAAAATAGTTTTACTTATTTCCTCCCAATCTGTATGGCATGAAAGGCGCCTTTCACAACTTTGTAATAAGAAGACAAAAAACCCACTTAAAAAATGATCAAACTATTTAAGCAGACATTTTAGCAGATATATGGGTGGCTAATAATTATATAAAAAATCTTTAACGTCATTAATCACTAGGTATAAATGAATTATAAACTAAAAATCAGATACCATTATCCACACTCTAGAATAATTAAAATTAAGAAAATGATAATACAAAGTGTTGGCAAATATGTGGAGAAACAAGAATTCTCATATATTGCTTCCAGAATTATAAAATTGTGCAGTCACTTCATTTTTTTAGTTTCTTCTAAATTTAAACATATACTTACTATTTGGCACAGCAGTATTACTTTTGGTCATTTAAGAGAAATGAATACCTGTGTCTACACAAAAATTTGTATATAAATATTCATAGAAGCTTTTTTCATAATAATACTAATTTGGAAACAACCCAAGTATCTAATGGATAAACACCACAAATATCAAATGGATAAACAAATTTGGTATATCCTTTCAATGGAATAGTACTCAGTCCTAAAAGGTATAAACAATGGATACTTGGAACAATATGAGTGAATATCAAAAGCATTATGCTAAGTCAAAGAAGTCAGACACAGTAAAAGTGCATCCTGTATTATTCCATTTATAATGCAAATATAGAGAGAAATGGCAAAATAAGAGTCATAGAAAACAAATCACTTATCTATCTTTGCGTTTGTTGCTTGTGCTATTGGTATTATATTCATGAAATCTTTGCCAAGACAAGTGTCATGAAGGTATTTACCTATGATTTTTTTCTAAGTGTTTTATAGTTTCACATCTTATATCTAAGTCTTCAATCTATTTTTGAGTTGATTTTTGTGTATGATGTTAAGATGAGGGTCCAGTTTCATTATTTTGAGAGCGGGTATACAGTTTTCCCAGCAGCATTTGTTGAAGGACTATCCTTTTCCTGTTGTGTATTCTTGACATGCTTGTTGCAGATCAGTTGACTCTGTATGCGTGGATTTATTTCTGGACTCTATTCTGTTCCATTTGTCTACATATCTTTCTTTCTGCCATTATCATAATGTTTAGATTACTGTAGCTTTGTAATATGTTTTGAGTCATAAAGTACAAGGCCTTTAACTTTGTTCTTTCTCTAGATTGTTTTCACTCTTCAGGACCTTTTGTGATTCCATAGGAATTTTAGGAATTTTTTTTCTAAAAAATTGCCAATGACGTTTTGATAATAATTACATTGAATCTGTAGTTAGCTTTGGGTAGTGTGGACAATTTAACAATATTAAGTATATTAAGTCTTCCAATCCATGAGCACAGCATATCTTTCCATTTGTTTGCATTCTAATTTCTTTCATCAATATTTTGTACTTTTCAATGCACAAGTGTTTCACCTCCTTAGTTAAGTTTATTTCTAAGTATTTTATTCTTTTTATGCTATTATGTACATTAGATTGTTTTCTTAATTTCATTTTCAGATAGTTTTTAGTGTATAGAACACAAATGATTTTTGTATGTTGATTTTGTATCCTGCAATGTTACTGAATTCTTTTATTAGTCTAACAGAGTTGTGTGTGTGTGTGTGTGTGTGTGAGAGAGAGATTGTGGAGTCCTTAAGGCTTTCTATATATAAGAGCCAGTCATATGCAAAAAATAACAATTTTATTTCTTCCTTTCTGATTTGGATGTATTTTATTTATTTTTCTTGCCTAATTGCTCAGGCTAGGACTTCCAGTACTATGTTGAATAGAAGTGCCAACAGTGAACATCCTTGCATTGTTCCTCATCTTAGAGGAAATTTTTCAGTTTTTCACCATTGAGTATGATATTAGCTGTGGACTTTTTAACTATGACCTTTATTATATTGAAGTAATTTCCCTCTATTCCTAGTTTTTTAAGAGTTTTATCATGAAAAGATGTTGAATTATATCAAATGATTTTTCTGCATCTATTAAGATGATCATGTGAGTTCTCTCTTCTCTATTTTATCTCTGATCTTTGTTATTTTCTACCATGTACTCTAAAAATCCCACTTCTGTGTATTTATCCAAAAGAATGGAAATCAGCGTCTCAAAGAGATGTTAACACTCCCATGTTCATTGCAGCACTATTCACAATAGTCAAGATGTACAAGCAATCTAAATGCCCATCAACAGACGAATGGATAAAGAAAACATGCTACATACATGCAATGCAATATAATTCAGCCTTAAAATAGAAAGAAATCTTTCAATATGTGACAACATGGATGAACCTTGAAGACATTGTGTTCAGTGAAATAAGCCTGTTACAGCAAGACTGCAAGATTCCAGGTATATGAGATATCTAAGAGTCAAACTCATGGAAGCAGAGAATGTAGTAGTGGTTGCCAGGGACTGAGGGGAGAGGAAACAGCTGATAATCAACAGGTATGAAGTTTCAGTGCTGCAAGATGAATAAATTCTAGTGATCTGGACGATATTGTGCTTACAGTTTGCATTATACACTTCAAATCTGATAAGAGGCTATATCTCATGTTAAGTGTTCTTATCAAAATAAAATGAAAAGAAAGGAAAGAAAAATAATCATTGGTTGTCAAGGCCAAGGGTAGGAAAGAAGAATGATTGCAAATGAACAAGAAAGAACTTACTGTGGGAGATAGAAATGTTCTATATCATGACTGGACTGACTATGCACTTCACAAAATTCTAAATTGACACTGACATACAAAAAAGAGGGGTTAAACTGCAAAAGCATTATTATATTCAACAAACTATATTCATTATGTAACTGTTTTTTCCCTAGTTATCTAAAATATGTTAAGAGCTTAATAAACATCCAGATCTTTAGCAATTGGATTATTAAAATGTTTGCTATTATTCCTGTCAGAAGCAAGACAGATGCAATCTTTTACTTAACTGATTCAGCATTATCAATGGATACCTTTAAAATATTACTGTTTTTTTGAAATTGTGATTATAAATCATAGATGCCTTCTTACCTGATTCTCAATCCCTTCAAGGCAAAGGCACCCCAGCAGCAACTGTTTTGAATATAGATAATGGAATGCCTCCAAACAACTGAAAAACCCTTTGCATGTATAGCTTTTCTATTCTTTCAGGGTCTCTGGGAAATGAGTCATAAAAATATAAATTCTTCCTTGTTTCTACTGATGAAAATGGCTTTCGCAGTTGGATTTCCAGAGGTGAAATCTGTGACAGCTGATGTGAGATTAGAATTTAGAATTAGCTTCATCTGCAATGCTGAGGTTGGAGCCTGTAACAGAAAGGAATCTGGGTGGGGCTTGAGATCTGGACTCTTGCTTTTGCTTTACATTCAACTAGGCATGTGATCTTTAAGTCATACATCCATAGGGTTGTGAAAACCAAGTACAGCAGTAATAAGTCATCGATATTATGGGTTTCTACCAGGACAGCCACTATCTCAGTGTGCAGTGTGCCTGGCTTTGGGATGTGATTGGGGTACCACAGCCACTCCTTGCTGCCTTTCCCATCTTACTCTTCCAACTTGAGGTGTGTGTTGGGGATGGATGGGTAAGGCCTGGGAACGAGACCCCGGAACCCAGAGGAATCTCAGCCACTCTTCATTCTCTTAGATCACCCCTACATCACAAGGGTACTCTGCTGCTTCCTGCCCTTCCAGAAACATGTCAAGTTTCTCAATGATCTCCTGCAAGGAAAAGGCTGCTTCATCTCTCCACCATGGCAGAAAGCCCTAAAGCAGTACATTGCAAACTCTTGCCACCTGTTTGAATTCAAAGACAAAAGTGCAAGAGAGCACACACAATTTAATGTCAGTAATTTTCTCACTATACATCCTGTGCAGTTGCTGTCTGTAATACATTAGAGCTTCCTGAGATTAAAAATAGAGGGGGAAAAGAGTGTGGAGATTTCAGTTTTCTTAGTGGCAGAATTTTCTGCACGGATATGACTTCTGGTGTCATGAAATATAAGAGGGATGATAATAAGGGTTTATGGGAAAGTGCTTTTTAAATCTGGAAAATCCTACCCCAACACTGAGAAACTTTTAAATAATTTGGCTATCACCTGTTCCAGGATTGGGCAGAAATGTACAGGTGAAAAGGTATAGGATGTACTAATTAGATTTAAGCCTCTAGAGACCTCCAGAACTGAGAATCACTTCTCAGATACTTTTTCCAACTCCTCCACCCTACCATCCTTGGCCTCAGTTTTTCCAGCTGTACAGTTATACCTAGGAAGCCATTCCCTAACAAAGGCTAATGTGCAGTTTTTCTCCCAACTCCCATGGCCCAGGTTGAAATGGCCTACATGTTCATTCTGACTTTGGAGCAGAATTTTTCTCTCTGTGTTACTAGCGGACTCCCCAGAAATCAGAACTGCAGTATGGTTATCGGCTCTGGCATATGCTTTGGCTACTTTAGGCATTGTATAGCGTTGTTTCATGGTCATTATCGATACAATTAATTAATTTTTCCTCTGGTGGTCTGTTTTATGTGAATCTTCAGATATTTTCCTATATTCAGGTGTGTCTTCTTAACCTGACATTGATGGAGAAATTGCAGTCAAGCTCTCCTTTAAAAGTCAAAGACGTTGATTCTTAGGAGCACTCATTAACCACAAAAATCAAGTCTTCTAAGCCCTCTCACTGAACATCCTGGTGTTATAATATGGCAAATGCTGCTGAGGTTATTCAGGTCTTTTCAGGGGGTATATTATACATCAGAAAGCACTTACAGGACTGTAAAAAAATGTCCTTCCTTGGGAGAGATTGTAATGCTGAAAGGTTTACTGAATGAATGGAAACTGGCATGGTTTGTTCATTTCATCTTTCTAAAATTTGACACTGAAAAAAGTTATTTTTGCTTAGAAAGCTCTCCATATCAGTTCAGAGAGTAGATTTCCTAACTGAATAGGGATTTAAAGAAGAAAGAGAAGAAGATGGAGAAGAAAGAGAAACCATCATAACGCTGGTGTAGGAGCTACTGTCTCCTTGGTACATTTATGCATGAATTCAGGCCACAACCAAAATTATCATCCCTCTTATATTTCATAACACCAGAAGTCACATCCGTGCAGAAAATTCTGCCACTAAGCAAATTGAAATCTCCACACTCTTTTTGCCCTCTATTTTTAATCTCAGGAAGCTCTAATGTATTACAGACAGCAAATGTGCAGGACGTATATGCAACCCGTGATCTGACATTCATAGAACTGGACTGGAGAGTAAATAGCTAATACTGCCTCCATCCATGTTAAGTCTAAGTGATTCTCTGGAAGAAAGGAGTTGCAAAGTAACATGAAAGCCTATGTCGGAGATTAGCAAATTCTGTTTCTTTCTCATTGTTGTTTGCTCTGTTCATGGTTTAGCAGTACATCAAACATCAGAGGTGAAACCAATGTCTGTAAAACCAGTTCTAAAGTCCATCAGGATCCCTTAAATTATCTCAGGATAGTCACAGGGGTGCTGTACACTGATGTTTGTGCATGAGGTTGAACAAGGCAGCTCTGTAAAATTACAGTAAAATTGATCTTTTTTGCCTTTCAAAGCTCAATGAAAATACCAGCTCCAAGTAGAAGGCAAACAATGTGGTGAACAATTTTGCTGATTGTGATGAATTCCTCATAGACCTCAATATTTCAGACTTTTAGCATCTTTCACAGAGATGAATTTTAAAAATGATGTGATGGCACTGAAAATGTGGACTGAAAGTTCACCGTGCAAAGCTTAATGCCTTGGGGCTTCCCTGGTGGCGCAGTGGTTGGGAGTCCGCCTGCCGATGCAGGGGACGCGGGTTTGTGCCCCGGTCCGGGAAGATCCCACATGCCGCGGAGCGGCTGGGCCCGTGAGCCATGGCCGTCCGGAGCCATGGAGCCATGGCGCGTCCGGAGTCTGTGCTCCGCAACGGGAGAGGCCACAGCGGTGAGAGGCCCGCGTACCGCAAAAAAAAAAAAAAAAAAAAAAAAAAAAATGCTAAGAAAGCCAAGAAAGCATTATCCACAATGTCCCATCAGCTGATGAACTAGAATAAATTAAGTCCCAACTCAAGATGAATTCCCTTTAGCAAAAACATTCTTCAGAAACTACATGTTGAGGAGTGAAACAAAACTACAACAAAAAATAACAAAAAACTCTACTCTTTTTTTTTAAGTTTCATTTTATATTGGAGTATAGTTGATTAACAATGCTGTGTTAGTTTCAGCAAAGTGATTCAGTTAAACGTATACATGTATCCATTATTTTTCAGATTCTTTTCCCACTTAGGTTATTATGAGCACAGTTCCCTGTGCTCTACAGTAGGTCCTTGTTGGTTATCTATTTTATATTTAGTAGTGTGTATATGTCAAGAGGAAACAAAACTCTCCTCTCTTGACCCAAGTTTTCTCATCTGTAAAATAGGGATCATAGATCTTAGCCTTTCTTGTATCCTCTACCTCTCATGGTTCTTTCCAGATTACAATTAGGTAACGTAGTGAAAATGCTGTAAGGTGGACCTGTTTCTCCAAATCCCTAGTCTGTGGCCTCCTGTTAGGCTGAATATCATCTCTCTAAATTCCAACACAATTCCCAGAGCAAGGCTCTATATGTCATGTGTAATGCATTTCTTTCAATCTTGTATTATATTTATTTATCAGTATATCTCACCTCGCTACTGGAGTTCATTCCTGCACAATCCATGTCCGTTTCTACTTTGTTCCCCAGCAGGAAGCATGGTGCTATGAATGGAGTTGGTTCTCACTAGAGTCAAAGTTAGAATGAATATGCTCCTCGCACCTTGGAGGGACCCGTCCTCCTGTCTCCATCTGGGACCCTTGGAAATGTTTCTGCCTGTCAAAGTTTGTATGGAATAACTCTTTCATTAAGAATTCACCATCTGCTGGGATTTCTTTCCTTTGGAAAATTGCTAATTCTTTGGTTATTCCTCTTTCCCACACTCTGACTTTAATGTGCACCCACTAATAGGGAACTCCTTGGTTTTTTCTGCAGTGCCTAGTACAAGGCCCTGTATATTTTAAAGGTTCAGTCAATTTTAGTTGAATTAACAAATTAATATTTTCAATTGTTACCACCCTTGGATCAGACTCTACTTCTCCCTCACTTGGGCCAAAAGCATATGAAATATAAATGGCTTTGCAGCCCCAGAACACACTTTTCTAAAATAATGGGCTGACATTTCTCCTGGGCTGAAACATAGCCTCAGGGGTAACTCAAATGGCCAAGATAATTCCTGGGCCACTAATGCCACACTGGTGACCTTTTGGACTAGGCCCATTTTAAGACCCCGAGCAAAGGGCAAAGTGATAAAGGAACTAAGTCATAAAGGAACTAAGGTTGATCTCCTGAGCACTTCCACCTGCTGGTTCTAAAGCCTTCTTCCCCACATCCAAGAGCTCAGCATCTTTACACCATCTTCTAACTGTTCAGAGCTTCCCACACAGGGTGGTCCTGTTCCGCTTGTTCTGAAATAAGACCACGACCATTCTCTAGCCATTATCCGGGAACTACTTTCTAGGATAAACCACAGTTTCCAATAAAAGCCAACCCAGCTTCTAAAGAAACTGTTCTTAAAAGCTTTTATTCTAAATATTTCAAACAAGAACCAAGCATTCTTCAGAAAATAGAACGTAGTGCAATTTGAAAGAGAACAGATTTTCAGAAGTGCCCCAACCATGTCTGGCCGAATACAATTTATTTGACCTTAATGGGGAAGACCATAATGTTCTTGTTTTGAATTCTCTCTTTAGAAATGGTCTTATCAAAATAATCCTCCTGCATCAGCTTAACGGCTGTTTGACAGCAGATCAAATATAGAAGTAACCAAAGCTGAAAAGTACTATATTTCTGCACCATTTTGGCATCCGAAATGTGATGGATCGACTCTGTGGGTGAATTAAACAAGAAAAGACTTTCATTCCACTTTCAAAGTTTTACAACTGTAAAACAACCCTTTGGATGTAAATTCACATCCTCGGACTAATATACAAGCAACCATTCCAAAGATCTAATTACAGCATCAATAGAAAGAAACATCGCCATAATCATCCACCATGGCGCCAAAGGGGTTGAGCAAATCGAATTTGAACTTTTCTTTCATGCCTGCCAATCACTGCCTGGCTTTTCAAAAATGGATCAAATTCCATTGAAACTGCTGGGAATAAGGCAGAGGAAAGTGAAGATAAGCAAGAAGAATCAGATCTGATAGGGATCCGAATTTGGGATAACATTCAGTCTCCTTCCTGTCTTACTCCGTCCTTCCGACTCCCTATTTGCCCATCAGTCCCAGCTGAGTAGTATTTCAGATTCCAGTCCCGTTGTTCCAGAGAGAGGCTATTTTGTCAGCCTGGGCCTCAGAACAAAGTAGAAGGGGGTCCCACTTGACCTATACTGGTGAGAAAGATTATTTATTTAATTATTATTCATGTCAAAACCACTTATCTCTGTGTTTCTTTTATCTGAAAGAAGATATGTATTTTTAAGGTGTACAAAAGATCTAAACTTTAGAAATAGTGAAAGTATTAGAATAAATTTTCAATTAATATTTGTGCGTCATCAAGGTATGGGAGACTTTCTCAAGGAAGATCAGAAACTGAAAACTGTATAAAAGTAAAGAAAAATGCATAGGAATTTACAAAAATTAAAAATATTATAACAAAATACATCATAAATGAAGTCAGCAAAGTCAAAGTCATGATACAAAAGTCAAAAGACAAAGTGGAGGACAAGTGTGCATAATTTGAATGAAAATTTGTTAATAACCTAAGTATTCAAAAGAACCCCTAAAAACGACAGGAAGAAGACAATGTGGAAAATGTTCAGTGGATATAAACAGGGTAATCACAGAAAAGGAAACATTTTCAACTTCATCAGTGGTCAGGATAGTAAGAATTACGATGAAGAGTTATCATTGGGCTTTTAAAATTAGCAAAAATTATTAAGATTTGCAACCTCCACTGCTAGGTGAGAAGATAAATTGATACAGTAGTCTGGCATTTTTTTAAAAATGTAATACCCTTTGATTCAACAGTGTCAATTTGGGAATTGATCTTGGGAGAAATCAAGTACCTAAGCCTACAGTTATACATAAATGAATGTTTACAGCCGCACTGTTTTTAGTAGCAAAACCCTGGAGATAATCTGAAAGTCCATCAGTAGAGGGATAGTTGACTGAATATGTGGGATACCCACCTAGCTGGTCCTAGGATTCCCATGTAGCTATTGAAAAGAGTGAGCTGGGGCTGTTACCCCTGATCTGTATTACATTGATGGGTGGTGGAAAACACCAACTGCATAGTAAAATGAAGAGATGGTACCATCCTTGCTCTTGAATGTTCTTGCCTCCTTTCCTTTGACTTGCTTTTCCTCTCTTCTTCGCAAGCCATTCATCACCATCTATCTTGTCTAATTCTGACATTCTTAAAATATTCAACAGGAGCCTCGGCTTATCAGGAAGCTCAATTGGTCAACCCAGCTGGGCTATGTGTCCATCACCTGTGCTGCCTAGTTATCCTGAGCAGACCTCAGTCACAGCCATTTATTCAACTCTTGGTTTCTTGTAGACCATGAACTCTTTGAAACAAGGGACTATATATTTTATCTCAGCATGCCCAGCATGGTATATAGATGTAATATCTGACATAAGGGGTGATTTATCAAACTCTGTTGAATAGGTGAAAAAGTAATCGGTCCCATCACATTCCCCAAATTAATATCTAGATAAGTAATTGTAGAATATTAGAATTAGTTGGAACATCACCAAATACAGAAGAGTATCCTCTGCTGGGTACTTTCTTGCTTAAGCAGTGGTACCCCTGTGAAGAGCTATGAAATCCCCAAGACATTTGTGCACCAACATTGGCTGAAGACAAAACTTTTCTTGAAAGTTTCCAAAGTTGCTCATAAAGTATAGAAATTTTAGGATTGTGTATACAAATTCATATGCTTGCTAAAGTGTGAGCACCACCTCCTAGAGAGCAGTGCTCAGACTTGAGCAAGCATAAGAAAAGGAAAAAAAGGAAGGAATAAAATGTCTTTATGAAGTTGTCTGGCAATAGAGTGAACACTGCATTCTGTGTAATGATCAAACTCTTTCTTTTGCCCTCTGATAGATGGAAAAGTGAAAGTGATCCCATTGGCCTGCGGTATTTCTCCATTCTGTTTTAATTTTAGGTCTTTGAAGTCTTCATTTGTTTTGTTTGTTCTTGTGACGGTTACTGAGCCACATCTTGCTACATGTCCATGACCAACTTGCAGAAAACGCCATAGAGCTTAGTGATTAAGAGGCCAGGTTTTGGAGTTAGAAAGACCAAGGATAGAATCTTGGCTTTGCATTTACTGGCCATCTGACCTTGAATAAGGTGACCTAATCTCTTCAGCTTCAGTTGCCTTGTCCATACACTAGGAATTAGAATAATGGAAAGTCTCTCATAGACTGTTAAGCATTGACAGAAAAAAATATGCAAAGTGCTTAGCAGGTTCCTGTGCTCATTATTTAGTTTATGTTTTTGTTATTATTATGACCAAATTCCATCAGCTCTAAAAAGTGTGTTTACTCACAACTTATCTTTGAAATCAATCAGGATACATCCTACAGGTGGCATCTTATAGTTACTGAATGGTATATAAATCAGGATTCAACTTACAATAGATGGCATCTTAGGTTTGAAGAAAAAGGCTATTGTTAGTACCGTTGGCAGGTTTCTGGGTGGGACTGACTTGAGCATCAGATCGTGATGGCTAGGGTCAGTGTGCCATCCTGCAGCAGTACCATTCTTTGCTGCATCTCTTCTCCCCATCCCTCGAACTATGGAAACTCAGAGCCCCAGTGGTTTCCTAGTGACCTCTGAAAATGTGTTTTCCAGTATGGTAAAGAGCTGGTGTGATATTCTCAACAAAGAAGGTCTCAAACCTGAACTAAAAACACTCTAACAAGGAAGGATGGCCACTTTATTATTGACTCATGCCTAAGTTCACTAGGACGACTTCTGGAACCTCTTCCTGATCCACAGTTCTGACTGTGACCGTGACCAAAGAGATCCCATGTTCTCTGTCTTTGCAATCTCTACCATACGTGGTTTCCATTCTCCCAAATCCTTCAAGTACCTGTCCCGAAGCCTTTCCCTGACATGGCTGAGGTTCCCACTAGCATTTCCTTCATGCCCATCCTCTGCATTGTCTCAACAGGCAATCTCTCTGAGTTTTCCTTTTTACCAAAATGACAAGAGCCAAGACAAACCAATTTTATGACAATGTCTAGTCTTGTAAATGGTCTTCATCTGTCGTCCTCTTGAAAGCTCCTCACTAAGCTTTGTAACCATGTCATTAAAGTTGTTTCTCTTAATATGCAGTTAACAAAAATCAAAATGATTCAACATAAAAGGCATAATTTGCACCCATAGCTTCCACAAGCCCTGAGATGTGTGATATGGTAGATTGTTCAGTGGCTACAAATTCCCTGTTGAATCTAGGCTGGCGTTCTGACTTGCTTTGAACAATAGAATGTGGAGGAAATGAAAGAATATCATGAAAATTCTGGAACCTGAGCTTCAAGAGGCTTTGCAGTTTCCATCTGGGCTCACCTGGAATGCTGTCCTGAGCTATCCATTCCATGAAGAAGCCTGGGATGGGGAGAGAGAGACCTAGCCACCCCAGTCATCCCAGGCGAGCCCAGGCTTCTATCTACCCACCAGCTGAACACAGTGACATGAGTGAGCTCAGGAGAGACCGGCAGAAGAACCCCACAGCGAACCCGCCATATTGTAGACATAAAAAATGGCTGTCGTTTGAAGGCATTACATTTAGAGTGGTTTTTATACACCAGTAGGTGACTGAAAGAAGCCAAAGGCTTTCAATAGCTAGAACATATGTCTCTAAATTAGAGACTGAAAGAAGAAGGCCTGTAGGAAGAAATCTGACAATAAAACATGAAAAAAAAGTTTCACTTCACTTTTATTGAACTTTGGTTTCTGTCACTCCAGTGTATGTGACATGTGAAAGGCTTTATATTTTATAGAGCTGTAAAGATGAGTACTTTGAATTTTTTACACCCCTTTCATAAAATCGTGACAATGTGCTCTTCAGACAAGTTTCATGTCCCTACCTAAGATTTCTCTTACTGCAATGTACAAAGATGCTATGATCGGCTCAAGAAGTGGGAAGAGGAAGAATCCCGGAATAGGATGGGTGATGTTTCCTGTTTTTCACCATTCTAAGGTATTTAAGAGGGGGGGGGATCCCGAACAGGGTCAGCAAACCATGGCCTGGGGGCAACGGCTGTCTGTGATATGTTTTGTATACCTGTGAGCTAAGAATGGTTTTTACAGTTTTTAAATGGTTGAAGCACGAAGCATAATATTTCACAATATGTGGAAAGTATATGCAATTCACCTTTCAGTGTCCATAAATAAAGTTTTGTGGGGACCATAAAGAAACGCTCCTCCATTTATGTATTGTCTAAGGCTACTTTGTTCACTATAACAGCACAGTTGAGTAGATGTGATGGAGGTTGTATGCAAAATCTGAAAGGTTTTCATATGGCTCTTTACAGCAAAAGGTTGTCAACTCTGGGTCTAGAATGCAGATTTGAGCATTTTCTCTGTAGGTTGCTGTCATGTGTTATATCCCATGGCGGTATTTGTGAATCTGTAAATAAACGCACCTAGCTGACCTTCTCCACCTCATCCTCGGAGTCCACACAGCTTGTTCATCTAATATGGAGAAGTGTAAAGGTGTTTAAGTCCTAAAATTGGTTGGGAAGAGATGAGAACAATGAGAGAGGACAAGAGGGAGTAAATCACGGAGTAAGCGCCTGATGATAAAAACTGAAGAAGTGACTCGAAAAACGCCTTCTATATGTTTCTCTCTTGGTACCTCTTCTAAATACCTTTTTTCTTGATGGATCAGAGCTCTTTCTGAAGAGCTGGAATAGCAAAGAACTAACAACATTAGCCCTAAAGAATAACTTTTTCTTTCCTATTAGCTTCCATCATCAGCAATTAACAGAAGATCTTATTGTGACAGTGTCATTGACAATAGATAAATAAAGATATAAATAAAAAGACTAGACACATCTTTCCTTACCTGCCTGGCCTTCCCAAGCTCAAAACTCCCTCTTCCCACCCTAACTTAAAAGGTGCTCCTGGGCTTCCCTGGTGGCGCAATTGTTAAGAATCCGCCTGCCAATGCACGGGACACGAGTTCAAGCCCTGGTCTGGGAAGAACCCCATGCTGCAGAGCCACTAAGCCCTTGCACCACAACTACTGAGCCTGAGCTCTAGAGCACACAAGCCACAACCACTGAAGCCCGGGCACCTACAGCCTGTGCTTTGCAACAAGAGAAGCCACCGCAATGAGAAGCCCACGCAGCGCAACGAGGGGTAACCCCCGCTGGCCTCAACTAGAGAAAGCCCGCGCGCAGCACCGAAGACCCAACACAGCCAAAAATAAATAAGTAAAATAAATATATTTTTTTAAAAAAAGGTGCTACCAATCCACCCCATGAGTTATTTTAAAGTCATATTCAGAATCCATTCATGTGCTTTGCTTCTACAACAGTCTGAGGTATTATGGAATATAATCTCAGGATACCAAAGAGATCCTGAAAGACACATTTGGTTACAGGAACAGTCATTGTTAGAATGATCATTGGAACAACCATTGGAAGAATTTTTAGGAACAATCATTGGAATCATTGTTAGGCACAATCATTGGAAGAATTTTTAATTGTTTTCTGGAAATGACACACCATTACTAGGAGTGGAAGAAGAGAAAACAAGTCTTTTCTCCTTATCACAATATAGTGTCAAGTATAATTTCTGGTTACCAAGAACCTTTCCAAGTAACATATACAACCTTCCCTCTTCTGGGCTGCATGCTTCTTTTCCCATGATTTTTTTTTTTTTAGTTTTTCCTATTAGGCCATATGCTAATATTTATTTCTCGTGTATTTGACCTTACTGAACATATGTATTGGTTTAGGTATTTAAAAAAAATAATTTCACTTTGATCCCCCCTCCAAATCACATTGTGTTTACCACATTCCTGAGCGGGCTAGGAGTCGTTCAGCAGGAAGCATTATCCAACTAGAGAATTTTGGAGGAAACATGTTATTATAATAACTTTCTAGAGGGAAAACTGTTCAAAGAAAATTTTACAATGAAGGAACAAGAACCACTTGCTATATAGTCACGTAGAATCTATTTAGTACAAAAAACTACAAGTCTTTTTGCTTCTTTTCCTCCAAACCTAAACAAATATGCAAGCTATAGGTACCCTCACTACATTTTATCTTTACTTCTTAGCTGTTGAGAATCGTTTTCTCGTCAGATGTCACATATGACACTACCTTTATGAGATTGGAATTTAAATAATAACTAAATTGCACTAAAGGAATGTTTATTTAAAGCCATGACTCTCTGTGAGTGAATTTATTTAGGGCCATTTATTTAGCATTTTCTAGGCCAAGTCTATCACTCAGGATATATAACATAAAATATAATACAAAATTGCCTTTTAAAAAATTAACGTTTTTATTGGCTTGCTTAGCTGGGAATGCAGATGTAGGGTGGAGCTCAGTGTTGGTTGATTGCAAAGGTCAGTGCTGGAATCATCAACCGTCTCTCCATTCTGTAGTCCAAAGTGCTACCTTCCTCCTAAAATGCCATAGGATGGCAAAAGTAGCATTCTTCCTTATTCACACTGAGTAGAAGAAAGATAATTCTCCTACTATCTTTCCCAGGTAAACAAAAAAGAACTTTCTAAGGAGCCCTCAACAAACAGGCCTTTTGTGTCCCATTGGTAATATCGTGACATGAATCCACTCCCAAGCCAATCCTTTGTGCAAAGGATGGAGTTTTGGTACTTGGACTTGAAGCTCAGGAGGAGGAGGTAAAGTCAGCTCTGAGTCTCATGGGCTGTGTACCTATTTGAACATAACTAGGTTACTTCAGAAAGAAAGAGAAGGGGATAGATGTCTGGTAATGAAACAGCGGTATCCACTTTAGGCAGCTATATGTGTATGAAATACAATAAGATTGATGTTATAGAAGAACTGTATCCCCCTTTCCTTTACTGGCTTCTTTTTATTCTGTTGTTATGACTAACAAAGATCACAAATAGATAAAAGATTTTGTGTGTATTAATTTCATTATCACCACTAAAGTAATTCTAAAATGACTTTTTTTTAATTGAAGTATAGTTGATTTACAGTGTTGTGTTAATTACTGCTGTACAGCAAAATGACTCAGTTATACATATATATAGTATATACATTCTTTTTCATATTCTTTTCCATTAGGGTTTATCACAGGATATTGAATATAGTTCCCTGTGCTGTACACGAGGACCTTTCTATATATAATAGTTTGCATCTGCTAATCCCAAACTCCCCAATCCATCCCTCCCCCTCGGCAACCACCAGTCTGTTCTCTATGTCCGTGATTCTGTTTCTGTTTCACAGATATGTTCATTTGTATCATATTTTAGATTCCACATATAAGTGATATCATATAGTATTTGTCTTTCTCTGTCTGACTTGCTTCACTTAGTATGATAATCTGTAGTTACATCCATGTTGCTGCAGATGGCATTATTTCATTTTATGGCTGAGTGGTATTCCATCGTATATATGTACCACATCTTCTTTATCTATTCATCTGTCGATGGACATTAAGGTTGTTTCCATGTTTTGGCTGCTGTGAATAGTGCTGCTGTGAACATAGTGGTGCATGTATCTTTCTGAATTATAGTCTTGTCTGGATATATGCCCAGGAGTGGGATTGCTGGATCATATGGTAACTCCATTTTTATTTTTTTAAGGATCCTCCATACTGTTTTCCATAGTGGCTGCACCAACTTACATTCCTACCAACAGTGTAAGAGGGTTCCCTTTTCTTCACACCCTCTCCAACATTTGTTATTTGTAGACTAAAATGACTTTTTCTTAACTTTCGACTGAAATTCTCTAAAATAAATATCTTTTATATATTTTTTAAAGTGACTGCTGGCTAGGTTGTGCAACCATGACCACAGTCAATTTGAGAATATTTTCATCATTCCATACCCATTAGCAATCACTTCCCATTTTCCTATTCTGGACATTTCATATAAATAGACTCATAAAATCTGTCTTTGGGCTTGTTTGGTCCCATTTAAAAATTTTGTTAAATATGCATAACATAAAATGTACCATTTTAGCCATTTTCAAGTGTACGGTTCAATGGCATTAAGTACATTCACATGTTGTGCAGTCATCACCACCGTCCATCTCCAGAACGTCTTCATCTTCCCAAACTGAAACTCTGCACCCATTCAACCACTCCCGTTTCCCATCCAACCAGCCCATCTCGGCCCCGATTCTACTTTCTGTGTCTAGGCATCCGACTACTCTAGGTGCCTCATGTAAGTGGAAGCATCCTGCATTTGTCCTTTTTTGTCTGGATGATTGCACTTGCATAATGTCCTCAAGGTTCATCCATGTTTTAGCACATATTCAAAATCCATTCCTTTTTATCACCCAGTAACAGTCCATTGTGTAAATACCGTATTTTGTTTTTCTAGTCATCATTTGATGGCATTTGTCATGTTTCAGCCTTTTGGCTGTATAAATAGTGCTGCTGTGAACATTTGTGTACAGGCTTCTGTGTGGACATAGGTTTTCATATCCCTGGATGTATATACCTAGGAGGAGAATTGTTGGGTTGTATAGCTTTTATCTTTGAAATATTCCTTTATGCTAAGAATCCCAAAGACATTATTAAGGCAAAGGAAAAGAATCTTTTTACAGCATGCCCCTTGATATCTATTGCTCAAATTTTTTCCCAAAGGGTTCTTGAATGGATGCTACCTTCAATAATGTGATATTCTAGTTTCACTTTAACCTTCCCAGCAATGGGTATTATTTTTTCTAAAGTGTGTGTTACGAGTAAGAACTAGGCTTCCCTGGTGGCGCTGTGGTTGAGAGTCCACTTGCCGATGCAGGGGACATGGATTCGTGCCCCGGCCCGGGAAGATCCCACATGCCGCGGAGCGGCTGGGCCCGTGAGCCATGGCCGCTGAGCCTGCGCGTCCGGAGCCTGTGCTCCGCAATGGGAGAGGCCACAACAGTGAGAGGCCCGCGTACCGCAAAAAAAAAAAAAAAAAAAAAAAAAAAAAAGAGTAAGAACTTAACTTTGTTGTTTTAACATGAGTGGTTTTTTTTTTTTAATTATTAGCTGCTATTCCTCCTAACACTGGACCTCCAGATGGGAAAACCAGCTAATATTTGAGCCTTACTCAGATGGGTTGCTTTTGACTGCTCCCCGGGACAAATGTCCTTGAGTACCACAAATGCTCTGATGGTGGCAAGGAGTGCTCCTCTTTACCAAGTTCTGAAGGACAGCTCTTTGCAGGAGTGAGTCAAAGCATTTTGGCCTTACCGACCACAGCAGGTGTGAGCCTTGGGGAATACTGGGGAGAGCTTCTCCAGGTTTGGAATTTTGTAGTCACTCTTTTTTCTTAACTGACATATAGTCAACTTACAATTTATGCAAACCTATTAAAAAACACTGAATTGTATACTTAAATGGGTGAATTGAATGGTATCTGAATTATATCTCAATAAAGGTGTTGAAAAAAAAGGGGGAAAGCTACACATGTTCAATATAATATTATTAAAATTCTTAAAACTTCACAAATATGAAGGAAAAAGTCATGGCTGAGTAAATCATGATAATTTTATGGTAACAGAAGTACATATTATATAGCCATTATAAGTAATCATTACGAAACCCGTATGGAAATATTTTGTAATGGTGCAAAAGAACACAAGACACAAAACTGTTAAAAAAAAGAGTGCATATGGATAGTGCCTGGAAGAGAAATGGGGAAAAAAAGTGAAAACAATCAGTGTGTTCAAGTATTTGCCTCAGAGGCAAATCTTTACATTTTTTTTCTCTATGATTATTGTTTTATAAAGAAGGAAAGGGGATACTGTACTGACTGCAAAGGACTAACAAATAAAATGACCAACTCATAACTAAGAAAAAAGACTACTGGCTATAATGTTCAAATGTGTACCATGACTGCATGCTTATTATGGTCTAGACTTATGACTCAAACACATAGTACCTTTCAAGCCAACAATTAAATAGAGATAGACAGTGTTTTCCCACCTCACAGATTAGTCCTCTAGAGCCAGGGAGATGACATGATTTGCCTGAAGTCATCCATTTACTAGGTTACACAGCTCAGAGAGTCCAAGTCTTTGGTTCCTAAGTCCTAACTTCTATACTATTTGGTGGGGTGAGCGGGAGCTGTCGTAACAGATGACTGTAAACTGAGGGGCTTAAAATAACAGAAATGTATTCTTCCACCATTCCGGAGGCCAGATATCCAAAATCGGGATATCTACAGGGCCACACTCTGCAAGCTCGACGGCACAATCCATCCCTTGCCTCTTCCAGCTTTGGTGGTGGCTGGCATTCCTTGATTTGTGGGCACGTCTCTCTCTGCTCCATCTTCACCTTGTTTTCTCCACTATGTATAGAGTTGAACTTCCTCTCTTCTCTATTAGAAGGATACAGGTGACTGCATTTAGATCCAGGAAAAACTCCTCCTCCCAAGATCCTTAATTTAATGACACCTTTTGCCATGTAAGGTGATATTCACTCTTTTGCCATATAAGATAATAATCACAGGTTCCAGAAACTAGGATATGGGCATATCTTTGGGACCACCTTTCAGACGACTAAACGCACCTGGCTAAAAACCTGATTAAAAGAAAATTCGATGGTACAGGATTCCTGTCTCTCTTGATCTCTGCTGAGTTCCTAGTATCCAACACAACACAATGTTTGATAGAGTACGTGCTCAACAAACATTTGTTAAATGGATAAATAGTTTGGCATATAGGAATAGAAAGTGTCCTGATACTGGTAGGATGTGCCCTACCACGGGAAAGAAGTTGTGTGTGAAAGAATAGCTGGGGAAGTAAGATTTATTTTCTATAAGATATTCAGATATTCTCATAAAAAAGTTTTGACCACAAGGATGTCCTTAAGTGAAGTCAGAGACATAACAGAATAGCTGCTGCATGAATCTTCTCCCTGTTACAGCTGTGAAACAGAAGTAGATAAAAACGGGAGCAGAGGAACTCATAGAATCAGATCATCTTCAAGTTTGCAAGGACCTGAAATGTTGTCTAGTCCAAGTTCACACCCAGTGACAGATGACCACACCTGGGAGACACTGAGAGCTTCCATTTAAAGGCCTCAGTGCTCAGGATCACACCACCCGAGTGCTCAGCCCATTTTATCATTGGGCTGATCCAGGAGGGTGAAGGTGAATTAGTACGAAGCTTCGAATATATGTGATCAGTTACACAGACGTTGTCTCAGGCAGCTCTAAGTTCAGTCTCAGAAGAGTGGGCTAGCCAAGGGAGAGCAGCTTCCCATTTCATAAATTTCTATGAGCATAAGAGGTTATGGCTTTTCTGATCCATGAGAATGCTAGGCACTCTATTAAATGGAAGATAATTTCTACTCAGAAGTAGGGACCGAGCACCACTGATTTTCAAATTATTGGTTGAAAACAATGTTTATTTTTTATCATAAAACCCTGACAGCACGTGAATGAGTCTAACATAGAAAATGCTAAAAGGCAGACAACGTTATAGAGATGAGTTGATTTGCTGTAAGATTCGCTGCATTAAAGAAAAATGCTGTAATTATTTTTCATATTTTTATTGAATCATTTCTAAACCAAAGTAGATGTGAAGAAAAAAGAATTGAACATGTGGTTTATTAACATATGCAGCATTATAAAATTTAATAAAGAGAAAAAATAAAATATATAAACTTGAAGGAGAAAACAAGGCTGAAATAAGCAAAAGATAAATTATTTAACACTACTGTCTAGAAAATTTATTGGATTGATTTTTAATGTTTTTCTAAGTAAATCTGGAAAGATGATATCCATGCTAGTTCAAGGGATAGTGCATTTTAATGTCAAAATGTTTATATTTTAAAAACGTATTTCTCACCCCATTTCTCATAAGATGTTTAAAGCATAAACACGTGCATGTAAGCTTCTTTTGATATTTTCGAACTGTAGGTTAGCACAAAGTTATGCAATATTAAATATATTTCCAAGGTAAGATAGTTGAAATTCTTCGTGGCAAAACCCACCATAAAAATCCAGAATTGATAGGATTCAGTTGTCTGACTGCTGTGTTGGAACTGTGGCCTGTGCAGGAGGAATCTGTTGTGCATTTACATCCCACAGAGGGGAAAAGCAACCTCCTTCTCAGTGGTTAAAACACTGAGCAGGACAGTTCTTTTAGGTCTGTGTTCCCAGAGGTTGTGTTTATGAACCGAATCAGGTTGATTTGAACCAGATTGAATCTCAGTAAATATTTTCTGAATAAATGAGCAGCTAAATGGGATGGGTGACCTCTGAATTGAGTGTAGAAAGGTCTGGGTTTATGTTCAAACACTACCACTAGCTTGGAACAAAGCTGAGGTTTTCTTATTTCCAGTCTAGGGTTCATTCATCAAGAACAATTTGTCAGTGAGTAAATGAACTATAAAAAGGCTGAAGCAATATTGAAAAAATACAAATATATAATATTTTTGAGTACCTACTCTGCCTCTGCCACCTGACTTTGTATTTATTTTCTTTTGTACCATAGTATCCTGTGAGGTGTGATTTCCACTCCTCCCTGCCACAAGTGAGGTTAATCAGAGAAGAGTCCTGGAACAGTTAAATTTTGAAGAAAATAATAAAACATAAGAGAAAGGGCATTCCAGGTACCAAAGGAGAGGATGTTTTTAAGCAATTTTTTTCCCAGTTATTGAATCGTGCCTCAAAAAACAACCTCCAGTGTTGATTTGTTTCGAAAATAAATGTCAAGAAAACATTTCCTTTCATGCTTAGATCCAGGCTGTAGCTTCCCTGCGTACATAAATTCTGAAGTCCTGGAATCTGCCTCCTTTCGTTTTATAAAACTTTACTCTTTAAACCCAAATACTAGTTTTTTTTTTTTGACAGAATATTTTATGCATCAGTTTTTATGCCAATTTTGACACACCCTCCTCCAAATGAACTTGGGTGAATAAATGAGATCAATTGCGTGAATATTGTCTTCCAGATACATTTCAGGATTTCTGTCTATCCCAAGGAAATAACAAAGATGGACTTGCTTTTTTTCCCCCTCCAGGAGTACAAAGTTTCTTTGTACACTGCAAGCAAAATTTCCAGACACAAATATTTGCTAAGGAAAAGAAATCACAAACATGGAACACCCACTTAAAATTTGACAGGCCCATTCATTCCAAAACTGCTAATAAAGATGCTGTGAGCAGAATGTTGGCTGAAGTCCACCTCATCCTGGACAGACAGGGGCAGGGCGGTGAAGAAGGAAGGCAAACAAACACTGAGTAAGAATGGCTAAGCCAATAGAGTTTCGGCTACGGAAACAATTTGACATCAAAGGACCATCGGTACAAATGATAGGTAGGTGCATTTCCCAGTGTAGCCAAGAAAATATCAACTAAGATGATTACAAGTGGCTTTATATCAAAGGAATATAAGTGGAGAGCCTAGGATACCCCAGAGATGGTGACAGCTGTCTCAACACTACTAAAACAACAGATCAATCCAATCAATTCAGCCAAACAGCTGGTCAACTCAGTTAAACAAATATCCATCAGATCAACAGCCAGACTCAATTAACTAGCAGACAATCCCCAAGTACTCATACCTGTTATGTATGTACAAAGTAGACACGGTGGTAATTGGGTGCATGTGAAGATTGCATTTTTCTAGAGAAATTAGAGGGTTAAATGCAGATCTTTTAGAGGATATTCTATATATTTCAGTAATTTCTCAGCATCTTCCCCAAGACACCATGGCATCCTACCTGGGCTACTGAAACTTCTCCTCCTAGCCAGTCTTTCACTGCCACCAGCTTGACCCTCTGTAATCCACACTTTTAAGCAAAGGATAAGCTATATCACGCCTTCTTCTTGATTAAAATTCTCCTTTTCTTTGTCTTCTATTATGGGTAAAATTCAAGCTTTTTACTATGACCTACAGAGACCTATCTGGTCAGGGCCCAGCCTTTCTGTCTCTTGCCTCTAAAAGGTCCTTTTTCTGTCCTAAAACACCCAAGCTTGTTACTAATTCTGGGCCTTTGCACTTGCTGTTCCTTCTACCTGGAAAGCTCTTTTCTTTCCCTCTCATCATTTAGACCTGAAGCCTCCTATCTCAGAGGCTTTCTCTGACCATCTCAGATAAGACAGCCGTTTTTTCCATACGAATTACTCTCCTACTGCCCTTTAAAATTTTTTCATAGTACATATTCATTCTGAAATTATGCCGTTTCTTGACTTGGTTTCACATTTATTGGCTTCCCCTTAGAATGTAAGCTTCGTTAGAGCAGGTACCTGGTGTGGGAGACAGGATAATGTCCCACCCCCAAAAATGTCTACATCCTATTCGTCAGAAACTATAAATATGTTCCCTTACATGGCAAAGGGGCCTTTGAAGATATGATTAAGTTAGGACCTTGAGATGGGAAGAGTTTTCTGGATTATCCAGGTGGGCCCAGTATAATCACAAGAGGGAGGGGAGAGGGTCAAAGTCAGGAAAAGGAGTTGTAAGGAGAGGACCAGTGGTTGAAGTGATGTGCTTTGCAAATGGAGAAAAAGGCAATGAGCTAAAGAATGCAGGTGGCCCATGGAAGCCCCCAAAGGCAAGGAAATGATATTCCCCTCCTGTCTGCAGAAAGAGCTCACCTTGAGAGTACCTTGAACTTAGTCCAGTGAAACTAATTTCAGATTTCTGACTTCCATAACAGTAAGATAACAAGTGTGTATTGTAGTGGTTATTTGTTAGGGCAGCAATGTGAAACTAACGCACATATTTGCTTTGCTCCATGCTGAATCCTTCTGTCAAAACCTGTCTAATACATAGTATATACTCAATAAATATTAGTAAGACAAACGAATGGTAAACTACATGCCAAAATTTCCTTATGGGAAAATGTGAATGCCAAAGTGGTTTAGACTGTATATGAGTAAGACTGTAGTTACAGGTCCAGTTATATTAAAAAGCTATAACCACTGCCCTACCCATTATCTTTTGATTATTTCTTTTTTTAAAATTTAATTTTATTTATGTTTTTATACAGCAGATTCTTATTAGTCATCAATTTTGTACACATCAGTGTATACATGCCAATCCCAATCACCCAATACATCACACCATTACCACCACCACCCCACCGCTTTCCCCCCTTGGTGTCCATGTGTTTGTTCTCTACATCTGTGTCTCAATTTCTGCCATGCAAACCGGTTCATCTGCACTATTTTCTAGGTTCCACATGTATGCGTTAATATACGATATTTGTTTTTCTCTTTCTGACTTAGTTCACTCTGTATGACACTCTCTAGATCCATTCACGGCTCAACAAATGACCCAATTTTGCTCCTTTTCATGGCTGAGTAATATTCCATTGTATATATTTACCACTTTTTTGTTATCCATTCATTTGTCGATGGGCATTTAGGTTGCTTCCATGACCTGGCTATTGTAAATACTGTTGCAATGAACATTGGGGTGCGTGTGTCTTTTTGAATTATGGTTTTCTCTGGGTATATGCTGGATCATATGGTAATTCTATTTTGGGGTTTGTAAGGAATATCCATACTGTTCTCCATAATGGCTGTATCAATATACATTCCCACCAACAGTGCAAGAGGCTTCCCTTTTCTCCACACCCTCTCCAGCATTTGTTGTTTGTAGATTTTCTGATGATGGCCATTCTGACCGGTGTGAGGTGATAACCTCATTGTAGTTTTGATTTGCATTTCTCTAATGATTAATGATGTTGAGCAGCTTTTCATGTGCTTCTTGGCCATCTGTATGTCTTCTTTGGAGAAATGTCTATTTAGGTCTTCTGCCCATTTTTGGATTGGGTTGTTTGTTTTCTTAATATTGAGCTGCATGAGCTATTTATATATTTTGCAGATTAATCCTTTGTCCATTGATTCGTTTGCAAATATTTTCTCCCATTCTGAGGGTTGTCTTTTCGTCTTGCTTATGGTCTCCTTTGCTGTGCGAAAACTTTGAAGTTTCATTAGGTCCCATTTGTTTATTTTTGTTTTTATTTCCATTTCTCTAGGAGGTGGATCAAAAAAGATCATGCCGTGATTTATGTCAAAGAGTGTTCTTCCTATGTTTTCCTCTAAGAGTTTTAGAGTGTCCGGTCTTACATTTAGGTCTCTAATCCATTTTGAGTTTATTTTTGTGTATGGTGTTAGGGAGTGTTCTAATTCCATTTTTTTACATGTAGCTGTCCACTTTTCCCAGCACCACTTATTGAAGAGATTGTCTTTTCTCCATTGTATATCCTTGCCTCCTTTGTCATAGATTAGTTGACCATAGGTGCGTGGGTTTATCTCTGGGCTTTCTATCTTGTTCCATTGATCTATGTTTCTGTTTTTGGGCCAGTACCATATTGTCTTGATTACTGTAGCTTTGTAGCATAGGCTGAAGTCAGGGAGTCTGATTCCTCCAGCTCTGTTTTTTGTCCCTCAAGACTGCTTTGGCTATTCGGAGTCTTTTGTGTTTTCATACAAATTTTAAGATACTTTGTTCTAGTTCTATAAAAAATGCCATTGGTAATTTGATAGGGATTGCTTTGAATCTGTAGATTGCTTTGGGTAGTATAGTCATTTCCACAATATTGATTCTTCCAATCCAAAAACATGGTATATCTCTCCATCTGTTGGTATCACCTTTAATTTCTTTCATCAGTGTCTTATAGTTTTCTGCATACAGGTCTTTTGTCTCCCTAGGTAGGTTTATTCCTACCTAGGTTTATTCCTACCTAGATTTTGCAAGACAGAAAAAGGGAAAAGAATGAGTGGAAAGTGACCTGGCCTTATATGTATAATATTATAAGTCAAAAGAATTGTGAGAGAAGAGGGATGAGAAAAGAGCAGGAGCGACTTTGGCAGTCTGGCCCTTCCCTACTGCACTGTGGCTCTTCATACGCGGGCCTCTCACTGTTGTGGCCTCTCCCACTAGGGAGAGGAGGCTCCGGACACGCAGGCTCGACGGCCATAGCTCACAGGCCCAGCTGCTCCGCGGCATGTGGGATCCTCCCGGACTGGGGCATGAACCCATGTCCCCTGCATCGGCAGGTGGACTCTCAACCACTGTGCCACCTGGGAAGCCCGTGATTCACAATTTTTTAAAGGTTATACTCCATTTATAGTTATTATGAAATATTGGCTATAATTCCTGTGTTGTACAATATATCCTTGTAGCTTATTTTCCACATAGTATTTTGTACCTCTTTATCCCCTCCCCGTGACTTGCCCTTCTCCGCTTCCTTCTCACACTGGTAACTACTAGTTTGTTCTCCATAGCTGTGAGTCTTGTTTCTTTTTTGTTATAGTCATTTGTTTGTTTTATTTTTTAGATTCCACACATAAGTGATATCACAATGATAAAAAAAAACATAGCAAGGGATGTTATTCTTTTTGTTGCAATGGTAAATGAGAGTGTTTCCTTAATTTCTATTTCAGATTTTTCCTCATTAGTATATAGGAATGCAAGAGCTTTCTGTGCATTAATTTTGTGTCCTGCAACTTTACCAAATTCACTGATTAGCTCTAGGAGATTTCTGGTGACATCTTTAGGATTCTCTATGTATAGTATCATGTCCTCTACAAATAGTGACAGTTTTACTTCTTTTCCAATTTGTATTCCTTTTATTTCTTTTTCTTCTCTAATTGCCATGGCTAGGACTTCCAAAACTATGTTGAATAGTAGTGGTGAGAGTGGGCATCCTTGTCTTCTTCCTCATCTTAGAGGAAATGCTTTCAGTTTTTCACCATTGAGAATGATGTTTGCTGTGGTTTTGTCATATATGGCCTTTATTATGTTGAGGTAGGTTCCCTCCTTGCCCACTTTCTGGAGCGTCTTTATCATAAATCGGTGTTGAATTTTGTCAGAAGCTTTTTCTGCATCTATTGAGATGATCATATGGTTTTTATTTGTTAATATGATATATCACATTGATTAATTTGCATATATTGAAGAATCCTTGCATCCCTGGGATAAATCCCACTTGATCATGGTGTATGATCCTTTTAATGTGTTGTTGGATTCTGTTTGCTAGTATTTTGTGGAGGATTTTTGCATCTATATTCATCAGTGATATTGGTCTGTACTTTCTTTTTTTGTAGTATCTTTGTCTGGTTTTGGTATCAGGGTGATGGTGGCCTCATAGAATGAGTTTAGGAGTGTTCCTTCCTCCGCAATTTTTTGGAAGAGTTTGAAAAGGATGGGTGTTAGCTCTTCTCTAAATGTTAGATAGAATTCACCTGTGAAGCCATCTGGACCTGGACTTTTGTTTGTTGGAAGATTTTTTATCACAGTTTCAATTTCATTACCTGTGATTGGTCTGTTCATATTTTCTATTTCTTCCTGGTTCAGTCTTGGAAGGTTATACCTTTCTAAGAATTTGTCCATTTCTTCCAGGTTGTCCATTTTATTGGCATAGAGTTGCTTATAGCAGTCTCTTTCTATTTCTGCAGTGTCTCTTGTAACTTTTCCTTTTTCATTTCTAATCTTATTGATTTGAGTCCTCTCTCTCTTTTTCTTGATGAGTCTGGCTAATGGTTTATCAATTTTGTTTATCTTCTCAAAGAACCAGCTTTTAGTTTTATTGATCTTTGCTATTGGTTTCTTTGTTTCTATTTCATTTATTTCTGCTCTGATCATTATG